>NW_027361829.1:72182500-72905000 GCF_039654945.1 Dendrobates tinctorius
TTTGTTTCCAGATTTTGGAGAGCTTTTTGTTCCAAACTGGGAATTCAGTTATCTTTCTCCTCTGCATTTCATCCTCAGATCAATGGGCAGACTAAGAGAACAAACCAGACTTTGAAGTCCTATTTGAGATGTTTCATATCTGCTGATCAGGATGACTTGGTCTCATTTTTTCCCTTGGCCGAATTTGCACTAAACAATAGAGCTAGTTCTGCCACTTTGATGTTGCCTTTTTTCTGTAACTTTGGGTTTCATCCTTGATTTTCTTCAGGGCAGGTGGAATCTTCGACCTGCCCAAGTGTGGTCACTGTGGTAGAGAGAATGCAGCAGATTTGGGACCAAGTGGTGGATAAGTTGTCCCACTCTCAGGAAAAAGCCCAACGGTTTTCCAACCGGCACAGGACCCTTGGTCTCCGGTTTAAAGTGGGTGATATGGTTTGGTTGTCTTCAAAGAATATTTCTATGAAGGTTGCGTCTCCAAAATTCAAGCCAAGATTCATTGGACCTTATATGATTTTGGAGATCCTTAATCCCGTTTCTTTCCGATTGGCTCTTCCAGTTACATTTAAGATCCATAACTAGTGTTGAGCATTCCGATACTGCAAATATTGGGTATTGGCCGATATTCGCTGTATCGGAATTCCGATACCGAGTACCGATATTTTTTCAATATCGGATACCGGAATCGGAAGTCCCCATAATGCAATGAGCCACTGTTGTGGCTGTGATTGGCTGCTGAAATGATATCATCATGATGCGCGGTCTGTGCACATCATGATGCGCGGTCTGTGCCGACTGCGGGGGGCCTGTGCCGGCTGCCGGTGGTCGGTACGGGCCTCTCGGGGGTCTGTACAGGCCTGTCGGGGGCCTGTGCCGGCTGCCGGTGGTCTGTACGGGCCTCTCGGGGGCCTGTGCCGGCTGTCGGTGGTCTGTACGGGCCTTTCGGGGGTCTGTACAGGCCTGTCAGGGGCCTGTGCCGGCTGCCGGTGGTCTGTACGGGCCTCTCGGGGGCCTGTGCCGGCTGTCGGTGGTCTGTGCCGGCTGCCGGGGGCCTGTACCGGCTGCCGGTGGTCTGTATGGGCCTCTCGGGGGCCTGTGCCGGCTGTCGGTGGTCTGTGCCGGCTGCCGGGGGCCTGTGCCGGCTGCCGGTGGTCTGTATGGGCCTCTCGGGGGCCTGTGCCAGCTGTCGGTGGTCTGTGCTGGCTGCCGGGGGCCTGTGCTGGCTGCCGGTGGTCTGTGCGGGCCTGCCGGGGGTCTTGTGTGTGTGCAGGCATCGTCCGATGGGATTACAAGTCCCATCGGGCGATGCCTGCTACAACTAAAGTGATTGACACATTAGCCAATGATGGGACAGTAGTAGTCCCATCATCCGGCTAATGTGTTGAATGTAAAAAAAAAAAAAAAACATACTACATACATACTACATATATACAACATTCATAAACATACGTACATACATACTACATGCATACTACATATATACTACATTCATACAATATACATACTACATGCATGCTACATATATACTACATTCATACAACATACATACATACTACATACTACATATATACTACATTCATACATATATACTACATACTACATACATGCTACATATATACTACATTCATACAACATACATATATACTTCATACATGCTACATACATACAACATACATACATACTACATACATGCTACATATATACTACATTCATACAACATACATACATACTACATACATGCTACATATATACTACATTCATACAACATACATACATACTACATACATACTACATATATACTACATTCATACAACATACATACATACTACTTATATACTACATTCATACAACATACATACATACTACATACTACATACATGCTACATATATACTACATTCATACAACATACATACATAGTACATACTACATACATACAACATGCTACAGACATACAACATACATACTGCATACAATACATTCATACAATACATACATAGACATACAGTAAATATAACATAAAGTACATACTCACCATCCCTTGTCACTTTGATCCCCGAAGCCAGTGTCATCTATAAAAAATTAGAAAAAAACAAACAAGCCATATACTCCCTGATCCGCAGAAATCCACGAGGGTCCCACGCCGATCTCCCATGGAGAACAGCAGCATCAGCTGATGCGACCGTTCTCTAGGGGCTGCAGGAACCCAACTCCACAACATCACATTGCTCCCAGTGAACCTTGGCAAATTATTCAACATGGCTCCCAGGGAACTGCTAGACCTGGGGCCTTCCCCAACTGCTTGGTCTGCCCTTTTGGAGGTACCGTGTGACATCCTGCTGACTACGCCAATTGTAAGAATATGCAGGTGTTGGGTATGTCACCATGGAATAGACAGACCAACAGTAAAAGGGTTTATTTACAGGGATCAGGTCCTCCTCACAGGGAGGAAACAGTGGGGAATAAACTGTAAATATAACAGTGCAGATATATAAGAAGTAAAACAGATTTTCACACAATCAGACAGTGCAGCAATTATGAACGGAATTTCTCAGAAAACTTATCAGTCTGATGTGGGCTTGCTTGCAGGGTCGTCTTTTCCACCGTAGGCGCCGACAACAGCACCACTTGTCGTCTCTCTGTAGTCTCTAGTAACCCACAACCAGAGTCTTGGGGGTTACAGCGGGAGACAGAGGGGATACTCGGCAAACGGGGTCCCTTCTGCCCTGAGTCTTTTGTGTCAGCACTACAGTCTCTCCCGGGGGAACAATGCTCAGTCTCTTGCCAAGTCTCTCAACAGGAATCAGGTGCTCTGTACTAACACCGTGGGTACCGGGGCTAAGCGCAGGGATCACTTTCTTTGCACTAGCCACTGTCTTTGCACGGGCCCCTGTCTTTGCACGGGCTGCTGTCTCTGCACAGGCAATGGGGCACAACTCTCCAGTCACTGAGGAGTCCGCTTCCATGTACTCACGATATGCAATTTCTCTGTCAAGTCCCCCTGTGCTTGCCCTCTGACCGGGAGCTCTCCCTCCTCCCCCGAGCATGGCTGCGTCCTGTCCTGACTGCTGCACATGCTGCTCTGACACTTGCGCTCGCGTGTCTCCTGCTCTCAGCCAGTCTTCCTTCCTGTTCAAGTCTGAAAGTCTTCCCCCTTGGGAAACCTGCGGTACAGCTCTCTGGTTCTGGACACGGAGCAGAGGAGGTAACCCCCTTCTGACACTTCGTGTGCTTCACCCCCTTACAGTTTCAGCATGTCAGGGGCTCTTCAAATTAATTGAAAAATTACGGCACTTCTGTTCAAGGTGCTCAAGCAGGTCCCAAAACCATAGAAGTATTGATATTAAACTGGCACTCAGATGGATTTTAGAATTTTTGAAACACTTTAATGGCAGTGAAATGGTACAAAAGAGATGTTTCAATTTATGGAGGCCTTCCTCAGTGTACTTAAATTGATTCAAAAGAGAAATAAAATGTTAATCCAAAGAATCACAAAATGCCTATAGAGAACAGTAATACACTCATGGGAAAACAGTCAGACAATTGCTGATTCATCAGTTAGCGTAACAGTCTAAAATCTATATCTTTAGTTTGAAAAATATTTAGAGGTGTATATCCACATATAAAAGAGAACCAAGAAAAACAAAGAAAATGAAAAACCATACTACACTGCTTAAGAAAGTGGAGCAAAGGACACAATATCCAGTAGTGTGTCTTCTGTGAACGTGAAAATGAAAATAACTAGTTAGTGGAGATCAGATCACACATGGTAAATAACCACTGGAAAACAAGAATAGTGAGTTTATAACGTACCCGAATTTCCTATGTGGTGGGAGTAGGCCGGCAGTGTGAACCCGTAACCACTGCTGGTTCTATAGTGCGCAAGGTCTCTAAGAAGCTACCTGATCTAATAGAATGGGGGGTTGGATCATCAGTGGCTGCTAGGCCAATCTGGAGTCCATGTTCTGGCCTGAAGTGACAACATGTGTGACGCAGGAAGGTCCTGTTCGGTAGTGGTGAGAACAAAGGAAAAGGGGCATGATGGCATAAGAGGTCACATGCGCGGCATGCATGTCAGCCACAAGTATGTGTTCCACTATATATCACGTGGGATATGAGTCAGTGTCTATAGAAATGTGGACACTAAAGCTGTTGCTTTATAGATGATTTTATTGGTGGAGGAGACACCAATGGGGTTGAAGGAAAACCAGAGGGAAGTGTGATAGTCTATATCTGGCTCTGGAAAAAATGAGGAAAAACATCATATTAGTCAATAAAATCAAGATAATCGGACACTAGAAGAAAAAGGATATATTGGATGAAACATAGACATCGTAACCTTATATACTGTAAGTAAATCTATAGAAATAGAGTACTGAAAAACTGCATGGAAAGATCTCTGTATAAATGTAAAATTCATATAAAGGATAGGAGATCATATTTCCTGTTTAATTTGTGGATCCAAAAGGCTTCCCTACATTTAAGGAGACATATACGGTTTCATCCACGTGTGGCAGGAGGAACATGTTCAATAATTTGAAATTTCAACTGAGTGACGTTGTGCCCTGCTGCTACGCAGTAATCAGGTAGAGGTAGTAAAGATTTTTACAACCAATAGTGGACTTGTGTTTTGATATACGATCCTTGAAAGGTTGTGTGGTCTCGCCAATGTATAGAAGTCCACGTGGATGTGAATAAGTAAGAGACATAAGAGGAGTCGCAGGTGGAGTATCTGCAGTGCCAAAATCCTCACGTACAAGAATATTGGATGCGCATTTGAAGCATGGGAGAAAGGGTTGTTAAAATTCTCTCATGGAAGGATAAGCTGTTTGAAGTATGTGTAGGGAAGGTGACCTGACGGACGGACAGACTTGTCAGAATAGAGAAAGTAAGGTTTGCACAATTTAGACAGGTGTCAGTTACTACAGTGGGGAAACAGCTGAGAAAGTGTAGTGGACGTGCAGTACCTTGGGTTGACCATTAGAGGGCAGGGAAGAGTGTGAACAAAGGACTTGACATCAGCTTAGGGCTTAGGAAACCGTTGGTCATGGGGGGCGGAGTTACAGGGAACCGGGAATGATATAAATTTGACAGGAGGGTTCCAGAAAGTTCCAGTCCCCAGGGGGAGCTCCAGTGACAGGAGGACTACGACAGTTTGTGCACTGTGAGGAAAACTAAACCGGGGGGGGACTGAGGAGAGAGAAAGTCAGCGGGGTGGTCCTGACACAAAAGTACCACAGCATAGACGAGGCACTGAGGTAAAGCATACCGTATTGAGAGAGACTGTTGGCTACGGGCCTAAGGCGGCCACAGTGACGGATCTGACAGGAGCGTCGAAAAGTGAAGAGGGGACGGTGCGTATATGTATGTCCCCGGTGTAAAGTACAGTGTGCGTGAAGCGGCCCTGGAAATGGAGGGCCGATAAGTGAAGTGAAGTGAATTGAAGTGCGGTGTACTTCAGGGGCCGTCAGGTGGACGGCAAGAGAATAAACTTGGACTTGTTGTACCCGACACTTGCCTCCATCGTGTCTCTGTTACGTCTCTGCGCGGTAAGAGAGGGACCACCCCCCAGTCCGGCCCACCGACCCTACATATGTCCCAATGTTTCTGAATGGTTTTATGTAAGATGTAGGTGAATGTAGGTTTCCATAAATTTGGATCACTCACAATACACCCCACCCGTTGGAATAGCCTGGTTCATAGTGCCGATAAAAATTTTTGGAGAAAAATACATAAGGACAAAAGTACAGAATCAGTTGATGCTACTATACGGCGGCCTGGGAAATGTAGATTTTTATGGAGTCTAGGTTGTATGTAAAATAAAGGAGTTATAGGATATTTTTTTAAGTAAAAAATCTTGAGTTTTCTGACCAATAACTCCAATGGCTAGATATTTATCCTAAATATCTGTAATCAATAAACTAAGTGATGTGTGCGATCGTATGGTAGCACCTGATAAAAAGTGTTGTCATTCAACTGTCTCTGAACTTCTCAGAACTTCTTCCAGTAGATAGTCAATTTTGTTCATCACAAAGATGGTTCCGCCCATGTCGGCTGGCTTGATAATTACAATTTTATCATCTCATAAGGAAGTTAGTGCTTGTTGATCCAAGGGAGAAAGGTTAGACTGATAGCGAAGGTGACCCCTATCTATCTATATGAGAGTAAAGTCTGGACAGCCTTGTAAATTAAACCTTTAAAGGTCTCAAGAGCATGCCCACTCAGTGGGGGCGGTTGGTTCTTCAAATGTGACGTGACATTCACAATCTATTCCAGACAAAATTGCACTCCAGAATTAAACTGGTGCACCTTCCCTGCCAAGCCCTGTTGTATACCCAAACAGTAATTTTCCTCCACATTTGGGGTATCAGTGTACTCAGCAGAAATCGCACAACAGATTTTGGGATCAACTCTCTCCTGGTACCCTTGGGAAAAGAGAAAATTTGGGGCCAAACAACATTTTTATGGAAAAAATGTATTTTTTTTAATTTTCACGGCTCCACGTTTTAAAATTCTGTGACACATGTGGATTTAAGTTGTTCACCAAAATGGGGACACTTGTTGGGAATTTCCACTTTTTAAGCACATTAAGTGCTCTGCAATGTGACATGGCGTCTGCTGTCTATTCCAGCCAATTTTGGGCTCCAAAAGTGATGTGGTGCTCCTTCTCTTCTGCACCCAAAAGATGTATCAGTGTACTCAGGAGAAACTGCACAACAAATTGTACAGTCCATTTCCTCCTGTTACCCTTTTAAAAATGCAAAATTTTGGGTTAAAGCAATATTTTTGCATGAAAAAGTATAATTTTAATTTTTTCCTTCCACATCGCTTTAAATCAATAATTCGATAATTTAATAGAAGCCTTTAAAGCCCCATAGCTGACTGTAGTTATGTCCTGATGAAGAAGTCGGATAACTTTGAAATGCATTGATAATAATACCCCATCAGGTCTTATAGTATCTCCTGGAATTCTCCTTTGGCTCTTCTTCAGGAGCGCAGAGGAACCACATATTATCAATACTTCTGTTTCTTTATGGTTCATTTACCTGTGGATCTGCAACAGCCGATATAGCCAGATACCTTTCTTGAGTGGTGCACTACTGTACCAGGTGAGCAATTTCTCTGCTTTTCCAGATTCTCTTTTATCTGATAAGACCCTATTGCATTTATTTGTCGCCCAGCTATCTCCTGCACTCCTTTTGAATACAACTACTGTACACACTTGGTCAGCGTCTGGAAATGCACTAGTGGCCAAGCTTTATGGAAACCAGCTGTACACTATGAAAGATTAAAACTGTCCTTACAGGAGAATGACAGCAGATAGAAAAAGCAAGTCAACTGCAAACTTGCTGATTTTCATGCTGCCTATCTAATTAAAGCAACTTCAAAATAACCATTTCACTACTTCTGAACTGCTCATAGAACGTCCAGGCAGTCCACACTTATCCCAGCCCTGACATTCTACAATGTCAATGCAATGTAAGGAGCTAACACTGGATCATGTAGCTGTGGGAAAGGGAAGCTCAATGTCACACACAAGCAGACTTCCCAGAGAGAAGCAAGCAAGCAAGGTTTATTACAATGCTTATTTTTTCAATTTCTGTATACCCAGCACTGAACCAGCCCTTATGTATACAGATTAGGAAGCACTGACAGTGGTTCCTCCTCACTGGGTGTACAGGGGGAACATCTACTGTTTGGTCCTAGGAAACTCAGATAACTCTGCTGTGCAGCCATAGTAACATAGTAATATAGTTAGCAAGGCCGAAAAAAGACATTTGTCCATCCAGTTCAGCCTATATTCCATCAGAATAAATCCCCAGATCTCTGTCCTTCTAAAGACCCTAATAACTGTAAGATACAATATTGTTACTCCCAGGAAGACATCCAGGCCTCTCTTGAACCCCTTGACTGAGTTTGCCATCACCACCTCCTCAGGCAAGGAATTTCAGATTCTCACTGCCCTAACAGTAAAGAATCCTCTTCTATGTTGGTGGAACAACCTTCTCTCCTCCAGATGCAGAGAATGCCTCCTTGTGATCGTCACCTTCCTTGGTATAAACAGATCCTCGGAGAGATATTTGTATTGTCCCACTATATACTTATACATGGTTATTAGATTGCCCCTCAGTCTTCTTTTATCTAGACTAAATAACCCTAATTTTGCTAATCTCTCTGGGTGTTGTAGTTTCCCCACCCCCTTTATTAATTTTGTTGCCCTCCTTTGTACTCGCTCTAGTTCCATTATATCCTTCCTGAGAACCGGTGCCCAAAACTGTACACAGTACTGCATGTGGGGTCTAACCAGTGATTTGTACAGAGGCAGTATAATGCTCTCATCATGTATATCCAGACCTCTTTTAATGCACCCCATGATCCTGTTTGCCTTGGCAGCCGCTGCCTGGCACTGGCTGCTCCAGATAACTTTATCATTAACTAGGATCCCCAAGTCCTTCTCCATGTCAGATTTACCCTGTGGTTTCCCGTTCAGTGTGTAATGGGGTGATATTGATTCCTTCTTCCCATGTGTATAACCTTACATTTATCAATGTTAACCGCATCTGTCACCTTTCGGCCCAAGTTTCCAACTTATCCAGATCCATCTGTAGCAGAATACTAACTTCTTTTGTATTGACTGCTTTTACATAGTTCTGTATCATCTGCAAATATCGATATTTAACTGTGTAAACCTTCTATCAGATCGTTAATAAATATGTTGAAGAGAATAAGTCCCAAAACTGACCCCTGTGGTACCCCACTGGTCACAGCACCCCAATTATAGAATATACAATTTATAACCACCCTCTGCTTTCTGTTACTAAGCCAGTTACTTACCTATTTACTCACATTTTCCCCCAGACCCAGCATTCTCATTTTGTGTACCAACCTCTTGTGTGGCATGGTATCAAGCGCTTTGTAAAAATAAAGATAGACCACGTCCAATGACTCACCTTTGTCCAGTCTATAGCTTACCTCTTCATAAAACCTGATTAGATTGGTTTGACAGGAGCGATTCCTCATAAACCCATGCTGATATGGCGTTAAACAGTTATTCTCATTGAGATAATCCAGAATAACATCCCTCAGAAACCCTTCAAATATTTTACCAACAATAGAGGTTAGACTTACTGGCTTATAATTTCCAGGTTCACTTTTAGAGCCCTTTTTGAATACTGGCACCATATTTGCTGTGCGCCAGTCATGTGGAACAGACCCCGTCACTATAGAGTCCCTAATATAAAAAATAATAGTTTGTTTATTACATTACTTAGTTCTCTTAGTACTCGTGGGTGTATGCCATCCGGACCCGGAGATTTATCTATTTTAATCTTACTTAGCCGGTTTTGCACCTCTTCTTGGGTTAGATTGGTGACCCTTAATATCGGGTTTTCTTTGTGTCTCAGCATTTCACCTAGCATTTCATTTTCCACCATGAATACCGTGGAGAAGAAAGTGTTTAATACTGTATATTAGCTTCTTCCTCATCATCAAAAACCATTCTTTCCTCACAATTTTTTAAGGAGCCTACACTTTCACTTTTTAATTTTTTACTATTGATATAGGTAAAAAACAGTTTGGGAATAGTTTTACTCTCTTTAGCAATGTGCTTCTCTGTTTCCTTTTTGGCAGCTTTAATTAGTTTTTTAGATAAAGTATTTTTCTCCCTATAGTTTTTTTGAGCTTCAACTGTGCCATCCTGCTTAAGTAGTTTAAATGCTTTCTTTTACTGTTAATTGCCCCTCTTAATTCTTTGTTTAGCCACATTGGTTTTTTCCTATTTCTTCTCCTTTTATTCTCACAAGGTATAAACTGCTTACAGTGCCTATTTAGGATGTTCTTAAACATTTTCCATTTATTATCTGTATTCTTATTATTCTTATTTCTGAGGACATTGTTCCAGTCAAGCAGATTAAAGGCATCTCTAAGCTGGTCAAACTTTGCCTTCCTAAAGTTCAGTGTTTTTGTGACTCCCTGACAAATCCCATTTGCGAAAGACAAGTGAAACTGTAGAATATTGTGGTTGCTATTTCCTATACGCCCGACGACCTGCAGATTTGTTATTCTGTCAGATCTATTAGACAGTATTAGGTCTAAACATGCTGCTCCTCTGGTTGGCCTCTTCACCAATTGTGAAAGATATTTTTTCTTGATTATTAGCAGAAACCTGTTGCCTTTATGGGTTTTGCAGGTCTCTGTTTCCCAGTTCCAGTCAAGGGACTGAAATTTCCCTGTAACTGGGGCTAATATACTAGCCCAACTACAAGGGAAATCAGCAAAAAAAGAATATGTTGATATGTTAAAATGCTGCCCACCAAACATCTTTTAAGACCCAATGAGGGGCACAGTGTATAGAATAAATATAAAAATAGCAAAAATAAAATGAAATAAATAAAAATTACAAAAAATACTATACTGAAAAGGGACATTGCTAGTCTAAATTGCTGTTTTTACCCCTTGCTCCATTGAAAATATATGTCCAATATATAAAAATAATTACTACATTAAACGGAATGCAATTTAAAATGTAGGTGGTGGTCTTTTGTGGTCGTAAAAAAAAATGTGAAAAGTAAACACATATTTCTATTTTTCATTTCATTTTTATACATATAAAAAAGTAATACACAAATGGCATAAAGATTAAGTTCCATAGGTTGTCCAAAAAAGAGACAAAAATCATTTGAATATCAGAAGAAGAAAAATTATAGCACCGACTGTGAGCCCGCATCAAAGTTTTGAACAGCTGACATGTGCCCGCAATAGGCGCAGGTGGAATCGCGATCCACCTGCGCCTATTAAATAGATAAACGCCGCTGTCAAATGCTGACAGTGGCATTTAACCAGCTCTTCTGGCCGTGTGGCCGGGAATGACCGCATTGCTGACTCCGTCACGTGATGGGGGGTCAGCGATGCGTTGGCATAACAACCAGAGATCTCCTGGAGACCTCTATGGTTGTTGATAACTGATTGTTATGAGCACCACCCGGTGGTTGGCGCTCATAGGAATGCTGTATTTCTGCTACATATAGGCAATCTGAGCATCGCCTATATGTAGCAGAGCCAATCAAGCTATGGCAGCTTCTAGCCTCCCATGGAGGCTACTGAAGCATGCCAAAAGTTGAAAAAAAGTTTTAAAAAATATATGAAAAAAGTAAAAAAACCTAAAAGTTTAAATCGCCCCCCTTTCACCCCATTCAAAATAAAACAATAAAAAAATCACACATATTGGGTATTACCACTTTCACAATCGCCAGATCTATTAATAAAAAAGGATTAGCCCAATTGCTAAATGGTGTAGCGAGAAAAAAAATCAAAACGCCAGAATTACATTTTTGGTCGCTGTGACATTGCATTAAAATGCAATAATGGGCGATCAAAAGAATATATCTGAACAACAGTGGTATCATTAAAAACGTCAGCTTGGTGCGCAAAAAATAAGTCCTCACCGAACCCGAGATCACGAAAAATGGAGGCGCTACAGGTCTCGGAGAATGGCGCAATTTTTTTCTTTTCTTAGCAAACTTTGGATTTTTTTTTCACCACTTAGATAAAAGAGAACCTAGACATGTTTGGTGTCTATGAACTTGTAATGACCTGGAGAATCATAATGGCAGGTCACTTTTAGCATTTAATGAACCTAGCAAAAAGCCAAGCAGAAAACAAGTGTGGGTGTTCTGCCTTCATACACGTTGACACGGTGTGCACTCTAGCATACAGCATAAACCACCTTCTATCTTCCAAAATAAGCAGACCGTTCTCTATAGTCTAACTTGTTTATTGGTGAAGAGTATAGAACATGCGGTAAAACTATAAAGAATACAAACATGGGTAAGTATTGGGCAGATGATCACACAGCTAACACAATTACAGGAAGTATACAGTGTGTTGCAAACTTTACATGGAATACACAGGTGTTTATTTACATCTGCTGTGTGCTGGCTGCTATACAGTTAATAACATCTCTGTACAACACTGCATTGCAAGAAAAGATATTAATCTTACCAGATATGCTTTACCAAGATAACGAACTCAAGTAGGGGAGTTACAGGAGAACAAATAAACACGTGCGTCCCATGATATACGCAGAATAAAATGGCATCTTCCTCATCCCAGAATACATTGCTTCAATCCCACAATGCAAGACTCTGTTAAAGACACAGGCTGTAAATGCTATTAAAGACACAGCTATAAATTCAGCCACCACTAGATGGTGTTATAACTAATCCAGCATATAATATAAACATATTTGCCCTATGTTCAGAGGGCAGAACCGTGAGATTGCACTTTTTTTGCAATTTCACTGCACTTGGAATTTTTTTCCCCATTTTGTAGTACACAACATGTCATGTACTACAAAATGGTGTCGTTCAAAAGTACAACTCGTCCCACAAAAAACAAGCCCTCATATGGCCATATTGACGGAAAAATAAAAAAGTTATGGCTCTGGGAAGAAGGGAAGGGAAAAATGAAAACGCAAAACCAAAAATACCCCTGGTCGTTAAGGGATTATAGGGATGCAATAGTACATTTACACTGTTATTGTCAGAAAATGTAAATTTCATACTGTTTTGATAATTTTCTCATTACTTTAATGGGAGGGACCCATCACTACTTCTGACATTCTTATTAAATTACAATTTTGTGGCACCTTCAGTTGTAAAATGCATTGTGCTGTTCCCTTGTGTGATTTAGTACAGCTAAAGCTTAGTTCCAGTTGATTACAACAAAAACTTCTCATACCCACAAATATGTCTTAATAATAAAAATGTCTTTATTTACATTATGCCAACATATTCAGCAGCGCTTTACAGTTTTGTTTTGTTTGCACAGATTGTCATTGCTGTCCCTAATGGGGCTCACAATTTAAATTTCCTATCAGTATGTCTTTGTAATGTGGGAGGAAAGCGGAGAACCTGGAGGAAACCCACGCAAACACGGGGAGAACATACAAACTCCTTGCAGATGTTGTCCTTGGTGGGATTTGAACCCAGGACTCTAGCGCTGCAGTGCTAATTAAAGTACCACTCCACCATTTTTTTAATTGCAGCACGAGAGTTGTGCTTCTAATCAAAAGTACCTGATCCAAGTCATATACTCACCAGTCCCCAGCTTCACTCTACTATAACCGCCGCTCCTGACTGTCTCCAGTAGTTTGTGACCTGCCGGATCGCTCCAGTGTTTGCTGGGTGATCCAGAGGTCACTTTTCAATGCAAATCTTGTAACTCTCATAGACTTGCATTTAGCACGTGTGACCATTACCTCTGACTCCAGCCCATCAGAAGTTGCAGTCACAAAATGGCAATGCTGGACTGGAGCAGCGATGAAAAAAGGTGAAGATGGTTGCAATTAAATATAAAAGTAAAGGCAGTGATCTTAGGCTAAAAACACAACTCCAGTGCCGAAAAAAACCACTGGAGTGGTTCTTTAGTTAAAATGTCTGGATCTTCAAATGTTTAATCACACTTTTATTATGATAATCAAGCATCAAAAGCAGAGTCATGCTGTGTTTAAAAAACAGCTATGACACCCAAGCCCTACCAACACATATAACATAGACTATCCACTTCCCCCACATGCTATATTGCAAAATTTCATGTCCAATTTTTAAGTTCTGTCAGATTTCCTAATATGTCTATTGAAGACATATTCTCTTTTTAGATATTTATGGCATATCCACAGGATATATATGGTGGCTTGCAAAAAAAAAATATTCACACCCCCATTGGCATTTTTTCGTGTTTTGCTACCTCACAACCTGGAATTTCACAGTTTTTTCAGGGTTAATATCAGTTCATATAAAGAACATGCCTGCAACTGTGAACATTTGGTTTTCTTTTTATTGTGAAGCAAGCAACAAATAGGACAAAATAACTGAAAACTTCAGTGTGCATGACTATTCACCTCCCTAAAGTCAGTATTTTGTAGAACCTCTTTTTGCAGCAATTACAGCTGCAAGTCGCTTTTGATAAGTTTCTGTGAGCTTTCCACATATTGGCACTGAGATTTTTGCCCATTTTTCAAAACAAAGCAGCTCCAGCTCCTTCAAGTTAGATGATTTTCTCTGATAAACAGCAATCTTCAAGTCTGATGAAGTCTAGGCTTTGACTAGGCCACTCCAAAACATTTACACATTTCCCCTTAAACCACTCAAGTGTTGCTTTAGCAGTATGCTTTGGGTCTTTATCTTGTTGGAAGGCGAGTCTCCATCCCAGTGTCAAATCACTGACAGGTTTTTTTCAAGAATATCCCTGTATTTCGCTCAACCAGGCCCATTTTTCCTGTTGCTACTGCTAAAATACATCCCCATAGCATGATGCTACCAACACCATATTTAACTTTGGGGCTGAAGTTCTTGGGGTGATGAACTGTGTTAGTTTGACTCTAGACATAGAGTTTACCTTGGTGGGCAAAAAGTTAAATTTTCATCTCATTTGACCATAGTACCTTCCTCCAAAAATTTGGGGAGACTCCCACTTGTCTTTTGGCAAACTCAAAACAAGCCTTACAATTTTTGTGTGTAAATAAAGGTTTTTTCTTCTTACTCTTCCATAAAGGCCATCTCTATGGAGTGTATGGGCTAATTGTAGTCGTATGGACAGATACTTCAGTCTCTGCTTGGGAACTCTGCAGCTTCTTCAGGGTTAGCTTTGGTCTCTGTGCTGCCTCTCTGATTAATGTCCTCTTTGGTTTTGGTGGGTGGCGCTCTCTTGGTAGGTTTGTTGTGATATCACGTTCTATCCATTTGATGATAATGGATTTGATGGTGCTTCGGGGATCATCAGAAATTAGGATATATTTTTATAACCCAACCCTGACTTGTACTTCTCAACAACTTTGTCTCCGACTTGTTTGGAGATCTCCTTGGTCTTCATGGTGTTGTTCTGCTAGTAGTGCCTCTTGCCTAATGGTGTTGAAGCCTCTGTGGTCTTTCAGAAAAAATATGTATATACTGACAGACCATGTGACACTTAGATTTCACACAGGTGGACTTTCTTTCACTAACCATGTGACTTATGAAGGTCATTGCTTGCACTAGAATTTTTTAGGAGCTTCATAGCAAAACGGGTAAATACATATGCACATGCCAATTTTTAGTTATTTGATCCCATAAATTTAATGCATGCCTATATTTTTCTCTCTTGACTTCACCAACATATAATATATAGAACTGATACATCACACACAAATCGGATTACAAAAATATTAAAAACACGTGTTGTAATGTAACAAAATAGTTAAAAACCCAAGGGGAGCAAATACTTTTGCAAGACATTGTACCACAGTGCAGCACAATATACCGCCCCAGTTGCACAAAACACCACACTGCAGCACTAAACACCTACGTAGAAATGCCAAATACCACAATGTGGAACAAAATAATTCCCCAAAAGTGGCAAACACATCAGTATAACACTAAAGACAAAGAATAACTGCAGACTTTTCATTTTAGTCCAGACAACCTCTTTGAGAAATTAATACCTCCCTAGCCATTTCAAATACAGTATTACAGTGCGGCACAAAATATCTCCAAATACCACAGTGCAGCATTAAATACATCCTCAGCAATGTCTATCAAATCCCATAAAGCAGGACCACTAGCAGCAGCATTGCCCATTCTCCATTATTGACTTTTCCATTCTCCATTGTGAGTTGCATTGTGACCTCCCTTCTCATGTCTGCAGCATTGATACCGCCTACTCACCGATCCATCACTATAAGCATCATTTTCCCTCTTTCACTGTTGACAGCATAGTTCCTTCCACCTTCCCATCCATTATTCACTATCAGCAGCATTGTGTCTCCACTTGCCACTCCTCCATTCTTGAAAGCATTATGCCCCCTCCCATCCCTCCACCTTTGTCAGCAGCATCGTACCCCCTTTCCACACACCTACCACTGTCTGCACCATTGTGCTCCTTCCCGGATTGTTCCAAGCATTGTGCCCCCCTGACCCTTCCAACCCTTCCCTCATTGCCAGCAGTTTTGTTTCCCCAATTAGCACACCTTTCTCACTGTTGGAAGCATTGTGTCCACCTTCTCATATTACCCTCCCACCTAAGGCAGCAGCACTGTGTACCCCATCTTCCCAAACCTTCCCCCATCGTTAGTAGCATTGTGCCCACCACCTTCCTTTGCCTCCTGGACTTGCAACAACATTGCGCTCCAAACCAACTTTTCTCACAGTATTTTTTTGTCCCAAACCAATCTACTCCATTGGCAGAAAAATGTATCATCCTTGTTATACTGGTAGAAGATAACAGAGCTGATGATAACAGTTAGAGGTGGAGTTCTGCAGTTTCTTACCTCATTAGTAGCTCTTCTAGACTTGCTTAGAAGAAGGACCTGTAATCATGTGACTATTATGTCACTACAAGTCCTTTTTCCCTTCCAACCTCAGAACTGTACTGAACTGGTCTGGCATTAGTGCAATTTTTTCTTTGTATAGGCAGGGAGCTGCCTGACTGACTGGCCAAAATAGAGGATTCCCAGAATCCCAGTCCAGAGTATGTTTGTGAATCATATGACACATTTGGAGCAACAGACAAAACTTATAATTAAATTTGGAAATTCTATACAAGTATGAAAATAATTTGTAATAAGCAAACATTGAAATGTAGAAATGTCGAAAGAAGTAAACATTTTTATGAGTGTAAATAGCATAACCAGTACGTGTGAGTTTTAGCCTGTCAGTTAGAGTCGGTCTCAGAGGAACCGGTCTCTGGCGTTTTAACGCAATCAAAGAGAATATATTTTTATGGAGTATAAAAACTAATTAGGAGATAATATATGCCAAATTACACACAGTGATGACATCACAGCTCTAAATAAGGACTGACATGAAAAGAATTATTCATGTGAGGCAAACTTCGACCAAAAAATGTGCAGCCATGGAACACAGAGGGAAAACTTCAGAAACAAAAAGAAAGTTAAGTCTAATAACATCATTGAATGTGAGATCACAAATTGAATGTTCTATCTCCTTTCTTTCCTAACCTGATCTACTTTAGGTCAGTATCATAACACTTTTAAGTCAGCGATCTCTAATAGAATCCTGGGAATGTGCGTATCACACAAGTTCCATGTAAAGCAATGTCTGGCTATAAACACCAAATTTAAATTTCATGAGCATAAAGGCACAGAATGTTTGCACTATGAGAAACACCCCTGCGATGTCAAAATGTTTTGTTTTTCAATTAAGTGGTGCATATGTGGTTTCAATTATGAAACAGTTCAGTAAAAGAAAAAATCAACTAGATTTCATTTCATACCAATATAAGCCAACTTACCCTTCTATTAGAAATTATAAACCTTTGAGCCTGTTATTGTTTTCATTTATTTAAACAATAAGAAAACTTTCCATTTTTTTCATAAATATATCCAGTATTGAAAGTTAGGACACTTTGCAATGGACTTCATTAGCAATTTGGCTTCAGTTTTGTAGAAAATGCTTTTCCCCATTTCAATTTCTTGCCTCTTGTATTAACAACTCAGTTAAATTGCAAAAATTGGAGTATGGATTCTCAAGGGGAGGCATCAAAGAAGTGTGATCACTCCTGAGTTAGGTACAGTGGTCACGAGATTTCCCCAAAATGCTCTGCTGTTGCGCTCAGGGTGCTTGATAAGTGCCTGCATTGTGGGATAAGCACCATCGCCTCAGTCTGCTACAAGCTTCCCATGAGAGTTGTTGAGCTTATCCCACAATGCAGGACCCAGACCAAGAAGAGTACAGTGCTCCGGTGAAATTACGAAGCATCTAGTTCAATAGCCCCTCCTCCTCCACAATCCGAATCTGTACTCCAAATATGTACAAATGGGGAATGATACTGAGTCACTATCAATTACAGGGGTTTGGAGGCCACTTCCAATGCTGAACACCATTTTGAAAAAAGTAAGTTTAGCTATTTTTTTTAAACTTTGAAATTTGAATCTTTGTTTCCTATTTAGACATTTTTAAAAGTACTTAAACATTTTTTTAAACACTTATTTACTAGAGACTTTCATTGCCATGTCTATTTTGTTAGAATTTTTTCGTTTTTGCAGCATTCATAACTATTTTTCTGTTGATGTTCAGTGGATGTATAAGTCTATACACCCTTGTTAAAATGTGTTGGCAGCGGGTTATTCAGGATAATCTCCAGGCATGTGACAGCAGAGCTTCTTTATTCAGGAACAATCAGGAACAATATGCTTAATAGATCAGGAATAAATCATGTGTGTCTCTATCTGTGCAGCCTCTACAGCAGGCTGCTTCTCTCATACAGAGACACAGGAAAAACAGGAAATACAGTCATATGCTCTCCCTGTGTGAGCCTCTGGGAATTTTTTTTGTTCCAACTTTATAAACAGGATATAAATCTAGCAACTAAACAATCATAGACAGCAATGGAGTTGTTGCACCAAACATATTCCAACACTCCCATTCAACAACTACTTATCCTGTTAGTCATATTGTGATTCTGAAGTCCACAAACTTGGCTCCTGATAATGGCTTTGTCATACCATCAGCTGTCACCTTGTCAGACTCGCAATAAACAAACTCGAGTACACCACGTTCCACTAAGTCACGTAAGTGGTGATGTTTTACATCAATGAGCTTAATCCTTGCACTAATCTTCTCACTGCTGGCAAGTTTAATGCATCCTTGGTTGTCCTCATAGATAACTGTTGGTTGAGCTAATGGCTTGCCGAAATCTTCCAAAAGTTGTTTCAACAAAATTACTTCTTGACTTGTATAAGCAGCAGACATAGCTGTAGAAGATAATGCGACTGACACTTGTTTTCTGCTGGACCAAGAAATTGAATTTTCTCCTAACTTGTACAAATAATCACTTGCTGATTTCCGATCACTTGAATCTTCAGCCCAATCTGCATCCACATAACCTCTGAGAGTGAGATCTCCTGATGCAGATATATTAAGATTTTGCTTTGGAGTTTCTTTAAGATATTGAAAAATTCTCTTAATTGCATTCAAGTCTTGTTGGCGTGGCTTGCTTACACGTTGACAGAGAATTCCAATTGTGGCTGTGATATCTGAACGAGTTGTGGCTGCTATGTACAGAAGCGCCCCCACTGCTTGTCTGTAACTCTCATTGCTAGGTAGCAGATCTTCTTCTCCTTCCAACTTTAAGTATGACGGATCCATTGATGCTGATGCGCCTTTGGCTTCTGACATTCCAAACTTGTTTAGTATTGTGGAAATTTTAGAACTTTGGTTGAGAAGAAAACTCTCATCTTCCTCTCTCTGGATTTGGATTCCCAAATAATATGTCACATTTCCAAGGTCCTTAGTCTCATAGTGCTGGTTGAGAATTTCATCTAGCTTTGCAATTTCCTTTTCATCTTGATGAGACATGATTACATCGTCTACATATAGGAGAACATACATCCACTCCTTCACCACATTTTTCGTATACAAACATGGATTAGCTTGAGATCTTTTAAATCCTTCATCCATCAAAACTTTGTTCATTTTTGAGTTCCAATCTCTTGCCAACTGCTCAAGTCCGTAGAGATTTTTGCAGTTTACAAACAAGATGCTCTTCACCCTTTTTAATATATCCCTCAGGTTGGCTCATGTACAACTCTTCTTCAATGCCACCATGTAGAAAGGCTGTTTTGATGTCAAAATGTCTCACTGTCATCTGTTGAACTGCAGCTACGGACATTAAATTTTTGAATGTGGTTTGCTTCGCAACTGGAGAAAATGTATCATCATAATCTTCACCATACTTTTGCGAGTACCCTTTTGAGACCAATCTGGCCTTAAATCAGTGAGCTTTACCTTCTGAGTCATATATGTTTTTGAAGACCCACTTACATCCAATAGCTCTTTTTCCTTGTGGTAGCTCAGTAAGCTCCCATGTCTGGAGTTGGTGAAGGGACTCCATCTCTTCATTAGCGGCATTTATCCACTTCTGCTTCTCGTGGACAGGTAGTTTTTGCATCTCTTGCCATGACTGTGGCTCTGGTTCAGGAAGTGTTCTGACCATATAGGAAAGGCACTTAGCTGGGATACCTTTGTTTGGCCTTTCTGATCTCCTGACTGGAGGTTGACTTGGTTCTTCTATGTCTTCCTTGGTGGCTTGAGAGCTTATCCACACATCAGTGTTTTCCTTTTCAGCATCTGGGTTTGGTGATTGAGATTCTTGTTCTTGCTTCTTAGGTTGAATAACTGGTGTAACTTTATGGAATTTGAGTGATACAGATTTTTCATCAATCACTACATCTCTGCTGATTGTTACTGTGTTGGTCTCTGGGTGCAGGATTCTGTATCCCTTTGGAGCTTCGCTATAGCCCACCAGGATTCCTTGCTTTGTGTGTGATTCCCACTTGGAACATTTTTCTTTGGGAACATACATAAATATTTTGCTACCAAATATCGTGAGCTGCTTCAGTTTAGGCTTCTCGCAGTTCCATAGATCATATGGAATTTTATTTGTGGCTTTACCTGGCACTCTGTTTTGAAGATAGCAAGCTGTCATGATTGCTTCTCCCCAATACGTTGTAGGTAGATTTGCATCCAACAGCATACTTCTTCCATTTTCACAGAGAATACAGTTCTTTCTCTCTGCAATGCCATTTTGTTCTGGGTTGTATAGAATGGTAGTCTGGAACACGATTCCATCCTTTTTCAAAATGGTTTGCACCATACCACTTGTATATTCGGATCCATTATCTGCACACAGGGCTTTTGTCATTCTTCCAAATTTGTTAAACACTACAGCAAGATATTCTTCAAGTTTCTGTGGAACTTCATCCTTACTGTGAAGCAGGTAGGCAACTAAATATCTGGAGTAGGCATCAACAAATGTGAGGAGTTTGAACACTCATTGGACTGCATACTTCTGTATGTATCAGATCCAGAGGCTGTGCAGATCTAGTGGTGCTTATTTTAGGAAAGGATTTTCTGGACATTTTCCCTTTAAAACAGCTAATGCACTTCATCATTTGACTACACTGGTTGATTTTAATACCATTTGCATGTTGAGCTAGCTTCCTTACTGCTTCTGTGACTCTGTGCCCAAGATGGATACAATTCCTATTTACAGTAGATCTTGTCTAGCACTGTACACTCTTTTTTTTGCATTTTAGCTGATAAAGTTCATCTTGGATTTTTCCTTCTGCAAGAGTGTGACCTTTCTTTGAGATGATGCAGCTGTTATTTTTAAAAGTAACTGCATTCGTCTTTTGCGTGAGCTTCTTTACTGACATAAGATTGCTTTCAAGGCTGGGAACATACGAAACATCCTTTACTGTGATCTTTCTGCTTTGTGTTGAGAAAACTGGACAGTGGAGGTAGCCGTCTCCTACTCCTTCTGAAGTCATATAGTGACCATTAGCTAAGATGACCTTTTCTGACTCGCTTTCATTAAGGTCAGTAAAGAAATCCTTGTTATTTGTCATATGACTGCTTGCACCAGAATCTATACACCATATATGCTTTGCAGATGGGCCTGTACTGACATTAAATGCAGCTTCAACACATGCAGAATTTTCCCTTACAGCTGTTTTAACCCATTGATGACTTCTGCTTTTTAAGCTGACTCCTTCTTGCTTTCCAAATTCTGCAGTCTGCTTTAAGGTGGCTGGGCTTTTTACAGACAAAACATTCACGACTTTCACCTTAGTTTGCTCTTATATTTAGGGAAATCCTGGGTCTTTATTGCTGTTTCCGCTCTGGATTCATTACTGCTGCTTTCATGCTGCGTTTTTTTCTTGAATTCATCCACAAGTTTGCCTTAAAAATACTCTAGTGTCAGCTCATTATCTGGCCGTGCATCTAGTACAGTCACGAGTGTGTCATAACTCTCTGGAAGACCACTTAATAGAAGTGCATCAACATGAAAATCTGTAACTTCTCCAATACCTCTGAGACACTCCACAATCTCTAGGGTGTTTCTTATATAGTTCTGCATATTCTGTCCATCACTTAGCTTAGACTGATACAGCTTTCTCATGAGATAAAGCTTATTGCTGAGATTTGATCTTTCATGCACTTTCTTTAACTCATCGCACATCTTCTTTGCAGTTGGACACTTGCATATATGCACAATCTGATTATCATCTACACTGAGGGAGATCGTGCGTTGTTCTTTCTGATCCTTCTCTAGCCAATCATCTGGTAATGGATGAGGCACTTGTTCCTGAGTATATTTCCACATACTTTCTCTTTTGAGCAGCATCTTCACCTTGAATTTCCAGGACTGGTAGTTCTGGTTAGTGAGGCTTGGCACTGAGAACTTGACAGGATTGCTGCTAGTGGACATCTTCTCTATTGCTCTGTGCTGCTTTTGCTTTGGGCTTCTGTTGATTTGTTACTCTGGGGTTCTGTGTCACTCTGGGCCCATAACCTGTTGGCAGTGGATTATTCAGCATACTCTTCAGAGCTTCTTTATTCAGGAACAATCAGGAACAATATGCTTAATAGATCAAGAATAAATCATTTGTGTGTCTCTATCTGTGCATCATCTACAGCAGGCTGCTTCTCTCTCAAAATGCCATTTTTTTGTGTCATGTAAGAAAAATCTGGATGTGCTTCAAAAATTGAGGAAATGAGACAAAGAAAATTGGTCTAGGAACCTACCAAAATGCTTACAGCAAAGGAGCTGCAGGAATTTTTGGCAAATACTGGTTGTGTACTGCATATGACAACAATCTCCCATATTCTTCATATATCTGGCTTCTCAGGTATGTTTGCAAGATGGAAGCCTTTTCTTACAAAGAAAAACATCTAATCATGCCTATGTTTTCCCAAAACCTACCTCAAGTCTGCCAAAAGCATGTGGGAAAATGTGTTGTGGTCAGATGAGACCAAGGTTGAACCTTTTGGACATAATTCCTAAAGGTATGTTGGGCACAAAGTCAACACTGCACATCACCAAAAGAACGCCAAACCCACACTTCAGCATGGTGGAGGGAGCATTATGCATTGGGCCTGTTTTGCAGCAGCTGGAACTGGGGCTTTATTGAATGTTAAGGGAATTATGAACAGTTCCATATGGCATTCAATTTTGCATCAAAACCTTCAGGCCTTTGCTAAAAATTTGAAGATGAAGAGTTATTTTTTAGCACAAAAATAACCCTAAACATACTTCCAAATCAACAAAAAATGACTTTTCCAAAAGTTGTTTTGGAATGGCCCAGGCAGAGCTCAGACCTGAATCCAATTGAAAATCAGTGGCTTGACCTGAGTAGGGAGCCGTACATAGAAGACATCTTCATAATATGACACATATGGAGTGCTACTGCAAGAAAGAGTGGACAAAGGTTGTCAATTCTAGATGTTTCATGCTGATAGACTCCCACCCAAAAAGACTGAATTGTGTCATAAAATAAATGGGTACTTCAACAAAGTATTAGTTTAAGGGTGTGCATATTTATTCAGCTATATTATGTTAGTTCTTCATTTTTATTTTTCCATCCGAAAAGAATTCAGTTCATTTTTCAGTTGATTTGTACAGATTGAGGTGGAAAAACTTCTGAAATGATTTTTCTTGGTGTGATTTTTTTCACATGAGAAACACCTGGCTTTTTAACAGAGATGTGTGGACTTTTTATATCCACTGTAGTTGTATGAGGGCATGATTTCTAAACATGAGTTGAACTCAGTCATACCATTTTGGGCTACGTATAACTGGCTGAAGGGGTTGTTGAATGAACAAAAATACATTTTTAATCAACAGATTTTGGAATATTAACTTCTACATTTGGATGTACAGTATTTGAAAAAATGCTCTGTGTTGGGATGAACACATAAAGGTGCACCTGCTGCATACTTTGTAGCAAGCTGTGTCTGACTAGATGCTACAGCTGATAGCTGTGCATAAACAGTTTCTGTCAAGGGGAGGAAGCATAAATTAATATACTGGTATCACGTTTCTTTTATCAAAGGAGTTATTATATCTGTTGTTTTAATGGTCCTATGAGCACATCAAAATAATTATTAATAATAATAAGGGTATTTAGTAAACAAGTTGGGACTGTCCCACAAGGGTTGCCGTGACGTGGCGGGACGGCTTGTACATTATTTTGATCAAAATTATGTTTACTAAATACCCTTATTATTATTATTATTACCTTTATGCATTATTTGCAGTTTATTTTTTACTTTTTAGTTCAGGATATTTGTGTTTTTTTGCTTTCTGTTTTCTCTGGTTAATGGTCATGTGTTAATATGCACTTACATTGTGCATACACATTAACTGACTTTTCTCAGTTCAGATTCGTTTTTTATGCATTTCATTGTGCATTCAGTGCATATTTGGGTGTGACCGCCCTCTTTCTGAGCTGGGAAAACCATCCTGTCTGGCCTATGCTTTTACTAGTGGTTCAGCCGCTCGATCCTTGTTCACATTCACGTCACTTGGCAAGTGAAAAGGTTTTAAATACTAGAGTAGGGACTGTCCCACAAGGGTTGCCGTGACGTGGCTTGTACAGTATTTTGATCAAAATTATGTTTACTAAATACCCTTATTATTATTACCTCTATGCATTATTTGCAGTTTATTTTTTACTTTTTAGTTCAGGATATTTGTGTTTTTTGCTTTCTGCTTTCTCTGGTTAATGGTCATGTGTTAATATGCACTTACATTGTGCATACACATTAACTTACTTTTCTCAGTTCAGATTCATTTTTTATTCAGTCTTACTCCAGTTAGGGACCCTCTTAACCATTTAGCCCGGGTCTCAAGAATATCCACAGATGAAATAAGCCGCCACATTCTGATTGACCTGCCCGTACTGCTCAGTCTTCTTCAGGCAACTGCAGACCCACTAATTCTGCACTGTCAGCACTTCTCCTGGTGTTACTCCCCGATGAGATACTGGCCCGAATTCTGTATGACCGGGCTCTTGACTTTAACTTTCGGAGCCAACAGCCCTGTCAGGGCACTCCCGCCCAACTGATTCAAATTCCAGATGCTCCCTAGCTTAAGAGCTGTTAGCCCCTCCTACTTTAACTACTTACAAGCTGAGCATCTCTATCACCATCTAGTGGGCAAACTAGGGTACTACACTTTACCTATCTATATAACAGTGTCCAATGTTAAATACATATAACAGATACAATAAATAGACATTTGCATGGCATATACAATAAATATGAATAACGTTAAAGGGAAAGGGTACATAACATCCAACATTAAATATATATATACACGTATATATCTGTACACTTATGGACACTCCTTTGTGTCCCTTACACAATGCCTTGCACAAGCTATGAAAACATTAGATACTGTATTTCACAACAAACAAGTGTGATCCTCACACTGTAAAGAGATTTGTGGCAGATACAAAGCACAGACAGGTTTGGGCAGATTAA
Organism: Dendrobates tinctorius; assembly: GCF_039654945.1. Lineage (NCBI taxonomy): Eukaryota > Metazoa > Chordata > Amphibia > Anura > Dendrobatidae > Dendrobates > Dendrobates tinctorius. The sequence goes on from NW_027361829.1 coordinate 72,207,818, forward strand.
GGCATAATGATGAAAGTGTCTGCTAGACAAATTTATTGGATTAAGAGAGCAGCTGCTAAAATACCCGTGAAACTCATGGTTTAGGATCCTCAAGAGGCTTGCAGTTGTGCATAAACCTACCATTCTGCCTTCACTAAACAGTGCTCATAAGCAGATATGGTTGCAGTTTACCCAGACATACATGAAGACCAATTTTGAAGCAGTCTTCTATACTGATTAGGGCTGTGCAACCCTGGATACTCCAGAAGGATGGTGTAGTGCAGGGTTCCCCAACTCCAGTCCTCAAGGCCCACCAACAGGCCATGTTTTCAGGATTTCCCTTGTATTGTACAGGTGATGCAATTATTACCTGGGTAATACTAAGGAAATCCTGAAAACATGACCTGTTGGTGGGCCTTGAGGACTGGAGTTGAGGAACTCTGGTGCAGTGGATGGTTGGTGGATGGCCACTTGTCTCAACAAGACTGCAACCAACGTCAGCAAGGAGGCGGCAGAGTCATGTTTTGGGCTAGAATCATAGGGAGAGAACTGGTAGGCCCCTTTAGGGCCCATGAAGGTGTGAAAATAACCATGGCAAAGTATTTAGCATTTCTGACTTATCCCTTCTTTCCATGATGCAAAAAAAGAACCTTGCCATCTGTAGCAAAATCATCTACATCCTTGACAATGTACCACTTCTCACTGCAAAGAATGCCTCTGACTCATTGGCTGTTATTGGCATAAAAGGAGAGAAACTCATGAGGTGGCCACCATCCTCCCCTGACCTCAAACCTTTCGAGAACCTTTGGAGATAGATATATAGGGTGGGAACAGGGGCGGACACAAACTGTAGTGGGCCCCTCTGCAAGAAATTTTTCGTGCCCCCCTGCCCTTCATAGGGCAACAAAGTTATGTTAGGGCTGGATATAATATCTGTAGGGTGCTGCTGGGCTGTATTTATTATTTTCCAGTTGCAGCCTCCAAATTATATTTACAGGCCAGCACAGCCTCCAAATAATATATATAGCCCACTAGCCCAGCATTGCCTCTAGTTGTTAATATATACAGCCCAGCACAGCCTCCAAATAAAATATGGTATACAGCCCAGCATAGCCTTCAGTTAATATATACAGCCCACCACAGCCCCCAGGTGATATATACAGCCCAGCATAGCCTCCAGTTAATATATACAGTCCAGCAACAGCCTTCAGGTAATATATACAGCACCCAGCACAGACTCAAGTTAATATATACAGCCCAGCACAGCCTCCAGTTAATATATACAGCCCCGCACAGCCTCCAGGTAATATATACAGCCCAGCACAGCCTCCAGTTAATATATACAGCCCAGCACAGCCTTCAGGTAATATATACAGCCCAGCACAGCCTCCAGGTGATATATACAGCCCAGCATAGTCTCCAGTTAATATATACAGCCCAGCACAGCCTTCAGGTAATATATAATACAGCCCAGCACAGCTTCCAGTTAATATATACAGCCCAGCACAGCCTCCAGTTAATATATACAGCCCAGCACAGCCTTCAGGTAATATACAGCCGTCCACAGCTTCCAGGTGATATATACAGCCCAGCATAGCCTCCACTTCAGGTAATATATACAGTTCAGCAAAGCTTTAAGGTAATAGATACAGTCCAGCATAGCCTTCAGGTAATATATACAGCCCAAAACAGCCTCCAGGTAATATATACAGCCCAGCATAGCCTCTCAATAACATATATAGCCCAAGACAGCCTCCAGGTAATATATGTAGGCATCCCCATTTCCCTTTGTTTCATAATGCTCTCCCCCATATGCGATCTACTTTTGGCATAGTGCTTCTCGCCCTATGTGGCCCCCCAGTTTGTGCTGCTTCTCCCCATGTGCCCCCACAGTTTATGCTGCTTCTCCCCCTATGTGGGCAACCTGATTCATATTTCTTCTCCCCCATGAGCCGCCCCATTCATGAGCAGCCAAGCATCTGTCCCAAGGGTCCCCCAATTCAGGAGCAGCCATGCTTCTCCCCAGGGGCCCCCATTCATGAGCAGCTAAGGCCATGCTTCTCCCCAGGCCAGGGGCACCCCCATTCATGAGCAGCCACACCATCATGCTTCAGTTCTCCCCCAGGACGGAGCCCCCCAAAATCATGTCTGCCATGCTTCAGTTCTCCCCCACCCCAGGAGCCCCCCAAAATCAAGCCTGTCTCGGTCCCAGTCCCTCAGTCCTGCTCAGCTCTGGTACTCTTACCTGGAGCAGGCAGGGCAGGCCAGACCAAGAGGATCCACACTGTCCAGTCACAGTGTCTGCACTCCGCACATTCCTGAGCAGCTGCAGCATATGGGCAGGGGCATGGCACACAGTGAGTTACTCACACAGACAGACACGTCACACACACTGACATGCGGCTGAACTGCAGCCACCGTCTGGCCGGCGCCACAGGCACAGTGAGTGACAGTCTGTCTCCTCCTCTCCTCTCCCACAGCGGCAGCGCTGCACTGACGCTGGCTGATCTGATCTCACCTCAGCCCTCAGGGCTGGCTCCTCTGTACCGGCGCTCACACTCTCAGGAGGAGTCAGACCTGCTCCCGCTGCCTCCCACAGGGCTGCTCTCCTCTCCTCCTTGTGCCAGCTCCACAGCGCTCCACATGGCTAATTTGAAAATTGAATAATTAGCAATGCGGTGCTGGAGGCTGGAGGGGCCCCCTCTCCCCCGGGGCCCCCGTTCAATGAACGGGCTGCACGGGAGCAAGGTCCGCCCCTGGGTGAGAAGTACTTTAGTTCGCAAAAAGAAGCAACAACTCTGGGAGGTTATTTTGACATCCTGCATAGAGATTCAAGCATAAACTATCCAAAAACTCACAAGTTCAATAGATGCAAGAATTTTTAAAGTGATATCAAAGAAGGGGTACTAAGTTAACATGCAACTTCGCCTGTTAAGATGTTTTTGATTGAAAAAGCTTTTGAAATGGGACCTCTTAATGCTTAATTCAACAAATGACTATTTAACTATGTAATTATGTAACATGTTTGCCGAACAGTTCAGCGAACGTACCCAAACCCCATTAACCCTTTAGGCCTCTTTCACACATCCGTTTGTCTCCATCAGTCAAAATCCGCCGTTTTGCAAAACAACGGATCCGCCATTTTTCTTGGCGGATCCATTTGTTTCCCCATTGACTTGCATTATCGGCGGATCTTGACGGATGGTCATCCGTTGGATCCGTTTTTGTACGGATCCGCCAAAATTTTGGTGTCCGCTGACATGACAGGACGGACAATGAAACATTTTTTAGGCTGTCCGGATCCGCATTTGTCACTGTGCATGACCTGAAGAATTGCCTTTGCCGGAAATTTAACCCTAAATCCCGTTCTCTCTCTTTCTCTCTCTCTCCCCCCCCTCCACGGGTTCCTTTAAATTTCTCCCTTCCCCGAATCCGTCAAAGCAACAGTCCGGTGGCACACGTTGCTTTGAAAACGGTTGCGGATCCGTGTACCGCCATTTTCGCGGTTTGCAGCTGATGTAAAAAACGTGTGTATGAAACAGGCCTTAGCAACCAATTTTTTTAATTGTTTTTTTGTTTTTTGCTCCCCTTCTTCCCAGAGCCATAACTTTTTTATTTTTCAGTCAAAATGGCCATGTGAGGGCTTGTTTTTTGTGGGCCAAGTTGTACTTTTGAATGCCACTATTGGTTTTAACATATTGTGCTCTGAAAAACGGGAACAAAAAAACAAGTGTGGTGAAATTGCAAAAAAAAGTGCAATTCCAAAGTTATTTGTTTTTTTTTTTATCATATTCACTAAATGCTAAAATTGACTGTGATTCTGCAGGTCATTATGAGTTCATACACACCAAACATGTCTAGATCCTTTTTTAAGTGGTGAAAAAAATCCAAACTTTGTTGAAAAAAAATGGAACCATTTTCCGAGACCTGTAGCGTCTCCATGTTTCGTGATCTTGGGCTGGGTGAGGTCTTATTTCTTGTGTGCCGAGCTGACGTTTTTATTGATATCATTTTGGTGTAGATACGATCTTTTGCTTGCCTGTTATTGCATTTCATTGTAATTCTGATGTTTTGAATTTTTTTCTCACTACGCCGTTTAGTGATAGGGTTCATTCTTTTTTTTATTGATAGACCGAGTGATTCTGAAAGTGGCGATACCAAATATGTGTATGTTTGGTTTTTTTCATTGCTTTATTTTGAATGGGGTGAAATGGAGGTTATTTGAACTTTTTTTAAAATGTTTTTTAAAACTTTTTTTTTTTAACTTTTTGCATGCTTCAATAGTCTCCATTGGGAAACTAGAAGCTGCAGAATTTTGATTGGCATTCTACATACAGGCGATGATCAGATCGCCTGTGCACATGTGGTCAAAATTGTTGATACCCCTCGTTTAATGACAGAAAAACCTATAAGGCCGGGGTCACACTAGAGAGGAATACGGACGAGTGAGAGGCGTTAAAAGCACGCATTACACACGGACAAATTATTCTCTATGGGGTAGCTCCCAACAGCCGTATATTTCTCGTCCGTATTCTACGGTCCGTGCCAATCTCAGCATGCTGCGATTGTCAGCGTACTACGCCCGTAGTACGCCAATGCAAGTCTATGGGTGCGCAAAAAATACGGATTACACATGGACCACACGTGTGATTTGCGAGAAATACGCAGGTCTTTTGGCAGGTGACAGGAAATGGGCCAATCCATCATCAGGAAGCTTAGACATGCAAATGAACTCAAAAAGCACTCCAGACATCCAGGAAGTACGCCTCCACGGAGTACATCAGCGTCATGGCGCCATATTTCCTCAATGTGGAGATGCTTATTGTCTTAGTGCAGGAGCGGCCAGAAATCTGGGACCAACGTGATGCCCATTTTGCCAACCAGGCAAGAAAGGAGGCGTCATGGAGGCGCATATGTTGCCAGATGTTCCACGATTTTGGTGATCGGCCACGTGAGAAGCAGCAGCAACTGAGTAAGTATAACCCAAAAACTGTGTAAAATTACCTCACATCAAAAAATGCATATAGATTCAGCCCCCCTTCCTGTGCTTCTACTTTTTTTACTCATGAGGCGGGTAGATTTTGATGTGACCCATGGTTTTACACTGCCATAATTTGGCCCAGGCCACAAGCTCCTCATCCTCCTAGCCTACCAAGTTAGTAAGTAGTTACTTGATACATGAACTACTGTGACCCTGTGTATCTGGCCTGGATGCTCCAATTATATATGCCACTCTGGGTAGAAAGCACACCCCAGAAGGCCAAATACCTAGGCTACTGTTAGGAAATGTGACATATCAAATATGTGAAATTAAGAATATTTCCTGTCACATTGCAGTGGAAGATGTGATGAGACGGTGGCGCAGCATCCGCGATCAATACAGGCGGGAATGTCAGCAGCGGTCGAGGAGTGGTGATGCGGGCCACCTAAAGAGGAAATACACCACACCACATTACACAGATACTTTACAGGGCCAAAAATATTGATTTATTTTTGGCACTGTTCTATTTCATAACAGAACTCAGTCCAAACTTACGGAGAGAGGAACTGGCTCAGATACAGAGCCAATCATTGATCCTGTAGGGGATGAGGTGGCTGGCCCATCTTCTCCCCCTACAAGAAGCATGGGTGAAGAATCCTCACAGGAAAACCCAGTGCCTGTGCCACAAACCCCACTACCAGGACCACATCCACAACCAGGACCGTCTGCTGGTGCACCATCAGCCATACTGGAGGAGCAGGGCAACATGAGCAGCAGCCCAACTGCCCAGATCCGGGCCTCACCACAGCCTGCTGGACAATCCCGGCAAGGAAGAAGAAGGCGCCAGATCCCTGCCCAGGATACACTTACAAATGTGGACACTGGGGTCCTCAACTATTTGGCTAGAGTCAATGCTGATGATGGTGAGGAGGCATACTTGCGCAGCCTGGCCCTTTACCTTCGTGCCCTTTCCCGTGAGCTGAGGCTCCGTAGTCGAGGATGTTTTCAGATCCTGCTTGATGCTTGCACACACCCCAATACCCCATATGAATTATTTGAATATCTGGAAAGGTGGCAGCTTATACCCAGAAATCTAATGCGCCTTAGACACCCCACACACATGCTTGCTCAAGCAGGCTCTGAGGATCTTCAAATACGTGGGCCTACACCTCACCCCCTTCCTTCCCCTACCCAACCTTCCCATCAGCAGCCACATATGTCTGGCTCTAGCCAACCTCACCAATATGGCCACTTGTTCCCACCTAGTGTTGGAGGCTGGTCCCAACCTGGTTGGGGACGACATGGATATATTGGTGGGTATGAGACACGGGCCTACCAGACCCAACAAGATGCCCCTCTTCAGTATCACTCTGGCCAGTACCCACAACAATCCCAGGAGGCAGTACATTACCCACATCATGGGAAACAGTATGCCCCCACACAGGGCGATGTGGGGCAAAGTAGACAGCAGCAACCACAGGCTGGTCTTCCGCCTTCTCCTTCCCCAACTTTCCACAATTTATAATGTAGCCATTTTGGTATTGCATAATGTTTTTTTTTTGTCTCTATGTGTGAAAATGTTATTTTGAACAAATGTTGACATCTGCAAAAAGGCCAATTTGGCCCATTGCCACAGTTCTCATATAGCAATAATATGTTTTGCTTAAACCCCCCCCAAAAAAAGGCAAAAGTAAACATTTGTCTACTACATTTAACGTCTCAGTGTCAATTATAAGAAACAGTGTCAGCTTACTAACATACGCTTACCAATGCAATAAAACACTCAAAGAATCATAAGGGGTAGAAATATGTATATTTAGACACACATAAACCAAAAAATTATAACATAGACACAGCATGCTCTTGCCAAGAAGTTTCACCCTCAGGTGACAAAGTAATTTGTGAAAATATCACGCACTTTGAGCCCAGAGAGCGGTCTACGTTGAGGGTTGATAGGTGGTCTCGCCCTACACACATTGTCCAACCCACGCACAACACCACCAGAGGAGGAACAATCATGTATCCTGGTGAAGTTATGAGGAACCACACAGGCTTTAACTACTTCATTAACATTTTGTTCACTCAACTGAATGGCAGACTGGAGTACCCGCCATTTGGCACAAAGAATGCCAAAGGAACACTCCACCAGTCGCCGAGCACGTGATAGGCGCAAGTTAAAAATTCTGCTCCGGTGGTCAAGGTTGCGCCGGGGATATGGCCTCATGACATTGTGCGTTAACTGAAACGCCTCATCTGCCACAAGGACATAAGGGACAGATTCTTGAGTGGAGCCTGGTAGCTGGCGTGGTGGTAGATCCAACTGGTTGGTGCGTAGCCGCCGAGCCATAATGGAAGTATTGAAGACTCGAGAGTCTCCCGTCCTTCCATAAGCCCCAATGTCAACAATTATAAACTTGTATTGAGGGTCGACCAGAGCCAACAATACAACAGAATAGTATTGTTTATAATTGAAGAATTGGGAGCCAGAGTTCGGCGGCTTACGCACCCTGATATGTTTGCCATCAAGGGCCCCAATACAATTAGGAAACTGGCATTCCTCCTCAAAGTCCCTTGATATCCTCAACCAGTCTTCCATCCTGGGCTCGGGCATGACGAGTTGATGTAGTCTTGACCATATTTCACTACATGTCGACCTGACTATGCCAGAAATGGTAGATCTTCCAATCAGAAACTCATGGTGGAGGGCGGCATAAGACATGCCAGTGGACAGGAAGCTGAAGAACAACAGAAAAGGGACATTTTAGAATGCACAAATTAAACAAAAAAACAGGTACATACATACCAAACTTGCTAGGATTTCAGATCTGCTAACACACACATATTTGGTCGCACAATGACTAAGTGATATTCAGTACATATTACACATAACATTCTGGTCAGTAAGTTTCAACATATCTGGAATAAGATGAGGGCATTAAAATTAGTCCATGACGCAATAAATGCATACTTTGGGCAACACATCATGAACATAAAGAATGTGGTTGTGTAGTACATACCGTAATGTGAGTAGAAGTCGCTCCTCTGCAGATATAGCTTTGCGCATCCTTGTGTCCTGAAAGGTTATCCCAGAGCGCACTGTCTGCAAGAGTCGATCAAATGTTGTAAGGCTCATGCGACAGTATGGGTAGAATTTTGCAGGATGCTCCCGCAGAGAAGAATAGAGGCGGTGAAAATGACCTCTTGTGAGTCGTTGCCTCAAAAGTGGATGTACCCAAATGCGTCTCCTCCTCCGCGGATCCACTATCACTGGGTATGGTTGACCAAAGCGGCGTGACAAAAGCCAGTTGAAGAGAACCTGCTCAGTTCTGTTGAAACTCAGTCTGTCAGCCATGTTGCACATACAACAGCAACACACCTAGTGAAGGCAAGGTCACAAATGGACGGAATGGAGGCAGCCACCTGTTCATGAGCCAATAAATAGGGTGCAGGCTAATGATTTAAATAGTTAGCAGGCCTCAAAACCGTTAAATGTCCATTTTGCAAGCCTGCGAGAAAATCTTGCAATACGGATTCCATACTGATTACATACGGATGCTGACATGCGCAAAATACGCGACCACACCTTGCTTACGGATGACATACGGAGCACAATTTAGGGGTCATTCATCCGTATTACGCATGTAAACTACGGACCGTATTTTGCGTCGGTTAGTGTGACCCCGGCCTAAAGGTCACAGAAATAACTTGAATCTGTCAAAAGTAGTAATAAATAAAAAAAATCTATGATAATGAACAAATGAAAGTCCGACATTGCTTTTCCACCATGCTTCCACAGAAATTAAAAAAAATAAAACAAATAAAACTCATGAAATGGGCCTGGACATAAATGATGGTACCTCTGAAAATAATGTGACAAAAGGGATATGTTAATTCAAGGCGTGTCCACTAATTAGCATCACAGGTATCTACAATCTTGGAATCAGTGAGTGGGCCTGTACAGAGGGCTACAGATACTCACTGTGCTGTTTGGTGACATGGTGTATATCACACTCAACATGGACCAGAGAAAGGGAAGGAAAGAGTTGTCTCAGGAGATTAGAAAGAAAACTAGATGGGCATTTCCTGAAGGAAATACATGGTGCTTGAACAGCGCTGCCAGCTTTACAGCAGTGTATCAGATGTTGACTGTAATAAAGTAAAGTTAGAATATGAATGTTGTGTATAGCCACTTTGGCACATTCGGCACCTCAGTAGCCACTTTGGCCACTTGGTAGCCACTTTGGCACATTTGGCACCTCTGTAGCCACTTTGGCCACTTGGTAGCCACTTTGGCACATTCGGCACCTCGGTAGCCACTTTGGCACATTCGGCACCTCGGTAGCCACTTTGGCCACTTGGTAGCCACTTTGGCACATTCGGCACCTCAGTAGCCACTTTGGCCACTTGCTATTGTTCACATTTGATTTGGTTTTGTCTATTCAGTTTTGTGTGGTGAGCCAGCCCTGGCTGGGGCTGTGCTGAATTTCCATCCTTATGTTACTGTTTGTGTCAGTTTGTTTTTTTGTCCCTTATTAGATTGGCCTTTTTTTTGCTCTGCTTTTAGAATATGCCAGAGTGCTGATATAGTGGGAGAAGTCTAGTGACTTCAGAGTTTTTGCTATCAGAAGTGTTGGACATTTTTGCAGGGTTTTTTTGCGTGATTGCAGACAGTGTCTTTCCTATCCTGTCCTTTCTAGTTAGTGTGGGCCCCATCATTTGCTCAGCCTATTTGCCTGCCTGTGTTTGTGTTTTCATCTTGTCTCAACACAATATGTTTGGGGGCTGTCTTTTCCTTTGGGGTCTGCTCTGGGGCAATTTAGATTTCCCCTTTTCTTGCTTTAGGCTTATTTAGTTCTCCGGCTGTGTCGAGGCGTCTAGAATCATCGTAGGCATGCTCCACGGCTGCTGCTAGTTGTGTGGATAGGATCAGGGGTCTGCAATCTGCTTAGTTACCAACCTCTCTGGTTTTCTGTAGCTTAGCTTGGTCTTGCTTTCCTCCTTGGTGACCCAATCATAACAGTAGCCACTTTAGCACATTTGGCACCTCGGTAGTCACTTTGGCCACTTGGTAGCCACTTTGGCACATTCGGCACCTCGGTAGCCACTTTGGCCACTTGGTAGCCACTTTGGCACATTCGGCACCTCTGTAGCCACTTTGGCCACTTGGTAGCCACTTTGGCCACTCGGTAGCCACTATGGCACATTCGGCACCTTGGTAGCCACTTTGGCCACTTGGTAGCCACTTTGGCACATTCGGCACCTCAGTAGCCACTTTGGCCACTTGGTAGCCACTTTGGCACATTTGACACCTCGGCAGCCACTTTGGCCACCTGGTAGCCACTTTGGCACATCCGGCACCTCAGTAGCCACTTTGGCCACTTGGTAGCCACTTTGGCACATTCGGCACCTCAGTAGCCACTTTGGCCACTTGGTAGCCACTTTGGCACATTCGGCACCTCAGTAGCCACTTTGGCCACTTGGTAGCCACTTTGGCACATTTGACACCTCGGCAGCCACTTTGGCCACCTGGTAGCCACTTTGGCACATCCGGCACCTCAGTAGCCAATTTGGCCACTTGGTAGCCACTTTGGCACATTCGGCACCTCTGTAGCCACTTTGGCCACTTGGTAGCCACTTTGGCACATCCGGCACCTCTGTAGCCACTTTGGCCACTTGGTAGCCACTTTGGCACATCCGGCACCTCAGTAGCCACTTTGGCCACCTGGTAGCCACTTTGGCACATCCGGCACCTCAGTAGCCACTTTGGCCACCTGGTAGCCACTTTGGCACATTCGGCACCTCAGTAGCCACTTTGTCCACTTGGTAGCCACTTTGGCAGTGATGGCGAACCTTGGCACTCAAGATGTTGGAGAACTACAACTCCCAGCATGCCTCAACTGCTGCCTCAACTGCTGCAGGTTGCAAGAGCATGCTGGGAGTTGTAGTTTTACAACAGCTGGAGTGCCAAGGTTAGCCATCACTGGGTGGGGCTTTTCAGAAGCCATTGGCGCGCTGCGCCTTTAAGACCTTGAATCAGCGATCTGTCAGCTTCTATTAGCTAATACGGGTCATGTGTGGAAGCTGCATTTGCATAGCTGCCATCTTTGTAAGGTCACTGCACCTGCGCTGTGGCTTCAATTCATGTCAGATGGGGGTCATGGAAAGTACGCCATTAATTCCTATGGGAAAATTTTTGCTTAAAATGCGATTTTTTAAAAAAACTACAAATCGGATCGACTACAAAAATACATAGCACACCTGTCCCCACCGATGGCTTCGAAACGCCCCTGAACGGGGTCTCTGCGCCGAGCGGTTCGGGCCACATTAATTGCAGAAAACGCGGAGAAGAAGAAGTAGAATAATAATAAAATATAAGAAATCGGATTACAATATGTTGCTTGAACCTAGAGGTTCAAGCACCATAATTATAGACAAACATGTTAAAGGTAAAAGTTATAAGACCATCTCCAAGCATCTTGTTGTTCCTGCGGCTACAGTTGCACATATTATTCAGATATTTAAGCTCCATGAGACTGTAGCCAACCTCCCTGGATGTGGCTGCAGGAGGAAAATTGATGACAAATCAAAGAGACGAATAATACAAATGGTAACAAAAGAGCCCAGAAAAACTTTTAAAGAGATTAAAGGTGAACTTCAAACTCAAGGAACATCAGTGTCAGATCGCACCATCTGTCGTTGTATGAGCCAAAGTGGACTACATGGGAGACAACCAAGGAGGACACCATTGTTGAAAAAAAATCATAAAAAAGCCAGACTGGAATTTGCCAAGCTACATGTGTACAAGCCACAAAGCCTCTGAGAGAATATCCTATGGACAGATGAGACAAGAATGGAACTTTTTGGCAAGGTACATCAGCTCTATGTTCACAGATGAAAAAATGAAGCATATCAAGAAAAGAACACTATCCCTACTGTGAAAAATGGAGGAGGCTCTGTTATACTCTAGGGCTGCTTTGCTGCATCTGGCACAGGGTGTCTAAAATCTGTGCAGGGTACAATGAAATCTCAAGACTGTCAAGGGATTCTAGAGAGAAATGTGCTGCCCAGTGTCAGAAAGCTTGGTCTTAGTCGCAGATCATCGTTCGTGCAACAGGATAATGACTCAAAACACACAGTTAAAAACACTCAAGAATGGCTAAGAGGAAAACATTGGACTAGTCTCAAGTGGCCTTCTATGAGCCCTGACCTAAATCGTATTGAGCATCTTTGAAAAGAGCTGAATCATGCCGTCTGGAAAAGACAACCTTCAAGCACGAGACAACTGGAGCAGTTTGCTCTTGAGGAGTGGGCCAAAATACCTGTCGAGAGGTGCAGAAGTGTCATTGACAGTTACAAAAATTGAATGATTGCAGTGATTGCCTCAAAAGGTTGTACAACAAAATATTACGTTAAGGATGCCATCATTTCTGTCCAGGCCTATTTCTTGAGTTTTATTTTGTTCAAAATTCTGTAGAAGCATGGTTAAAATACAATGTCTGTCTTTCATAGATTTTTAATTTATTATTACTTTTGTCAGATTCAAGTTACATCGGTGACCACTGTGGGTCTTTCTGTCATTAAAGGATGGGTACCAACAATTTTGACCATGTGCGTATGTAGCAGAGTGCAACTTTTTTTTGTTTATTGTATATGGAGGTAGCTGCTTCTAGGTTGCAACTGTTGACACTAGCTTCGAAGTGCCAGTCAGTCTTTTGTCATTTGTATATTAGCTCTCTGACCACGCAGTCCGCCCTCCATCATGTGATGAATTTTAATTGTGGCAGGGTTCTACCTACCCACAAAATTCAGGCTTTGAAGAGAGGTATTCACATCTACCCAGAAATACAGACTTCAGTCTAAGGGTTCATGTTCACTTACGATGAAAGGGACTAATTCAATCCAATAAAAAATCAGATTGAATTCATACCAATGTTAATCTATGATGGTGTCTTCATCTGCGTTTTTTTTTCCAGCTCGGATCAAGATTGGGCAGTAAAAAAATCGCATCCTGCTGCAATTGTAATCGCAAATCGGATTGCATCGGATCACATCCTGCAATTGAAGTCAATGGGTGCAATAAAAAAAATCGCACCATCGAGTGCTGTGCGATTTTTACTTACCAATGTCCTTTGAAAAGCTGGAAATTCATATGCGGCTATACAGTAAAATTACCCTAACAGGTTAAAATAGAAAGATAGAATACATGTATACACATAGAATAGGTGTGCATATGTACAGCTCTGGCAAAAATTAAGAGACCACAGCAAAATTTTCAGTTTGTTTGATTTTTCTCTTTATAAATATATTTTTGAGTAAAATGTAAATTGCTCTTTTATTCTATAAACTACTGACAACATGTCTTCAAATTTCCAAGCCTTAAATATTGTATTTATTTTCAGAAAATGAGAAATGGTCAAAATAACAAAAAAATGCAGTGCTTGCAGACCTCAAATAATGCTAAGAAAACAAGTTCATAATCATTTAGAAACAACAACAATACTAATGTTTTAACTCAGGAAGAGTTCAGAAATCAATATTTTGTGGAATAACCATGATTTTTAATCACAGCTTTCATGCGTCTTGGCATGCTTTCCACCAGTCTTTCACACTGCTTTTGGGTGACCTTATGCCACTCCTGGTTCCAAAATTTAAGCAGTTCTTCTTTGTTTGATGGCTTATGACTATCCATCTTCCTCTTGATTACATTCCTGAGGTTTTTAATGGGGTTCAGGTCTGGAGTTTGGGCTGGCCATGACAAAGATTTGATGTGGTGGTCCTTCATCCACACATTGATTGACCTAGCTGTGTGACATGGCGCATTGTCCTGCTGGAAAAACAAATCCTCAGAGTTGGGGACTAGAGTTGAGCGAAACGGGTCGAAAAAATTCAAAAGTCGCCGACTTTTGGCAAAGTCGGGTTTCATGAAACGAAACCCGACCCTAGGATGAGGTCGGCCACGAGGTCGGCGACTTACGCGCCAAAGTTGCGTTTCAAAAGTTTGTTTTGCGCTCTTTTTCAGCCAATCAGGATCCACGGACACTGTGGGCAACGTGATGACCTAGGCACGGGTCACCACCATCTTTCAGAAGGGCATGCAAGTGATTGGCTTGCTTTGGTGGGGGTCACAGGGGGTATAAAAGGGCGTGCACGCCGACCGCCATCTTACTTCTGCCGATCTTAGTATAGGGAGAGGTTGCTGCTCATTCTGTAGGGAGAGCGTTAGGCAGGGAAGAAGACAAAAGAACTGCTTCTGCTGCTAGTGATTTGGCCTGCACAACACACAAATCACTGTGTGTGCAGTGCAAGGGGAGGCTATATTGTGGTGTATCAGTGGTGTTGGTTGTTGGACTGCCTTCTAAGGCTTCCTGACACGCTGGCATTGCTGTTTACCCACTGCTCCGCAAACTGCTTTTTTAAAAGCAATCCAATCTCCCTTATCCTCTAGTCACTTTGGTCACAGCTGTGCCATCGAGCGTGTCACATAGCGCTCAGATATCAGTGGGCCTCACACAATCCACAAGTGTCCAGTGTCCAAAAGTGTACGCAGAGATTCAAAATCTCCATTATCCTCTCGTCACTTTGGTCACAGGCAGCTGTGCCATCGAGCGTGTCACATAGCGCTCAGATATCAGTGGGCCTCACACAATCCACAAGTGTCCAGTGTCCAAAAGTGTACGCAGAGATTCAAAATCTCCATTATCCTCTCGTCACTTTGGTCACAGGCAGCTGTGCCATCGAGCGTGTCACATAGCGCTCAGATATCAGTGGGCCTCACACAATCCACAAGTGTCCAGTGTCCAAAAGTGTACGCAGAGATTCAAAATCTCCATTATCCTCTCGTCACTTTGGTCACAGGCAGCTGTGCCATCGAGCGTGTCACATAGCGCTCAGATATCAGTGGGCCTCACACAATCTACAAGTGTCCAGTGTCCAAAAGTGTACGCAGAGATTCAAAATCTCCATTATCCTCTCGTCACTTTGGTCACAGGCAGCTGTGCCATCGAGCGTGTCACATAGCGCTCAGATATCAGTGGGCCTCACACAATCCACAAGTGTCCAGTGTCCAAAAGTGTACGCAGAGATTCAAAATCTCCATTATCCTCTCGTCACTTTGGTCACAGGCAGCTGTGCCATCGAGCGTGTCACATAGCGCTCAGATATCAGTGGGCCTCACACAATCCACAAGTGTCCAGTGTCCAAAAGTGTACACAGAGATTCAAAATCTCCATTATCCTCTCGTCACTTTGGTCACAGGCAGCTGTGCCATCGAGCGTGTCACATAGCGCTCAGATATCAGTGGGCCTCACACAATCCACAAGTGTCCAGTGTCCAAAAGTGTATGCAGAGATTCAAAATCTCCATTATCCTCTCGTCACTTTGGTCACAGGCAGCTGTGCCATCGAGCGTGTCACATAGCGCTCAGATATCAGTGGGCCTCACACAATCTACAAGTGTCCAGTGTCCAAAATTGTACGCAGAGATTCAAAATCTCCATTATCCTCTCGTCACTTTGGTCACAGGCAGCTGTGCCATCGAGCGTGTCACATAGCGCTCAGATATCAGTGGGCCTCACACAATCTACAAGTGTCCAGTGTCCAAAAGTGTACGCAGAGAATCAAAATCTCCATTATCCTCTCGTCACTTTGGTCACAGGCAGCTGTGCCATCGAGCGTGTCACATAGCGCTCAGATATCAGTGGGCCTCACACAATCCACAAGTGTCCAGTGTCCAAAAGTGTACGCAGAGATTCAAAATCTCCATTATCCTCTCGTCACTTTGGTCACAGGCAGCTGTGCCATCGAGCGTGTCACATAGCGCTCAGATATCAGTGGGCCTCACACAATCTACAAGTGTCCAGTGTCCAAAAGTGTACGCAGAGATTCAAAATCTCCATTATCCTCTCGTCACTTTGGTCACAGGCAGCTGTGCCATCGAGCGTGTCACATAGCGCTCAGATATCAGTGGGCCTCACACAATCCACAAGTGTCCAGTGTCCAAAAGTGTACGCAGAGATTCAAAATCTCCATTATCCTCTCGTCACTTTGGTCACAGGCAGCTGTGCCATCGAGCGTGTCACATAGCGCTCAGATATCAGTGGGCCTCACACAATCCACAAGTGTCCAGTGTCCAAAAGTGTACGCAGAGATTCAAAATCTCCATTATCCTCTCGTCACTTTGGTCACAGGCAGCTGTGCCATCGAGCGTGTCACATAGCGCTCAGATATCAGTGGGCCTCACACAATCCACAAGTGTCCAGTGTCCAAAAGTGTACGCAGAGATTCAAAATCTCCATTATCCTCTCGTCACTTTGGTCACAGGCAGCTGTGCCATCGAGCGTGTCACATAGCGCTCAGATATCAGTGGGCCTCACACAATCTACAAGTGTCCAGTGTCCAAATGTGTACGCAGAGATTCAAAATCTCCATTATCCTCTCATCACTTTGGTCACAGGCAGCTGTGCCATCGAGCGTGTCACATAGCGCTCAGATATCAGTGGGCCTCACACAATCCACAAGTGTCCAGTGTCCAAAAGTGTACGCAGAGATTCAAAATCTCCATTATCCTCTCGTCACTTTGGTCACAGGCAGCTGTGCCATCGAGCGTGTCACATAGCGCTCAGATATCAGTGGGCCTCACACAATCCACAAGTGTCCAGTGTCCAAAAGTGTACGCAGAGATTCAAAATCTCCATTATCCTCTCGTCACTTTGGTCACAGGCAGCTGTGCCATCGAGCGTGTCACATAGCGCTCAGATATCAGTGGGCCTCACACAATCCACAAGTGTCCAGTGTCCAAAAGTGTACGCAGAGATTCAAAATCTCCATTATCCTCTCGTCACTTTGGTCACAGGCAGCTGTGCCATCCAGCGTGTCACATAGCGCTCAGATATCAGTGGGCCTCACACAATCTACAAGTGTCCAGTGTCCAAAAGTGTACGCAGAGATTCAAAATCTCCATTTTCCTCTCGTCACTTTGGTCACAGGCAGCTGTGCCATCGAGCGTGTCACATAGCGCTCAGATATCAGTGGGCCTCACACAATCTACAAGTGTCCAGTGTCCAAAAGTGTACGCAGAGAATCAAAATCTCCATTATCCTCTCGTCACTTTGGTCACAGGCAGCTGTGCCATCGAGCGTGTCACATAGCGCTCAGATATCAGTGGGCCTCACACAATCCACAAGTGTCCAGTGTCCAAAAGTGTACGCAGAGATTCAAAATCTCCATTATCCTCTCGTCACTTTGGTCACAGGCAGCTGTGCCATCGAGCGTGTCACATAGCGCTCAGATATCAGTGGGCCTCACACAATCTACAAGTGTCCAGTGTCCAAAAGTGTACGCAGAGATTCAAAATCTCCATTATCCTCTCGTCACTTTGGTCACAGGCAGCTGTGCCATCGAGCGTGTCACATAGCGCTCAGATATCAGTGGGCCTCACACAATCCACAAGTGTCCAGTGTCCAAAAGTGTACGCAGAGATTCAAAATCTCCATTATCCTCTCGTCACTTTGGTCACAGGCAGCTGTGCCATCGAGCGTGTCACATAGCGCTCAGATATCAGTGGGCCTCACACAATCTACAAGTGTCCAGTGTCCAAAAGTGTACGCAGAGATTCAAAATCTCCATTATCCTCTCGTCACTTTGGTCACAGGCAGCTGTGCCATCGAGCGTGTCACATAGCGCTCAGATATCAGTGGGCCTCACACAATCTACAAGTGTCCAGTGTCCAAAAGTGTAGGCAGAGATTCAAAATCTCCATTATCCTCTCGTCACTTTGGTCACAGGCAGCTGTGCCATCGAGCGTGTCACATAGCGCTCAGATATCAGTGGGCCTCACACAATCCACAAGTGTCCAGTGTCCAAAAGTGTACGCAGAGATTCAAAATCTCCATTATCCTCTCGTCACTTTGGTCACAGGCAGCTGTGCCATCGAGCGTGTCACATAGCGCTCAGATATCAGTGGGCCTCACACAATCTACAAGTGTCCAGTGTCCAAAAGTGTACGCAGAGATTCAAAATCTCCATTATCCTCTCGTCACTTTGGTCACAGGCAGCTGTGCCATCGAGCGTGTCACATAGTGCTCAGATATCAGTGGGCCTCACACAATCCACAAGTGTCCAGTGTCCAAAAGTGTACGCAGAGATTCAAAATCTCCATTTTCCTCTCGTCACTTTGGTCACAGGCAGCTGTGCCATCGAGCGTGTCACATAGCGCTCAGATATCAGTGGGCCTCACACAATCTACAAGTGTCCAGTGTCCAAAAGTGTACGCAGAGATTCAAAATCTCCATTATCCTCTCGTCACTTTGGTCACAGGCAGCTGTGCCATCGAGCGTGTCACATAGCGCTCAGATATCAGTGGGCCTCACACAATCTACAAGTGTCCAGTGTCCAAAAGTGTACGCAGAGATTCAAAATCTCCATTATCCTCTCGTCACTTTGGTCACAGGCAGCTGTGCCATCGAGCGTGTCACATAGCGCTCAGATATCAGTGGGCCTCACACAATCCACAAGTGTCCAGTGTCCAAAAGTGTACGCAGAGATTCAAAATCTCCATTATCCTCTCGTCACTTTGGTCACAGGCAGCTGTGCCATCGAGCGTGTCACATAGCGCTCAGATATCAGTGGGCCTCACACAATCTACAAGTGTCCAGTGTCCAAAAGTGTACGCAGAGATTCAAAATCTCCATTATCCTCTCGTCACTTTGGTCACAGGCAGCTGTGCCATCGAGCGTGTCACATAGTGCTCAGATATCAGTGGGCCTCACACAATCCACAAGTGTCCAGTGTCCAAAAGTGTATGCAGAGATTCAAAATCTCCATTATCCTCTCGTCACTTTGGTCACAGGCAGCTGTGCCATCGAGCGTGTCACATAGCGCTCAGATATCAGTGGGCCTCACACAATCTACAAGTGTCCAGTGTCCAAAAGTGTACGCAGAGATTCAAAATCTCCATTATCCTCTCGTCACTTTGGTCACAGGCAGCTGTGCCATCCAGCGTGTCACATAGCGCTCAGATATCAGTGGGCCTCACACAATCTACAAGTGTCCAGTGTCCAAAAGTGTACGCAGAGATTCAAAATCTCCATTATCCTCTCGTCACTTTGGTCACAGGCAGCTGTGCCATCGAGCGTGTCACATAGCACTCAGATATCAGTGGGCCTCACACAATCTACAAGTGTCCAGTGTCCAAAAGTGTACGCAGAGATTCAAAATCTCCATTATCCTCTCGTCACTTTGGTCACAGGCAGCTGTGCCATCGAGCGTGTCACATAGCGCTCAGATATCAGTGGACCTCACACAATCTACAAGTGTCCAGTGTCCAAAAGTGTACGCAGAGATTCAAAATCTCCATTATCCTCTCGTCACTTTGGTGACAGGCAGCTGTGCCATCGAGCGTGTCACATAGCGCTCAGATATCAGTGGGCCTCACACAATCTACAAGTGTCCAGTGTCCAAAAGTGTACGCAGAGATTCAAAATCTCCATTATCCTCTCGTCACTTTGGTCACAGGCAGCTGTGCCATCGAGCGTGTCACATAGCGCTCAGATATCAGTGGGCCTCACACAATCCAAAAGTGTCCACTGTCCACAAGTGTGTGCAGAAATTCTAAATCTCCCCTGTCCTATAGACACCTTTTACCTTGTTTTACATTACTATATAGTTTGTTGGATTTTGTCTACATTTCTACCAAAAATGAGGAAGGCTGGTGGAAGAGGCCGTGGAATTGGGCGGGGGTTGGCAGCTGGTAATGATGGTGTTGGTGGTGGATCTGATGGTAGTGGCAAGAGCAAAATAGGACCAAATGCAGGAGGTGCTGACCCTGCGTCATCGTCTGGCTACATAAGGCCTCGAACGCTTAGTTTTCTAGGAGTTGGCAAACCGCTTTTAAAGGCAGAGCATCAGGAAAAAGTTTTGTCTTACATTGCTGACTCAGCCTCCAGCTCTATCGCCTCCTCTTCTTCAGTTGTAAAAAGTAAAAGCACTGAGTCGTCATTGGAGGCTCATGTTCATGAACCACACCTTTCCTTGTGTCCTTCACCCCAACCAAGATTGAAGGATGACGCAGGCCATACTACTGATTACTCCATGGAGCTGTTTTCACATACCCTGCCTGGATTATCAAGTCAAATGGTGAATTACCCAGGCCAAGATGAATCTGACATGGAGTGCACTGATGCACAGCCGCTGATGGATGATTCTGCTGGTACATTCACTCAGAGCACTACATTGTCCTCGCAGTGTACAGAGCCAGATTTTGACCCTGATGAGACTCAGGTGCCCCTTCCCGCACACTATACCACCATACACGGTGACACAGAGAAAGGTGCACATGACATAGAAGAGGAGGTGATGGATGATCCAGTTGTTGACCCAGATTGGCATCCATTGGGGGAAGAGGGTGCTGCTTCCAATAGCTCAGATGAGGAGCATCCACAGCAGACATCGACATCGCAACAGCTGTTATCTGGCAGGCCCGGAGCACTCCAAAGACAGGTTCCAAACATCAAAAGAGTTGCTGGACAGCTTGTCCAGAGGGTCAAAAGATCACAGCGTGCTAGGCCGCAAAATGTCTGCCAAAGTAGGAAGAGTGCAGTGTGGCACTTTTTTGAACAAAATCCTCATGATCAGGCCAAGGTTATCTGTAAGAAGTGCGCAAAGACCTTTAGCCGAGGGAAAAATCTGAAAAATTTGAATACCAGTTGCATGCTTAGACATTTAACCAGCATGCACTTGCAAGCGTGGACACAACACCAAACCTCAAGTGCCACATGTGCAACTGATCACAACGAAGGTAGTCAGCAACGCTACATTGTTTCCCCCACTGTAAGCCCACCGGTTAGCACAGCAGCAAATGTTGAGGTGTCGTTGCAAGGCCACAGCAGTCAGGGAATCCCACTGTTATATCAACGAAAGACTGATTCTAGGCCATCAGAAAGAACACCAACTCCATCACCATCATCAACCCTCTCTCAGTCCGCCCTGTCCACCGCTACTTCCACCATATGCAGCTCTCAAGTCCAGCTCACCCTCCCAGACACTATGAGTAGGTCAAAAAAGTACTCAGTCTCTCATCCGCGTACACTGGGTTTGAACGCCCACATTGCCAAACTAATCTCGTTTGAAATGATGCCCTTTCGGTTGGTGGAAAGCACAGCTTTCCGCGAACTCATGGCCTATGCAGTACCACGCTATGACCTACCCAGTCGCCACTTCTTCTCTCACAAAGCCATCCCAGCCCTCCACCATCATGTGAAAGACCGCATTGTCCATGCACTCAAGCAGTCAGTGAGCGGAAAGGTGCACCTCACAACTGATGCATGGTCCAGTCGGCATGGCCAGGGCCGTTACGTGTCCATCACTGCGCACTGGGTTAATGTGGTGGATGCAGGGTCCACAGGGGACAGCGGTGGTGGGACAGTGCTGCCTAGCCAACGGTATAGTAAACAGTTGGCTGTAGGCGTTCGACCCTCCTCCTCCTCCTCCTCCAGAAGCGAAAGCTCGTCCACAGAGCGCAGTCGTACGAGCACTCCATCTGCAGCTGCCACTGTTGCACACGATGTGTCCCCCTATCGAGCAGCTAGTGGAAAGCGTCAGCAGGCTGTGTTGCAGATGATGTGTTTGGGCGACAGACACACCGCCGAGGTGCTGGCCGAGTACTTGAAGCGACAAACTGAGTCATGGCTGGGCAGTGTACATCTTGAGGCAGGCAAGGTAGTTAGTGATAACGGCCGTAATTTTGTGGCAGCCATAGCCCTTTCAAAACTCAGCCACATACCTTGCTTGGCTCACACATTGAACCTGGTGGTGCAGTGCTTCCTCAAAAATTACCCGGAGTTAACAGCCCCGCTCCAGAAGGTGCGAAGACTGTGCGCGCACATCCGCCGGTCACCTGTACACTCCGTTCGTATGCAGAAGCTGCAGCGATTGCTCCACCTTCCCAACCACCGCCTCATTATCGACATTGCAACAAGGTGGAACTCCACCCTGCACATGGTGGAGCGGCTGTGCGAGCAGAGGCAGGCCATAATGCATTTGTGGGAGGATACACGGCCAGGCACTTTGAGAGCAGACATGGAGTTGACAGGCGTGCAGTGGTCGAAGCTGAAAGACCTTTGTAAAGTCCTTCAGTGTTTTGAGGAATGCACACGGCTGGTAAGCGCAGACGACGCCATCCTAAGCATGAGCATCCCACTTATGCGTCTGCTCATGCAAACTTTGACGCACCTTAAGGAGCAGGCGTCTGCAGCCAATGTTGATGAGGAGGAAGAGGAGGAGGGAATCCTTGATGACATTCAGCCATTGTCTGCTCAGGGACCTCTCCTGGACGAAGTGGAGGAAGAAGAGGAGGAGGAGGAGGAGGATGATGGGGATGATTACTTAGGGGAGGAGGATGCATCTCGTGGGGCAAGTGAAAATGTTGGCGTGGCAAGGTCTGGTACAGGGTTTGTGCGTGACTGGAGGGATGTGGATTTGCCAGAAAGTGCTCCTCCACCCAGCACTCGCAGTGCATCATTGACACCGGGAACATTGGCCCACATGTCAGATTATGCCTTGCGGATCCTAAAAAGGGACCCCCGCATTGCCAAAATGATGAACGATGACGACTACTGGTTGGCCAGCATCCTGGATCCACGCTATAAAGGCAAATTACAAAACATCATGCCACAGGAGAACCTTGACCTAATATTGGCTAATAAACAAGCAACTCTGGTAAATCGGTTGCTTGAGGCATTCCCAGCACACAGCAGCGGTGATGGTTCTCACACGAGCCGTACGGGCCGGGGGCAGCTTGGCAGAGGTGTTCGTGGTGCACACAGCAGAAGTGGCGTTGGAGACAGGGGTTTCATGACAATGTTGTGGACTGATTTTTCAAATACCGCTCACACAACTGGTAATACTGCATCGATGGAAAGTGACAGGAGACAGCAGTTGTCAACTATGGTTACAAACTACTTTTCCTCCCATATCGATGTTCTCCCACACAGGTCATTCCCCTTTGACTATTGGGCCGCTAAACTGGACACCTGGCCTGAATTGGCCCAATATGCCTTACAGGAGCTCGCTTGCCCAGCTGCAAGTGTGCTATCGGAAAGAGTCTTCAGTGCAGCTGGATCAATCCTTACAGAAAAAAGGACCCGTCTGTCAACCCAAAATGTGGATGATCTAACCTTCATTAAAATGAACCACGCATGGGTTTCCAAGGATTTTGTCCCACCTTCCCCTGATGACACATAGGGTGACAGAAAAATGGCTTGCTTTGGTCCACCTCTTCCTGGTACTTCACCTATTTCGCCTTTTGCATCAGCTGAATGTCCAACATCAACATATGCCACTTTCTAAAACTCCCTAACTGTGCTGCCTCCCCCCCCCATGGCCGGGGTCACCACCTAGCGCACGACACCGTGCGAGTGCCGTTGCCCTGGACAGGTGGGTAGGCCGACTCTTGGGCGCGGGCACTGGCACAGGGTCCCTCATAGTGCAATCAAGTGTCTCTGACGGCGGTGGTGCACACCCACCGTCAGACACACCGCTGTACTATGAGGGGCCCAGTGCCAGTACCGACGCCCACGAGTGGGCCCCCCTTGCTTGGGCAGGGCCCCAGCATTTGCAATCTTTACCTCTCCCTGCTCCTCCTCTGTGTAATCTGGGCCGTCAAATCCATACTGTGCCTGACACCGTCTGAGCCTGCCTCCTGAGACATATATTTTGAATGTGTACGCTATCCATACATGTTATCCGGGGATACGGTACCCTTTCTAACCTTTGTGCAATGACGTGCAATCCATACTGGGCCTAACACCGTCTGAGCCTGCCTCATGCTGTATAGACATATATTTTGAATGTGTACGCTATCCATACATGTTATCCAGGGATACGGTACCCTTTCTAACCTTTGTGCAATGACGTGCAATCCATACTGGGCCTAACACCGTCTGAGCCTGCCTCATGCTGTATAGACATATATTTTGAATGTGTACGCTATCCATACATGTTATCCGGGGATACGGTACCCTATCTAACCTTTGTGCAATGACGTGCAATCCATACTGGGCCTAACACCGTCTGAGCCTGCCTCATGCTGTATAGACATATATTTTGAATGTGTACGCTATCCATACATGTTATCCGGGGATACGGTACCCTTTCTAACCTTTGTGCAATGACGTGCAATCCATACTGGGCCTAACACCGTCTGAGCCTGCCTCATGCTGTATAGACATATATTTTGAATGTGTACGCTATCCATACATGTTATCCGGGGATACGGTACCCTTTCTAACCTTTGTGCAATGACGTGCAATCCATACTGGGCCTAACACCGTCTGAGCCTGCCTCATGCTGTATAGACATATATTTTGAATGTGTACGCTATCCATACATGTTATCCGGGGATACGGTACCCTTTCTAACCTTTGTGCAATGACGTGCAATCCATACTGGGCCTAACACCGTCTGAGCCTGCCTCATGCTGTATAGACATATATTTTGAATGTGTACGCTATCCATACATGTTATCCAGGGATACGGTACCCTTTATAACCTTTGTGCAATGACGTGCAATCCATACTGGGCCTAACACCGTCTGAGCCTGCCTCATGCTGTATAGACATATATTTTGAATGTGTACGCTATCCATACATGTTATCCGGGGATACGGTACCCTTTCTAACCTTTGTGCAATGACGTGCAATCCATACTGGGCCTAACACCGTCTGAGCCTGCCTCATGCTGTATAGACATATATTTTGAATGTGTACGCTATCCATACATGTTATCCAGGGATACGGTACCCTTTCTAACCTTTGTGCAATGACGTGCAATCCATACTGGGCCTAACACCGTCTGAGCCTGCCTCATGCTGTATAGACATATATTTTGAATGTGTACGCTATCCATACATGTTATCTGGGGATACGGTACCCTTTCTCACCTTTGTGCAATCACGTGTAATCCATACTGGGCGTGAGAACGGCTGGCGAGCTGTTAAGCAAGCTATAGCACCTGTCCAGACAAGTACAGGGATTCCCTAGCGAGGAGACTTATTTGATTGTTTTCAATGTTGGGACAGCAATTTTTGGGGAGCACTATACTCTGGAGAATGATAGATGGGGCCCACCATACACTGGAACATTCCAAAGGTGGACATCAGACACTGGAGCAGCATTTACAGGGCCCATTATACACTAGAGCATTAGAAATGGGGCCCATTATGTTTGGAGCATTATTTGGGCCCATAAGACAGTGGAGCTTCATCCATGGGGACCAACATATACTGTAGCATTATGTGGAGCTCATCATATACTGTTTCAAACATTATATGGGACCAATGATTCTGTATGGAGAAATAGATGGGCCTCGTCATGAGATGTAAAAAGTGAGGTATTTTTCATTGTACTATACCGCTATTTCTCTGCCGTATCGGAGCATGATGAGTTGTGGTATGTGTTAAAGGGGCGATCTTTCGCCCAGGGCACATGAAAACCTGGAGCCAGCCCTCCCCCCCCACAGTTTGTAGCCAAATAACCCCCATTTTTCAGTGCGTAACTTGTAATATGAAGTTAATTAAGGTTGACAAGCTTAAGAAAGAAGAATTGATGCTTTTGGCATTCAAATGGGCACTGTAGGTGTGTTTCCTGTCCTCCTCTCACTGCCGACTTTTATTCCCCATTGACTTACATTGGGTTTCGTGTTTCGGGACGACCCCGACTTTTCCCTATAATCGGACGATCTTGCTCGACCCGACTTTTGGAAAAGTCGGGTTTCACGAAACGAAACACGACCCTAAAAAACCAAAAGTCGCTCAACTCTATCAGCCACGCAACTGGCGGTGGCTTGGATCTTCTGGTTGCCTACCCTTGGTTCTGATATAAAGAAATTCATTTCTGGTTGTGGGGTCTGCGCTCGTTCTAAAAGCTCTCATAGCCGGCCGGCGGGGACCATTGCCTGAGCAGAAGGAATCAACTGTTTTTCCAGGATAACCTTGAATGCGGCTTGATTAATAGGTCCTTTGCAAAGATTAACCTGCCCAATTCCAGCCTTGCTGAAGCATCCCCAGATCATCACCAATCCTCCACCAAATATCACAGTGGGTGCAAGACACTGTGGCTTGTACGCCTCTCCAGGTCTCCCTCTAACCATTGGATGACCAGGTGTTGGGCAAAGCTGAAAATTAGACTCATCAGAGAAGGTTACCTTACTCCATTCCTCTATGGTCCCATCCTTATGGTCTTTGGCACACTTCATCCTGGCTCTCCTTTGCTTCTCATTTATGAAAATCTTTTTTCCACCTTTACATGACTTGAGCCCTGCCTCTTGGAGCCTGTTACAAACTGTTCTTGCCATGCACTTCACCCCAGCTGCCATTTACCATTCCTTTTGTAGGTCACTTGATGTCATCCTGTGGTTGCTGAGTGACATTCGAATAAGATGACAGTCATCCCGGTCAGTGGAGAGTCGTTTTCGCCCTCTGCCGGTCTGTAGCTTTGTTGTCCCCAATGTCTGCTGCTTGACTTCGTTGTAATGGACTGCCATCTTAGAAATTTTAAGGATGGAGGCAACATGACGCTCACTGTATCCCTCTGCTAGTAAAGCCAGAATTGAGCCCTTCTTTTCCTCACTCAAGACTTTTCTTTTCAACTCCTTTGACATGGTTAAAAGTTATATTTTCATTCCTATTATTTTGGGATATTACTAGCACTTGTTTTGCCATCCAATTTGTCCTTTTGCAAGAGGATTGTGAACACCACAGCAGGTTTTTTTATACTTTCCTTCGTTATATAAAATTTGGTTCAGGTGATCGCCTAATCAGAAGCACATTAAGTAGAATGAAGTGTACTCTGGTTGGAATTCAACTGACACTGGAATGGAAAGGCTGTCAGACATGTAGAGAAGCTGATTTTTATAAAACTGTGCAGTGGTCTCTTAATTTTTGCCAGAGCTGTATATATATATATATATCTATATACTATATCTTTATATTTGATATAGATAGTAGAATAGCCAGTAATTCAATTGTCGGCTTCTGTAAAACAATGGCAAGCCAACAGGATATGACACATGGTTTACATACAGTAAACCATTGCATATCATTTCGAATTATATATGTCCCTGACTACTAATGTTATTAGTGTATGTGTGTAAAAATTTGTAGCTGTCGGTGTTAAATTAAAGAATTAAATCATGGAAAAACATTGTGTGGGCTCCTGTGCAATTTTCTTCGCCAGAGAGAGAAAGCCAGTGATTGAGGTCAGATATTAATAGCCTAGCAATGGACCATGGTTATTGGCCCCCTGGCTAAAAACATCTGCCTCCAGCCACCCCAGAAAAGGCGCATCTGTAAAATGCGCCAATTCTGCCACTTAGCCTTTCTCTTCCCATTGCCCTGTAGCAGGTGGCATATGGGGTAATAACGGGTTAATATCACCTTGCTATTGTAGTGGGGAAAATAAGTATTTGATACACTGTCGATTTTGCCAGTATTCCCACCTACACTCTGCACTCATTACCTGTATTAATTGCACCTGTTTGAACTTGTTACCTGTATAAAAGACACCTGTCCACACACTCAATCTATCACACTCCAACCACCCCACTATGGCCAAGACCAAAGAGTTGTCTAAGGCCACCAGGGACAAAATTGTAAACCTGCACAAGACTGGGATGGGCTACTGGAAAATAGGCAAGAAGTTTGGTGAGAGTGCAACAATTATTGGCACAATTATTAGAAAAGCGAAGAAACACAAAATGACTGTCATTCTTCCTCAGTCTGTGGCTCCATGCAAGATCTCTCCTCGTGGGGTAAGTATAATTCTGAGAAAAGTCAGGAATCAGCCTAGAGCTACACAGGAGGACCTGACCAATGACCTGAAGATTGCTGGAACCACAGTCTCAAACATTACCGTTAGTAACACAGTACGTCACCATGGGTTAAAATCCTGCAGGGCACGATAGGTCCCACTGCTCACACCACCACATGTCCAGGCCGTTTGAATTTTGCCAATGACCATCTGTATGATCAAGAGGAGGCATGGGAGAAGGTCATGTGATCAGGTGAGATCAAAATAGACCAAAATAGAAGTTTTTGGTATCAACTCCACTCATCATGTTTGGAGGAAGAAGAATGATGAGAAACGGGAAACATCATACTTTAGGGGTGCTTTTCTGAAAAGTGTACAGGAGGACTGCTCCGTATTGAAGGGAGAATGGATGGTGTCATGTATCACAAGATTTTGGCCAACAACCTCCTTCCCTCAGAAAGAGCATTGAAGATGGATCATGGCTGGGTCTCCCAGCATGACACTGACCTGAAACACACAGGCAGGGCAACTAATGAGTGGTCCATAAGAAGCATTTAGTGGTTCTGCAGTGGCCTAGCCAGACTCCAGACCTGAACCTAATAGAAAATCTTTGGAGTCAGCTGAAACTTAACGTTGCCCAGAGACAGCCCTGAAACCTAAAAGATCTGGAGAAGATCTGCATGGAGGAGTGGGCCAAAATACCTGCTGCAGTGTGTGCAAACTTGGTCAGGAATTACAAGAAACATCTGACCTCTGTAATTGCAAATAAAGGTTTCTGTACCAAATATTAAGTTCTGTTTTTCTTTTGTATCAAATATTTCATGCAATAAAAAAATTATGTATGATAAAAGCATTAGCATTTTTTTGAGGAAAGTTTTTTTTAAACATGTATTACATTTTTTTCCCTTAATACATTTACTATATGGTGTAAAATACACAACCTTCTTCTAAATTTCCATTATTACAATTTCAGTAAACACTTAGCCAATGCAGCCATACCACATAACATCCCATTTTTAAATCTGACTCAAATTCGGAAAGCTGTTAATTCTTGGCTGAGTTTCTAATCTTCAATAATCTAGAGACATCTGCTAACCGTTATCCAAAGCTGTGTACTAATAGAAGAACTGGATCATGAAAATTGATGCTGCCAGTGTATTCTCCTATGTTTTATCTCCTCTGCAGGGGCTCTCTAACCGTTTAAACTATCTTTAAACAGATATCACATTCGGTTCAGGTCAATAGTATTTTAAAGGGCTTATTTTTAAATTGCACAAATAAATCTTTTTATGACAATGTGACAATTATCCAGAATTCTAGGTCTGCTGCAGCTCATTTAATGCACTGCAATCAATAAGGTTGACTAGTGCATCAAATCTTGTCCTCTTCCGTTATCTATTGATTCAGTGTTACCAAACAGAAGCCTACAAATGAATTCAACAGTATCATTGTGCTCAACACCAAAGGAAGACTTCAAAAAGCGGAAATTCTGTTCCTTTCCTTAAAGCTGGTTCTGTTATACTCTCTTCCAAAATTGGTAATTACTGAATAGTAATTAACTCAGCTGTATCTTAGCTAGTAGAAACATGAAGACTTATGACTTGATTTTTCTAAACTTTTCCTTAAAGGGAGTCCATCACACCCAAAATACATTTTAAATGGATTATGTAAGGAACTTAGCACCTATAACAAACATAATAGTGTTGTATCTGTTACTGGTACTGTGACTTTTACTGTTACTTTTAATTCATATGCAGGCTTTGGTGCCAAAAGTGCACTGCTTTGCCTCCTCTTTTACATATTGGAGCTTTCCCCCTGCTTTGATTGACCGTTCTGGGTTCCCAGAGTAAACACTGCATGAATGCTTCAGGTTTATCGTTGCTCAAAACTCTTGGTCATATCAAGGATGCAGGAAAGCCTCCTCATTTACATATTTGCATATATAAATTAATAGTTATTTTTTCAGGTGCTAGATCGGTAGCAGGTACACTGCTAGTATAGTCTGGCTTGGACTGGCTCACAGGAGAATCCTCTTATATGAGCAGTACTTGGCACAATATACTTGAATCACTATGTACAGACAATAGCGGCATCTTATTAATTTACTAATCTACTCTGTTCACTGTTATATAAATCTGTGATTCATGTCACATTTGCATGTAGCTGGAAAGTGGGCCCTTGGCACCCCAGTCTGACACTGAGTATCGTTGTTCTTAGGGCTAAGTCCCCTCAAACACTGTATAGCCTATTTCAAATGCATTTTGAACGTGATGAACCCCTTTCAATCCTCCCAATGTATATTATGGTATGTATGATTTTTTGTTGTTCCTGTCACAAATATAGCACATAATTTACTAATGCTAATTATTAATGTAAATTATAGAGCAGATCTACACTTGCTTACATCAGGTGTAAATTTTCATATCTGACGCATGGACAGATAAAGATGCGCCAAATTTGTTAAGGGTTGGGGGCATGTTGATCAATGTGGCAGGTGTTACTCCACAGCTCTGAGGCATAGCTGAGGAAGCAGTCTTCTTCACAGTCCTTTCTTTGTCTATGTCAATATTAAAGGGATTCTCTAGTGAAAACAATTTATCACCTATACACAGAATGGATGATAAGTTATTGATTAGTGGGTGTCTGAACGCTGGGATCCCCATTGATTCATTCTCTATGGGACTGCCAAAAAAAACAAGCACAGAGCTCAGCAGCCCCAGAGGGAATGAATTGGAGGGGCAGGCGACAAAGCACAGAGTATAAAAGGAAAAAGATAGCCAGCTCACCTGTCGGCATGTGTCGTGGGAAGCACGGACCACGTGCAGTCATCACATAGTAGTCAGAACAAAGTAGAAAAAAGGTCCAGCTTCACAAAAAGTGCAATTTATTGTAGAAAATATAGTCCAGAAACAGAGAAATTTACATGAGTAACAAATAGGCTACGCGTTTCGAACAAAAACCTTGTTCTTTTTTGGCAGCTCTGAAGAACAAATATAGGACTATATTTTATACAATAAATTGGACTTTTTTTGAAGCTGGACAAAGCACAGAGCCTCTCTATATTCTAATGGCGATATGTGGCACCCCTGAGAGTTCCACTGGTCACCTCTGACCAGAAACCACAGGTGGCGTCACAAACACGTATTACAAACTTTATAAACTTTATCCCTTGTAAATATCCCCTTTTATTGGACGCCCAGGGCCACGGACTGGGTCACAGCTGCCATGACACATCCCTTTCAAAAGCGGCCCGGTACCGAGTATCCCTACTGCCCTGGCGGGCGATCCAGATAAACATTACCTGTTCTGCGAATCATTTTGTCATTCTATATTGAGTTCAGGAGACAAAAAGAAAACTGATTCTTTTAATTTTAATATGGGCTTTTTCTACAACTTGTGAGGCCTAGACATCATTTTGGTTGCCTGGGGCTCTTGAAGCAATAAGTACAAGTAATTATATGAGATCCTTGTAATGCTAATAATTCAGATGTTGTGGCTGTAAAACAGACTTGTTTGAAACTGGCCTTATGCAGTACGGCGTATTATCTCTTACATCCTACATTATATGTCCACTGTGGCTGATCCAATCTTATATCCACCATAGTTTGTATTATGGAAGTGGGCTACAGACCAGGGATGTGATTTATACATTACTCCACCATTATACTGAGATTCCTAAAGGCCCCGTCACACTAAGCGATGCACCAGCGATCCCAACAACGATATGACGCGGTCAGGATCGCTGGTGCATCGCTAAGTGGTCGCTAGTCAGCTGCCACACAGGCAGATCTCACCAGCGATGCAGCAGCGGTCGTTACTTACCTGTCAGACGCGACGATGAAGACGTCCTCCCGCCCGCTTCCACGCGTCGCTCGTTGGCGCCAGCATGAAGCGGCCGACGAGAAACGGCCCAGGACACTCTCACACGATCAGCGATAACCAGCGGGGGAGCCGGTCGGAGGTAAGTATCACACATAGCGATATCGCTAGCAATATCGCTGCTGCGTCACAAAATCGGTGACGCTTTTGCGATATTGCTAGCGATATCGTTAGTGTGACGGGGCCTTTACTTAGACCTGCATGAAGGGAGTCTTTAAAGATAACTTGTATAGTTCAAAGGGCAATTCTGGTTTCAGCAAAAAAAAAGTTATTTTTAGGCTTGGGTCACAGTATGTTCTCTCATCCGAAAGAGTCAGGACGATTATGTAAATCAAACTCTGAGTGTGATCATGGTGTGATCCGATTTTCTTGAATGAGGAGAAGATGGAGAAAAAAATTACTCAGATGACACCTGAGTGCAGTCCGATGTTTTCCGTGGACTCATTGACTTGCATGGCCAAGTGAGATCCAAATAGTGGATCAAGCTCAGACATGCTGTGATTATTTTTCCCAACCGGCTCTGGCCAAGGAAAAAATCAGACATTATTAGTCATCTGCACAAGCCCTTCCTGTCATAAAGCGCTACACATTATTTGTAACATACTTTTTAATTCAATATCTTTTTTTAAGATGTTTGCTTGCTGTCATTCCATAGAATTTCTAATTATTTATTGGATAAAAATCTGTTCTGGTCATGTGATAACTTACAGCCTTATAGAACTATTAACAGTCGCAGTAAGTTATCAGAGGTCTGGCGTTTTATAATGGGCGATGCACATCTATTTGTTAAAACTGTAATACCCCTGAATGGAAAAAAAAATATCAATACTATTGAAATGTAGTAACAACATAATTTTATTTGACATCAGTTATAAAATTACATCTTTATTTGTAATAAGGTCTATTTATATGACACCATACTTGGACATTTACGGTGTATACCCTGTCCACAGATTGCTCGAATTAGTAAACATTTACAACATATTGGTAAAACTGATGTGCATAATGCATCATCAGTATTCAGGCACCTCATTGTAGTCCATTAACCCCTTCACCCCGAAGCCTGTTTTCACCTTCCTGACCAGGCCAATTTTTACAATTCTGACCACTGTCACTTTATGAGGTCATAACTCTGGAACTCTTCAGATGGATCCCACTGATTGAGTGTTTTCTCGTGGCATTTTGTACTTAATGATAGTGGTCAAATTTATTTGCTATACTTGCAGTTATTTGTGAAAAAAATGGAAATTTGGCAAAAATTTGAAAAATGTTGCAATTTTCAAAGTTTTAATTTTTATGTCCTTAAGTCAGAGAGTCATGTCACACAAAATAGTTAATAAATAACATTTCCCACATTTCTATTATACATCAGCACAATTTTTGAAACATAATTTTTATTTGTTAGGACGTTATACAGTAAGGGTTAAAAGTTGACCAGCGATTTATAATTTTTGCAACAAAATTTGCAAAACCATTTTTTTTAGGGATCACCTCACATTTGAAGTAACTTTGAGGGGCCTATATGACAGAAAATTCCCAAAAGTGACACCATTCTAAAAACTGCACCCCTCAAGGTGTTCAAAACCACATTCCTGAACTTTATTAACCCTTCAGGTGTTTCACAGGAATTTTTGTAATGTGGAAGAAAAAATAAACTTAAATGTTTACTATCACAAAAATTTTCATTTAGAAGGGTAACAGGAGAAAATGGATGATAGAATTTGTTGTGCAATTTCTCCTGAGCAAGCCGATATATTTCCGGTAACAGATGAAGGAACTGAGTGGGGACTTGCTTTTTTGTGGATTCAGTTGAAGCTTTTATTGGGAACACTTTACAAAACATTTGAGATCACATTTATCCGGCGCTCTATGCTGAGCACTTACATCAGGGGTTTCCATCTAAATCTGTGTGATGTGATTCAGATAAAACCCCCGAGGGATCCATTCACTATAATGAGGCAGCAGAGTTACTCTGGACTCCTTCTGGCCTCTGTTCAGCATTGTCCTTATTTTCAGAAGTGCACAAAACTGTGGCCAATGGCACTTTTATGCAATCCTAAAAAGTCATACACAACCGTCACACAGGTCCTATGGCGTCCACAGTGCCTCCATCTGTCTCATTATAGAGAATCTTCTGCCAGTAGTTCCATGTGAATCACGTATTTCAGAGATTTACACAGAAAACTTGGCATAATCGCTCAGCACAGAGCCCAAGTTAAATGTGCGCTGAGACTTACTGCAGTCTTTGGGATGCAGAATGAACAATAAACAGCAGGTGAAGAATTGGTTTCATTTATTTTTTACACCGTTCTTCATGCTGTATATAAGTGATTAGGCGACTTTATTCTTTGAGTTGGTGCGATTACAGCGATACCAGATTTATATCGGGTTTTTATGTTTGGGTGCTGTCACACACTAAAAGAAGCCCTTTATTGCAAAAACTAGTTTTCACATCCCCATATTTTGAGAGCTATATTTTTCCATGTTCATGTGAGGGCTTGATTTTTTTGGGATGAGTTGACACTTTTAATTGTGCCATTTTCGGGCACATAACATTTTTTGATCGCTTTCTGGTCTGATTTTTGGGAGGTAGAATGAACCAGCAATTTTTTTATTTTTATGTATGATAAAATTAATATTACATCTTTATTCTTCGGGTCGTTACGATTACAGTGAAACCCCATTTATATTTTTTTTTATGTTTTGGCGCTTTTACATAGTAAAAACTATTTTATATAAAAAATAATTATTTTTGCAACGCTTTATTCTGAGAGCTATAACACTTTTATTTTTCTGCTGATAGATCTGTATAGTGGTTTCTTTTGTGGGACAAGTTGATGTTTTTATTGGTACCATTTTCGGGTACATGACATTTTTTGATCGCCTTCTATTTTGATTTTTGGGAGGCAGAATGAACAAAAACCAGCAATTCAAGAATTGTTTTCTTTTGTTTGTTTTTTTATGTCATTCTACGTATGGTAAAATTGGTAAGGCAGCTTTATACTTCAAATCAGTACAATTACAGAGATACCCTAATTATAACTATAATTTTTTTTGTGTTTTGGCACTTTTACATAATAAAAACTATTTTATAGAAAAAATAATTATTTTTGCATTGCTTTATTCTGAGAGCTATAACTTTTTTATTTTTCTGCTGATAAGCCACCATACAGCTCTGTTTTTTGTGCGACAAAATGATGCTTTCAGTGGTACCATTTTAATTTACATTCGTCTTTTTATTGCACTTTTTGTACCGTGGTGTGATGGTAAAGGATTGTCTTTGCCTCGTTTTTTATTTTTTTAACGGTGTTCACTGAAGGGGTTAACTAGTGGGACCGTTTAATAGAGCGGGTCATTACGGATGTGAGAATACCAAATATGTGTACTTTTTCTGTTTATTTTTTTCCATAAACAAATCAATTTATTGGAAAAATATTTATTTTCCTTGACAGGCAGGGAAGGAGGCATGCCAGCGCCTGCTCTCAGCAGGCGCTCACAAGCCAGCTTACCTGTAGGACCCTGAAGGACCCCGTGGCCATCTAGGGGCCTGGGGTCTCCATGGAGACCATCAGAACAATGCAATCGCATTGCATTGTTCTTATGGGAGCACTCAGGGAGTCCCCTCCCTGTTTGCCATCTCTTCGATGTCACTGTCACTATTGACAGCGCCATCTGAGGGGTTAAATGCCCAAGATTGGTGCTAGCATGGATCATGGGCGTTGCTGTAGGGTGTCAGCTCTCACACAAAGCTGACACCCGTACTTGATTGCCGCGGGGCTCAGCGTGAGACTGCGCAATCGCTGTGCTGTACCTATTCTGCAGTTTGTGGGAACGCACCTCCTGCAAAGCAGTATATGTACGGCACATGCCAGGAAGGGGTTAAAGAGATATCACAGAGAGCAATAGGTACAGGATTAATTTAACCAGACAGGTGAAGATCATAAGAGGCTTCTGCTCAGCATGGTGCGAACATATAAATCCCCTAAAAACAAGTTTTTATTAAGTACATTAAAAAACACCTATCCCAGTGAAAATTGGCCAATATCAAAAATAACCAGACCTAAACTGGGATGCTAAATAGCCCTACATTAGGCTCACTGATACCTTCCTAGCCGAGGAGGTTGGCACCCTAAAAACGAGATTTGGCGCCCCCACTCAACGAGGACTGTCGCTCACTCCCCTACCAGTCCCTATTCAGACAGGAGGGAAAACAATAATCTGATAGTGCAGTAATGAATATTCAGAATGCCCTAAGCTAGAGCAAAACCTCAAACAATTGATAATATCCTGATAAGCCCCCCACAGGGGTATATTAACCAATGAATTGCTTGTCACGTACAGGTATTCCCCTCTGATAATATAACAGTGAACATTCAAATTGCCTTAGGCTAAAGTAGGACCCCAGAATAATATTGCTCAAAGATATATAAAAAAAATTCTAATACCTCCACATCATGATCATTTGTGACAGACTAATATGTCAAAAAGACAGATAATATAGATTCACCCCTCTCAGGGGTATGTTATGAATCATAGTATAATAAACAGAGTCACTTATCATGTGCAGGTCAACCCTGACGCGTTTCCCCACCTGTAGCGGTTCATCAGGAGGATCAATCAATAAACGTTATATCATGTACGATACCCAGATGATGCATGATGGCACCGGTGGTCAGGAAAGGGTGGATTTAAATAACCCCCATGATGCAAAGTCACAAATCAGCCCCACCCACTATCCGGTGGGTAAATCACATAAGAGACGGTAGTGATAGCCACAATACATCCACATGATAACGTAATCATTAGCCACCTGTCCTCAGCGTCAGCGTTGGCGTCCCACGTCATCACTTCCACCCCAGATACATGGCGGGCAGATAAGGCCCCAGCGTGCGCTCCACAATGGAGCGCATCCAAGATGGCGCCGGGACTTCCGGTTTCGGAAGACATAGTCAGGCTCCAATACCGGCATTCATTTTGCCCTCAAACACAGGGAGGAGCAGAGAGTATACACCTCATAGCGGGTCGCACCAAAAATGGCGCCGGACCTTCCGGTCTTAGTCCTTAAAACCCCGCCTCCAGGGTTACCATGGGGAAAGGAAAACGCTGAACCACAGGCATGGTGCAAAATGTTCACAAGTATAAAGTTTATAAGTATATCGCTCATTTATACTAGTATTCCACCACCTGCCTTTTATTAAAGAGACAATATTGGGGACAAAAGATTCTATATATAGATGGAAATCAGCAAACCAATATAATAAATAAATGCCGCCTTTTCAATGCAGCGTATGCCTAACAAGCATCCTCAGATATGCCCTACAGATAAAAAACCCCCATCAATCAAAAACACATATTAGGGAACAATCGCCATATCAGGGAAACTCTTTTTCTATTATATAAAGCAGGTACAGTATATGACATGCACTCATTCATCCCATCTGGGGAGAGGGACTGTAACCTGAAAATCCACTCACATTCCCTTCTCAGAATTATGTTATCCAGGTTACCTCCCCTCACTTTCGGCTTTATTAGTTCAATCATAGTGAAGGAGATGTCGCTCACACAGCCTTGGTGTACTGCATTCATGTGTCTTGCGACAGGGGTATCTCTCTTATTTTTGATATCCCCCAGATGCTCCCCCACCCTAACCCTGAGTTCTCTAGTGGTCTTACCCACATAGTCCCTGGGACACGTGCATGTGGCCTTATAAACCAGACCTGTAGATCTACAGTTACCAAAATCTCTAATGCAGAAAGTTCTCCCATTATGTGAGCTAGTAAAGGTTTTGCATTGCAACATATATTTACACCTAGAGCAATTATCACATTTGAAAAAACCTAGGGGTCTCCTATCCAACCATGTATCCGCCCCCCTTGGCCTTTGATACAAACTATAGACAAGCCTATCACCAACAGACCTCCCCTTCCTATACGTGACACTTGGTTTTTGTGTTATAAGACCTCTCAAATTGGGGTCAGCTAGCAAGATACCCCAGTGTTTTTTAAGAACGTGATAGACTTTATCCGCCTGAGCATCATAGGTTCCAATGAGCCTCACAATATTTTCATTTATATCATTCCTGGGTCCTTTTTTCTGAAGCAAGGAGTGTCTGTCACTTACTAGCGCCTCACGTTGTGGTCTATCCAATACCTGTGGGGGGTACCCTCTCATCTTAAACCTGTTATACTGGTCCTTGGATTGTCTTCTATAAGCATTTAGATCAGAGCAATTCCTTCGGATCCTCAGGAATTGCCCCTTAGGGATCCCTTTCCTCAGTGGCTCTGGGTGATGACTTGTCCATCTAAGCAGATTATTAGTGGCGGTTGGCTTCCTATATGTGGAAGTGCTGATACCTCCATCGGCCATCTTAGTAATCGTCAAGTCAAGAAAATTAATGCTGTGCATATGGCATTCATATGTTAAATTTAAGTCCTACTGAGTTGACGTTAATCAGCTCTATAAAATGGTTAAACTCAGCCTCTGGGCCAGACCAAAATATCAATATATCATCAATATATCTGGCCCAGAGGCTGAGAAATGGAATCCACCATTTATCCTCATCTCCAAATATAACAGTCTCCTCCCACCAGCCCAGGAAGATATTTGCATAACTGGGGGCACAAGGGCTCCCCATTGCAGTCCCCCTGAGCTGGTGGAAGGACCTGGAGTCAAAAAGAAAATAATTCCTGGTAAGAACAAATTTCAGCACATCCTTAACAAATAGGTTATGTGCCCGACATTCCACTGCTCTCGTTTGTAAAAAATGGGCAACCGCTTCAAGATCCCATCTATGTGGAATACAACTGTATAGTGCCTCCACATCAATTGATGCTAACATAATATTTTCTTCAAGCGTAACCCCTTCAAGCAAATTTAATAAGTGCGATGTGTCACGTACATATGAGGGAAGTGCAGCCACAAAGGGCCTCAAAATCCTATCCAAATAAAGACCACTGTTCTGGGTCAAGGAGTCTATGCCCGAGACAATGGGCCGACCCTTTAGTGGATCCAGCCCTTTGTGCACCTTTGGTAGTGCATAAAACGTTGCAATCACAGGCGCCTTTGGTAACAAAAACTGAAACTCATTATCCGATATTAGCTTATTAAGTCTTGCCCCATCCAAGATTATCAGTAGTTCTTTCTTGTATTCCTCAGTCGGGTCGCCATGCAACACCTCATATGTATCCTCATGATTTAACAGTGAGTAACACATCGCACGATACTTGTCGTGATCCAACACCACCAGATTCCCACCTTTGTCAGAGGCCTTAATTATTATATTAGCATTCTTTTCCAACCATTCAAGGGCTATATCCTCGGCATGTGAAAGATTACAAATACCATCACGATTAACACAAGGAATTTTCCGGAGGTCATCCTCCACCATCTTTATAAATATATCAATACTTGTTACCTCCTTATTAGGTGGCATTCTGGTACTCTTATTTTTCAAGGTGGTGAACGGACCAACCCCCCGCTGCTGCTCATTCTCTCTCAGGAGACTGGTCAGGGCATCAAGACCCTCCATGTCCTCTTCTGATAAACCAAGTCTGAGGCACTGTTCACGGTCATGCTGCTTAAAGAAGAGTTTCCACTTTAGGTTACGACCAAACAAATTAAGATCTTTAACCCAGTTGAAGCAGTTATATTTATTTGTCGGCACAAAATTGAGACCTTTCTGCAAAACAAGACATTCATCCCCAGATAAATTATGTGATGACAAATTTATGATCTGACCTTGATCAATTATGGTCTTTTCCTCAAATCGTAGCCCGCTGCAGGGCCTCTGTCCAAAAAAGATTGTGATCCAGATGAGGAAGGAACTGAGGACAGATGCTGTGCTCCCCTTCCCCTTCCCCTTTGCCTGTATTGATTTCTTGGTGGACGCCATCTTGATCTATTCTGCCCTCCTCTCCCCTTATAACCACTAGAATTCTCTGTGCGTTCAGTATCAGATGTATCAATATCTGATGAGGAAACCTCTGTTAAATTACCAATCTGATACTCATATGCCCTGTTGTCTTTAAATTGCTCTGATCTAAATGCTTATAGAAGACAATCCAAGGACCTGTATAACAGGTTTAAGATGAGAGGGTACCCCCCACAGGTATTGGATAGACCACAACGTGAGGCGCTAGTAAGTGACAGACACTCCTTGCTTCAGAAAAAAGGACCCAGGAATGATATAAATGAAAATATTGTGAGGCTCATTGGAACCTATGATGCTCAGGCGGATAAAGTCTATCACGTTCTTAAAAAACACTGGGGTATCTTGCTAGCTGACCCCAATTTGAGAGGTCTTATAACACAAAAACCAAGTGTCACGTATAGGAAGGGGAGGTCTGTTGGTGATAGGCTTGTCCATAGTTTGTATCAAAGGCCAAGGGGGGCGGATACATGGTTGGATAGGAGACCCCTAGGTTTTTTCAAATGTGGTAATTGCTCTAGGTGTAAATATATGTTGCAATGCAAAACCTTTACTAGCTCACATAATGGGAGAACTTTCTGCATTAGAGATTTTGGTAACTGTAGATCTACAGGTCTGGTTTATAAGGCCACATGCACGTGTCCCAGGGACTAAGTGGGTAAGACCACTAGAGAACTCAGGGTTAGGGTGGGGGAGCATCTGGGGGATATCAAAAATAAGAGAGATACCCCTGTCGCAAGACACATGAATGCAGTACACCAAGGCTGTGTGAGCGACATCTCCTTCACTATGATTGAACTAATAAAGCCGAAAGTGAGGGGAGGTAACCTGGATAACATAATTCTGAGAAGGGAATGTGAGTGGATTTTCAGGTTACAGTCCCTCTCCCCAGATGGGATGAATGAGTGCATGTCATATACCTGCTTTATATAATAGAAAAAGAGTTTCCCTGATATGGCGATTGTTCCCTAATATGTGTTTTTGATTGATGGGGGTTTTTTATCTGTAGGGCATATCTGAGGATGCTTGAGGCATACGCTGCATTGAAAAGGCGGCATTTATTTATTATATTGGTTTGCTGATTTCCATCTATATATAGAATCTTTTGTCCCCAATATTGTCTCTTTAATAAAAGGCAGGTGGTGGAATACTAGTATAAATGAGCGATATACTTATAAACTTTATACTTGTGAACATTTTGCACCCTGCCTGTGGTTCAGCGTTTTCCTTTCCCCATGGTAACCCTGGAGGCGGGGTTATAAGGACTAAGACCGGAAGGTCCGGCGCCATTTTTGGTGCGCCCCGCTATGAGGTGTATACTCTCTGCTCCTCCCCATGTTTGAGGGCAAAATGAATGCCGGTATTGGAGCCTGACTATGTCTGCCGAAACCGGAAGTCCCGGCGCCATCTTGGATGCGCTCCATTGTGGAGCGCACGCTGGGGCCTTATCCGCCCGCCATGTATCTGGGGCGGTTGTGATGACGTGGGACACCAACACTGAAGCTGAGGACAGGTGGCTAATGATTACGTTATCATGTGGATGTATTGTGGCTATCACTACCGTCTCTTATGTGATTTACCCACCGGATAGTGGGTGGGGCTGATTTGTGACTTTGCATCATGGGGGTTATTTAAATCCACCTTTCCTGACCACCGGTGCCATCATGCATCATCTGGGTATTGTACATGGATATAACGTTTATTGATTGATCCTCCTGATGAACCGCTACAGGCGGGGAAACGCGTCGGGGTTAACCTGCACATGATAAGTGACTCTGTTTATTATACTATGATTCATAACATACCCCTGAGAGGGGTGAATCTGTATTATCTGTCTTTTTGACATATTAGTCTGTCACAAATGATCATGATGTGGAGGTATTAGAATTTTTTTATATATCTTTGAGCAATATTATTCTGGGGTCCCACTTTAGCCTAAGGCAATTTGAATGTTCACTGTTATATTATCAGAGGGGCATACCTGTACGTGACAAGCAATTCATTGGTTAATATACCCCTGTGGGGGGCTTATCAGGATATTATCAATTGTTTGAGGTTTTGCTCTAGCTTAGGGCATTCTGAATATTCATTACTGCACTATCAGATTATTGTTTTCCCTCCTGTCTGAATAGGGACTGGTAGGGGAGTGAGGGACAGTCCTCGTTGAGTGGGGGCGCCAAATCTCGTTTTTAGGGTGCCAACCTCCACGGCTAGGAAGGTATCAGTGAGCCTAATGTAGGGCTATTTAGCATCCCAGTTTAGGTCTGGTCATTTTTGGTATTGGCCAATTTTCAATGGGATAGGTGTTTTTTAATGTACTTAATAAAAACTTGTTTTTAGGGGATTTATATGTTCGCACTACTTTTGATTCCCATGAGTTATACATTTCATATGTTCGATTTCTGCTCAGCATGGAAATCTATTGGATTTCTCCTTTAGTCGCTCGGCATCTAGCTAGTTTGAATCAGAAACTTGACTCTGTCCTTTAGCATTAAATAGGTTGCACACTTTCTATCTGTAACCAATGTGTATGTTTTTAAACCTGTGATATATACTTTCTATTCAATATTGTATTTGTTTTGCAGAAATATAAACCCATTATCAAGAGGATGTGATGTATTTAGTACAAATGTACCTGGATTGACTAAACCTCAGAGTAGCCGGAATAGAAGTAAGAAAACTGCTCACAAAACTATGTTTGAAAAGAGAAGGCTGGTAGTGCAATAAGAGACTGCGCTGCTGTGGTAGAATTCAAGATGTCTTTATTGCCGACGCGTTTCCTGAGCCAATCCCAGCTCACTTCATCAGGGCATACTGATGAAGTGAGCTGGGACTGGCTCAGGAAACGTGTTGGCAATAAAGATATCTTGAATTCTACCATAGCAGCGCAGTCTCTTATTGCACTACCAGCCTTCTCTTTGTATCAAGTCCTTGGACCTCGTGCAGACTGCTGCAGCTGTTTTATGCGATTATAGGTGTTGTGACTCTCACAACCCTATCAGTTGAGCCTAACATTTGCTGTGCACTCATCTACTTTCCATACAGACCTACGCATTGGAAGCGCCCTGTCTCCCACTTTTTCTTTCCACAAAACTATGTTTGAAATACGTCAGAATCTGTTGATTTACAGTGGGGTTATCAGAACTGTGTCCTTTGATAAAGATCTTATTCAATATCGAAACACGTTGCTTGGACTCCCTATAGCACTCTGTTTATGGAGTTTTTACCACAAGATTATATTTTTGATATGTAGCAATAAAGATTTGAGAAGTCATTTAAAGGAGCTGGAACGTATAATTTACTCAGTGTTTGGATTCACCTCGTCCCTTCATGACAGAGTTCCGTGTACCTGCGGGTCTAGTTTGTGAGCTGGCTGTGGTTTTTCAACCAATTTTTTCTTTTCTTCTCTGAGAAATTATAACATTTTCACACTGGCCACTAAGGCTATACTAGACTAAGATTTTATTTTTTTCATGTACAGGCTAAAATAGACTGTTTTTTGGAGATTGAAGCACCTAAAGGGCATGTACATATGTCATTATGAAGGAAGAGGGATCTGTAACATCCCCTATTGGGAATGGTAGATCCTTTGTTGTAATTCTGCCTAAACTGATAATGAAACATCTGAAAAGCAATTACTAAAATAGCTCTGGTAGCCAGTGTAAAAATTGCAAGATTTCAACTTTTTTTTTACAGATTATGATATAAAAAATAGCCAAAATGTAATTAAAATTTGTAATATATTTAACATGAAAACGTGATTTAAACAATAGGTCATTTTCATATTATGCATTCCCTTTAAATAAAGCTGCTTATTTCC
This sequence comes from Dendrobates tinctorius, assembly GCF_039654945.1. Taxonomy (NCBI): domain Eukaryota; kingdom Metazoa; phylum Chordata; class Amphibia; order Anura; family Dendrobatidae; genus Dendrobates; species Dendrobates tinctorius. The sequence continues at coordinate 72,251,202 of NW_027361829.1, forward strand.
TTTGATCCTACCTGTGGATTTGTCAATCCCTGTCAAACCAAGGCAGCAGGCAGAGAGAAGCGGCCAGGGATCCGTCTGTCCGACTTCAAAGATATGGTTCTTGGAAGAAGTGAAGGAAAAATAAAAATGCAAAAACAAAAAATGGCTGCATCTTTACAGGATTAATTTTATCTGGAAACCTGATCATACCCGCCAAGTGTAGAATAATCACACAAAACAAAAATACTTTGAAAGATGAAATGAATATGAGAAGGGAATATGCGATTTTCATTCCACCAAATCTCTAGTTTGTGATGGATCTTGAATATGTATCAATACTTAATGGTAATCTTCTCTGTCACAAAAATGTAATTTTTAGAAATGTTTGCATTATTTTTATCTGTTTATAACATTGGACAATGTAATGGGCAATATGTTTTACTTTCAAAGCTAAAACAGTTAAGTAGAAATTGTGCGTTGGAAATTTGCCTTAATAAATTATTGATACAGCTTTTAAATATAAATTGTGCTACTAGATATTGATTCTAAATAATGAAAGGGACATGCACAGGTTGTGTTGGATTACACTAGTACCGGTGGTAATGTGGCTTGGATTTTCAATATGGCATGTGAGTTTTAGCCTTTTATATAGGAACTGTAAGAAGAAAGTCAATTTATCATAGAATCATAGAATCGTAGAGTTGGAATGGACTTCCTGGGTCATCTGGTCCAATCCCCTGCTCAAAGCAAGATTCAATAAATCATCCCAGACATATGTCTATCCAGCCTCTGTTTGAAGATGGAGAACTCACCACCTCTCATGGCAGCCTGTTCCACTCATTAATCACACTGTCAAAAAGTTTTTTCTAATATCTAATCTGTGTCTCCTCCCATTCAGTTTCATCCCATTGCTTCTAGTCTTTCTTTGTGCAAATGAGAATAAAGATGATCCTTCTAAAATGGTACAAGCCCTTGAGATATTTGTTTCTACATGGGGCAATGTTCAAGTGTAATTTATATTTTGTGTCCATCATGAGAACACAGGACTAGAGATGAGCAAATCGAGCCACAAAAGAATCGAGTTTGAGTTGAATTTCCTGAAATTCACAGTTTCACAAGAATTTGAACACTGAGATTTAATTTGCAGTTTGCAAAGAGTAAATTTGCCTAACACAATTTCCCATAATGCCATGTGGGTTTTCCCATAATGCTCTGCAGCTGTGACATGCGGGGGATTATCATACCCTGTATAGTGGTGGATAGTACTGGGGCCATCTGAAATTAGCGGTTCCCAGAGCAGCACAGCACTGCAGACTGGCATTCCATCTCCAGAGACAATGGTACAGTTGTGGCCAAAAGTATTGACACCCCTGCAATTCTGTCAGATAATACTCAGTTTCTTCCTGAAAATGATTGCAAACACAAATTCTTTGGTATTATTATCTTCATTTAATTTGTCTTAAATGAAAAAACACAAAATGAATTGTCCTAAAGCCAAATTGGATATAATTCCACACGAAATATAAAAAAGAGGGTGGACAAAAGTATTGGCACTGTTCGAAAAATCATGTGATGCTTCTCTAATTTGTGTAATTAACAGCACCTGTAACTTACCTGTGGCACCCAACAGGTGTTGGCAATAACTAAATCACACTTGCAGCCAATTGACATGGATTAAAGTTGACTCAACCTCTGTCCTGTGTCCTTGAGTGTACCACAATGAGCATGGAGAAAAGAAAGAAGACCAAAGAACTGTCTGAGGACTTGAGAAACCAAATTGTGAGGAAGCATGAGCAATCTCAAGGCTACAAGTCCATCTCCAAAGACCTGAATGTTCCTGTGTGTACCGTGCGCAGTGTCATCAAGAAGTTTAAAGTCCATGGCACTGTGGCTAACCTCCCTAGATGTGGACGGAAAAGACAAATTGACAAGAGATTTCAACGCAAGATTGTGCGGATGTTGGATAAAGAACCTCGACTAACGTCCAAACAAGTTCAAGCTGCTCTGCAGTCCGAGGGTACAACAGTGTCAACCCGTACTATCCGTCGGCGTCTGAATGAAAAGGGACTGTATGGTAGGAGACCCAGGAAGACCCCACTTCTTACCCGGAGACATAAAAAAACCAGGCTGGAGTTTGCCAAAACTTACCTGAAAAAGCCTAAAACGTTTTGGAAGAATGTTCTCTGGTCAGATGAGACAAAAGTAGAGCTTTTTGGGCAAAGGCATCAACATAGAGTTTACAGGAGAAAAAAAGAGGCATTCAAAGAAAAGAACACGGTCCCTACAGTCAAACATGGTGGAGGTTCCCTAATGTTTTGGGGTTGCTTTGCTGCCTCTGGCACTGGACTGCTTGACCGTGTGCATGACATTATGAAGTCTGAAGACTACCAACAAATTTTGCAGCATAATGTAGGGCCCAGTGTGAGAAAGCTTGGTCTCCCTCAGAGGTCATGGGTCTTCCAGCAGGACAGTGACCCAAAACACACTTCAAAAAGCACTAGAAAATGGTTTGAGAGAAAGCACTGGAGACTTTTAAGGTGGCCAGCAATGAGTCCAGACTTGAATCCCATAGAACACCTGTGGAGAGATCTAAAAATGGCAGTTTGGAGAAGGCACCCTTCAAATATCAGGGACATGGAGCAGTTTGCCAAAGAAGAATGGTCTAAAATTCCAGCAGAGCATTGTAAGAAACTCATTGATGGTTACCGGAAGCGGTTGGTCGCAGTTATTTTGGCTAAAGGTTGTGCAACCAAGTATTAGGCTGAGGGTGCCAATACTTTTGTCTGGCCCATTTTTGGAGTTTTGTGTGAAATGATCAATGTTTTGCTTTTTGCTTCATTCAGGGGAAGAGTCTTGAGGAGATCATTTGCATATTCCCAGTGCCTTCTGGGATAAGTGAAGAGTCTCCGCGAGCTCAACGATCACTGGGTTTTGGCCGTTGCAGCTGAAAAGAGGAAATCGGAAAACCAGGGGAAGAGTCTTGAGGAGATCATTTGCATATTCCCAGTGCCTTCTGGGATAAGTGAAGAGTCTCCGCGAGCTCAACGATCACTGGGTTTTGGCCGTTGCAGCTGAAAAGAGGAAATCGGAAAACCAGGGGAAGAGTCTTGAGGAGATCATTTGCATATTCCCAGTGCCTTCTGGGATAAGTGAAGAGTCTCCGCGAGCTCAACGATCACTGGGTTTTGGCCGTTGCAGCTGAAAAGAGGAAATCGGAAAACCAGGGGAAGAGTCTTGAGGAGATCATTTGCATATTCCCAGTGCCTTCTGGGATAAGTGAAGAGTCTCCGCGAGCTCAACGATCACTGGGTTTTGGCCGTTGCAGCTGAAAAGAGGAAATCGGAAAAACCGCGCGCCGATTTTGGCTCATCTTTCATCGTTTTTAAGAAATCTCAAGATGGAAGAGGCCAGGAGCCATTTGGTGAGCTGCATTTCTTGCTACATGTTCACAGATTTACCAGTGGAAAAGCCAAACTTCACATGCCACAAATGCAAGCTTGTGACCCTGTTGGAGGAAAAGTTGCAAAATCTCGAAGAGAGGTTAGCTACATTGAAGATCATTAAGGAAGGTGAAGAGTTCTTGGACAGAGCAGAATTATCTCTTCATGTTACAGAAAGAGAAGAAATTCGAAGTGCACCTGAAGAAACAGAGGAATGGAGACATGTGACCCAGAGAAGCAGGAGGATCAGGAGGCAGTCAGCACCCATACTGCTCAGAAACCAGTACCAGTACCAGGCTCTCACGCAGGAAAACGATGAAGAAATACATCAGGATAAGACTTTGCCAACAAACAGCAACCTTGTATGCCTTCAGAGTCCTCCTGGATGGAGAAAGAAAAATGTTGTGAAGAAGAAACGGAGAGTGGTGGTCATGGGGGATTCCCTGTTGAGAGGAACAGAGGCCGCTATCTGCAGACCGGATATAACTTCAAGAGAAATGTGCTGTCTTCCAGGTGCAAAAATTAAAGATGTGTCTGACAGGATATCAGGACTCTTCAGACCTACAGATGACTACCCATTCCTGCTACTACATGTGGGGACAAATGACACCGCAAGAAACGACCTGGAAACCATCTGCAGAGACTTTGAAGACTTAGGCAAGAAAGTGAAAGAACTGGGAGCGCAGGTGGTCTTCTCTTCCATCCTCCCAGTGGATGGCCATGGAACAAGGCGGTGGAATAAGATTCTGCAGGTGAACAACTGGCTACGTCGATGGTGCCGTCAGCAACGATTTGGATTTCTGGATCACGGAGTGAACTACTTATACGATGGACTACTTGCTAGAGATGGGGTGCACCTTACGAAGACTGGAAAGCAGGTATTTGGAAGTCGCCTTGCTACACTTGTAAGGAGAGCTTTAAACTAGAACAACGTGGGAAGGGAAGCAAAAGACCAGAAAAAGCCATACACCTGACAAATGCTATTGAGAACTTTGCTATTAGAAGTGGAAAGGAAGAACAAAGACAGAAGAATCTAATTAATAAAAATATTGGAGAAAGAGAAACCAATCACAAACTAAAATGTTTCTATACTAATGCACAAAGCATGGGCAACAAACAAGGAGAGTTGGAACTACTAACACAGGAAAAGAAATATGATGTCATTGGAATCACTGAAACTTGGTGGGACAATACACATGATTGGAATACAAGACTAGAAGGATACAACTTATTTGCAAGAAACAGACTTGATAAACGAGGAGGGGGTGTCGCATTGTATGTTAGAAACGCGTATATCTGCACAGAGATTGAAGATTCAGAGACTGGGAGTTCTGTGGAAACTGTTTGGGTAAGAATACAAGGACAGAACAATGGAAAGGACACCATTGTAGGCATTTACTACAGGCCACCTGTGCAAGCTGAAGATATGGATGAACTCTTTATGCATCAAATGGCCAAGTTCTCCAAAAAATATGACATAGTTGTCATGGGAGATTTCAACTATCCAGACATTTGTTGGGAATCTCTCTCAGGCAAAACTAACAGGTCAAGGAAATTCTTATCCTCTCTTGCTGACAACTTTATCTTCCAAAAGGTAAGGGTGAAAACAAGGGGAACTGCTACCTTGGATCTAATTCTTATAAACAGGGAGGAAATGGTTGAGGAGGTAAAAGTGGCTGGAACCCTAGGAGGTAGCGACCATGCTATTTTAGAATTTTGGATAACTAGAGGCGGAAGACCTGTGAAGACTCAGACGTCAAGGTTAGATTTCAGAAAGGCAGATTTTAAGGGATTCAGAAAGAGAATTGGAGGGATCCAATGGCTGGATATCCTTAAAGACAAAAATGTCCAGGAAGGATGGGAAATCTTGAAAAATGAAATTCTCAAAGCACAGTTGTTAACAATTCCGAAAAGAGGGAAGAATAGGAAGCATTTAAGGAAACCAGGATGGATGAACACAGAACTTAAGCACATGCTAAAAAGGAAGAAAAAAATGTTTATAAAATGGAAAGAGGGAGGCATATCTAAAGAAGAATATAATGCTGTCTGCAGAACCTGCAGGGCACAAATCAGATTTTCTGAAGCTGAAAATGAATTGAGGCTTGCAAGAGATGTCAAAAGCAATAATAAAGGATTTTGGGGATATGTCAAAAGTAAAAGAAAAGTCAAAGATGCTATAGGATTTTTACAGGTTGAAAATGATGAAATGGTAAGACAGGATGTTGAGAAGGCTGAACTTTTAAATTCCTATTTTGCATCTGTTTTCTCTCAGAAAGGAAATGTAACATCAACTGTTATTCACTGTCCTATTAAGGGAATAGAAGAATCCAGGATATCTATAAACAGAAAGATAGTGAGGAAACACTTAGCTAACCTAAATGAATTCAAGTCTCCAGGTCCAGATGAATTACACCCCAGAGTACTGAAGGAGATAGCAGAAGAAATTTTTGAACCCCTCTCCATAATCTTTGAAAATTCTTGGAGAACAGGAGAAGTGCCAGAAGACTGGAGAAGAGCAAATGTTGTTCCTATCTTCAAAAAGGGGAAGAAGGTGGACCCAGGCAACTATAGGCCGGTGAGTCTGACTTCTATACCAGGAAAGATCTTTGAACAAATTATTAAACAACATGTATGTCAATACCTGGATAAGAATGAAGTGATTAAACAGAGTCAGCATGGGTTTGTAACTAATAAGTCATGTCAGACTAATTTAATTTCCTTCTATGACGGTATTACTGATTGGGTGGATCAAGGAAATGCTTTAGATATAGTATATCTTGACTTCAGCAAATCATTTGACAAAGTCTCTCATACAATCCTTATTGAAAAAATAACTAAGTATGGAATGGACAAGGCAACTGTTAGGTGGATTCATAACTGGCTTAGTGATCGGACCCAAAGAGTGGTTGTAAATGGCTGCACATCCAGTTGGAAGAATGTCTCAAGTGGGGTACCACAGGGCTCTGTCCTGGGCCCTGTATTGTTCAACATCTTTATCAACGATTTAGATGAAGGAATTGAGGGTAAACTGATTAAATTTGCTGATGACACAAAGCTAGGAGGGATAGCTAATACTAGAGAAGAGAGAGAGAGGATTCAAAAAGATTTAAATAAACTGGAGAAGTGGGCAGCAACTAACAGAATGGTTTTTAACAGGGAGAAATGCAAAGTACTACATCTGGGCAATAAAAATGAAAAAAGCATATATAGAATGGGAGGAATAGGGCTAAGTGACAGCACATGTGAAAAAGACTTGGGTATACTAATAGATCACAGACTGAATATGAGTCAACAGTGTGATGCAGCAGCAAAAAAGGCAAATGCAATTCTAGGATGTATTAACAGAAGCATACAGTCTAGATCACGTGAAGTCATTATTTCCCTCTACTCCTCTTTGGTCAGACCTCATCTGGAATATTGTGTCCAGTTTTGGGCACCACATTTTAAAAAAGACATCAACAAACTGGAGCAAGTTCAGAAAAGAGCGACCAGAATGGTGACCGGTCTGCAAACCCTGTCTTATGAGGAAAGGTTGCAGGATTTGGGAATGTTTAGTTTGCAAAAGAGAAGACTGAGAGGAGACTTAATAGCTGTCTACAAATATCTAAAGGGCTGTCACATTGTAGAAGGATCAACTTTATTCTCATTTGCACAAGGAAAGACTAGAAGCAATGGGATGAAACTGAATGGGAGGAGACACAGATTAGATATTAGAAAAAACTTTTTGACAGAGTGATCAATGAGTGGAACAGGCTGCCATGAGAAGTGGTGAGTTCTCCTTCAATGGAAGTCTTCAAACAGAGGCTGGACAGACATCTGACTGGGATGATTTAGCGAATCCTGCTTTGAGCAGGGGGTTGGACCAGATGGCCCAGGAGGTCCCTTCCAACTCTACGATTCTATGATTCTATGATTCTACCCCTCTTTTGTGTTTTTTCATTTTAGACAAATTAAATGAAGATCATAATACCAAAGAATTTGTGCTTGCAATCATTTTCAGGAAGAAACTGAGTATTATCTGACAGAATTGCAGGGGTGTCAATACTTTTGGCCACAACTGTAAGTCTCTCTTTTCTGTAGTGTGTAAGTTATTATGGTCAGCAGAGATCGTATGGACAGCGGGTCCTCTCTCCCTCCTATGAAGTGTTGCTAAGATCAATGGGGTTCTCTATCTCCTCTTTCTCAGAAGTATTTTTTGAACAATTATAAGATTTCCAATAATGAGATTCATGCGACTTTATTTTTGGGCAAAAATTTGTCGAAGCCTGTGAATTTGATTTTCAAAAGATTCGCTCATGTCTACATAGGACTCCAAGCTGAAGTCTAATAATATTTATTACTGTCAGGAAAATATGAGAATCAGTATAATTTAGGCTACACACAGCAATGCTTTGCAGCCTGTGCGCCCATCAGAAGTGGGGAAAAAGTTTATGCCACCCCATAACAAGCAGATATGTCACATTTGGTATCAAACGAAAGGTAAATTCGCAAGGGAAAATAAAATGCCCCTGCCGCCACCCAGTGACCTTCCCAGCCAAAGATAGGGTGAGGGGAAGCGTTTACTAACTTCTCAAAATAGGAGGTCCTCCCGGGAACAGCCCATATGTGAGGTCAACAAAAGTGGAAGTTCCTAAGTTTATGGCTCAAAACCATAAAACAGGGATGACCATTTTGAGAGTGTTCAGAACCTGGGGGAAGACAGCTACCATCCATGCTGTGAATTGAATCTATTCTTTGGGAACCCCCCTCCCCTCATCAGCACGTCATACCAGTGACTGAAATGTAGTAAGTCTCTTATTTTAATCCCTTCTATTTGTATCTGTTTGTACATACTGTATTTTGTCTCCTTTTGTAACATCTTTTGTACTTTTGTAAACACTGCCTATATTTTCTGGAGTAAACGTACAAATTTACTAGTTTTGTTCTTTTGGCTCTATGATCGAACCGACACGTACTCCGCGCCAAAACACTCTACCTGCGGGTTGGTTCCTGGGCCGATATAGATTTTGATATCAAACGAGGAACTGGTGGCAGCTTAGCATCCTGGTGGTATTGGGGATCCCTGGCAGTGATGAATCGGAGGTTTATATGTGTATTACCCCGCCTGGGACTGGTACCCACATCGCCCTCACTGCAGAGTGCCCGATAGCCAGTACACGACAAGGCAGCCCTTCCGGCGACTACTTGCCCTATATGCACTTCCCTGATTGACCTGAGGGCAAAGGGGGTGCCAGAGAGCTGCAAGTTCCTATCCAGAATGGAAAGTGATAACAAAAGTGGGGTTCTACCCCTCAAACCCTGACAATTATTTTAGTACCGAGTACTTTTCCCATATAGTACACACTTAAACTGCTGCAGAGCCCCTTTTTAAAAAGAAAAGGGGATGTTATTGAATAAAATGGATCTACAGTAGCCAAAGTGTAAGCTATATAGTGCCAAATAAAGTGTACAGTGTCCAACTTCAGAATTTCCCTCATGCCATGCTGACCACAATATACCTCCCTTTTCCTAGTGTGCCTCATCTTCTATGTGTCCTCTAAATGCCAGACCTAACTACCAGTCAGAATAACACTAATACCCCAGAATACACTTCTCTAAGTGTCGCTTAAGTGCCCACTGCAGAGCCCGCTAGTGATTCATCTGAGCACTGGTCCCCTTATTCTTTCTATGTACAGAATAAGCAACATGAGCAACCGCAGATCTGTCACTCCTTGTAGCACAAATAATCCACAGATAAAATATTTCAATAAGGAATTAACTGGAACAAGTTCTTTTCTGGGAAGAACATATCTCTATGTAAATGGATGACATGTTCTGATATTTTTGCCAATAATACTCACATTAATGAACATGTATTAAATAAAAGCTAAAATTCCTTCTGTACCTTTTAAACATGTAGGAGTATTCTTTCCTATAAAAGATAATGGACTTATTGTCTTTGAAGCTTTTTGCTTTGCACATCAGTTACTGTACCCATAATCTGACAGGACAGTTCTGCTATTAGGTACTTTGACTCTGAACCGAGAACCTTTACTTTTAGCAGATATGTCTAAGGTGTAGCACAGGGACCAGTCACTACTATAGGATTACAATCACAGCCGTAGGCTTTTGGAAGTTGTTACTGGCAAGCATGGCATCTTCTGGTTGCGAGAGCCATACATTGCTTACAGTCTAATAAGTTGTGATAATGACAAGATCCTTGCTTAACCCCCTTCCAGCCAGGTGATTTTCCATTTTTGCACTTTCTAATTTCTTCCGCCTTCTTCCAACATCCATAACTTTATTTCTTTTTCCCCCAACATAGCCATATGAGGGCTTGTTTATATAAGGTACAAGTAGTTTTGAATGATACTTTTCATTTTACTACACGGTGTACAAGAAAAAAAATGAAGAAAAAATCCAAGTGCATTCCAAAATATCATTGAAAAAAACAACAATCTAATGTTTTAGACTACGCTCACACGGTGTGGATTCTGATGTGGATTTGCAGCAGATTTGGCCCTGCAGATCTGCAGCAGAACTGCATATGATGTACAGTACCATTAATGGCAATATAAATCAAAATCCACAGTGCACATGCTGCGTTTTTTTCCGTGCAGATTTGCTAAGGATTGAAAACTGCAGCATCTCACTTCTTTTGTGCGGATTTACTGCAGTTTTCCAACTGTTTCATTCTAGAAATCCGCAGGTGGAAAACTGCAGGGGAAAACACGCTCAAAAACTGCAGCAGTAAGGCTACTTTCACACTAGCGTTTGTGGGCACAGTGCAGGGCCGCCGCTAAGCCCTGCCTCCGGTCAGTTCCTCCTCTGATCGCATGAGGCTGCATGCGATCAGCGTATCCTATATTTAGCGTTGGATACGCTGATCGTGCGCTGACCATGCGTTGGTCTGATTTTGCTGGCGCTGGCTGCACCCTTTTGGCGCTGCGCCCAGAACACAAAAATGCAACACAGCGCGTTTTTGTGCGCTGGGCGCAGCACCAGCAAAATCAGACCAGCGCATGATCAGCGCACGATCAGCATATCCAACGCTAAATATAGGATACGCTGATCGCATGCAGCCTCATGCAATCAGAGGAGGAACTGACCGGAGGGGGAGTAGCCGGGGGCTGGGCTTAGCGGCAGCCCTGCACTGCGCCCACGAACGCTAGTGTGAAACTAGCCTAAATCGGCTCTAAATCTGCAGGTAAAATGCAGGTCATTTTACCTGCGGATTTAGTAAAATCTGCTCGGAAAATTCCTCAGCAGATTCCACACCGTGTGCACATAGCCTTATGGTGTTTTGCTGTCAGCACAATATGATTCTACATGTCCATACAATTATGGTAATACTAAACTTGTAAAGTTTATTTTTTATTTATGTAGTGAAAAAAAACCCTGAAATTTGTAAAATAAAAAAGCTGGTTTTGTGTTGCCATTCTCTGACACATACAGTGGGGCAAAAAAGTATTTAGTCAGTCAGCAATAGTGCAAGTTCCACCACTTAAAAAGATGAGAGGCGTCTGTAATTTACATCATAGGTAGACCTCAACTATGGGAGACAAACTGAGAAAAAAAAATCCAGAAAATCACATTGTCTGGTTTTTTTTTTATTTTATTTGCATATTATGGTGGCAAATAAGTATTTGGTCAGAAACAAAATTTCATCTCAATACTTTGTGATATATCCTTTGTTGGCAATGACAGAGGTCAAACGTTTTCTGTAAGTCTTCACAAGGTTGCCACACACTGTTGTTGGTATGTTGGCCCATTCCTCCATGCAGATCTCCTCTAGAGCAGTGATGTTTTTGGCTTTTCGCTTGGCAACACGGACTTTCAACTCCCTCCAAAGGTTTTCTATAGGGTTGAGATCTGGAGACTGGCTAGGCCACTCCAGGACCTTGAAATGCTTCTTACAAAGCCACTCCTTCGTTGCCCTGGCGGTGTGCTTTGGATCATTGTCATGTTGAAAGACCCAGCCACGTTTCATCTTCAATGCCCTTGCTGATGGAAGGAGATTTGCACTCAAAATCTCACGATACATGGCCCCATTCATTCTTTCATGTACCCGGATCAGTCGTCCTGGCCCCTTTGCAGAGAAACAGCCCCAAAGCATGATGTTTTCACCACCATGCTTTACAGTAGGTATGGTGTTTGATGGATGCAACTCAGTATTCTTTTTCCTCCAAACACGACAAGTTGTGTTTCTACCAAACAGTTCCAGTTTGGTTTCATCAGACCATAGGACATTCTCCCAAAACTCCTCTGGATCATCCAAATGCTCTCTAGCAAACTTCAGACGGGCCCGGACATGTACAGGCTTAAGCACTGGGACACGTCTGGCACTGCAGGATCTGAGTCCATGGTGGCGTAGTGTGTTACTTATGGTAGGCCTTGTTACATTGGTCCCAGCTCTCTGCAGTTCATTCACTAGGTCCCCCCGCGTGGTTCTGGGATTTTTGCTCACCGTTCTTGTGATCATTTTGACCCCACAGGGTGGGATTTAGCGTGGAGCACCAGATCGAGGGAGATTATCAGTGGTCTTGTATGTCTTCCATTTTCTAATTATTGCTCCCACAGTTGATTTCTTCACTCCAAGCTGGTTGGCTATTGCAGATTCAGTCTTCCCAGCCTGGTGCAGGGCTACAATTTTGTTTCTGGTGTCCTTTGACAGCTCTTTGGTCTTCACCATAGTGGAGTTTGGAGTCAGACTGTTTGAGGGTGTGCACAGGTGTCTTTTTATACTGATAACAAGTTTAAACAGGTGCCATTACTACAGGTAATGAGTGGAGGAAAGAGGAGACTCTTAAAGAAGAAGTTACAGGTCTGTGAGAGCCAGAAATCTTGATTGCTTGTTTCTGACCAATACTTATTTTCCACCATAATATGCAAATAAAATGAAAAAAAAACAGACAATGTGATTTTCTGGATTTTTTTTTCTCAGTTTGTCTCCCATAGTTGAGGTCTACCTATGATGTAAATTACAGACGCCTCTCATCTTTTTAAGTGGTGGAACTTGCACTATTGCTGACTGACTAAATACTTTTTTGCCCCACTGTATTTATGAGCTGATGTTTTTAGTGATATCATTTTGAGGTTTATAGGATGTTTTAAACACTTCTTATTGCATTTTTTGGATGAAGTTGTTGTAACCAAGATACATAATTTTCCCAAATTGTGGGGGCTTTTACATATTTTACTGTGCAGGTTAATATTTTATTTTGATAGATCAGAATTTTAAGTTGACACCAAATATGTTTATTTCTGTGTTTTAGTTACTTTATTTTTAATAGGAGAAAAGGAAAAGTGATTAAAATATTCACATTTCTTTAAACATTTTTTTTAACTTATTTTCTTAGTTCACTTAGGAGATTTGAACATGTAATCATCTAATCACTTGTTCTATAGATTGCAATCGCATAGTATTGCAGTAATCAGAAAAAAATTGCAGCCTACTGTGAAGACCCAGTCTTCTGCAAGACGCCAGCTGCAATGGCAGTTCATCAGCACCGCACAACTGTATTGCTGGGGGGGGGAGGCAAATGGGCATGTGGAGTGGTGTGCTCTCTTAACTGATCAAAATAAATGTTGATGTCAGAGACTGAGAGTGATTTTAAAGTGTTAACAGCAGCAAGTGGAGTACAGCTCTGGTCACTGCTGCTAAAAGCAGATTCTGGCTGTGCTTGACATTTTCATAGATTATCCTTGCCCACTCGCTTATTATTGTCAATAGTTTTACATTTGTACCGCTTTTTACCTTAGCCATGATAAGTTTTCCTTTCAATGCAAGCATAGACAAGAGGTCTTTTTCTGTAGGATATACTTATCAATACAAGTATCCCTTTCAGTCCTAGAATTCACTGTAGCATACAATTCAAACAGACTATTCTGTGAAAAGTATTAAGCTAAAATATTTAATAAAGAGATACCACCTCTAAAAGTCAAAATATATATTAACGCAATTTAATCCCTTTGTGACATCCGCCAAACCAGGACTGCGCATGTCACGTCTCCCCCTTTGATGTGGGCTCCTTTGGTGAGCCCACATATCAGTTCTTTTAAACAGCTGACATGTGCCTGGAACAACTGCGGGTGGAATGGCGATCCTCCTGCGGCCATTAACCCATTATTTGGGGCATTTAACATGTGCTTCCAGCCATTGGGTGAGAAATCCACCCATCGGTGACCCCACGGGTCACCGATGGGTTGGCATGGCAACCAGAGGTCTCCTGAAAACCGCTATGGTTGTCACTGCCGGCTTGCTGTGAGCACCGCCTGGTGGTTGGTGCTCATAGCAAGTGAGGTATTCTGCTACATACAGGTGATCTGATCATTGCTTGTACGTAGCAGAACATATCAGGTTATGCCAGCTTCTGGTCTCCCATGGAGACTATTGAAGTGTGCTTAAAAAGTAAAATAAAATGCTTTTAAAAATATTAAAAAATAAAAAAATATAAAAGTTTTAATCACCCCCCTTTCACCCATTCAAAATAAACAATAAAAAAATCAAACATACACATATTTGGCATCATCGCATTTAGAATTTCCCGATCTATCAATAAAAAAAAGGACTAACCTGATCGCTAAACAGCGTAATGAAAAAAAAGTCAAAATGCCAGAATTATGTTTTTTTGGTCACCATGACATTGCACTAAAATGCAATAATGGGCAATCAAAACATCATATCTGCACCAAAATGGCATCAATAAAAACGTCAGCTTGGCACGCAAAAAATGAGCCCTCATCTAACTCGAGATCATGAAAAATGGAAACGCTAATTTTGCAATTGGTGGTGTTACTATCAGTGTGTCAAGAGTGGAAGAAGAGGGTTGCATTGACAATCCAACACAATGGGCAGCACTTTGAATACATTTTATAAGTGGTCATAAACTTGTAAATAATTAATTAAAGAATAAAGTTATGGTACATTAAAACCAAGCACATCATTGTTTTTCTTGTGAAATTCTCAACAAGTTTGATGTGTCACATGACCCTCTTCCCATTGGAAAAAATAAAGATGGATCCAAAATGGCCGACTTCAAAATTGCCGCCATGGTCACCACCCATCTTGAAAAGTTTCCCCCCTCCCATATACTAATGTGCCACAAGCAGGAAGTTGATATCACCAACTATTCCCATTTTATTTAGGTGTATCCACATAAATGGCCCACCATGTATATGTATTCTTCACAGGTATGGCCTATGGGGTAAGGTGGCAAGACGGAAGACTTTTTTACAAGTAAAAACATCAAATCTGGCAATCATTTGCCAAAACCTACATTAACTTTTCCAAAAGCATTTGGGAAATCATGGTATATTCTGATAAGACCAAGGTTGAACGTATTGGCCAGAATTCCAAAAGGTATGTTTGGCTGAAGCTGGGGTTTTAGTCAAGGGGAGGAAATTATGAAGAGTTACAAATGTCAGTTAATTTTGCATCAAATCCTTCAGTCATTTGCTAAAAAGCTGAAGATTTTTCAACATGACAACGACCCTAAGCATACTTTTAAATCAACAAAAGATTGGCTTTGCCAAAAGAAGATCTAGATTTTGGAATGGCCCAGCTATAGCCCAGACCTGAATACAATTGAAGATCTGTGGCTTGACGTGAGTAAGATTGTACATAGGAGAGGTCCTCGAAATCTGACAGATTTGGAGCACTACTACCAGGAAGAGGGGCTAAAGCTTGCCAACTCTAGATGTGCCATGGGGATAGACTCCTACCCAAAAAGACTGAATGCTGCAAAAACTTCAAAGTGTAATTATCAAGGTTCTGCCCCTCAGTGTGTCTGGGATGTAGTTACTGACATCTCAGTCATCCAATCTGGTTTAGGGGTGTGCTGAAGGTGTTGGTACTTTGACAGCTTTACCATCCAATCTGGTACAGGGGTGTGCTGAGCTGTCAATGTGTTGATTGACAGCTCAGCTATCCAGTCTGAGACTGTGAGGTGATGGCTGTCTCCAGTGTTCACTAATCCAGTTGACTGCTATGCTTCTTAACCCCTTCCCGACCAATGACGCCACATAGGCATCATGAAAAGTCGTGCCAATCTGACTAGTGTCGCCTATGTGGCGTCATGAATTAATTGCCCTCCTGCGGGTCGGGTGACCGGGGTCACTGAAAGGTCACCTGACCTGCAGTGACAGGACCCTTTTACTTCACCACAGGGGGGTGGCTTTGCCCCCATGTGGCTATGATCTCTCTCATTGACTGTTAAAAGTGAAACAGCCAATCAGAGCGATAGTAATATTTCATCAATGAAATTTGATGAAACATTACAATCCAGCCATGGCCGATGTAGCAGTAGCATCAGACATGGCTGGAGACACCGATCTGACCCCCACCCACCGGCTTAGGGGGCGATCTGCCCGCCGCCACTGAATGACAGCGGCGATATGCCGCCGCTGTCATCATCTGCTCCCCCCGCCTTCCCTCCGCTCCCCCAGCTTCCGATTACCTCCCCTCCCACCCCCCGGTACCTTCCGAGTGCCACTGATGCTCCCGGTGTCCCGCGGTCCAGGATCATGGGCGCTGCTTCTTGGAAAATGGCGGGTGCATGTGCAGTGCGCCCGCTCAAATCTGCCGGTTGCAGATTCCATTCATTCATTTTGATTACTATTGTCATGGTCCAGTCCGGAGTTAATTTTCTGCTGTCTTCACTCCGGACTGGTCATGCGGGAGTTAATCTCCTCAGCCTCGTTCTGGAGCTAGCTGGGTATTTCAGTCTCTCACAGCCTGCTGACCAGTGTTAGTGATAGCTCAAGCTTCCAGTTTAGAGCCTCTGACCCTTGTACCTTGGTGTTCCTCCTGCCTTTGACTGATATTCACGTGTATGACCCGGACTGATTTCTGACCCCGTCTCTTGGTATTCGTCTCTGCTGTTACGTTCCCTCTCTGGCATCTGACTCCCCGGCTTGTACCCGACCACGTATTTCATCTCACGTTTTGGACCCCGTGCTCATGTTCTGGCTTTCTGACTCTCGGCTTGGTATTTTGACTACGTGTATTGCTGCTCCTTCTGGTACATCTGCTCCTGCTAGTTTCTGACTCGGTTCGTCTGACTATTCTCTCTTTACCTGTGGCACCTGTGCTGTTGCTCAGGGTTGCTGCTCTTAGTGTGTAACCTCTCTTCCCTCACCAGCTCCCCCTGGTGGAGGTTTCACTACATTATTACTAACCAATACATTTAAACGTGATTTTGCACTTTTTTTTCTTTGGTCATGGATCTGCTGCATAACTTGGCAGATCAAGTGTCCAGTTTGACGCAGATGGCGCAGGACTTTTCCGTGAATCATCAGTCCCTTGTCATGTCTCATACCCACTTACAGAAATAACTAACTTAAGACCCTGTGCCTTCTTTTCTAAAAAAATTTTCCTCTGCTGAAAAGAATTATGATGTGGGTAACCGAGAGTTGTTGGCTATTAAATTGGCTTTTGAAGAATGGAGGCATTTTTTGGAGGGGGCTGTCCATCGTATCACTGTCATTACAGATCACAAGAACCTGTCTTACATCGAATCCGCCAAACATTTGACTCCGAGACAGACAAGGTGGTCACTTTTTTTTTCCCGATTTCAGTTTTCCATCACTTTCAGACCAGGTTCCAAGAATGTGAAGGCAGATGCCTTGTCTCACAGCCTAGATCCGGTATCACCTCCTGAGCCTCCTTCCTCCATTCTTCAGCGCGGGGTGGTGGTGGCTGTGGTGTCCCCGAGATTGGAGCAGGAGATTCGTGAGGCCCAATCTCTTGCTCCTCCGTCCATACCTGAAAATAGGCTCTTTGTGCCTGTACAGTATCGGTTAAGGGTGCTTCGGGAGTTCCACGACTCAGCTCTGAGTGGGCATCCTGGAATCTCGGCCACTCATAAAGCCATCACTAGGCTGTTCTGGTGGCCCTCGTTGACTTCTGACGTCACTGGTTTTGTGTCCTCCTGTGAAACCTGTGCCCACGCTAAAGCCTCCCACAACCGGCCGGCCGGGGAATTGGTGCCACTGCCAATTCCAGATAGACCGTGGACTCACCTGTCCATGGATTTTATCACCGATCTCCCACCCTCTAATGGCAAAACCGTGATCTGTGTAGTTGTGGATAGGTTCAGTAAACAAGCACATTTTGTACCCTTAACAGGCCATCCTAATGCTGAGACTCTATCTAAGCTATTCATTGAGCATGTGATTCGGTTGCATGGTGTGCCTGTCAGTGTGGTGTCTGATAGAGGGGTGCAATTCGTGGCAAAATTCTGGAGAGCT
This sequence comes from Dendrobates tinctorius, assembly GCF_039654945.1. NCBI lineage: Eukaryota > Metazoa > Chordata > Amphibia > Anura > Dendrobatidae > Dendrobates > Dendrobates tinctorius. The sequence continues at coordinate 72,268,850 of NW_027361829.1, forward strand.
TTTTGTAAAAGGCTGGGCATCAGTCTGACCTTTTCATCGGCCTACCATCCCGAGACCAATGGTCAGACTGAAAGGACCAATCAGTCTTTGGAGCAGATCCTGCGGTGTCTTGTCACATCCAGACAGGATGATTGGTGCTCTGTGATACCTATAGCGGAATTCGCCTTCAATAATCGTGTCAATCAGTCTACTGGTACTTCTCCTTTCTTCTGCAACTATGGGTTTCACCCTCATTTTGGTGGATTCTCCAGACTAGATTCGGAGTGTCCAGGGGCTGATTCGGCCTTTTTGCGGTTGGAGGAGGTTTGGAAGGAGGTTCAGAGAAACATTGGGGAGGCTCAGGGCAAATATAAATTTTTTGCGGATAAACGACGTTCGGTGGGGCCGACTTATCAGGTGGGGATAAGGTATGGTTATCCACCAAAAACATAAGTCTGAGAATTCCCTCTGCTAAGTTGGGTCCCAAGTTTATTGGTCCGTATGAGATTTTAGAGGTGATTAATCCTGTGGCTTTTCGCCTACGTTTGCCTCCGTCATTACGGATTCCTAATGTGTTCCATAAAGCGCTTCTGAAGCCATCAGTGTCTTCCTCTGATGAGTCTCCCTCGCACCCGCCGCCTGTTATGGTAGATGGTCAGACCGAGTATGAGGTGGAACAGGTGGTGCATTTTTGTATGCTCCGTCGCTCACTTCAGTACTTGGTCCATTGGAAAGGATACGGTCCTGAGGATCGGTCATGGGTGCCAGCGCGTTCGGTCCATGCGGATCGGTTGGTCCGGGCCTTTCACGCTCGTCATCCAGGGAAGCCTGGGGGTCCAGTGGTCCCCCATTGAGAGGGGGGTACTGTCATGGTCCAGTCCGGAGGTTATTTTCTGCTGTCTTCACTCCGGACTGGTCATGCGGGAGTTAATCTCCTCAGCCTCGTTCTGGAGCTAGCTGGGTATTTCAGTCTCTCACAGCCTGCTGACCAGTGTTAGTGATAGCTCAAGCTTCCAGTTTAGAGCCTCTGACCCTTGTACCTTGGTGTTCCTCCTGCCTTTGACTGATATTCACGTGTATGACCCGGACTGATTTCTGACCCCGTCTCTTGGTATTCGTCTCTGCTGTTACGTTCCCTCTCTGGCATCTGACTCCCCGGCTTGTACCCGACCACGTATTTCATCTCACGTTTTGGACCCCATGCTCATGTTCTGGCTTTCTGACTCTCGGCTTGGTATTTTGACTACGTGTATTGCTGCTCCTTCTGGTACATCTGCTCCTGCTAGTTTCTGACTCGGTTCGTCTGACTATTCTCTCTTTACCTGTGGCACCTGTGCTGTTGCTCAGGGTTGCTGCTCTTAGTGTGTAACCTCTCTTCCCTCACCAGCTCCCCCTGGTGGAGGTTTCACTACATTATTACTAACCAATACATTTAAACGTGATTTTGCACTTTTTTTTCTTTGGTCATGGATCTGCTGCATAACTTGGCAGATCAAGTGTCCAGTTTGACGCAGATGGCGCAGGACTTTTCCGTGAATCATCAGTCCCTTGTCATGTCTCATACCCACTTACAGAAATAACTAACTTAAGACCCTGTGCCTTCTTTTCTAAAAAAATTTTCCTCTGCTGAAAAGAATTATGATGTGGGTAACCGAGAGTTGTTGGCTATTAAATTGGCTTTTGAAGAATGGAGGCATTTTTTGGAGGGGGCTGTCCATCGTATCACTGTCATTACAGATCACAAGAACCTGTCTTACATCGAATCCGCCAAACATTTGACTCCGAGACAGACAAGGTGGTCACTTTTTTTTTCCCGATTTCAGTTTTCCATCACTTTCAGACCAGGTTCCAAGAATGTGAAGGCAGATGCCTTGTCTCACAGCCTAGATCCGGTATCACCTCCTGAGCCTCCTTCCTCCATTCTTCAGCACGGGGTGGTGGTGGCTGTGGTGTCCCCGAGATTGGATCAGGAGATTCGTGAGGCCCAATCTCTTGCTCCTCCGTCCATACCTGAAAATAGGCTCTTTGTGCCTGTACAGTATCGGTTAAGGGTGCTTCGGGAGTTCCACGACTCAGCTCTGAGTGGGCATCCTGGAATCTCGGCCACTCATAAAGCCATCACTAGGCTGTTCTGGTGGCCCTCGTTGACTTCTGACGTCACTGGTTTTGTGTCCTCCTGTGAAACCTGTGCCTACGCTAAAGCCTCCCACAACCGGCCGGCCGGGGAATTGGTGCCACTGCCAATTCCAGATAGACCGTGGACTCACCTGTCCATGGATTTTATCACCGATCTCCCACCCTCTAATGGCAAAACCGTGATCTGTGTAGTTGTGGATAGGTTCAGTAAACAAGCACATTTTGTACCCTTAACAGGCCATCCTAATGCTGAGACTCTATCTAAGCTATTCATTGAGCATGTGATTCGGTTGCATGGTGTGCCTGTCAGTGTGGTGTCTGATAGAGGGGTGCAATTCGTGGCAAAATTCTGGAGAGCTTTTTGTAAAAGGCTGGGCATCAGTCTGACCTTTTCATCGGCTTACCATCCCGAGACCAATGGTCAGACTGAAAGGACCAATCAGTCTTTGGAGCAGATCCTGCGGTGTCTTGTCACATCCAGACAGGATGATTGGTGCTCTGTGATACCTATAGCGGAATTCGCCTTCAATAATCGTGTCAATCAGTCTACTGGTACTTCTCCTTTCTTCTGCAACTATGGGTTTCACCCTCATTTTGGTGGATTCTCCAGACTAGATTCGGAGTGTCCAGGGGCTGATTCGGCCTTTTTGCGGTTGGAGGAGGTTTGGAAGGAGGTTCAGAGAAACATTGGGGAGGCTCAGGGCAAATATAAATTTTTTGCGGATAAACGACGTTCGGTGGGGCCGACTTATCAGGTGGGGGATAAGGTATGGTTATCCACCAAAAACATAAGTCTGAGAATTCCCTCTGCTAAGTTGGGTCCCAAGTTTATTGGTCCGTATGAGATTTTAGAGGTGATTAATCCTGTGGCTTTTCGCCTACGTTTGCCTCCGTCATTACGGATTCCTAATGTGTTCCATAAAGCGCTTCTGAAGCCATCAGTGCCTTCCTCTGATGAGTCTCCCTCGCACCCGCCGCCTGTTATGGTAGATGGTCAGACCGAGTATGAGGTGGAACAGGTGGTGCATTTTTGTATGCTCCGTCGCTCACTTCAGTACTTGGTCCATTGGAAAGGATACGGTCCTGAGGATCGGTCATGGGTGCCAGCGCGTTCGGTCCATGCGGATCGGTTGGTCCGGGCCTTTCACGCTCGTCATCCAGGGAAGCCTGGGGGTCCAGTGGTCCCCCATTGAGAGGGGGGTACTGTCATGGTCCAGTCCGGAGGTTATTTTCTGCTGTCTTCACTCCGGACTGGTCATGCGGGAGTTAATCTCCTCAGCCTCGTTCTGGAGCTAGCTGGGCTATTTCAGTCTCTCACAGCCTGCTGACCAGTGTTAGTGATAGCTCAAACTTCCAGTTTAGAGCCTCTGACCCTTGTACCTTGGTGTTCCTCCTGCCTTTGACTGATATTCACGTGTATGACCCGGACTGATTTCTGACCCCGTCTCTTGGTATTCGTCTCTGCTGTTACGTTCCCTCTCTGGCATCTGACTCCCCGGCTTGTACCCGACCACGTATTTCATCTCACGTTTTGGACCCCGTGCTCATGTTCTGGCTTTCTGACTCTCGGCTTGGTATTTTGACTACGTGTATTGCTGCTCCTTCTGGTACGTCTGCTCCTGCTAGTTTCTGACTCGGTTTGTCTGACTATTATCTCTCATTACCTGTGGCACCTGTGCTGTTGCTCAGGGTTGCTGCTCTTAGTGTGTAACCTCTCTTCCCTCACCAGCTCCCCCTGGTGGAGGTTTCACTACAACTATGATAAACTCTCACAGTGATCAAAATAAAATAAAAATTAAATAAAGCCCCCATTTATCACCCCCATAGGAAGGGATAAATAATAAAATAAAGAAAATATTTTTATTTTTCCGTTAGGGTTAGAATTAGGGTTAGGGTTGGAAATAGGGTTAGGGTTGGAATTAGGGTTAGGGTTGGAATTAGGGTTAGGGTGAGAATTAGAGTTAGGGTTGGAATTAGGGTTAGGGTTGGGGTTAGGGTTGGAATTAGGGTTAAGATTAGGGTTAGGGGTGTGTTGGGGTTAGGGTTGGGATTAGGGTTAGGCTTGTGGTTAGGGTTATGGTTAGGGTTGGGATTAAGGTTAGGGATGAGGTGGGGTTACGGGTGTGTTGAGGTAAGGGTTGGAGTTAGAATTGAGGGGTTTCCACTGTTTAGGCACATCAGGGGGTCTCCAAACGTGACATGGTGCCACCATTGATTCCAGCCAATTTTGCGTTCAAAAAGTCAAACGGTGCTCCCTCCCTTCCAAGCCCCGACGTGTGCCCAAAGAGTGGTTTACCCCAACATATGGGGTATTAGCGTACTCAGGAAAAATTGCACAACAACTTTGGGGGTCTAATTTCTCCTTTTACCATTGGGAAAATAAAAATTTGGGGGCTAAAAAATTATTTTTGTGGAATGAAATGATTTTTTCTATTTTCACGGCTCTGCGTTATCAACTTCTGTGAAGCACTTGGGGGTTCAAAGTGCTCACCACACATCTAGATAAGTTCCTTGGGGGTTATAGTTTCCAAAATGGGGTCACTTGTGTGGGGTTTCCACAGTTTAGGCACATCAGGGGCTCTGCAAACGTAACATGATGCCCGCAGACCATTCCATCAAAGTCAGCATTTCAAAATGTCACTACTTCCCTTACGAGCCCCAACGTGTGCCCGAACAGTGGTCCCCCCCCACATATGGGGTACCAGCGTACTCAGAACAAACTGTACAACTTTTGGGGTCGAATTTCTCCTGTTACCCTTGTGAAAATAAAAATTTGCGGGCTAAAAAAATAATTTTTGAGGAAAAAAATATTTTTATTTTCACGACTCTGCGTTATAAACTTCTGTGAGGCACCTGAGGGTTCAAAGTTCTCACTATGCATCTAGATAAGTTCCTTAGGGGTCTAGTTTCCAAAATGGGGTCATTTGTGGGGTAGCTCCAAAGTTTAGGCACACAGGGGCTTTCCAAACATGACATGGTGTCCGCTAACGATTGGAGCTACAGTAATTTTCATTTCAAAAAGTCAAATGGCGCTCCTTTCTTTCTGAGCCCTGCCGTGCACCCAAACAGTGGTTCCCCCCCACATATGGGGTACCAGCGTACTCAGGACAAACTGGACAACAACTTTTGGGGTCCAATTTCTCCTGTTAGCCATGTGAAAATAAAAAATAGCGTGCTAAAAAATCATTTTTGATGAAAAAAATGATTTTTTATTTTCACTGCTCTGCGTTATAAACTTTCGCGAAGCACTTGGGAGTTCAAAGTGCTCACTACACATCTAGATAAGTTCCTTAAGGGGTCTAGTTTCCAAAATGGTGTCACTTGTGGGGGGGGGTTTACTGTTTAGGCACACAGGGGCTTTCCAAACACAGCATGCTGTCCGTTAATGATTGGAGCTAACTTTCCATTCAAAAAGTCAAATGGTGCTCCTTCCCTTCCAGGCCCTGCCGTGCGCCTAAACAGTGGTTTCTGACCACATATGAGGTATCGGTGTACTCAGGAGAAATTGGCCAGCAAATTTTAGGATCTATTTTATCTTGTTGCCCATGTGAAAATGAAAAAACTGAGGCTAAAAACAATGTTTGTGAAAAAAAAGTACTTTTTATTTACGGATCAATTTGTGAAGCACCTGGGGGTTCAAAGTGATCACTATGCATCTAGATAAGTTCCTTGGGGGATCTAGTTTCCAAAATGGGGTCTCTTGTGGGGGAGCTCCAATGTTTAGGCACACAGGGGCTCTCCAAACGCGACATGGCAACCGCTAAATATTCCAGCATATTTTCCATTCAAAAAGTCAAATGGCGCTCCTTCCCTTTTGAGCCCTGCCGTGCACCCAAACAGTGGTTTATGACCACATATGAGGTATTGTTGTACTCAGGAGAAATTGCCCAACAAATTTTAGGATCCATTTTATCCTGTTGCCCATGTAAAAATGAAAAAATTGATGCTAAAAGAAAATTTTTGTTGGAAAAATTAAAATGTCCATTTTTTCCTTCCACGTTGCTTTAGTTCCTGTGAAGCACCTGAAGGGTTAATAATCTTCTTGAATGTAGTTTTGAGTAGCTTGAGGGGTGCAGTTTTTAGAATGGTGTCACTTTTGGGTATGTTCTGCCATATAGACCCCTCAAAGTGACTTCAAGTGTGAGGTGGTCCCTAAAATTTTGTTGTAAAAATGAGAAATCGCTGGTCAACTTTTAACCCTTATAATTTCCTAACAAAAAAAAATATTTTCCAAGATTATGCTGTTGTAAAGTAGACATGTGGGAAATGTTATTTAGTAACTATTTTGTGTCACATAACTCTCTGATTTAACAGAATAAAAATTGAAAATTTGAAAATTGCAAAATTTTCAAAATTTTCACCAAATTTCTGATTTTTTCACAAATAAACGCAAAAATTATCGACCTAAATTGACCACTACCATGAAGCCCAATATGTCACGAAAAAAACAATCTCAGAATCGCTAGGATCCGTTGAAGCGTTCCAGAGTTATTACCTCATAAAGGGACACTGGTCAGAACTGTAAAAAATGGCCAGGTCATTAAGGTCAAAATAGGCTTGGTCATGAAGGGGTTAACTGAGCTGTGTCTCCCAGAACTCTTCCAGACGTACTTTGAGCCTGTGAGGTTTGTGTCAGGGTCCTGTCAGCGCCGGCGTGCAGCCTCCGCTGAGCAGGGACTCACCCGCACTGTAGGGGGGGCCCGGGGTCAGGTACAGCCAGAAAGTAAAACAGGACCTGGGGATGCTGAAGTTTAGCAAGCAGTGAAGGACCTACGGTCATGTGACTGCAAGGGGCGGGGCTTAGCATCCTGCTTCCAAAGATGGCAGGACACTAAACAGAAATACTCAGAGTCAGGCAAAACGGAGGTCATACACAGTGATAGCAGTAAAGTACCAGGGATGAGACAGAACGGATAGTCGAGGCCAAGCAGGGGTCAAAACCAAACAGACATAGAAGGTACCAAGCAGAATCCAACAAGCAATATCCAGAGAACAGACCGAGTTGTACACAGAGTATCAAGCAACCAGAACACAGCACAAACACACTCATGGGTCACCACACTATGCCCAGGGCGAAAGTATAATTGACGGGGATGGGAGCTTCCTGAGGCTATAAGAAGCTTTACCAGAACCAATGAGAGGCCACCATAATAAGTCCCAGGTGTGCAGGTAAGAGTCTGCACTGAGATCAAAACATTAACCCCAGAAGTGCAGGTCCACCAGCACTGGTATCATGACAGTTTGTACTTTGTGCTTTCCTGTGCCTTGAATTCTGTATACTTGACCTGTTGCCTGACCTTGGACTTCATTCTGACCATCCATCTATTTAACCCCTTCAGCTCTGATCCATTATCCTCCCGGTACTCTGACCCTGGAACAATACCTGTCTACGCTTTTGTCTCTTCCTTCTGTTTATGATGTACCCTACTGGCTTCTGACCTTGGATTCCTTGACCACTCTGACAAATGGCTTGGCCGTTAAAAGTGACTAGCATAACAGTACTTCAACAAAGTATTAGTTTAAGGATGTGCATATTTATGCAACTACATTATTTTAGTTCTTTATTTTTCTTTTTCCACCCCAAAAAATACACTTTGCTTCTCAAATTTGTACACATTATAGGTGACTGAAAGTGAAAAAAGTTCTGAAATCATGCTTTCTTGAACAATAGTTTGCCATATCATCCTAATTCAATGATGCAAAACTAAATATAAAGTGCTATTGAATGTGTAAAGCCAGTTAACGCAGACTAGATGGTGATCTGTAAATGAATTATAACAATAGAGCAATGGTGATCATATTGTAAATCTCCATTAATCCCTTCAATCCCCAGGTAATTTTCTGTTCTGTTTTTTTTCCTCCCATTCTTCCAAGAGCTATAACTTTTTTTGTCAATATAGCTATATTAGAGCTGTTTTTTGCAGGACTAGTTGTACTTTTGAATGACACCACTGATTTTTCCAAATAGTGTACTGGAAAACAGGAAAAAAAATTCCAAGTGCGATGAAATTACAAAAAAAAGTTAAAAAAAACTCAAAACCATTGTGGAATTTATTTACCATGTTCACTATATGGTAAAAATAACCTGGCATTATGAAGTCAGTACGAGTATGCAGATACCAAACATTTATAGTTTATTTTTTATTTAAGTGGTGAAAAAAATTCTGAAATTTGTATGAAAAGCTTTTGCGTTTGTCGCTAGTGTTGAGCGACTTTTGGTTTTTTAGGGTCGAGTTTCGTTTCATGAAACCCGACTTTTCCAAAAGTCGGGTCGAGCAAAATTGGCCGACTATAGGGAAAAGTCGGGGTCGTCCCGAAACGCGAAACCCAATGTACAGTGGGGCAAAAAAGTATTTAGTCAGTCAGCAATAGTGCAAGTTCCACCACTTAAAAAGATGAGAGGCGTCTGTAATTTACATCATAGGTAGACCTCAACTATGGGAGACAAACTGTGAAAAAAAAATCCAGAAAATCACATTGTCTGTTTTTTTTTCATTTTATTTGCATATTATGGTGGAAAATAAGTATTTGGTCAGAAACAAAATTTCACCTCAATACTTTGTGATATATCCTTTGTTGGCAATGACAGAGGTCAAACGTTTTCTGTAAGTCTTCACAAGGTTGCCACACACTGTTGTTGGTATGTTGGCCCATTCCTCCATGCAGATCTCCTCTAGAGCAGTGATGTTTTTGGCTTTTCGCTTGGCAACACGGACTTTCAACTCCCTCCAAAGGTTTTCTATAGGGTTGAGATCTGGAGACTGGCTAGGCCACTCCAGGACCTTGAAATGCTTCTTACGAAGCCACTCCTTCGTTGCCCTGGCGGTGTGCTTTGGATCATTGTCATGTTGAAAGACCCAGCCACGTTTCATCTTCAATGCCCTTGCTGATGGAAGGAGATTTGCACTCAAAATCTCACGATACATGGCCCCATTCATTCTTTCATGTACCCGGATCAGTCGTCCTGGCCCCTTTGCAGAGAAACAGCCCCAAAGCATGATGTTTCCACCACCATGCTTTACAGTAGGTATGGTGTTTGATGGATGCAACTCAGTATTCTTTTTCCTCCAAACATGACAAGTTGTGTTTCTACCAAACAGTTCCAGTTTGGTTTCATCAGACCATAGGACATGCTCCCAAAACTCCTCTGGATCATCCAAATGCTCTCTAGCAAACTTCAGACGGGCCCGGACATGTACAGGCTTAAGCAGTGGGACACGTCTGGCACTGCAGGATCTGAGTCCATGGTGACGTAGTGTGTTACTTATGGTAGGCCTTGTTACATTGGTCCCAGCTCTCTGCAGTTCATTCACTAGGTCCCCCCGCGTGGTTCTGGGATTTTTGCTCACCGTTCTTGTGATCATTCTGACCCCACGGGGTGGGATTTTGCGTGGAGCACCAGATCGAGGGAGATTATCAGTGGTCTTGTATGTCTTCCATTTTCTAATTATTGCTCCCACAGTTGATTTCTTCACTCCAAGCTGGTTGGCTATTGCAGATTCAGTCTTCCCAGCCTGGTGCAGGGCTACAATTTTGTTTCTGGTGTCCTTTGACAGCTCTTTGGTCTTCACCATAGTGGAGTTTGGAGTCAGACTGTTTGAGGGTGTGCACAGGTGTCTTTTTATACTGATAACAAGTTTAAACAGGTGCCATTACTACAGGTAATGAGTGGAGGAAAGAGGAGACTCTTAAAGAAGAAGTTACAGGTCTGTGAGAGCCAGAAATCTTGATTGCTTGTTTCTGACCAAATACTTATTTTCCACCATAATATGCAAATAAAATGAAAAAAAACAGACAATGTGATTTTCTGGATTTTTTTTTCTCAGTTTGTCTCCCATAGTTGAGGTCTACCTATGATGTAAATTTCAGACGCCTCTCATCTTTTTAAGTGGTGGAACTTGCACTATTGCTGACTGACTAAATACTTTTTTGCCCCACTGTATAGCATAGTTTAAACATGTAAAATCTCCGTGTTCTCAGTATGGATTACACAGCAATCTAAAAAGTGGAAAAAAGGAAATGCATTTGAGGCGTACACAACTATATACTTTTGGTGTTATTTTTAAATCTTCATATATATTTCTGTCTCAGTAATACAGTCCAGCCTCTCCGCAATAGGAAATGAGATGCATACAATTAGTGACAAAGGCTATTGATTTCAGAAATCTAGGAATTATTATTCACGGGAAAAACTTCCGTCACAATTCTCATAGGCGATGCTGACCCTCAATTAATTTGTGTGTTGAAACAGTGAAAACATTTTTTTGTGAATAAAGTCTTGCTGTATCGCACTTCCGTTGATTCCATCACTGTTACTCATCTCAATCCAATTTTTATCACAGGGAGCGATGTAAACATGGTGCTCACTGGCTATCATGATCTGTCACGTAACTTTGGAGTGCAAAAGACAGAAGCCACAGGCCGTAGGCGATTCTATTTGATTGGCATGAGAGGGCACATTTTGAAATGTGCGCCGGAATGTCACACGTTTGTGAGTAGGAGAACTGTGAAAGCTGATGATAAACCACCGCTGCATGTAATTGTGAGTCGACGTCCATAAGAAATGGAAGCCACTGATCATCTGGAGCTAGAGCCCGGCCAGCAGGACAGGGCATAGCTACATCTTAACCATCATCTTTCAGTTCAATCAATTTGTAGTGGCAGTCCTAGTGAAGGATTTGACAGCACAGACTACACAGCGGAGGAGCAGGGAGAGGTAAACATTGCAAATGCTGGGGCCCTGCCCAAGCAAGGGGGCACACTCGTGGGCGTCGGTACTGGCACTGGGCCCCTCATAGTATGGCGGTGTGTCTGACGGTGGGTGTGCACCACCACTGTCAGAGACACTTGATTGCACTATGAGGGACCCTATGCCAGTGCCCGCGCCCAAGAGTCGGCCTACCCACCTGTCCAGGGCAACGGCACTCGCACGGTTTTGTGCACTAGGTGGTGACCCCAGCCATGGGGGGGCTCCCACTTAGGGAGGTTTACAAAGTGGCATATGTAGATGTGGGTCATTCAGCTGCTGCAAAAGGCAAAATAGGTCAAGTTCGCGGAATAGGAGGAAGACCAAAGCAAGCCATTTTTCTGGCAACCTATGTGTCATCAAGGGAAGGTGGGACAAAATCCTTGGAAACCCATGCATGGTTCATTTTAATGAAGGTTAGATCAGCCACATTTTGGGTTGACAGACGGGTCCTTTTTTCTGTCAGGATTGATCCAGCTGCACTGAAGACTCTTTCCGATAGCACACTTGCAGCTGGGCAAGCGAGCCTCTGTAAGGCATATTGTGCCAATTCAGGCCAGGTGTCCAGTTTAGCGGCCCAATAGTCAAAGGGGAATGACCTGTGCGGGAAAACATCGATATGGGAGGAAAAGTAGTTGTTAACCATAATTGACAACTGCTGTCTCCTGTCACTTTCCATCGATGCTGTATTAACAGTTGTGTGAGCGGTCCGTGAAAAATCAGTCCACAACATTGTCATGAAACCCCTGTCTCCAACGCCACTTCTGCTGTGTGCACCACGAACACCTCTGCCAAGCTGCCCCCGGCCCGTACGGCTCGTGTGAGAACCATCACTGTTGCTGTGTGCTGGGAATGCCTCAACCAACCGGTTAACCAGAGTTGCTTGTTTAGTAGCCAATATTAGGTCAAGGTTCTCCTGTGGCATGATATTTTGTAATTTGCCTTTATAGCGTGGATCCAGGATGCTGGCCAACCAGTAGTCGTCATCGTTCATCATTTTGGCAATGCGTGGGTCCCTTTTTAGGATCTGCAAGGCATAATCTGACACGTGGGCCAATGTTCCCAGTGTCAATGATGCACTGCGAGTGCTGGGTGGAGGAGCACTTTCTGGCAAATCCACATCCCTCCAGTCACGCACAAACCCTGTACCAGACCTTGCCACGCCAACATTTTCACTTGCCCCACGAGATGCATCCTCCTCCCCTAAGTAATCATCCCCATCATCATCCTCCTCCTCCTCTTCTTCCTCCACCTCGTCCAGGAGAGGTCCCTGAGCAGACAATGGCTGAATGTCATCAAGGATTCCCTCCACCTCTTCATCCTCGTCAACATTGGCTGCAGACGCCTGCTCCTTAAGGTGCGTCAAAGTTTGCATGAGCAGACGCATAAGTGGGATGCTCATGCTTAGGATGGCGTCGTCTGCGCTTACCAGCCATGTGCATTCCTCAAAACACTGAAGGACTTTACAGAGGTCTTTCAGCTTCGACCACTCCACACCTGTCAACTCCATGTCTGCTCTCAAAGTGCCTGGCCGTGTATCCTCCCACAAATGCATTATGGCCTGCCTCTGCTCGCACAGCCGCTCAACCATGTGCAGGGTGGAGTTCCACCTTGTTGCAATGTCGATAATGAGGCGGTGGTTGGGAAGGTGGAGCAATCGCTGCAGCTTCTGCATACAAATGGAGTGTACAGGCGACCGGCGGATGTGCGCGCACAGTCTTCGCACCTTCTGGAGCAGGGCTGTTAACTCCGGATAATTATTGAGGAAGCACTGCACCACCAGGTTCAAGGTGTGAGCCAAGCAAGGTATGTGGCTGAGTTTTAAAAGGGCTATGGCTGCCACAAAATTACGGCCGTTATCACTAACTACCTTGCCTGTAGATGTACACTGCCCAGCCATGACTCAGTTTGTCGCTGAAAGTACTCGGTCAGCACCTTGGCGGTGTGTCTGTCGCCCAAACACATCATCTGCAACACAGCCTGCTGACGCTTTCCACTAGCTGCTCGATAGGGGGAGACCTAGTGTGCAACAGTGGCAGCTGCAGATGGAGTGCTCATACGACTGCGCTCTGTGGACGAGCTTTCGCTTCTGAGGAGGAGGAGGAGGGTCGAACGCCTACAGCCAACTGTTTCCTATACCGTGGGCTAGGCAGCACTGTCCCACCACCGCTGTCCCCTGTGGACCCTGCATCCATCACATTAACCCAGTGCGCAGTGATGGACACGTAACGGCCCTGGCCATGCCGACTGGACCATGCATCAGTTGTGAGGTGCACCTTTCCACTCACTGACTGCTTGAGTGCATGGACAATGCGGTCTTTCACATGATGGTGGAGGGCTGGGATGGCTTTGCGAGAGAAGAAGTGGCGACTGGGTAGGTCATAGCGTGGTACTGCATAGGCCATGAGTTCGCGGAAAGCTGCGCTTTCCACCAACCGATAGGGCATCATCTCTAACGAGATTAGTTTGGCAATGTGGGCGTTCAAAACCAGTGTACGTGGATGAGAGGCTGAGTACTTTCTTGACCTACTCATAGTGTCTGGGAGGGTGAGCTGGACTTGAGAGCTGCATACGGTGGAAGTAGCGGTGGACAGGGCGGACTGAGAGAGGGTTGATGATGGTGATGGAGTTGGTGTTCTTTCTGATGGCCTAGATTCAGTCTTTCGTTGATATAACAGTGGGATTCCCTGACTGCTGTGGCCTTGCAACGATACCTCAACATTTGCTGCTGTGCTAACCGGTGGGCTTACAGTGGGGGAAACAATGTAGCATTGCTGACTACCTTCTTTGTTATCAGTTGCACATGTGGTACTTGAGGTTTGGTGTTGTGTCCACGCTTGCAAGTGCATCCTGGTTAAATGTCTAAGCATGCAACTGGTATTCAAATTTTTCAGATTTTTCCCTCGGCTAAAGGTCTTTGCGCACTTCTTACAGATAACCTTGGCCTGATCATGAGGATTTTGTTCAAAAAAGTGCCACACTGCACTCTTCCTACTTTGGCAGACATTTTGCGGCCTAGCACGCTGTGATATTTTGACCCTCTGGACAAGTTGTCCAGCAACTCTTGATTTTTGGAACCTGTCTTTGGAGTGCTCCGGGTCTGCCAGATAACAGCTGTTGCGATGTCGATGTCTGCTGTGGATGCTCCTCCTCCTCATCTGAGCTATTGGAAGCAGCACCCTCTTCCCCCAATGGATGCCAATCTGGGTCAACAACTGGGTCATCCATCACCTCCTCTTCAATGTCATGTGCACCTTCCTCTGTGTCACCGTGTATGGTGGTATAGTGTGCAGGAAGGGGCACCTGAGTCTCATCAGGGTCAGAATCTGGCTCTGTACACTGCGAGGACAATGTAGTGCTCTGAGTGAATGTACCAGCAGAATCATCTATTAGTGGCTGTGCATCTGTGCACTCCATGTCAGATTCATCTTGGCCTGGGTAATTCACCATTTCACTTGATAATCCAGGCATGGTATGTGAAAACAGCTCCATGGAGTAATCAGTAGTATGGCCTGTGTCATCCTTCAATCTTGGTTGGGGTGAAGGACACAAGTAAAGGTGTGGTTCATGAACATGAGCCTCCAATGACGACTCAGTGCTTTTATTTTTTACAACTTCAGAAGAGGAGGCGATAGAGCAGGAGGCTGAGTCAGCAATGTAAGACACAGCTTTTTCATGAAGCTCTGGCTTTAAAAGCGGTTTACCAACGCCTAGAAAACTAAGCCTTCGAGGCCTTGTGGAGCCAGACTATGACGCAGGCTCAACACCTCCTGCATTCGGTCCTATTTTGCTTTTGCCACTACCATCAGATCCACCACCAACACCATCATTACCAGCTGCCAACCCCCGCCCAATTCCACGGCCTCTTCCACCAGCCTTCCTCATTTTTGGTAGAAATGTAGACAAAATCCAACAAACTATATAGTAATGTAAAACAAGGTACAAGGTGTCTATAGGACAGGGGAGATTTTGAATTTCTGCACACACTTGTGGACACTGGACACTTTTGGATTGTGTGAGGCCCACTGAATATCACAGTGCTATGTCACAGGCTCGATGTCGCAGGTGTGAAAAAATGTCACTAGTAGTGTTGAGCTTTCCAATACCGCAAGTATCGGGTATCGGCCGATATTTGCCATATCGGAATTCCGATACCGAGTTCCGATACTTTTTTCGTATCGGATACCGGAATCGGAAGTCCAAAATGCAATGAGCCACTTTTGTGGCTCTGATTGGCTGCCAAAATGACGTCATCATGATGCGCTGTCTGTGCGATCATGATGCGCCGTCAGTTCGGGCCTTCGGGGGGGCTGTGCCGACTGTCCGGGGGTCTGTGCCGGCCTGCCGGTGGTCTGTGCAGGCTCCGGGGGTCTGTGCCGGCCTGCCGGGGGGCTCTGCCGGCCTGCCGGTGGTCTGTGCAGGCTCCGGGGGTCTGTGCCGGCCTGCCGGGGGGGCTGTGCCGGCCTGCCGGTGGTCTGTGCAGGCTCCGGGGGTCTGTGCCGGTCTGCCGGGGGGCTGTGCCAGCCTGCCGGTGGTCTGTGCAGGCTCCGGTGGTCTGTGCCGGCCTGCCGGGGGGCTGTGCCGGCCTGCCGGGGAGCTGTGCAGGCTCCGGGGGTCTGTGCCGGCCTGCCGGTGGGCTGTGCAGGCTCCGGGGGTCTGTGCAGGCATCATCCGATGGGACTACAAGTCCCATCGGGCGATGCCTGCTACCATGACAGTGATTGACACATTAGCCAATGATGGGACAGTAGTAGTCCCATCATCCGGCTAATGTGTTGAATGTAAAAAAAAAAAAAAAAATTTACATGCTACATACATGCTACATACTACATACACGCTACATACATACTACATACATAATACATATATACAACATATATACTACATGCATGCAACATGCATACTACATATATACTATATATACTACATGTAACATACATACTACATATATACTACATGCTACATACATGCAACATACATACTACATACATACTACATACATACTACATACATGCAACATACATACAACATATATACTACATGCATGCAACATGCATACTACATATATACTATATATACTACATGTAACATACATACTACATATATACTACATGCTACATACATGCAACATACACACTACATGCATGCAACATACATACTACATACATGATACATACATACACACTACATGCTACATACATGCAACATACATACTACATACATGCTACATACTACATATATACCACATGCATGCAACATGCATACTACATATATACTTCATATTTACTACATGCATGCAACATACATATATACTACATACAATACATACATATAGACAGCAATGGCATAAAGTGAGACTAGGGACTTTTTTTTTTTAAAGTGGTGGAGGAATACAGTGCGGAAGGATACCTACCTTCCGTCATTGTATTCCTGGAGCTGGTAGAGAACGGTAGCATCAGCTGATGCTGCTGTTCTCCATGCAAGATGGACGTGGGACCCTCGTGGACTTCTGCGGATCGGGGTAAGTATATTGGTGTTTTTTTATTTTGATATTTATTCCTCAAGGGGACAATGGCTTCGGGGATCAAAGTGACAAGTGACAGTGAGTATGTACTCTATGTTATATGTACTGTATGTCTATATGTATGTATTGTATGTAGTATATATGTATGTTGCATGCATGTAGTATATATACAGTATATATGTAGTATGCATGTTGCATGCATGTGGTATGTAGCATGTATGTAGTATGTAGCATGTATGTAGTATGTATGTTGCATGTATGTAGCATGTAGTGTGTATGTATGTAGCATGTATGTTGCATGTATGTAGCATGTAGTGTGTATGTTGCATGTATGTAGCATGTAGTATGTATGTTACATGTAGTATATATAGTATATATGTAGTATGCATGTTGCATGCATGTAGTATATATGTTGTATGTATGTTGCATGCATGTAGTATATATGTATTATGTATGTAGTATGTATGTAGCATGTATGTAGTATGTATGTTGCATGTATGCAGCATGTAGTATATATGTAGTATGTATGTTACATGTAGCATATATAGTATATATGTAGTATGCATGTAGTATATATGTTGTATGTATGTTGCATGCATGTAGTATATATGTGTTATGTATGTAGTATGTAGCATGTACGTAGTATGTAGCATGTATGTAGCATGTAGTATATATGTAGTATGTATGTTACATGTAGTATATATAGTATATATGTAGTATGCATGTAGTATATATGTTGTATGTATGTTGCATGCATGTAGTATATATGTGTTATGTATGTAGTATGTAGCATGTATGTAGCATGTAGTATATATGTAGTATGTATGTTACATGTAGTATATATAGTATATATGTAGTATGCATGTTGCATATATGTTGTATGTATGTTGCATGCATGTAGTATATATGTATTATGTATGTAGTATGTATGTAGCATGTAGCATGTATGTAGCATGCATGTAGTATGTAGCATGTATGTAGTATGCATGTTGCATGTAGTATGTATGTTACAGGTAGTATATATGTAGTATGCATGTTGTATGTATGTAGCATGTATGTAGCATGTAAATTTTTTTTTTTTTTTTTACATTCAACATATTAGCCGGATGATGGGACTACTACTGTCCCATCACTGGCTAATGTGTCAATCACTGTCATGGTAGCAGGCATCGCCCGATGGGACTTGTAGTCCCATCGGACGATGCCTGCACAGACCCCCGGAGCCTGCACAGCCCACCGGCAGGCCGGCACAGCCCCCCGGCAGGCCGGCACAGACCACCGGAGCCTGCACAGCTCCCCGGCAGGCCGGCACAGACCCCCGGAGCCTGCACAGCCCACCGGCAGGCCGGCACAGCCCCCCGGCAGGCCAGCACAGACCACCGGAGCCTGCACAGACCACCGGCAGGCCTGCACAGACCACCGGAGCCTGCACAGACCCCCCGGCAGGCCGGTACAGCCCCCCGAAAGGCCCGTACAGACCCCAGAGAGGCTGTACAAGGCAAAAATAGGGTTTTTCTTATTCCGATACCGGAAGTCCCATAGACTTGAATGGGACTTCCGGTATCGGAATCGGCGATACCCGATACTTTTTTTTAGATCGGCCGATACCATCCGATACGATACTTTTAAGTATCGGACGGTATCGCTCAACACTAGTCACTAGAGGATAACGGAGATTTTGAAATTCTGCACACACTTGTGGACACTGGACACTTTTGGATTGTGTGAGGCCCACTGAATATCACAGCGCTATGTCACAGGCTCGATGTCGCAGGTGTGAAAAATGTCACTAGAGGATAGCGGAGATTTTGAATTTCTGCACACACTTGTGGACACTGGACACTTTTGGATTGTGTGAGGCCCACTGAATATCACAGCGCTATGTCACAGACTCGATGTCGCAGGTGTGAAAAATGTCACTAGAGGATAACGGAGATTTTGAATTTCTGCACACACTTGTGGACACTGGACACTTTTGGATTGTGTGAGGCCCACTGAATATCACAGCGCTATGTCACAGGCTTGATGTCGCAGGTGTGAAAAATGTGACTAGAGGATAACGGAGATTTTGAATTTCAGCACACACTTGTGGACACTGGACACTTTTGGATTGTGTGAGGCCCAGTGAATATCACAACGCTATGTCACAGGCAGAAATTGGCTAGTGTATCACAAACTACAAGGTGTATATAGAATTGGGCAGAATAGGAATCTCCCTAGAGTGTAGGTCTGTAAGAACGGAACATGTCCTCGACTTATCCTTACAGAGCGACACACAGATAGCTTCACTGTGGCAGTGATAACAGCCGTTACACGGTACTGAGAGGAGCGTGCACGTACACGGCTGTCCGGTGTACGTAAAATTGTCAAGCTCCGTGTTTTTTAAGTATACGGACTGACACACGCTGTCTCTCTATAGTTTTGAATGTGATCAAACAGCAAATATATTTAACTGTTTGAAAGCTAGACAAAACTAGAAGGTGCAGGTCTGTAAGAACGGAACATGTCCTCGACTTATTCTTACAGAGTGACACACAGATAGCTTCACTGTAGCTGTGATAACAGCCGTTACACGGTACTGTGTGAGGAGTGTGCACCGCTGTATGGTGTGAAAAAATGCACGCTCAGTACCTCACCAGGACAAAAAAAAAATTGGGATTGCTTTTAAAAAAGCAGTTTGCAGAGCAGTGGGTAAACAGCAATGCAGCCGTCAGGAAGCCTTAGAAGGCAGTCTAACAACCAACACCGCTGATCCAGCAAAATATAGCCTCCACTTGCACTGCACACACAGTGACTGCTGTGTTGTACAGGCAAAATCGCTAGCAGCAGAAGCAGTTTTTGGTGTCTTCTTCCCTGCCTAATACTCTCCCTACAAAATCAGCAGCAGCAGCAGCTCTCCCTATTCTGAGATCAGCATGAGTAACATGGCGGTCGGCGTGCACACCCTTTTATACCCCCTGTGACGCCCACCAAAGCAAGCCAATCACTTGCATGCCCTTCTGAAAGATGGTGGTGACCCCTGCCTATGTCATCATGTTGCCCACAGTGTCCGTGAATCCTGGCTGAAAAAGAGCGCAAAACAAACTTTTGAAACGCGACTTTGGCGCTTAAGTCGCCGACCTCGTGGCCGACCTCATCCTAGGGTCGGGTTTCGTTTCATGAAACCCAACTTTGCCAAAAGTCGGCGACTTTTGAAATTTTTCGACCCGTTTCGCTCAACTCTATTTGTCGCCATTCTCCACGTTTCTCCATGCCACGCTGCATTCATGCAGTAATTGATGCAAAAGGAACCCCGACCAAGTATTGAGTGCATTTACTGAATATACATTTCAGTAGGCCAATATTTCAAATTCTAAAATCAATTTTCAAGCTGCTGTTATAAAGTACTCTAATTTACTGAGATAATGACTTTTGGGTTTTCTTTGGCTGTAAGCCATAATCATCAACAATATCAGAGATAAACACTTGAAACAGATCACTCTGTTTGTAATGACTCTGTATAATATATGAGTTTCACTTTTTGTTTTGAAGAACTGAAATAAATTAACTTTTTGATGATGATCTAATTTTGTGAGAAGCACGTGTAAGTACTGGCCCCATATGGTGGGCAATTTTGTGTTCAGGAACATGGGGGAGGAGTCACATGGTCTGGGGCTTAAATAGCTGAGATCCAGAGGCAGTCTTTGTTCAGCAGTGCTGAACCTGTTGTTAGGAATGGCGGAACGCACTAAATAAAAATAAATAATAAAGTGCGTTCGCCGCTCGGGGTCCACCGTGCAGTAGGTGCTACACCGCTGCTAGGTAATGACAGAGGAGCAATATGGCGGAATGATGCGCACAGGTTCAACTTCACCCGGAGTGCGCAGAGCGGGCTCTGTTCACACACAGAGGTGCTGATATGGCAGTATAATGAGCATGGATTCAACTTC
The DNA here is from genome assembly GCF_039654945.1 of Dendrobates tinctorius. Lineage (NCBI taxonomy): Eukaryota > Metazoa > Chordata > Amphibia > Anura > Dendrobatidae > Dendrobates > Dendrobates tinctorius. The sequence goes on from NW_027361829.1 coordinate 72,289,164, forward strand.
ACCCGGAATGCGCAGAGCGGGCTCTGTTCACACACAGAAGTGCTGCTCCAAAAACATACAAAATGCTGAACCTGTTAGTGACAGAGGCCTCAGGTAAATGCACACACGGTATCTGGTCACAGGAGCAGGACCCAAGACAGAGGAGCTGCGTTCCTCTAGACCTACTGTGTGTGCGGCGTCGCTTCTGTGAGCGCCAAGAAGGGCTGCAACTGCAGCGCGGTGTAGGACACTGCCGCTCGACGACAAAGCCAGAAAGCAAGTGCAATGTCGGACGCTAGCGTAGCGGTGCGGTGTGCACAGTGGCTTAAGGCTTGCCACGACTAGCGCTGACTGCTAAACTAATTCCCTATCCACATGTGTAATATCAGAGGGAAGGGGTTTTATAATGAGTCAGTCACCAGAAACATACATCCATCACCATTCACACATAGCAAGTATAGTCTATACTAGCGCTTGGCGGAACGGCCATGCGTGCTTTTTATAGCCGTGCGGGACCTTCCAGATCTCCGAGATGGACCAATGAGATCTGGAACAGGACCTGGGCACATGACTACCGATCTCCAATGGGAGATCGTCTCGTGAGCATGCCCAGTAGAAGCACAGAGGGACTTAGTCTCTGGAGCGGTCTGCTGCAAAGCAATCTCCTCTGCAGTAGAAAGACAGCAGGAGACCGCAGAATGTGAGGCTCTGGATTCCTGCAGAGCAGACGCAGAAAACTGACACCTAACACCTGTGATGCTGCAGAGCGTACAGCTCCCAGCAAACGTATGGACTGTGTACAGCATTTTTGTTTTCTTTGTTGTTTTCCTGTTTTTGCCTGAAGGGTTGTATTTATGCTGCCATATAATAAAACAACCGAAGATTTGAAAAGACAGTGTTCCTGTTTTCTACATCTTTATACAGCCAAGTGAGTTCAACTATCACAAGTGGGGTTTTCGAATGCAGGCAATATTCTGGGAACACCAGTAACAGCCGTGGTCAAACCACATGTCCTGGGTAAAGGAGACCACAAGCCAGCGGTGGTGTCAGGCAAAATGGAGGAATTGCTCAAGCAACTGGTGAACGTGCAGTTAGTACATCAGGAGATGAGTAAGTTGCTTATCCAGCAGATGCAACAGCAGCAGCATCACCAGCAGCTCCAACAACAGCAGCAGTTCCAAAAGTGTCTCAATGACTGCCTTCTGGACATCTGTCAAGTCAGCAGTCCATGATTGTGGAGCCTACTGAAACAGACTAAGGGATCTTTTCAAACACTTAGGAAGCATTTGCAGGTTTTTTTTTGTTAATTATTCAAATTTACTGAGATAATGACTTTTGGGTTTTCATTGGCTGTAAGCCATGATCATCAACATTAACAGAAATAAACACTTGAAATAGATCACTCTGTTTGTAATGATTATATAATATATTAGTTTCACCTTTTGTATTGAACTGAAATAAATTAACTTTTTGATGATATTCTAATTTTGTGAAAAGCGCCTGTAAGTACCAACCCCATATAGCGGGCAATTTTGTGCACGAATATAACTAATTTTACTTTTCAATTTATGGATGCATATACAGTGTGTGTGTATATATATATATATATATATATACACACAGTATATATATATATATATATATATATATATATATATACATATATATAATATAGGATTGCTGTAGCCTACAGCAAATAAGAGACTGTGCCAACAATTAGGCTGGTTTCACATTACCATTTTTTAGCGCAGCGCATCGTGCGCATCCATGCACATGCGCCATGCGCCCCTATGTTTAACATGGCGGGCGCATGGTCTAGCGTTTGCACACGCTCGTATGCGTTTTCGTGCGCATGCGTTTTTGTAGTGTGCACCTAGCGCGCCCGATGCAACCTGTTGCATTTTTGCGCCTGTCCAACGTCGTCAAAAAAACACATGCTCACAGAATGCGACAAAATGACGCATTACAATCTATGGGAACGCAGGCTGCCTGCGTTTAAAATTGCATGCGTTTTAAGAGTTAACATGGCTAGAAACTGGTTAAAACGCATGAGCCTAAAAAACGCAAACGTATGCAAAACGCATGATGCTTTTTTTGCATGCATTTCTATTGCGCACGAAGCGCAGCGCTAAAAAACGCTAATGTGAAAGTAGCCATAGAGAAGTGATTGTTATGACAGGCTGCTAAATACTATTCCCACATGCAGAGAAGAGTCACTAGGACCACACTGAATGCAATTTACTGATCCACATTTAGTTTGGATATTGATTTTCCTGTTCTTTTATAAGCTTTATTTTCTTTTTGTTACACAGGTTTTTTTTTATCATGTTTTATTATCAATGGATTATCCATAGTGATCAGTGTCAAAAACAGATAATACAAGAATGAAAACACATGGGGTTCTGTGTAGATTTATATTTTTTCTTATACTTTTCTGATCTAGTATTTAATCATTCAGTAATTAAATTGCAGAATTCTCAGAATTATTGATTTTGATCAATGAGATTCGATGAAACATGACATTGACAATTGAAGAGATATTATATGTACTAAACAGATTATTATTTAATAAGTTCATTATATTTAGATCACACTTTACTTAGTTTGGCTTCGGTATCAAGTCGTTTACTCCTTTATCTAGACTGATCAAGTAACAGGAGCCACTTATTTGTCACAGTCAGCGCCCTTCAAGAAGTTGTCTAAAGAAAAGACTAAATGACCTCAGTCTGTGAATCAATACATGAGGGTGTAATTTAGCAAGACACTTGCTCCAGAACATGAGACAGAAATAAACTAATGAGGTGTAAAAGTCCCCAGATTTCATTTAAATTTATGATGCCTCTAAATCAAATAATATTGAATCCTTAATCACTACGGTAATTCTGACAGTGGTAATATTTAGCTGTTTGCATTGAACTTGTAACTGAAAGACATACTAAATGAATAATAATAAAGTAATATACTCTTCTGGAAATGGCTTGTATTATTCAAGTCACTTGTATTTCAGCACTATGAAGAGTCTGGTTTATAGACATGGTGTATAGAGATTAACTAATTTATTTGCATAGAATTGAATTCTTCTTGAACTTCTGTGCATGGAATGATGTCTTTATTGTGACTACTATCTTGTATGGGTCACGTACGACCACTTTTTGTATCTCTGCTTTTTTTCTGTATTTTTTAATTTTATTTGCATAAAAATAGACTGAATATTAAAAATGTTGTTTAATCTAAAGCCATATTAGTCATATCCCTTGCCACATGATCAGGAATTTGTGAAGTGCCTGAAAAATATGTTGATAAAAACATAACACTAAAGCTACATAGTAAATTACAGTATGTATTTACTTACTAAAGCCACATAGTAAGTTACTGCTCTGGTGGACACAGGCAGAAGAGGGTCCCTGTTCAAGAACAAGTATATGGACCTTCTGCAGTCCAATAGCTTATCATAATGCACAATTCCACCTGCTTTGGAGGTGAACATAGGCCCCCTTATCCATTGGGCCACTATACACCTTTAACATATCTGTCCATGATTTACTGCCATAAAGGGGTTGTCCCATAAGATTAATTTGCAAAGCCTCATGCCATCATGTAAAGCCAGTTATATTTATTGGGACATGTTTAACAATACTGTGTAATTCTATCACAGTTCAAGCTTTTAGATAGATCTAATACATCATAAAATTGTTTAATCTAATTTTGCGCCACCTATCAGTTCTCTTGCTTTGTGCCTATCAACACTGTGGTGAAGTTTTTGGCGCTTAGGTCTTTTGTTAAGCCAAGTCCTTTTCCCATCTAACATATAAAATGTAATAATTCTGTTCCTCTTGCTCTGTAAACCGCACCCGTGAATGATATCTATAGTGGGTGCTCCTTTTTTAAAAAAAAAATGTTTGACTATGCAGGCTGGATTACGTTTAACTTTTTTGAATAAACAAATGTTTTCTGTAGACTTTTTGACGAGTGCTTCATCAGCCTTTCTGTATCAATTTACATGTGTATAATAGTTTTCTTCTGAAAACCCACTAATGCAACTCAATGTATTTCATAAAACAATGAAAAGTATATAGTTGTTGATTTATCTAACTTACTAAATTTGAAAGCTATAAATTTGTATGAGGACTTGTGGGATGAATTGACATGTTCATTGGTACCATATGTGGTATGTGTGATTTTTTTCACTGCTCTTTAGTACAGTTTTTTGGAGGTGGATTAATAGAAAGCAATCATTCTGCATTTTTTTTTAGCACTGAGAGCCTCCTGCAGTGCCTGTCAGATCACTGGTCTGACACAGTGCACTGCAAAGTGTCAGATCAGCGTTCTGACACTATACAGTGATGTTCCCCTGGGACAATATAATACAGTTTAAAAAAAATCATGTGTAAAAATATTTTTTTTTAAAGTTGTAAATAAATTTAAAAAATTCCCTAATAAATTCTTTTTTGTAACTAATGAAAACAATAAAAATACGCATTTAGTATTGCCGCGTCCGTAACGACCTGCCCTATAAAACTGTCCCACTAGTCAACCCCTTTAGTGAACCCCTTAAAAAAAGCAAAAAAACAACAAGGCAAAAAACAATGCTTTATCATCATACCGCCGAACAAAAAGTGCAATAACACGCGATCAAAAAGACATATGTAAATAAACATGGTACCACTGAAAACGTAATCATGTCCCTCAAAAAAAGAAGCTGCCATACAACGTCATCAGCAAAAAAATAAAGTTATAGCTCGCAGAATAAAGCGATGCAAAATAATTATTTTTTATATAAAATTGTTTTTATTGTATAAAAGTGCCAAAACATAAAAAAAGACATAAATGAGGTATCGCTGTAATCGTACTGACCTGAAGAATAAAACTGCTTTATCAATTTTACCACACGTGGGTACGTTATAAGCTTCTGTGGAGCACTTGAGGGTTCAAAGTGCTCATGACACATCTAGATAAGTTACTTGGGGGGTCTAGTTTCCAAAATGGGGTCACTTGTGGGAGGTTTCCACTGTTTAGGCACATCAGGGGCTCTGCCATGTTCTCAAACAGTGGTTTACCCCCACATATGGGGTATCAGCGTCCTCAGGACAAAGTGCACAATAACTTTTGGGGTCCTGTTTCCCTTGGGAAAATAAAAATTGGAGGTGAAAAGATCATTTTTGTGGAAAAAATATGATTTTTTAATTGTACGACTGTGCGCTATAAACTTCTGTGAAGCCCTTGGGGGTTCAAAGTTCTCACCACACATCTAGAGAAGTTCCTTGGGGGTTATAGTTTCCAAATGGGGTCACTTGTGGGGGGTTTCCACTGTTTAGGCACATCGGGGCTCTCCAAACGTGATATGGTGTCCAATCTCAATTCCAGCCAATTTTGCGTTGAAAAAGTCAAACGGCGCTAATTCCCTTCCAAGCTCTGCCATGCGCCAAAACAGTGGTCCCACCCACATATCAGGCATCAGTGTACTCAGGACAAATTGCACAATAACTTTGTGGTCCAATTTCTCCTGTTACCCTTGGTAAATAATAAAATTGGACCAGAAGTCAATTTTTTGTGAAAAAAAGTTAAATGTTCATTTTTTTTAAACATTAAAAAAATTCCTGTGAAGCACCTGAAGGGTTAATAAACTTCTTGAATCTGGTTTTGAGCACCTTGAGGGGTGCAGTTTTTATAATGGTGTCACTTTTGGGTATTTTCTATCATATAGACCCCTCAAAGTGACGTCAAATGTGATGTGGTCCCTAAAAAAGTGGTATTTTAAAAATGAGAAATCGCTGGTCAACTTTTAACCCTTATAACTTCCTAACAAAAAAAAATTTTGGTTCCAAAATTGTGCTAATGTAAAGTTGGGAAATTGTGAAAAATTCCTTCCATGGGTGAAAAACACATCCTAATGCAATCAATACAGAGCCCAAGAGGAAATGTAACCTACTATTAAAGATAAGAACAAATATAAAGTATACAAAACCAAAGGAAGGAATTTAAACAAAGGGACTTATCATATATGATGAGTCTCGCCTCGACGCATTTCCCTGTCCATATGGTTCATCAGGAGGCCCAATAGATACTGGCTACGCCAGAGATAAAAGTGCTCCGATGAGGAAAGCATACCCCATGGTATGTGTCATACCCCATACCCATGGGGTATGCTTTCCTCATCGGAGCATATATAAATATATGCAATAAAATGTGTTTTACACTAAATGATGATGTTAATTCATTTTTTAGAGTTGGTAGGGAGGCCTTCACTATGACAATCTCATTACTTTTTCTATCTTATATTTTATATTTGCATGTATTTGTAATGTAATACATTCCGCAATAGGTGTCATGCTGTGTAAATAGGAAAAGGTGCCCTGCACTGTCCCTAGGGGTGAGATCCTAATTATTCCTGCTCCCAAAGATACCACTAAAGGTGAGGAGGTTTGGGCCAACAGCCTTAGTGTTCTCCAGTTATACCCTAAGCTGTTCCTGCTCCCTCCCCAGGCCTGGGACAGAAATACTAGTATGTAAGCTTGTAAGACAAAGGAAAGTAGGAAAGTACAAACCAAATGGGAACAGGACAATGAGGAAAGCATACACTCAAAAACAACTTGCAATAATCTCCAGCAGCAACAAGGATCTCCAATTCAGCACAGAGAATCCAAAGAGCTAGGAAGTAAAACTTTCACTGACATAGAAGAGAACATTTTGTAGGAAGAGGAAATGACCAGATCAAGAACAGCTATGAGATGGAGCTGCAAGTCTCTAATCAGCATAGAAAGGGTTGTTAACCTCTTCAGTACCAAAGGAAACAAAATCCAATTAATATGAAGCACAAACACCGAGGCTAAATGGAAGATCTGCAATTAACAATAAGTAGTAATTTTCTAACCCCAGATCTCCAAGGTATTGACCCACTTGTGACAATAGGTAAAAATAATACATCTGGGGCACATTGCATTTTTTTATTGCTTCGTTTTTCACTGTAAAAGGGGCATCCAGAGACATCACAATTACAGGAAAAACACCCCCTTCTTCTGCCACATATAACCCAAATAGTTTGTTCGAGCAGCTATGCTATTCCCAACAATCACCAAGTGATCATATGATTGTGAGGTCCCATTGAAGTGTCAGCATTGAAAATGAGCTTGTTCACTACAGCAATATATATATATATATATATTGTCGGGATTCAACTCGCTCAGGAGCCACGGGAGTCAATCAGGAGGAATGTTCCTGTTAAAAGTTCACAGGGTTTATTGCTTCATAACCCATAAAGCAACACATAACACAAGGAATAGCCTTTAGCTCAGGCAAAAGCAAGCATAAATGTCCATTATTTCAGGCTCAGTCCTGGAGCCTCAGCAAAACACAGGAGGCTTTTCCATCCTCACATACAGCCAATATACATAGGCCTCACCGGGTCAGCAGCCTCAGCACGTGGTCTTCAGGAAGGTAGCACACCTTCCTCCACTTAGGCCTACCGGGACCTACCACATGGCCCAATCAGATCCATGCGCTCTCTCTTGTGACCGGACCTCAGGTACCTTATATGGTCCATAACCACATCCACAGGTGATCACATGGCTATGACCTCACTAAAGGTCTTATTACACACAGCCACACATATACTTTATTATGACACTCTTAAACACACCCCTGGGTGGGTTTGTAGGTAACTCTCGCTGGCACAGTGTAACAACAGCTCAGCAGTGCCTCTGCTGAACACACATATTCAAGCTTCCATCCCAAGGCCACCTACCTTGGGATACATAACGGTCATTCAGCATCCTATACCCATTACCACAATGGATATGCCTGTAGGCCCGTCCTGGGACACCCAACAGCGCCCCCTAGTGGCCATAGTGGTCACTACACCACAATATATATATACACTAAAGCAGAGATGCCAGAATCAGTGATAGCATGCTTCTGTCTTCTGCCCAGATCACTGACCAGATCTGGTTCTACTACATTACAGGAGCAGAAGCATTAATGAAATGATGCCAAAAGACATTGTTGCAGACTTAAGGTTCACGCCACTCACCATCAAAGGAAAGTAGGAGTTTGTTAAGTAGTTAATAGTTATGGTCACCAGTTGCTGTTATACAAATGTCATAATTAGTGCAGATTGATTCATAGGACATGGTCCATCCGCGACATTAGTAATCTGTGACCAATGTACAGATCTGAGAATTGCCCCAGTATCCGAGGCTTCTTTTGACTAGCCGGCCTGCCGCAACGTCATTATTGTGGTGTTGATGATCATGTAATGTTGTGCCAGGTCAGATAATGAAAAGAAGAGCCTCAGATGCTGTCAGGTAAGACGTGGATCACAGGGCTCTCATCCAACATCCACAGATTATAGATGCGGCTTATGGAACAATTCCTCCAAATTGATTTGCATTAACTTTAGTAACTTTGTCATATGCATGAGCCCTAAGGCACAGAAAACCATAGGATGATCATATTAATCAGAAAAAAAGGCTTAATTTTTGAAATGTACAAAATATGAAATGTAAAAAGTAAAACAAAAAACACCTCATGCTGTAGTTATAATGTGCTATATTAGGATTTAGTAAAATGTTTTTTAAAATTAAATGTGAAGAGTTGAAAAAATCTAAATACTGATAACATTTAATTTTTATCAAAATAAGGTAAAAATGGAAATGCAGAAGAGAAAAAAAGCTGCATCTGCAGCACAATATTGTGATATTTTGGCATGGAGTTGCCTTGGCAATCATTTCAGTATGTTTTTGCATCTCTTGGGACATTTGCTAACATTTAGGCATTCTGCTTTGATTATGTAGCAGATGGGTAAGAGAGCAATTCATATATACTGTATAATCAGATTGCAAGGTAGATAAATGGTAATAACAAAGAATTACATACAAATAATAAATTATCATTGTACATTCCAATAGATAACTAGAAAAGTGACAGGAATATGAATGAAATATTACATATAGTTACTTAAATTGGAAAAAGACAGAGATCATCAAACTCAACCTTACTGTAAAGAATTCCTTCCTGGTTACTAGTGTAGTATAGTGGAGAATCAAACACTGAAGAGATAGATTGAAGTATGTAAAAAAAAAAATGTAGAAAATGAGAATACTCCTTACAAAAGACCAATTAGGAAACACCTGGTTAAAAAAATAAAATAGATTTTTTTGTATTGACATTAAAGGGGTTTTCTCATAAACAAAGTTAATTTTAATCAACATATTACATTACAAAAGACCTTGGAATAATAATAATTTCCACAATTGGACGTGTTTTAAAAAAATGTACCTGTGCTGAGATAATCTTATAAATGTGCCCCTGCTGTATACTGTGTAATGGCCGTGTCTGACCATACAGTAACATGATCTGATCACACTACAGCTCCTGGGCAGGGGAGGAAGCAAAAGAGGATACAGACATTACAGCACAGGATCACAGTCGATTCTTCTTTGAGGTAAAACTTGCTTAAAAGCAGACAGGGAAATGTTTTACCTCACAAAAAAAGAATCAGCTGTGATCACATGCTGTAACGTTTGTATGCTGTCTAGCATCTGCCCCTGCCCAGGAGATGTGGTATGTTCAGACCATGTTCCTGCACGATCAGACACAGCCATTACACAGTACACAGCAGGGGTACATTTATAAGATTATCTCAGCATAGGAACATTTTTTTTTAAAACATCCAATTTGTGGAAATTATTATTATTCCAAGATATTGTAATTAAAATGTACTTTGTTAGTGGGAAAGCTCCGTTAAATATTGGCTTTCTTCCTGAAATATCTTGTTTACGCTGTGGTTAGCACTGTTGCTTTGCAGCCCTGGGGTCCTGGGTTCAAATCCCACCAAAGGCAACATCTGCAAGTAGTTTGTATGTTCTCCGCATGTTTGCATGGATTTCCTCCATGTTCTCCAGTTTCCTCAACCAATTAAAAATCTCACCTGTTTCTGAATATTTTAAACTACAAGTATACTACACTGTAAACATAATATGCATGAAGATATAAGGATACCTTTCAAATTTGTGTTTGGCAAAAAAATTAAATACTTACCTCTGCAATTACAACCTATTAGTTACCCTCTAGCAATACTCAAGTCATCCTCAGAAAAGGAACCAGAAAGTCTTTAATCCCACATTACAAAACTTTGTTGAACACATACACTAATGAAAAAAGTTTGTATTCAGCTATTAAGACAATAGTTTTCCTTGCTCTTATTAGAATGTGCACATTGTACATTCAGGCTTAACCCCTTAGCGACAGAGTCAGCTTGCAGCTTAATGACCAGGCCAATTTTTACAATTCTGACCACTGTCCCTTTATGAGGTTATAACTCTGGAACGCTTCAATGGATCCCGCTGATTCTGAGACTGTTTTTTCGTGACATATTGTACTTCATGATAGTGATAAAATTTCATCGATAAGTCTTGTGTTTATTTATGAAAAAAACGGAAATATGTCAAAAATTTTGAAAATGTAGCAATTTTAAAAATTTTAATTTTTATGCCTTTAAATCAGAGAGATGTGTCACACAAATTTCTTAATAAATAACATTTCCCACATGTCTACTTTACATCAGCACAATTTTGGAAGCAAAATTTTTTTTTTGTTAGGAAGTTATAAGGGTTAAAAGTTGACCAGCGATTTCTCATTTTTACAACAAAATTTACAAAACCATTTTTTTTTAGGGACCACATCATATTTAAAGTCATTTTGAGGGGGTCTACATGACAGAAAATACCCAAAAGTGGCACCATTCTAAAAACTAGACCCCTCAAGGTGCTCAAAACCACATTCAAGAAGTTTATTAATCCTTTAGGTGCTTCACAGGAACTAAAGCAATTTGGAAGGAAAAAATTAACATTTAACTTTTTTTAGCAAAAAATTTACTTCAGAACCAATTTTTTTTATTTTCACAAGTGAAAATCAACCACAAAATTTGTTGTACAATTTCTCCTGAATACGCCGATACCCCATATGTGGGGGTAAACCACTTTTTCAGCACATGGCAGAGCTCGCAAGGGATGGAGCGCCGTTTGACTTTTTCAACGCAGAATTGCCTGGAATTGAGATCGGATGCCATGTTGCATTCGGAGAGCACTTAATGTGCCTAAACAGTGGAAACTTCCAACAAGTGACCCCATTTTGGAAACTAGACCCATTAAGGAACTTTTCTAGATGTGTGGTGAGCACTTTGAACCTTCAAAGGCTTCACAGAAGTTTATAACGTAGAGACGTGAAAATAAGAAATCCATTTTTTTCCACAAAAATGATCTTTTCGCCCCCAAATTTTTATTTTTACAAGGGTAACATGAGAAATCATTCCCCCACAGTTGTTGTGCGATTTGTCCTGAGTACGCCGATACCCCATATGTGGGGGGGAACCACTGTTTGGGTGCATGGGAGAGCTCAGAAGGGAAGGAGTGCCATTTTGGAATGCAGACTTTGATGGAATGGTCTGCGGGTGTCATGTTGCGTTTGCAGAGCCCCTAATGGGCCTAAACAGTGGAAACTAGACCCTCTAAGGAACTTATCTAGATGTGTGGTGAGCACTTTGAACCCCCAAGCGCTTCACAGAAGTTTATAAACACAGAGCCATGAAAATAAAAAGTCTTTTTAATTTCCACAAAAGTGATTTTTTAGACCCAATTTTTAGACCCCCAAAGTTGGTAAATAGTGGAAACCCCTCAATTCTTGCTCCAACCCTAACCCCAACACACCCCTAACCCTAATCCCAACCCTAACCTTAATCCCAACCCTAATCCCTAATCCTAATTCTAACCCTAATCCTAGTTTGCCCTAACCCTAATTCTAACCCTAGCCCTAACCCGAGCCCTAACCCTAGCCCTAGCCCTAACCCTAACCCTAGCCCTAACCCTAGTCCAACCCTAACCCTAGCCCTAACCCTAACCATAGCCCAACCCTAACCCTAGCCCAACCCTAACACTAACCCTAGCCTAACCCTAACCCTAGCCCTAGCCCTAACCCTAATGGAAAACTAAAAAAATATATATTTTCTTTATTTCGTTATGTTGGCCTAACTAAGGGGGTGATAAACGGGAGGATTATGTACTATTTTGCTTATTTTGATCACGATGATAGTTTATCATCGTGATCAAAATGAATGAATGGAATCTGCCAGCCAGAGCCGGCAGATTCCCGGCGGGTGCACTGCTCATGCGCCCGCCATTTTCCCCGGATCCAAGATGGCGGCGCCCATCGGAGGATGTCGGCGGGACACAGGACCACCGGGAGGGGACAAAGGACCACGGAGAGGTACTGGAGGGGATCGGGGACCCTCTTTCTCTCTCCTCTGATGTGCGATCACATCAGAGGAAAGAGAAATTAAATGTAAAATCGCGGCTTTTTTTGCGGTCGCCGTTATAAGGTTAATAACGGCGACCGCAAAAGCGGGGTCGGTAAAAACCGACCGATTCATGATCTCTGGAGTCTCGGCTACCCCCGGCAGCCGAGACCCTGGAGAAAATCCGACACTGGGGGACGCTATTCACTTTCTCCACAGCGCCGTGAATTAGCGGCGCTGTGGTTTTAGTACCCTTAATTGCCGCCGTAAAAGGCGTATCGGCGGTCGCTAAGGGGTTAAAGCAAGCAAAACTATGAAGGATCACATATGGACACAAGGAGTAAAGAAACGTGTGAAGCAAAATAAAATGTGTTATACCTTAGATTCCTCATAGTACCACCCTTTTACTCTTATAACAGCTTTATAAACCCTTAGCAATCGCTCAAGCAGCTTCATTGGGTAGATACCTGGAATTGCTTTCCAACAGTTTTCAAGTAGTTTTCCGAGATGGAGATGCTGAGCACTTGTTGACTACTTTGCATTCATTCTGCAGTCCAGCTCATCCCAATCTTAATTAGGCTGAGGTCAGGTGTACGAGGAGACCATGTCATGCCCTGGCATTTGAAGTTACACAGGCCTACTAGTCACATGGTGACTATATAATATCTTTGTACACTTGTAGGTTACAAGAGTGAGGGGAGATTAACACGACTATAAAACATGTATTCACAGCTGTGCCCAGTATTTCAGCTCAGTCCTATTTATTGCTTTTAGTTGCAGTACTCCTCCCAAAGCTCTGTCCCCTTTTATACGCACGGTCACAGAATTCCTGGCAGAACTGCTATCCATTGGGCAACCAGACCCCATGTTCATAGCCGCCCCTATCATACCTCCCAACTTTTGAAGAAGAGAAAGAGGGACAAAGACTGCGGCGCCTCTCCATACACCTCATACACGCGCGGCTCCACTGTGTACACCTCGTACACGCGCGTCTCCACTCCGCACACCTCGTACATGCGCGGCTCTGCTCACATTCACCTCATACACGCGCGGCTCTGCACACATTCACCTCGTACACACGCGACTCCGCTCTGTACACCTCGTACACAAGCGGCTCCACTCACATTCACCTCGTACACATGCAGCTCCGCTCCATACACTTTGTAAACACGGCTCTGCTACATCCACCCTGTAAACCCCTCCTGACCTCACACAGAAACTTACCGGCATCCAGCAGTGCACCATGACAGCCAGCATGGCAGAGTCCTGCATACACACGGAGGCTCCTGATCATGCGACCCCTGACTCCTCCCCTCCTGTGACCTCATCACAGGTCTTGTGCACACAGAGCAGCCAAGTGCAGCCTGAGAATGGATCTGCCTGTGGGGGAGTCAGAAGAAGTGCTGTGCAGCATCTCATCCCATCATTGCAGGAGGGGGACCCCGCATTTGCGTGCAGTGCCCTGGAAGCAAGAATGGATCGAGCGGCCCACTACAGGCACCGGCCCTTCTTGCATTTGCCAGAAGTGCCCGATGGTCAGTCCGGCCCTGGACCTACCATAGTCTGGAGGTGTGTTTTGGATCAGTTTCTTTTTAACATCCTTGTCTGAAGTGTATGTATGGTGCTATCCATTGCTCTACAGAGTTTTAAATCTAAAAAGTTTATAGTAGAGTTTTTTACTGTCCTTATAGGTAAGCTATTGAATCTTAAGATTATTGCAATTAAGATGATTCAGAAAGGTTATATATTGGAAACTCTCTCCACAGCACAAAAACACGCATCATCAATGAATCACATCCACATCAGAGGTTCTCAATTGGCATCACATCAAACCAAGAAAGAGGTTTTCATATCATGGCTAGTGTTGAGCGATACCATCCGATACCCTAAAACATCGGATCGGATGGTATTGGCCCGATGCGAAAAAAGTATCGGGTATCGCCAATTCCAATACCGGAAGTCCCACTCAAGTCTATGGGACTTCCGGTATCGGAATAAGAAAAACCCTTTTCTCTCCTTGTACAGCCTCTCGGGGGGGTGTACGGACCTTCCGGGGGTCTGTGCCGACTATCCGGGGGTCTGTGCGGACTGCTGGTAGTCTGCGACGGCCTGCCGGTGGTCTGTACCGACTGCCCGGGGGTCTGTGCGGACTGCCGGGGGGGGCTGTGCCGGCCTGCCGGTGGTCTGTACCGACTGTCCGGGTGTCTGTGCAGGCTGCGGGGGGCTGTGCCGGCCTGCCGGGGGGCTGTGCCGACTCTCCGGGGGTCTGTGCAGGCTGCGGGGGTCTGTGCAGGCATCGTCCGATGGGACTACAAGTCCCATCGGGCGATGCCTGCTACCATGACGGTGATTGACACATTAGCGAATGATGGGACAGTAGTAGTCCCATCATCCGGCCTATGTGTTGAATGTAAGAAAAAAAAAATACATACTACATGCTACATACATACTACATACATGCTACATACATGCAACATATATACTACATGCATGCAACATACATACGTACTGCATATATACCACATGCATGCAACATGCATACTACATATATACCACATATATACTACATGCATGCATACTACATATATATACCACATATACCGGGGGGCTGTGCCGACTGTTCGGGGGGTCTGTGCTGACTGCCCAGGGGTCTGTACCGGCCTGCCGGGGGCTGTGCCGGCCCGCCGGTGGTCTGTACCGACTGTCCGGGGGTCTGTGCAGGCTGCGGGGGTCTGTACCGGCCTGCCGGTGGTCTGTACCGACTGCCCGGGGGTCTGTGCGGACTGCCAGGGAGCTGTGCCGGCCTGCCAGTGGTCTGTACCGACTGTCCGGGGGTCTGAGCGGACTGCCGGGGGTCTGTACCGGCCTGCCGGGGGGCTGTGCCGGCCTGCCGGTGGTCTGTACTGACTGCCCGGGGGTCTGTGCGGACTGCCGGGGGGCTGTGCTGGCCTGCCGGTGGTCTGTACTGACTGCCCGGGGGTCTGTTCGGACTGCCGGGAGGCTGTGCCGGCCTGCCGGTGGTCTGTGCCAACTGTCCGGGGGTCTGAGCAGACTGCGGGGGGTCTGTGCAGGATCGTCTGATGGGACTACAAGTCCCATCGGGCGAAGCCTGCTACCATGATGGTGATTGACACATTAGCCAATGATGGGACAGTAGTAGTCCCATCATCCGGCCTATGTGTTGAATGTACAAAAAAAAAAAAAATTACATACTACATACATACTACATGCTACATACATACTACATACATGCTACATACATGCAACATACATACATACATGCAACATATATACTACATACTGCATATATACCACATGCATGCAACATACATACTACATATATACCACATATATACTACATGCATGCAACATGCATACTACATATAAACCACATATATACTACATGCATGCAACATGCATACTACATATATACCACATATACCGGGGGGCTGTGCCGACTGTCCAGGGGTCTGTACCGGCCTGCCGGGGGGCTGTGCCGGCCTGCCGGTGGTCTGTACCGACTGTCCAGGGGTTTGAGCGGACTGCCGGGGGTCTGTACCGGCCTGCCGGGGGTCTGTACCGGCCTGCCGGGGGGGCTGTGCCGGCCTGCCGGGGGGCTGTACCGACTGTCCGGGGGGCTGTGCAGGCTGCGAGGGTCTGAACCGACCTGCCGGGGGGCTGTGGCGGCCTGCCGGTGGTCTGTACCGACTGTCCGGGGGTCTGTGCAGGCTGAGGGGGTCTGTACCGGCCTGCCGGGGGGCTGTGCCGGCCTGCCGGTGGTCTGTACCGACTGTCCGGGGGTTTGAGCGGACTGCCGGGGGTCTGTACCGGCCTGCCGGGGGGCTGTGCCGGCCTGCCGGGGGGCTGTGCCGACTGTCCGGGGGGCTGTGCCGACTGCCGGGGGTCTGTACCGGCCTGCCGGGGGGCTGTGCTGGCCTGCCGGGGGGCTGTGCCGACTGTCCGGGGGTCTGTGCCGACTGTCCGGGGGTCTGACTTGTAGTCCCATCGGACGATGCCTGCTACCATCTGGTCCAACCCCTTGCTCAAAGCAGGATTCGCTAAATCATGCCAGTTAGATGTCTGTCCAGCCTCTGTTTGAAGACTTCCATTGAAGGAGAACTCACCACTTCTCAAGGCATCTTGTTCCACTCATTGATCACTCTAACTGTCAAAAAGTTTTTTCTAATATCTAATCTGTGTCTCCTCCCATTCAGTTTCATCCCATTGCTTCTAGTCTTTCCTTGTGCAAATGAGAATAAAGTTGATCCTTCTACAATGTGACAGCCCTTTAGATATTTGTAGACAGCTATTAAGTCTCCTCTCAGTCTTCTCTTTTGCAAACTAAACATTCCCAAATCCTGCAACCTTTCCTCATAAGACAGAGTTTGCAGACCGGTCCCCATTCTGGTCGCTCTTTTCTGAACTTGCTCCAGTTTGTTGATGTCTTTTTTAAAATGCGGTGCCCAAAACTGGACACAATATTCCAGATGAGGTCTGACCAAAGAGGAGTAGAGGGAAATAATGACTTCACGTGATCTAGACTGTATGCTTCTGTTAATACATCCTAGAATTGCATTTGCCTTTTTTGCTGCTGCATCACACTGTTGACTCATATTCAGTCTGTGATCTATTAGTATACCCAAGTCTTTTTCACATGTGCTGTTGCTTAGCCCTATTCCTCCCATTCTGTATATGCTTTTTTCATTTTTATTGCCCAGATGTAGTACTTTGCATTTTTCCCTGTTAAAAACCATTCTGTTAGTTGCTGCCCACTGCTCCAGTTTATTTATATCTTTTTGAATCCTCTCTCTCTCTTCTCTAGTATTAGCTATCCCTCCTAGCTTTGTGTCATCAGCAAATTTAATCAGTTTACCCTCAATTCCTTCATCTAAATCGTTGATAAAGATGTTGAACAATACAGGGCCGAGGACAGAGCCCTGTGGTACCCCACTTGAGACATTCTTCCAACTGGATGTGCAGCCATTTACGACCACTCTTTGGGTCCGATCACTAAGCCAGTTATGAATCCACCTAACAGTTGCCTTGTCCATCCCATACTTAGTCATTTTTTCAATAAGGATTGTATGAGATACTTTGTCAAATGCTTTGCTGAAGTCAAGATATACTATATCTACAGCATGTCCTTGATCCACCCAATCAGTGATTCCGTCATAGAAGGAAATTAAGATAGTCTGACATGACTTATTAGTTACAAAATAACATGATTCATCCTGGGCTTCAACACAGCCAGTTGTTGCTCAGAAGTGCCGAGAAAAACACTAGCTCCTGTGTTAGTGGGGTTCAGTAACGTCAGCTGCTCCCCTGCTGTGTGGACGGCAATATCTCCTGCTGCCTCCACATTCAAGCTAGATGATATTTTCAAATTTCTCCAAGTAGGCCTCAGCCTGCTGCATGATTGATCCTGGGCTTCAACACAGCCAGTTGTCGCTCGGAAGTGCTGTCCGCACAGAGAAAAACACTAGCTCCTGTGTTAGTGAGGTTGAGTAACGCCAGCTGCTCCCCTGCTGTGTGGACGGCAAAGTCTCCTGCTCCCTCCACATTGACACAACATCCGATTTTCTACTTTTTCCAAGTAGGCCTCAGCCTGCTGCATGATTGATCCTGGGCTTTAACACAGCCAGTTGTTGCTTGGAAGTGCTGTCTGCACAGAGAGAAACACATGCTCCAGTGTTAGTGGGGTTCAGTAATGCCAGCTGCTCCCCTGCTGTGTGGACGGCAATATCTCCTGCTGCCTCCACATTCAAACTATATCACCTATAAAACTTGCTGCAATTAGGCCTCAGCCTGCTCCATGACTGATCCTGGGCTTCAACACAGCCAGTTGTTGCTTGGAAGTGCCATCTGCACAGAGAGGAACACATGCTCCAGTGTTACTGGGGTTCAGTAATGCCAGCTGCTCCCCTGCTGTGTGGACGGCAATATCTCCTGCTGCCTCCACATTCACACTACTACTGATTTTAAACGGGCTCCAACTAGGCCTCTGGCTCCACTCTGTCTGTAGTATTTACCCTGGCCTCCAACCCCGCCAGTTGCTGATCAGTAATGGCGTCTGCACAATCCACACTTGTTCCTGTGTTACTGGGGTTCAGTAACGTCAGCTGAACCCCAGATGTGTGTCCGGCAATATCTCCTGCTCTGTCCACATTCCCACTACAACAGATATTAAACTTGATGAAATTAGGCCTCAGCCTACACCCTGATTGACCCTGGGCTCCAACATCGCCAGTTGCTGCTCAGAAGTGTCTTTGGCACGGGTACTCCCTCCTGCCCATCCTGGTTCCAGCACACCTGCTGTTTCCGGGTATTGTCAACGTCACTTTGCCACCGACTCGTTGTCCGGTCGTGCTGCGGTCGGGTTAGCCGAGTCTATGGTGCCTGCAGTTTAGGTGCTTCCTATGTGGGCTGCAGGGTTCTGGTAATAAAGACTGGTTCCGTAGTGCCAATAGGACAAGCACCCCCTGTAGGACTGTGGGTTTCGGTAACTGCAGCCTGCTCACGGCCTTGCAACTTTGTTTATCATGGGTACCTTCTGCTACCCATCCGGGTTCCAGCACCATCAGCTGGTTCTCGGCAGTGCCTTTGGCCAAGGTGCTTCCTTCTCGGTATCCGAGTTCCAGCAATATCTGCTGGTTCTTGGTAGTGCTTTGTAGCACAGGTACCTCCTGCTTAGAAACCGTGTTCCAGCACCGTCAGCTGGTCCACGGTTGTGCCATTGGCTCTTGTTCCTTCTGCTGCCACTCTGGGTTCCAGCACCGTCAGCTGGTTCTCGGTATTTCCATTGACTCTTGTAGCTTCTGCTACCCATCCGGGTTCCAGCACCATCAGCTGGTTCTCGGCAGTGCCTTTGGCCGAGGTGCCTCCTTCTCGGTATCCCAGTTCCAGCGACGTCTGCTGGTTCTTGGTAGTGCATTGTAGCACAGGTACCTCCTGCTTAGAAACCATGTTCCAGCACCGTAAGCTGGTCCACGGTTGTGCCATTGGCTCTTGTTCCTTCTGCTGCCCCTCCGGGTTCCAGCACCGTCAGCTGGTCCTCGCTAGTTCCACTTTCTCTTGCAGCTTCTGCTACCCATCTGGGTTCCAGCACCGTCAGCTGGTTCTCGGCAGTGTCTTTGGCACGGGTACTCCTCCTGCCCAGCCTGGTTCCAGCACGCCTGTTGTTTCCTGGTAGTGTCAACTTCACTTTGCCACCGACTCGTTGTCCGGTCGTGCTGTGGTCGGGTTAGCCGAGTCTATGATGCCTGCAGTTTAGGTGCTTCCTATGTGGGCTGCGGGTTCTGGTAATAAAGGCTCGTTCCGTAGTGCCAATAGGACAAGCACCCCCTGTAGGACTGTGGGTTTCGGTAACTGCGGCCTGCTCGTGGCCTTGCAACTTTGTTTATCATGGGTACCTTCTGCTACCCATCCGGGTTCCAGCATCGTCAGCTGGTTCTCGGCAGTGCCTTTGGCTGAGGTGCCTCCTTCTTGGTATCCGAGTTCCAGCAACGTCTGCTGGTCCTTGGTAGTGCTTTCTAGCACAGGTACCTCCTGCTTAGTAACCGTTTTCCAGCACTGTCAGCTGGTCCACGGTTGTGCCGTTGGCTCTTGTTCCTTCTGCTGCCCCTCCGGGTTCCAGCACCGTCAGCTGGTCCTCGCTAGTTCCACTTTCTCTTGCAGCTTCTGCTGCCCATCTGGGTTCCAGCACCGTCAGCTGGTTCTCGGCAGTGTCTTTGGCACGGGTACTCCTCCTGCCCAGCCTGGTTCCAGCACGCCTGTTGTTTCCTGGTAGTGTCAACGTCACTTTGCCACCGACTCGTTGTCCGGTCGTGCTGTGGTCGGGTTAGCCGAGTCTATGGTGCCTGCAGTTTAGGCGCTTCCTATGTGAGCTGCGGGTTCTGGTAATAAAGGCTGGTTCAGTAGTGCCAATAGGACAAGCACCCCCTGTAGGACTGTGGGTTTTGGTAACTGCAGTCTGCTCGCGGCCGTGCAACTTTGTTTATCATGGGTACCTTCTGCTACCCATCTGGGTTCCAGCACCATCAGCTGGTTCTCGGCAGTGCCTTTGGCTGAGGTGCCTCCTTCTCGGTATCCGAGTCCCAGCAACATCTGCTGGTCCTTGGTAGTGCTTTCTAGCACTGGTACCTCCTGCTTAGTAACCGTTTTCCAGTACCGTCAGCTGGTCCACGGTTGTGGCATTGGCTCTTTTTCCTTCTGCTGCCCCTCCGGGTTCCAGCACCGTCAGCTGGTCCTCGCTAGTTCCATTTGCTCTTGCAGCTTCTGCTACCCATCTGGGTTACAGCACCGTCAGCTGGTTCCAGGCAGAGCCTTTGGCCTAGGTGCCTCCATCTCGGTATCCGAGTTCCAGCAATGTCTGCTGGTCCTTGGTAGTGCTTTCTAGCACAGGTACCTCCTGCTTAGTAACCGTGTTCCAGCACCGTCAGCTGGTCCACGGTAGTGCCATTGGCTCTTGTTCCTTCTGCTGCCCCTCTGGGTTCCAGCACCGTCAGCTGGTCCTAGCTAGTTCCATTTGCTTTTGCAACTTCTGCTACCCATCCGGGTTCCAGCACCGTCAGCTGGTTCCAGGCAGAGCCTTTGGCCTAGGTGCCGCCTTCTCGGTATCCGAGTTCCAGCAACGTCTGCTGGTCCTTGGTAGTGCTTTGTATCACAGGTACCTCCTGCTTAGAAACCGTGTTCCAGCACCGTCAGCTGGTCCACGGTTGTGCCATTGGCTCTTGTTCCTTCTGCTGCCACTCTGGGTTCCAGCACCGTCAGCTGGTTCTCGGTAGTTCCATTGACTCTTGTAGCTTCTGCTACCCATCCGGGTTCCAGCACCATCAGCTGGTTCTCGGCAGTGCCTTTGGCCGAGGTGCCTCCTTCTCGGTATCCCAGTTCCAGCGATGTCTGCTGGTTCTCGGTAGTGCATTGTAGCACAGGTACCTCCTGCTTAGAAACCGTGTTACAGCACCGTAAGCTGGTCCACGGTTGTGCCATTGGCTCTTGTTCCTTCTGCTGCCCCTCCGGGTTCCAGCACCGTAAGCTGGTCCACGGTTGTGCCATTGGCTCTTGTTCCTTCTGCTGCCCCTCCGGGTTCCAGCACCGTCAGCTGGTCCTCGCTAGTTCCACTTTCTCTTGCAGCTTCTGCTACCCATCTGGGTTCCAGCACCGTCAGCTGGTTCTCGGCAGTGTCTTTGGCACGGGTACTCCTCCTGCCCAGCCTGGTTCCAGCACGCCTGTTGTTTCCAGGTAGTGTCAACGTCACTTTGCCACCGACTCGTTGTCCGGTCATGCTGTGGTCGGGTTAGCCGAGTCTATGATGCCTGCAGTTTAGGTGCTTCCTATGTGGGCTGCGGGTTCTGGTAATAAAGGCTCGTTCCGTAGTGCCAATAGGACAAGCACCCCCTGTAGGACTGTGGGTTTCGGTAACTGCGGCCTGCTCACGGCCTTGCAACTTTGTTTATCATGGGTACCTTCTGCTACCCATCCGGGTTCCAGCATCGTCAGCTGGTTCTCGGCAGTGCCTTTGGCTGAGGTGCCTCCTTCTCGGTATCCGAGTTCCAGCAACGTCTGCTGGTCCTTGGTAGTTGTAGAAAGCGAAGAAACCGAGAGCAATGTCCAATAATAAAGATTTTTATTTTATTAGATATCCAACAATATTATATATATATATATATATATATATATATATATATATATATATATATATATATACGTATATTTAAAATTAATGGTAAGGGGAGGCCAATGCCAAATAAGGGCACAGCCTGGGGACAGCAATAATCACTCAATAAAAAGCACCCACAATAATATCACACAGTATAAAATGAAAGCCAAAAATATATATTTGAATATATTATATATGTATATATAAAAGCACATATAAAAATTGCTAGTGAGAGTGTAATAAATTTATGTGCAAACATATAATATGTGCAGGCAAGAAAAAACTGTGAAAAAATATATAAAAACGCAAAAAAAATATAATAACTAAATATGTATAACCACACAATAAAGTGCAATGTGCCACAATTGTAAACAGGAACCGTGTGCAAAAGGAAAAATTATTTAAAATATATGTGTGAAAGCACAAAACGAGTGCTCAAATAATTTATAGTAAATGAGCTGCCACAATTGAAGTGCAATGTGCCACAACAGTGTAATAAATCAGAGCCTATAATATACAATAAAAATAATTGTAAATACCTTTCAGCTGTTTCTGTCCCCAGGATGTGCCAGCCCCGACGCGCGTTTCGGCGTACCTTCGTCAGGGGGTGGCGACATCCAGACAGGAAGAAGTTTAAATAGGGCAAAATAACCAATGAGAGCGGAGGAAGTGTATAATGACGCACGCAAGCATCGTCGGTAACCAGGCAGCCCCACGCCGTCGGCCCACGTGTATCCCCCGATCGTCGCAATGCAATGATGCGGCGAACAGGGACGCAGGCTCGGCAGGCGGGACTCCCGGAACCCGATGCCAGCGTGCGTACAACACTGACCGCTGTCATTGGACTACAAGTAACACATGGTACATAGAAATATAAGGCGCTCTGTGATTGGATGGATTGGACACATGACACGTAGGTCCTGAGCGCACATAACATAAACAGAGAGATCACATGGTACATAGGTCCTATTTGATTCAAGAAAGAAAAAGGACTAAAATAAAAAATAATTAATAATACAAATACAATGCTAACATATATAACATATAATATATGGCATATGACGACATATAATAAACACCAATATATGAATAAAAATAAAATAATGATGAGTAATAATAAATAAATAAATAAATATAAGGAAAAAATAAAAATAAAATAAGTATAAATAAAAATAAAAGTAAATATAAATGAAATAAAATAAAATTAATAATTAATATTAAAATAATAAATAATAAGTGTAAGAATGATAAATAATAATAGTAAATATGAAAATACTAAAATAAAAAATAATAATAATAATGGCAAATGAAGAAAAAATAAATAATAAAAATAATAAATGATAATAAATAATAAATAGTAATATACAATTATATACTCATCTTTCATGAAAATACATATTTGAAAGAATAATAATAAAAATTAAAGTTGTAATTAATGAGACAAATAAATATTAATACATGTTTAATCAAGTTCATATATAAATAATGGTATAAAAAAAATAAAAAAAAAAATATATATAATAAATAAATATTTATGACACAGACATATATATTTTTTTTTTCTTTATACCATTATTTATATATGAACTTGATTAAACATGTATTAATATTTATTTGTCTCATTAATTACAACTTTAATTTTTATTATTATTCTTTCAAATATGTATTTTCATGAAAGATGAGTATATAATTGTATATTACTATTTATTATTTATTATCATTTATTATTTTTATTATTTATTTTTTCTTCATTTGCCATTATTATTATTATTTTTTATTTTAGTATTTTCATATTTACTATTATTATTTATCATTCTTACACTTATTATTTATTATTTTCATATTAATTATTAATTTTATTTTATTTCATTTATATTTACTTTTATTTTTATTTATACTTATTTTATTTTTATTTTTTCCTTATATTTATTTATTTATTATTACTCATCATTATTTTATTTTTATTCATATATTGGTGTTTATTATATGTCGTCATATGCCATATATTATATGTTATATATGTTAGCATTGTATTTGTATTATTAATTATTTTTTATTTTAGTCCTTTTTCTTTCTTGAATCAAATAGGACCTATGTACCATGTGATCTCTCTGTTTATGTTATGTGCGCTCAGGACCTACGTGTCATGTGTCCAATCCATCCAATCACAGAGCGCCTTATATTTCTATGTACCATGTGTTACTTGTAGTCCAATGACAGCGGTCAGTGTTGTACGCACGCTGGCATCGGGTTCCGGGAGTCCCGCCCGCCATGCCTGCGTCCCTGTTCGCCGCATCATTGCATTGCGACGATCGGGGATACATGTGGGCCGACGGCGTGGGACTGCCTGGTTACCGACGATGCTTGCGTGCGTCATTATACACTTCCTCCGCTCTCATTGGTTATTTTGCCCTATTTAAACTTCTTCCTGTCTGGATGTCGCCACCCCCTGACGAAGGTACGCCGAAACGCGCGTCGGGGCTGGCACATCCTGGGGACAGAAACAGCTGAAAGGTATTTACACTGTCCACAATTATTTTTATTGTATATTATAGGCTCTGATTTATTACACTATTGTGGCACATTGCACTTCAATTGTGGCAGCTCATTTACTATAAATTATTTGAGCACTCGTTTTGTGCTTTCACACATATATTTTAAATAATTTTTCCTTTTGCACACGGTTCCTGTTTACAATTGTGGCACATTGCACTTTATTGTGTGGTTATACATATTTAGTTATTATATATTTTTTTGCGTTTTTATATATTTTTTCACAGTTTTTTCTTGCCTGCACATATTATATGTTTGCACATAAATTTATTACACTCTCACTAGCAATTTTTATATGTGCTTTTATATATACATATATAATATATTCAAATATATATTTTTGGCTTTCATTTTATACTGTGTGATATTATTGTGGGTGCTTTTTATTGAGTGATTATTGCTGTCCCCAGGCTGTGCCCTTATTTGGCATTGGCCTCCCCTTACCATTAATTTTAAATATACATATATATATATATATATATATATATATATATATATATATATATAATATTGTTGGATATCTAATAAAATAAAAATATTTATTATTGGACATTGTTCTCGGTTTCTTCGCTTTCTTCATCTAATTTTCCCGAGTTGTCTTCTTTATTCTTTCCATGGTGCACAATTCTGATTATTAGGAGATTTTATATTGCACTTTCCTTGAGTCATTTTATTTTATTTTAATTGTTCATACTGTGTTTTGCACAGGTCTTTCTCTTCAGACATGGATTTTAAGGCCAAGGAACAGTCCTGGCTTAACCGAATTAATCAATTATTCGGTAATGGTGGGTCTAATGCTAATGGCTCTGGTGGTCAAGGACTAACTGATTTCTCTTCCACTATTAAAAATCTGTCACATAAGCGGACACGCCTATGGTGGAATAGGGCTTTTCTTCAAAACTACATTAATAAGGATTTGATTCCTAGGGGTCTACGTATAAGAGTAATTCCTTCTTTTCCTATTGAAGATGTTGAATTTATACAAAATTGGGAAGAGGTTTGTAATAATACCTCAAAAAAATTTATGGAATTATTGGTTAATCTTAATACAAAAAACTTGGCTAATATCGATTCACAATTAGAAAACACTTATACATTAGCTAAGAACCAATTGACGGCGGAAAATTTTCAATCTATCAATACATCCATGGAGAAGGAAGTTGAATTATGGGTTAAAGAAATTCAAGACAATCATGCTAAGAAATTAATGAGAGATATGAAGGATCGACAAATGAATAGGATATATAATTGGAAGAGATCCCATATGTCTACTGATACTCGCACTCGTCTTACATGTACATCTTCGGTGCTTTCGACGAGTGAATATTCTGATGCTTCAGCTTCTTCCTCTTTATCATATAAGAATACTATCAAACGTAAACGGAATTTACGCAACTCTCCTTATGGAAGAAGGAATGGTCGATCACCTGATAGTAATCGTCTCCAGGTAATTAATTTGAGCGAACATTGTCTTTCTGAAACAGATTTAAGTGTCCTTGGCAAGGGTCTTACCTTTTGTCCAGATGCACGTTTTGATACCTTTTCTGCTACTAAAGACTTACATATGTTTGCGAGAACTTTAATGTTCAAAAAATATTTCCATGATGAAACATTACATAATCTATTTCCAACAGACACGGAGCAGGAAGCATTACAGACCTTGAATGAGCTTTTTCATGAACATTCATCTTCCGAGGGGGGTAAGATTCCTTCATGTATTTTACCACATTCTAAAAAATTCCCTTCTTTTTCTTCGTGTCCAAATATTGATCTATTTGTTAAAATAGTCAGCGAGGAGTTTAAAAAGATTCCTCAGAACATCTCAAAAGGGAATTTGAATTTTGAAGAGCGGATAAGTTTAGAAAAATTAAAAAATTTATCTGATGTGGTCATCAAACCCGCCGATAAAGGCGGGAATATAGTCATTTGGCCCTCTTCTATGTATGAGACAGAGGTTTTCAGACAATTGAAAAATAAAGTCTGTTATAAGAAGCTTACATTTAATCCTTCATTAGCCTTTACATCAGAATTAAATGTAATTTTGAGTGAAGCTATTGATGCGGGCACTATAACAAAGGAACTGAGTCAGGCATTACAGATAAGGGAACCATGTATACCCACATTTTATCTTCTACCGAAGATCCATAAAAGTCTTACACTGCCACCTGGTAGACCTATTGTGTCGGGAAACTCCAATTTTTTAGAGAATGTGGGTAAATACATTGATTCAAAGCTCCAACCTTTGGTTGAATGTCTTCCGTCCTTTATACGTGATACCAACGACTTTTTGAGGAAGATTGATGGTTTATATATAGACGATGATGCATTGTTAGTCACTTGTGACGTTGAATCATTATATACCAATATTAAACACTCAGATGGTATACAAGCTACTAGATATTTTTTATCTATGTCGGATT
Source organism: Dendrobates tinctorius (assembly GCF_039654945.1). Taxonomy (NCBI): domain Eukaryota; kingdom Metazoa; phylum Chordata; class Amphibia; order Anura; family Dendrobatidae; genus Dendrobates; species Dendrobates tinctorius. Next base: position 72,316,060 of record NW_027361829.1, read on the forward strand.
ATTCTCTTTCAATGATGAATTTTATTACAGAGATCCTGGAATTTAGCCTATCACATAATTTCTTTATTTTTAAGGGGTCCTTCTACCTGCAGCTCCAGGGTACAGCAATGGGAGCGTCATATGCACCTGCATATGCAAATCTGTTCCTGGGGCTGTGGGAGAGGGACCTCTTTGCATCTGATGACTGTCATTCAATGTGCCATGTCCTCTTGTGGACACGGTACATTGATGACATTTTCTTTATTTGGCAAGGCTCTGTTGAGTCCTTAGAATTATTCATTTCTCATTTAAACAACAATTCTTTAAATATCAGACTAACACATCACTATGACAAAAGTAATATCGAATTTCTTGATGTATTGGTAAAACGGGATTCCAATAATATTCTCCAAACTGACATTTTTAGAAAACAATCAGCAACAAACTCTCTTTTACATGCATCTTCCTCTCACCCGGCATCCCTTGTTCGATCAATTCCTATAGGTCAATTTTTGAGACTAAGAAGAATATGTTCTAGTGATACTGACTTTGAAAAGAGGTCTGAAGAACTCAAATTACGGTTTTTAAATCGTGGTTATAGTAATCGATGTATCAAGAAAGCATTCAATAGAGCCAAATATTCAACTAGAAACGATTTATTATATTCTAGAATTAAGCCCGCATCCTCATCATCAGTCCGTTTTATTATGAACTATAATACTGCTAATCAAAGACTAAGAGAAGTTTTAAACCAATCATGGCATATTTTATTGGCCGATCAGACCCTATCCAATTATTTAACGAAACAACCGAGTATTACCTTCCGTCGCTCCAGAAATTTGCGAGACTCGTTGGTAAGAAGCCATTATCAGAATGAACGGAAATCCTTTATGACACAGATTTCAAAAAAGAATGGCTCTTTTCCATGTGGTCATTGTATCGCTTGTCAAAATATGGACAGAAGTGACACGTTTACTGATTCTTCTGGCTCAAGAAATTATTCCATTAAACATCATATTAATTGTGAGACAAAGGCAGTAATTTATTATGCTACATGTCCCTGCTCAAAGATCTATGTTGGCCTCACCACAAGACAATTGAAAGTAAGAGTGAGAGAGCATGTAATTGGAATCAATGGAGCAAAAACTGAGAGTGACATTTCTGCCCTGAAAACAATTCCGAGACACTTTAAACAATTTCATAATTGTGATTCAAGCAAGTTTCGGGTAAGAGGTATAGATACAATTCCGGTTTCTATACGTGGTGGCCAAATTAGTCAGAAATTAGCACAGATGGAAACAAGATGGATATGGACTCTTAAAACTACATCTCCTTCAGGTTTAAATGAGAATATCAGTTATGTCCCTTTTTTATGACCACCTAGTCATCCAGCTTTTTATCTTTTTTAATATATAAATTTTAATATATATATTATAATTTTTATATTATTAATTAGTTTTATTTGTTGGGTATTTGATATATTTATTATTTGATCATCTATTCACATGGTTTTATTATTGTGTACTGATTATATATAATGCTTATACATCTTTATTTGTCACCTTTTAGTTCCTAATTCTATCAGCAATTACCTTGTGTTATTCATCTATTACGAGGAATCTTGGAGTTGACTGATGCTGATGCCATTTTCTTCTTCTGATATACCTATATAAGATAAAGGAAAGGAAAAAGAAAAGGAAAAAAGAAAAAGGAAAAAGGACAATGATTAAATATCTATTGCATCAACCTATATATGAATTTGACTAAATATGTATTCAGTTTTTTCTCATAAATATTTATTTATTATATATATATTTTTTTTTTATACCATTATTTATATATGAACTTGATTAAACATGTATTAATATTTATTTGTCTCATTAATTACAACTTTAATTTTTATTATTATTCTTTCAAATATGTATTTTCATGAAAGATGAGTATATAATTGTATATTACTATTTGTTATTTATTATCATTTATTATTTTTATTATTTATTTTTTCTTCATTTGCCATTATTATTATTTTTTATTTTAGTATTTTCATATTTACTATTATTATTTATCATTCTTACACTTATTATTTATTATTTTCATATTAATTATTAATTTTATTTTATTTCATTTATATTTACTTTTATTTTTATTTATATTTATACTTATTTTATTTTTATTTTTTCCTTATATTTATTTATTTATTTATTATTACTCATCATTATTTTATTTTTATTCATATATTGGTGTTTATTATATGTCGTCATATGCCATATATTATATGTTATATACACTCACTGGCCACTTTATTAGGTACACCTGTCCAACTGTGTGTTAAGACTTAATTTCTAATCAGCCAATCACATGGCGGCAACTCAGTGCATTTAGGCATGTAGACATGGTCAAGACAATCTCCTGCAGTTCAAACAGAGCATCAGTATGGGGAAGAAAGGTGATTTGAGTGCCTTTGAACGTGGCATGATTGTTGGTGCCAGAAGGGCTGGTCTGAGAATTTCAGAAACTGCTGATCTACTGGGATTTTCACGCACAACCATCTCTAGGGTTTACAGAGAATGGTCCGAAAAAGAAAAAAAATCCAGTGAGCGGCAGTTCTGTGGCCGGAAATGCCATGTTGATGCCAGAGGTCAGAGGAGAATGGGCAGACTGGTTCGAGCTGATAGAAAGGCAACAGTGACTCAAATTGCCACCCGTTACAACCAAGGTAGGCAGAAGAGCATCTCTGAACGCACAGTGCGTCGAACTTTGAGGCAGATGGGCTACAGCAGCAGAAGACCACACTGGGTACCACTCCTCTCAGCTAAGAACAGGAAACTGAGGCTACAATTTGCACAAGCTCATCGAAATTGGACAGTAGAAGATTGGAAAAACGTTGCCTGGTCTGATGAGTCTCGATTTCTGCTGCGACATTCGGATGGTAGGGTCAGAATTTGGCGTAAACAACATGAAAGCATGGATCCATCCTGCCTTGTATCAACGGTTCAGGCTGGTGGTGGTGGTGTCATGGTGTGGGGAATTTTTTCTGGGCACTCTTTGGGCCCCTTGGTACCAATTGAGCATCGTTGCAACGCCACAGCCTACCTGAGTATTGTTGCTGACCATGTCCATCCCTTTATGACCACAATGTACCCAACATCTGATGGCTACTTTCAGCAGGATAATGCGCCATGTCATAAAGCTCGAATCATCTCAGATTGGTTTCTTGAACATGACAATGAGTTTACTGTACTCAAATGGCCTCCTCAGTCACCAGATCTCAATCCAATAGAGCATCTTTGGGATGTGGTGGAACGGGAGATTCGCATCAGGGATGTGCAGCCGACAAATCTGCGCCAACTGTGTGATGCCATCATGTCAATATGGTCCAAAATCTCTGAGGAATGCTTCCAGCACCTTGTTGAATCTCTGCCACGAAGAATTGAGGCAGTTCTGAAGGCAAAAGGGGGTCCAACCCCTTACTAGCATGGTGTACCTAATAAAGTGGCCAGTGAGTGTATGTTAGCATTGTATTTGTATTATTAATTATTTTTTATTTTAGTCCTTTTTCTTTCTTGAATCAAATAGGACCTATGTACCATGTGATCTCTCTGTTTATGTTATGTGCGCTCAGGACCTACGTGTCATGTGTCCAATCCATCCAATCACAGAGCGCCTTATATTTCTATGTACCATGTGTTACTTGTAGTCCAATGACAGCGGTCAGTGTTGTACGCACACTGGCATCGGGTTCCGGGAGTCCCGCCCGCCGTGCCTGCGTCCCTGTTCGCCACATCATTGCATTGCGACGATCGGGGATACATGTGGGCCGACGGCGTGGGACTGCCTGGTTACCGACGATGCTTGCGTGCGTCATTATACACTTCCTCCACTCTCATTGGTTATTTTGCCCTATTTAAACTTCTTCCTGTCTGGATGTCGCCACCCCCTGACGAAGGTACGCCGAAACGCGCGTCGGGGCTGGCACATCCTGGGGACAGAAACAGCTGAAAGGTATTTACACTGTCCACAATTATTTTTATTGTATATTATAGGCTCTGATTTATTACACTATTGTGGCACATTGCACTTCAATTGTGGCAGCTCATTTACTATAAATTATTTGAGCACTCGTTTTGTGCTTTCACACATATATTTTAAATAATTTTTCCTTTTGCACACGGTTCCTGTTTACAATTGTGGCACATTGCACTTTATTGTGTGGTTATACATATTTAGTTATTATATATTTTTTTGCGTTTTTATATATTTTTTCACAGTTTTTTCTTGCCTGCACATATTATATGTTTGCACATAAATTTATTACACTCTCACTAGCAATTTTTATATGTGCTTTTATATATACATATATAATATATTCAAATATATATTTTTGGCTTTCATTTTATACTGTGTGATATTATTGTGGGTGCTTTTTATTGAGTGATTATTGCTGTCCCCAGGCTGTGCCCTTATTTGGCATTGGCCTCCCCTTACCATTAATTTTAAATATACGTATATATATATATATATATATATATATATATATATATATATAATATTGTTGGATATCTAATAAAATAAAAATCTTTATTATTGGACATTGTTCTCGGTTTCTTCGCTTTCTTCATCTAATTTTCCCGAGTTGTCTTCTTTATTCTTTCCATGGTGCACAATTCTGATTATTAGGAGATTTTAAATTGCACTTTCCTTGAGTCATTTTATTTTATTTTAATGGTCCTTGGTAGTGCTTTCTAGCACAGGTACCTCCTGCTTAGTAACCGTTTTCCAGCACCGTCAGCTGGTCCACGGTTGTGCCGTTGGCTCTTGTTCCTTCTGCTGCCCCTCCGGGTTCCAGCACCGTCAGCTGGTTCTCGGCAGTGTCTTTGGCACGGGTACTCCCTCCTGCCCAGCCTGGTTCCAGCACGCCAGCTGTTTCCGGGGAGTGTCAACGTCACTTTGCCACCAATACGTTGTCTTGTCGCGTTGCGGTCGGGTTAGCCGAGTCTATGGTTCCTGCAGTTTAGGCGCTTCCTATGTGGGCTGCGGGTTCTGGTAATAAAGGCTGGTTCCGTAGTGCCAATAGGACAAGCACCCCCTGTAGGACTGTGGGTTTCGGTAACTGCGGTCTGCTCGCGGCCTTGCAACTTTGTTTATCATGGGTACCTTCTGCTACCCATCCGGGTTCCAGCAACATCTGCTGGTCCTTGGTAGTGCTTTCTAGCACTGGTACCTCCTGCTTAGTAACCGTTTTCCAGCACCGTCAGCTGGTCCACGGTTGTGGCATTGGCTCTTGTTCCTTCTGCTGCCCCTCCGGGTTCCAGCACCGTCAGCTGGTCCTCGCTAGTTCCATTTGCTCTTGCAACTTCTGCTACCCATCCGGGTTCCAGCACCGTCAGCTGGTTCCAGGCAGAGCCTTTGGCCTAGGTGCCTCCTTCTCGGTATCCGAGTTCCAGCAACGTCTGCTGGTCCTTGGTAGTGCTTTGTAGCACAGGTACCTCCTGCTTAGTAACAGTGTTCCAGCACCGTCAGCTGGTCCACAGTTGTGCCATTGGCTTTTGTTCCTTATGCTGCCCCTCCGGGCTCCAGCACGTCAGCTGGTCCTCGCTAGTTCCATTTGCTCTTGTTCCTTCTGCTAACCATCTGGGTTCCAGTACCGTCAGCTGGTTCTCAGCAGTTCCTCAGCCTTCTTGTACCTTCTGCTACTTTTCCAAGTTCGAGCTTATGGAAATGGTTTTTGGTTCTCACTCTGGATCTCCCTGACGACGACCCTGAAGACGACAACCCTGAAGACCACACCAAAGAAGACCAAAAAGATGACCCTGAAGAAGATGACCAAGAGGACAAAGAACATGAAGACAACCACCAAGATGCAGAACAACAAGAGACAGAAGACCAAGAAGCAGAAAAACCAAAAGCAGAAGAACATTAAGCATAAGACTAAAAATCAGAGCAAATGGAAAATGCCTGCTGCTGCATGCCAAACTGAACGCGGACAAATCCTGTTGTAAATCTTTTGTGACAGGCAGAACGGAAGGTGTAATCTTCAAACTTTTATAGATAACAACTACAGGAATGCCTGTCACAAATAAGAATATGATGAAGAAGAAGAAGAATAGGAAGACGATGAAGAAGTAGAATATGAAGAAGAATAATAGTTGAATAAGAAGAATATGAAGAATGTAAAAAAAAAAAGACTAATAGGAAGAAGGTGAAGAAGAAGAAGATGAATAAGGTGAAGAAGAAGTTGATGAAAAAGATGCTGCTGCTGAGGATGATGAAGGAGAAAGTGTGGGAGAAGTAAAAAAGAAGGTGAAGAGCATGGAAGTAGTGAAACATACATATCTGACAAAATATAAATGAGGTTAACATGGTCAATATCTTTGCAACTCCAAACGACTTTAAAATAAAAAAATAATTCCTGCTATTCCATTTGATTGGGCTAAACCTCTATGGCTTTAATGTTTCCTACACCTCCCGCAATACATTCTACATTATTATTAGTTGTTTTTCTTCATGTAGAATTAACCTACAAGGAAAGAAATGTTTTTTTTTAATTCCAATATTTCTGTCCCATTGACTTGAATGGGACTTCCGGGATCGGAATCGGCGATACCCGATATCCAATCCGATCCGATATTTTTCAATATCGGGTGGTATCGCTCAACACTACTCAGTATCAATAGTAATTATGCCAGGTATAGATCATTCTGTGACCGAGTTGTCAAACAGATGACCTAAGTGACTGTAAATCTGACAAGCACTTAGCATTCCCAATTAAGAAGCAATGCATTTATCATTTTCTAGCCAAATCATTTCTCATACTTTGCACTGACGAGGGCCATTAGCCCGAAACACCGTGTCTGCAAATTGAGATTCTGATTTGACTTTTATCCTAAGTCATATTACAAGACTGGTTAAAGGGTTGAGTGTGATTTGTAGGATCGCTACTACCAACAGGTGGCGCTATAGAGTTCAAGTCCTCATCCTCTCTGAAGAGGCAATTTGCATATTATTTTCCCAGAGGAGCATTGCACGGCGAATAAGCCTCCTTACCTTGACAAGCCAGAGCTGTTATGTCACTCTCCACAAGGAGAAGCCTTACCCCTTAGACCTCAGTCCAGAGCCTCTCACCTAGCCAAATCAGTTCTCATACTTTGTACTGATGAGGGCCAATAGCCCGAAACACCGTGTCTGCAAATTGAGATTCTGATTTGACTTTTATCCTAAGTCATATTACAAGACTGGTTAAAGGGTTGAGTGTGATTTGTAGGATCGCTACTACCAACAGGTAGCGCTATAGAGTTTAAGTCCTCTTCCTTTCTGAAGAGGCAATTTGCACATGCATTTATTTTAAGCATTTGTGTAATGCTATGGGAATGTGTCCAATCAAATCATAATAAATTGTACTAGATCATGTTTTATTACTCTATCTCTTTCTAATACTATCTAAGGCTTGGCTCACATCATGGCCCTTCCCAATCTACAGAGAGACTTTTGCAATAGCATGCCTATGTATTTACTGCAATTAAAAAAAAAGGACAAAAAGGCTTAACAAAACTTAAGCACTGTCTCTATTACGCTAGTGTGAAACTAGCCTATGGAGGAGCTGCGGAGGGATGTGGACTTCCTCCATGAAGCTCCGCCCACGGCCGCACCTCCTCCAGTCACCTCCGCCTCCGTCGGCATGCGGCCTGCGTACCCTTATCTTTAGCATTAGGTACACAGGCCGTGCCGATGTATGCGGATGCCTCCTCATGCGTCATTTGGACGGTGCAGCGACCGCACCAAAATGCAAGATGTTGCGTTTGGTGCAGATCGCCGCACCATCAAAACAACGCATGCAGAGGCATCTGCATACATCGGCTTGGCCTGCATACCTAATGCTAAAGATAGGGTATGCGGGCCGCATGCCGACGGAGGCGGAGCTGACGGGAGAAGGTGCGGCCATGGGAGGAGCTTCACGAGCGAAGTCCGCATCCCTCCGCAGCTCCTCCATACACTAGTGTGAAACTAGCCTAACTGCTGTATTAGCCACATTTTTGGAAATATGGAGAAGAACATGGTAACATTCCTCTTAAAGGGGTTATCCTAGCTATTTAATGGGTGTCCATGGGCAGGCTGCCACAAGGAATTTCGGGGCCCCATACTGGCGAAATTTTCGGGGCCCCCTTGAAACTCCGCCCAGGCTCCACCCCAGCCCCCCTCCATCCCTTGAACTGTCCACAGTCCCACCGCTCTCTCTTGGAAAAACTCCACATCTCACCAATCACACATTAACAATTCCCATCTCCAGATCACATACATATCCAGCAACTCTTGTTTTGGCCAAAAGATTTTTTAAATCTGCCACCACGACAAGGTAGACTATTTTGGCCAGGCCCTACTCTGCTCTAACCTATTAAACATTTGTTAAAATATCCAATACAATTTAGGTATATTTTTTATTTATTTTTCAATTTTTAAAATGACCAATAATATCACATCCAAAGGGACAAATACCACCGCACCATGACCAGACACAATATTACCACCACATGGTGACCAATAATACCACATACAAGGAACAAATACAGCCACACCATGACCAGACCACAAATTACCACCACAGTGACAGAATAATAGCACATACAAGGGACAAATACCACAGCACCATGTCCAGACCACATATTACCACTACATGGTGACTGAATGCTACAATACCCATGTCCATTCTGCCTTCATGTCTATTCTGAAGCCCGTGTCTCACATTCTGCCCCCATGTCTCACATTCTTCCCCATGTCCATTCTGCCCTTGTGTCTCACATTTTGCCCCTCCTGTGTCTCACTGTCACATTCTGCCCCTCTGGGTCACATGTTTCCATTACTTTGTTTCTTCAGATGCACTTCGAATTTCTTCTCTTTCTGTAACATGTAGAGATAATTCTGCTCTGTCTAAGAACTCTTCACCTTCCTTAATGAGCTTCAGTATAGTTAACCTCTCTTCGAGACTCTGCAACTTTTTCTCCAACAGGGACACAAGCTTGCATAATGGCATGTGAAGTTTAGCTTTTCCACTGGTAAGTCTGTGAACAGGTAGCAAGAAATGCAGCTCACCAAATGGCTCCTGGCCTCTTCCATATTGTTATTGTCAAAGAGATTTCAAAGTGATGAAAAATTAGCAAAAATAATGGCGCGCGGTTTACCGATTTCCTCTTTTCAGCTGCAATGGCCAAAATCCAGTGATCGTTGAGCTCACAGAGACTCTTCACTTATCCCAGAAGGCACTGGGAATATGCAAATTCTCTCCTCAGGACTCTTTCCCTGGTTTACCGATTTCCAAAATCCAGTGATCGTTGAGCTCGCGGAGACTCTTCACTTATCCCAGAAGGCACTGGGAATATGCTAACTCTCTCCTCAGGACTCTTCCCCTGGAGCCTGATGACTGTGGCCTCATGTCCGGAGCCTGATGTCCGTGGCCTCATGTCCAGAGCCTGTCAATCACTGCCAGATGTCCAGAGCCTGATGACTGTGGCCTCATGTCTGGAGCCTGATGTCCGCGGCCTGATGTCCAGAGCCTGTCGATTGCTGCCAGATGTCCAGAGTCCGATGCCAGTGTTCTGATATTCTATCTGAGATCCAAGTTCTGATGTCCTGATTTTCTACCTGAGACCTGATGTACTGATGTCCGCTTTGTGCCCAGATGTCCTGATATCCAGAAGTCCTGCCTGTGATCTGATGTTCTGATGTCCGACATGTGCCTGAGTCCTGATGCCCAGCTTGTGCCTTGATGTCCAGATGTCCTACCTGAGTCCTGATGTCCAGATGACCTGCCTGTGACTGATGTCCAGATGTCATACCTGAGGCTGATGTCCTACCTGAATCCTGATGTCCTGTTGTCTCGTCTGTGTCCTGATGACCTGCCTGTGTCCTGATGTCCTACCTGAATCATGATGTCCTGATGTCCCATCTGTTATGATGTCCTGCCTGAGTCCAAATGTCTGTCTGTTTTCTGATGTCCCATCCATGTTCCGATGTCCAGCCTGTGTCCAGATATCCAAGTCCGTGGTCCTGGTGGTCAAATTTTTGCTTTTGAGTCGGTCCCGCTCATGTTCCTGGATGGATTTCTCCTCCGTCTCCAGCTCTTGAGTTCCGGAGTCTCCAGCTCTGTTCCCCGGTGATTGTCCCGCCAGTGAGCCCTGGACCTGACCAGCCGATGCTCGGTACTGTAGTGCCAATGTTCCTGGACCTGTGTTATCCGTGTCTTGCTTATGTTTTGATGTCCTGCCGGTTCCCTGGGGTCTTACCCGTGATGGCTCCTGTCATTGTCTGAAGGCTGTCCGAGGTCAGTGTCAGATGTTTTCCTGCTGTGGCTGTGCTATGCCTGAGGCCTGAGAGAGAGGACATCCTAGTATGCCCATGCCAGATAACCCTGGACTGCATCAACCCGTGATGACCCTAATCATCGTCTGAAGTCTGCCCGAGATCAGTGACTGATGTTCTCCTGCTAAGTCAGTGCCTCTCCTGTGGGCCGAGAGAGAGATCCTCCTAGGATGCCCATGGCAGATGTCCCAGGACTGTGTCAACCCGTGATGACCTCTTGCCATCGTCTGAAGCTAGTCCGACGTTGGAGTTTGATGTTCTCCTGCTGTGCCTTTGCCACTCCTGAGGCTTAAGTGTGAAGTCCTCTTAAGGGCCTGTCACACTAAGCAATATCACTAGCAATATCGCTATAACGTCACTGGTTTTTATGACGTTATAGCGATATCGCTATGTCTGATACTTACGTCCGACCGCTCCCCCGCTGGTTATTGCAGATTGCGCGAGCACGTCCTGGACCGTTTCTCGTCGGGAGCTTCCTGCTGGGCTTCCTGTGGTGCCGACGAGCGACGCGTGGACGCGGGCGGGAGGACGTCTTCATCGCATCGTCTGACACGTAAGTAGCGACCCCCGACCCCTGCGATGTTGCTGGTGAGATCTGCCTGTGTGGCAGCTCACTAGCGACCACTTAGCGATGTACCAGCTATCCTGACCGCGTCATATCGCTGGTCGGGATCGCTGGTACATCGCTAAGTGTGACAGTACCTTTAGGATGCCCGTGCCAGATGACCCTAGACTGCGTCAACCCATGATGACCTCTTGCTTCGCCTGTCAACCTGAGATGTGCGCCCTTTGTGATGTTCGCAATCGGGAACCTGGTGTCTAGATGTCTTTTGCTTTATTTAAGTAAACTTTATGTTTCTTCATATCTGAAGTTGTGCAGTGTCTTTTAGTTCTGCATATGGCCACCTTGTCCACTAGCTCAGCTGCCACAGACCCCGGTCGCTACCCTTCCTTAGTCCGGGTAGGCCCGGGTCCCTCTCTGTGGTCCAGTGGGTCCACATTCCATGATCACCTGGGATGCATGCCCCATCGTCGTTATAGTTCGACGACGTGAAAGCGTTGGCTGGTAAGCCATGCTGCATCCACGATTGTAACACATACTATATATATGGAGGAACTAGGGCCATCATACTATATATATGGGGGAACTAGGGCCATCATACTATATACTGTATATGCAGGAACTGGAGCCATCATACTATATATGTGGAGGAACTGGGACCATCACACTATATATATATATGGAGGAACTAGGACCATCATACTATATATATATATGGGGGAACTGGGGCCATCATACCATATATATGGTGGAACTGGGACCATCATACTATATATATGGGGGAACTGGGACCATCATCATACTAAGTATATGGAGGAACTATGGCCATCATACTATAAATTTGGAGGAACTGGGACCATCATACTATATATATATATGGAGGAACTAGGACCATCATACTATATATATGGGGGAACTAGGGCCATCATACTATATATATGGGGGAAATGGGACCATCATACTCTATATATGGGTGAACTAGGGCCATTATACTATACATATGGGGGAACTGGGGCCATCATACTATATATGTAGAGGAACTGGGACCATCATACTATATATATGGGGAGAACTGGGGATGTCATACTATACCATATATATATATATATATATATATATATATATATATATATATATATACACACACATACAGTATATATGGGGCAGTGGGGACCTTCATGCTATATACACCACCGTTCAAAAGTTTAGGGTCACTTAGAAATGTCCTTATTTTTGAAAGAAAAGCACAGTTATTTCCAATGAAGCTAACAATAAATGATTCAGAAATATACTCTATACGTTGTCAATGTGGTAAATTACTATTCTAGCTGCAAATGTCTGGTTTGTAATGCAAAATCATCATAGGTATACAGAGGCCCATTTCCAACAACCATCACTCCATTGTTCTTATGGTACTTTGTGTTTGCTAACTGTGTAACAAGGCTAATGGATGGTTAGAATGCCCTTGAAAACCCCTTTGCAAGTATGTTAGCACAAAACAGTTTGGCTGATTTGAGAAGCTATAAACTTGACCTTCCTTTGAGCTAGTTGAGAATCTGGAGCATTACATTTGTTGATTCCATTAAACTCTCAAAATGGCCAGAAAAAAGAACTTTCATGGGAAATTCGACAGTCTGTTCTTGTTCTTAGAAATGAAGGCTATTCCATGCAAGAAGTTACCAAGAAACTAAAGATTTCTTACAACGGTGTGTACTACTCCCTTCAGAGAAGAGCACAAACAGGCTCTAACCAGAGTACTTTGAGAAGTGGGAGGCCCCACTGCACAACTGAGCAACAAGACAAGTACATTAGAGTCTGTAGTTTGAGAAATCGACACCTCACAGGTCCTCAACTGGCAGCTTCATCAAATAGTAGACACAAAACTCCAGTGTCACAGTGAAGAGTCGACTCCGGGATGCTGGCCTTCAGGGCAGAGTGGCGAAGAAAAAGCCATATCTGAGACTGACTAATAAAAGGAAAAGATTAATATGGACAGACATTGGACAGAGGAAGATTGGAAAAAGTGTTATGGACAGATGAATCCATGTTTGAGGTGTTTGGATCACACAAAAGAACATTTTTGAGACACAGAACAACTGAAAGGATGCTGGAAGAGTGCCTGACGCCATCTGTTAAGCATGGTGGAGGTAATGTGATGGTCTGGGGTTGCTTTGATGCTGGTAAAGTGGGAGATTTGTACAAGGTAAAAGGGATTTTGACTAAGGAAGGCTATCACTCCATTTTGCAACGCCATGCCATACCCTGTGTGTTGTGAGTTCATTTTTCCCTTCGTCCCTGAGGTCTGGTGAACTTCCTATTCTGGTGAAGGAAGGTAATGAGCCTGATTATCAGGCACCTGAGCCTAATGATGATGACTGGCTGAGTGGAGTCACGGACTGGATATAAGGCTGCTGACGCCCTTCTGCCCTGCGGGTGATTTCTCTCTGGACTTCTAGGACACCAGTCTGATTCCTGCTCCTCTAAAGCTAAGTTTTCTGCTTTGCCTGTTAGCATTTGTGTTTTGTTTTTGTTTGCCTTGCTTTTCTGGATTCTGCCATTCCCTGCTGGGGTGAGCTGAATCTCCTTTTGCCGGTTGCTCTGTCTTCAGAATATTCCTGAGTACTGACATAGCTTTTTTGAAGCCTAGCGTCTTCAGGGCCTTTTTCACTGTCAGTTTGTTGGCTCTTATTTTCATAGGGTTTTTCACGGATTGCAGACAGCAGCCTTCCTGTCCTTTCCTATCTAGTTAGCTTGGGCCCCGTCTTTGCTCAGTCTATCTTTCTGTCTGTGTTAGTGTTCTTTCTTCTTGCTTCACCGTCATTATATGTTGGGGGCTGCCTTTTGCTTTGGGGTCTGCTCTGGGGCAGTTTAGATTTACTTTTCTGTCTTTAGGCTATATAGTCCTCCGGCTGTGATCGAGGGGTCTAGGGCATCGTAGGAACCCCCCACGGCTACTGCTAGTTGTGTTGATAGGTTCAGGGGTCTGCAATCCGATAGCTGCCAACTTCTCTGGTTTTCTTGACTTAGCTAGCATTTCTGTTTTTGCCTCCTATGGTGACTCATTCATAACAGAATCACCCGCCATACCGCAGATCCTAGGGTACTCAATAGCAGGAAAGAATTGTGTTCAAAAAAAAGAAAAAAAAAAAAAGAGTGTGTATATTCTTTCCTCTATTTCTCTGAGGCCGTAGTGGGAATTTTTTTTTCTCTCAATGGAGATAAAGCAATTGTCTGATCATGTGGAGCAGCTCGCTGCGGAAGTGCAGGGAATTTCCGCCTACCTTGCTCGTTCGCATGCTGTTGAACCAAAGATCCCTACACCTGATGTATTTTTTGGGCATAGATCTAAATTTTTGAGTTTCAAAAATAATTGTAAATTATTTTTTGCCTTGAAGCCTAACTCGTCAGGGAGCTCCACGCAGCAGGTTAAAATTGTCATCTCTTTGCTGCGTGGCGATCCCCAGGATTGTGCATTTTCTTTGAAACCAGATGATCCTATTCTGACTAATGTGAACGCATTCTTTCAAGCCTTGGGGTTGTTGTATGACGAACCTAATGCTATTGATTAGGCTGAAAAGACCCTGTTGGCATTGAACCAGGGTCGAGATTCTGCAGAGTTGTACTGTCAAAAGTTCCGAAAGTGGGCGGTCCTTACTACCTGGAATGATAATGCCTTGGCTGCTCTCTTTCGGAAGGGTTTGTCAGAAGCCGTAAAAGATACTATGGTGGGATTTCCTGTTCCCTCTGGTCTGGACGATTCTATGTCATTAGCCATTCAGGTTGATCGGCGTTTACGTGAACGCAGGATTGCACGAGAGGTGTTGCCACCGGTTGAACAGACGTCTGAACCTATGCAATGTGATAGAGTTTTGTCTAGGGCGCAACGTCAGGAGTTCAGAAGGCGTAATAAGCTGTGTTTTTTCTGTGGAGATGCCTCGCATATTATTTCTGTTTGTCCTAAACGAGAGAAACGCTTTGCACACACGTTTTCTGTTGGTGGTGTTCAACCTAAGTTTCTTCTGGCAATTACTCTGATCTGCTCCCTGTCCACATTTTCCACCAAGGCTTTTGTGGATTCGGGAGCAGCGCTAAACCTAATGGACTTGGATTTTGCTAAACGTTGTGGATTTCCGATGACACCTCTGCAGACGCCTATCCCTTTGAGGGGGATTGATGCTACTCCTTTGGCGAAAAATAAACCTCAGTTTTGAACCCAGGTGGTCATGTGGGTCGCCCCAGACCATCAAGAAAATTGCAGATTTTTGGTGTTGCATGGTCTGCATGATGCCGTTGTTCTGGGGTTTCCCTGGTTGCAAATTCATAATCCAGTTTTGGATTGGAAATCTGTGTCTGTGGTGAGTTGGGGTTGTCGGTGTGCCTTTAGTGAGGCTCCGGTTTTTTCCACCTCTCCTCAGTCGCATGATGTTCCTGACTATTTGGCGGACTTTTATGATGTATTTAGTGAGAATGAGTCTGCATCTTTGCCTCCTCATAGGAGTTATGACTGTGCAATTGAACTGAGCCCGGGGTGTAAATTTCCCAAGGGTCGGCTCTTCAATTTATCTGTACCCGAACACGAGGCTATGCGATCCTATATTAAGGAGGCGTTGGAGAAGGGTCATATTAGACCATCCTCTTCACCCTTAGGTGCCTTTTTTTTGTGGCCAAAAAGGATGGTTTTTTTAAGGCCTTGTATTGATTATCATGCCCTCAACAAAATTACTATTAAATATCAGTATCCATTACCCCTGATTTCGGATCTATTCTCTAGAGTTAGAGGTGCTTGCTGGTTTAACAAGCTTGACCTCAGGGGGGCGTATAATCTTATCCGCATTAAGCAGGGGGATGAATGGAAGACGTCGTTTAATACTCCGGAGGGACATTTTGAGTACCTGGTGATGCCTTTTGGGCTCACTAATGCCCCTTCTGTCTTCCAGTGCTTCATGAACGATATTTTCCGAGACTTTGTCGATAAATTTTTGATTATCTATCTGGATGATATTTTGATCTTCTCCAAGGATTGGGATTCTCATGTGGAACATATTCGGACTGTGTTCCGGATCTTGAGGGAGAATTCCCTGTATGTCAAAGGATCGAAATGCCTCTTTGGAGTACAGAGGATTTCATTTTTGGGATTTATTTTGTCTTCGTCAACTATTGAAATGGACCCGGCCAAGGTACAGGCCATTTATGATTGGGTTCAGCCCACTTCTTTGAAGGCCCTCCTGAAGTTTTTGAGTTTTGCTAATTTTTATCGGAAATTTATAGCAAAATTTCCTAGTATTGCCAAGCCATTGACTGATGTGACTAAGAAGGGTGCTGATGTGTTGAATTGGTCTCCGGAGGCTGTTGCTTCCTTTCAGGAGCTGAAACGAAGATTTACCTCCGCCCTGGTTTTGCGGCAACCTGATGTCTCACTCCCGTTCCAGGTAGAGGTGGATGCTTCTGAGATTGGTGCAGGAGCTGTTTTGTCCCAAAAGGATTCTGTAACATCTAAAATGAATCCCTGTGCTTTCTTTTCTCGAAAGTTCTCTCCATCTGAACGTAACTATGATGTGGGGAATCGGGAACTGTTGGCCATGAAATGGGCATTTGAGGAGTGGAGACATTGGTTGGAGGGAGCTAAACATCAAGTTGTGGTCCTCACTGACGACAAGAATTTGATTTACCTAGAGTCGGCTAAACGCTTGAACCCTAGACAGGCTAGGTGGGCCTTGTTTTTTACACGTTTTGATTTTGTGGTCTCTTTTCTTCCTGGAACTAAGAATGTCAAGGCAGACACCCTCTCTAGGAGCTTCTTTGCTGATTCTCCTGTGGTGACCAAGCCTGCTACCATCTTAGGCGAAGGGGTAGTTCTTTCTGCCATCTCGCCCGATTTGAGACTTGCTCTGCAAGAGTTCCAGGAGGACAAACCTGAGCGTTGTCCCAGTGGAAAGTTGTATGTTCCTGACCAGTGGAAGAAGAGAGTGATGTCTGAAGTTCATTGCTCTGCATTGGCTGGTCATCCAGGTATTTTTGGTACTAGAGATCTGGTGAGTCGCTCTTTTTGGTGGCCCACCTTGTCTCATGATGTCAGGAATTTTGTGCAGTCCTGTGGGACTTGCTCCCGGTCTAAATCTTGTTCTCGCTCTAGTGGGTTGTTGATGCCTTTGCCGGTCCCCAGGAGGCCATGGACCCATATTTCAATGGATTTCATCTCTGATATGCCGGTCTCTCAAAGAATGACTGTTATTTGGGTGATTTGTGATAGGTTCTCTAAGATGGTTCATCTTGTACCACTCCCTAAGTTGCCGTCTTCCTCTGAGTTGGTGCCCCTGTTTTTGCAACAGGTGGTTCGCTTGCACGGGATTCCTGAGAACATTGTATCTGACAGAGGAGTTCAGTTTGTGTCTAGATTTTGCAGGACTTTCTGTTCCAAGCTGGGAATTCAGTTGCCCTTCTCTTTTTTTCACCCTCAGACCAATGGGCAGACAGAGAGAACAAACCAGACCTTGGAGTCGTATTTGAGATGTTTTATTTCCGCTGATCAGGATGATTGGGTTTCATTTTTGCCCTTGGCCAAATTTGCTTTAAATAATAGAGCTAGTTCTGCCACTTTGATGTCACCTTTTTTTTGTAACTTTGGGTTTCATCCTCAATTTTCTTCAGGGCAGGTTTAGCCTTCTGCCTGCCCAGGTGTTGACACTGTGGTGGAGAGAATGCACCAGATCTGGGACCAAGTGGTGGATAAGTTATCTCTCTCCCAGGAAAAGGCCCAGCGGTTTTCCAATCGACATAGGACTATTGGTCCCCAGTTTAAGATTGGTGATATGGTGTGGTTATCATCAAAAAATGTTGCTATGAAGGTGGCTTCTCCTAAGTTTAAGCCTAGATTTATTGGACCTTACAAGATTTTGGAGATTATTAATCCAGTCTCTTTTCGTTTGGCTCTTCCTGTCACATTTAAGATCCATAATGTGTTCCATAAGTCCTTGTTGAAGAGGTTTGTTGGACCAGTTGTTCCTGGGGTGGCACCTCCGGACCCTGTATTGGTTGAAGGTAACATGGAATATGAGGTAGAGAAAATACTGGATTCCCGTTTGGCTAGACGGAGACTCCAGTATTTGGTTAAGTGGAAGGGTTATGGTCAGGAGGATAATTCCTGGGTCTCTGCCTCTGATATTCATGCCAAAAGATTGGTGCGTGCCTTTCATCGGGCTCACCCTGATCGCCCTGGTGGCGTGGTTGAGGGTTCGGTGACCCCTCCTCAAGGGGGAAGTACTGTTGTGAGTTCATTTTCCCCTTCGTCACTGAGGTCTGGTGAACTCCCTATTTTGGTGAAGGAAGGTAATGAGCCTGATTATCAGGCACCTGAGCCTAATGATGATGACTGGCTGAGTGGAGTCATGGACTGGATATAAGGCTGCTGACGCCCTTCTGCCCTGCGGGTGATTTCTCTGTGGACTTCTAGGACACCAGTCTGATTCCTGCTCCTCTAAAGCTAAGTTTTCTGCTTTGCCTGTTAGCATTTGTGTTTTGTTTTTGTTTGCCTTGCTTTTCTGGATTCTGCCATTCCCTGCTGGGGTGAGCTGAATCTCCTTTTGCCGGTTGCTCTGTCTTCAGAATATTCCTGAGTACTGACATAGCTTTTTTGAAGCCTAGCGTCTTCAGGGCCTTTTTCACTGTCAGTTTGTTGGCTCTTATTTTCATAGGGTTTTTCACGGATTGCAGACAGCAGCCTTCCTGTCCTTTCCTATCTAGTTAGCTTGGGCCCCGTCTTTGCTCAGTCTATCTTTCTGTCTGTGTTAGTATTCTTTCTTCTTGCTTCACCATCATTATATGTTGGGGGCTGCCTTTTGCTTTGGGGTCTGCTTTGGGGCAGTTTAGATTTCCCTTTCTGTCTTTAGGCTATATAGACCTCCGGCTGTGATCGAGGGGTCTAGGGCATCGTAGGAACCCCCCACGGCTACTGCTAGTTGTGTTGATAGGTTCAGGGGTCTGTAATCCGATAGCTGCCAACTTCTCTGGTTTTCTGGACTTAGCTAGCATTTCTGATTTTGCCTCCTATGGTGACTCATTCATAACACCAGTGGTCAGCGCTTGATTGGAGCCAATTTCATCCTACAACAGGACAATGACCCAAAGCACACCTCCAAATTATGCAAGAACTATTTAGGGAAGAAGCAGGCAGCTGGTATTCTATCTGTAATGGAGTGGCCAGTGCAGTCACCAGATCTCAACCCCATTGAGCTGTTGTGGGAGCAGCTTGACTGTATGGTACGCAAAAAGTGCCCATCAAGCCAAACCAACTTGTGGGAGGTGCTTCTGGAAGCATGGGGTGAAATTTCTCCAGGTTACCTCAGCAAATTAACTGCTAGAATGCCAAAGGTCTTCAATACTGTAATTGCTGCAAAGAAAGCATTCTTTGACGAAAGCAAAGTTTGAAGGAGAAAATTATTATTTCAAATAAAAATCTTTTTTTTCGAACCTCGTCAATGTCTGGACTAAATTTTAAATTCATTTGGCAACTCATTTGATTAATAAAAGTATGAGTTTTCATGGAAAGCACAAAATTGTCTGGGCGACCCCAAACTTTTGAACGTTAGTGTATACTGGCCAGAGGGATGATCATTAAATATTTTATATATATATATATATATATATATATATATATATATATATATATATATATATATATATACATACACTGTAAGGATTCGGACTCGCTTAGGTGCGGCGGGAGTCAAACATGAGGCACGTTCCTTTAAAATTTCACATGGTTTATTACTCCATAAACCAGAGACAGCACATAAACAGTCCTTAGCTGGGCTGTGTTCCCTCAGGTCCTGTGCACACAGGTCAGGGCAATGTCCAGAGCAGCGCTCTATCTGCAGCCGCAGACACAGGAAGGCTTCTCCTTCCTTGGAACACAGACCACTCTCTGTAGTGTCGCACCTGGACACATGGAAGTCTGTCCACACTCTGCCAGACTTCCTCACAGTCTCTCTCACATGTGCCAAACACCTTAATTACATAGCCCTGTAACCACACCCATAGGTGAGGTATGGATCACATGAGCTGGTCACATGGTCAGGACTTCACCACATGTCCTGAACATACACATATCTTCAGGCAAAACGGAGTACATTCCGCACCCAGTGCACTAAATGACATCTTTAGTGCTCATGTACACTATAGGCAAAATACTCCGGGTTGCATCGCAGGGAGCATCCCTCCATGTGACATATCTCCCATTAACCACGCGTTCACCTGTCACACCACATATCCCCCTCCTCTGCCTAAAGCCGTGGGGCTTGGCACTTTCTATTACTCGACCAGAGATCCTTCTCGGTCGTCTCTGCCAGTCAAATCGTCTATCAAAGTCAGGCCCTGCTAGTGAACTCTTCAGTAGGCATCCCTTATCCGACTCTGTCTTGTTCTTTGATAAAGATGGGCCCACGTCAGACCACCCGCATCCCCGGCGGTCAGTATGGTGTTGCGACTCCCTTGCCCCCATACCTCTTGTCTGGACTGACTCTTTGTCACCACGTCTTCTACAGGGTCTCCTGCCTAGGTCACTCAGCTCTGAGCTAACTGAGGCATCACTACTTCCTCTTCCATCAGGCCACCTACTGTCCTCTCTCTGCTGGCCATTTCTCCTAAGGTCTATAAGGTCCCGAGAGCAGCCCTTCCATTTATCTCTATGTACTCTCTTATCTCCATCTTTAGGACTTCCAGTCTTAAGTGAACCTCTTTGCCTTTCTATACCGCGAGTTGAAGGAGGCGGCCATCTTCTTTCCATTTCCTCCAGCTCTCTACTGATCTGCTTCCTCTCAAGTCTTAGCTGCTCTACTTCTTTCAGGTATGACACGCGATACTCCAGGAGCATCCGGATATTCCCAAGGCTCTCCATGGACCCGACAACGAGGAATGGAACCATCCCATCTTCACCCTTGTCCTGGGTTTCGTCATTAGCCGGAATCCTCACTCTCATCACGCCAGACCTGTTCACCATGTCCTGCATCACTTTCCCAAACCTTCCGATGACTTTCCTCACCAGACCTCCGGGCACTTGAATGATGTCTTCTGCAATGCCCTGTTGACTTTGAACTTTCCTCGCACACTCTAGACATCGAGCGGCTTCTTTTTTTCCCAACAGGATCATCTGCCTTGTGCGGAGGCATTGTAGATGCATATCCCTCAGGATAGTAACCCGCTTCCTTGTGACTTCCTTAGATGACAGTATGACCAGCTGCTTCGTCTCTGGTGCCCAGATCACACTACATGCTTCTATAGCCTTCCTAAAGGCCTCATGCACACCTTCCTCAGCACAGGCTTCCTGCATGTCTTCTGGTACATCAATTACAACCTTGAAGGTCGTGGACTTGCTCTCACCCTGAACAGATGGCTCTGGGTTCCCTACGGACACTTCCCTCAAGATATCTGTCACGATTGGATGACTGTCTTGTGCAGCCCTTGGCTCACCATCTTCCTGAGATTTACAGTCTTCAGGACCCTTTTCCAAGATGGGCTTTGGCAGTTCTGCCTTGCTATCAGGCGGGCACGGCTGCTGTACGTCTTCGCCCATCCACTTCTCCCGTAGAAGACCTTTTCCTACTCCACTGAGTTCTTGCAGAACTTTATCTCGCTCCTCTGCCAGGTAGCGACGCTCATCCTCTCTCCTGAGAATCTCCTGTTGATACTTCTCTTGGGCCTCTCTGAGCACCTCCATATCTTCCAACAGGGTCTTGTTCATGGTTTTACACGCTGACAGGTGACCTCTGAGCTCAGAGACTTCCTTCTCCAGCTCATCCACTCTGTGCTCAGTCACTTGTCTCAGTGCTTTGCCTGCCAAGAGCTCGGACTCTAGGTGGTGCAACCGCTCCACCTGCGCGGAGTTGGCGACTTCCAGACTCGCCACCTTCAGACACTCCCTCGCCAGCTGCTGACACATCTCTTCGCGCCCTTGCTCCAAGTCTCGTAGGTGCGCTTCTACCTGGTGCAAACTGTCATTACACTGGATTCGTGCTTCTGTCTGACAAACACTGTCTTCAGCCCTAGTGGTTGCTACTGGCAATAACATATTACAGTCACGCCTGGTACCTGTGTCACACCCCACCGCATGGGAAATGTTCATGTTGCTCTCTGTTCGGGTGTCAGGTCCACTCTTTTTAATTACCACACCACTATCAGTCTCTCTCTGGTACCCGTCAGGTGACATCATGTCTGTAAGTGGGGCCGATGCACTGTTCTCTCTGGTCATGTTTAACTTAGGCCTGTCAACTTTAGGAGGCGGACTTTTCACACCATTACCTCCCATACACATTATATCAACAGACACTTCTCCTTTTGTCCACCAGTCCCACAGGGCTTCTAAGTCCCGCCCTATTACCATAGTATACTGTAAGTCTGGGTCTACTGTCACTACATGGTACGTGGAACTCTCAGTCGTGTCAATGTAGAGGTATGCTGTCAAAAGTTCTTTATCGTCCCCACCAAAGCCATTCACTCTCGTCACTGTCCCAGGCGACACAGAACGTCCAGGAGTGGTTTTTAGCACAGATACCGGACTCCCAGGGTCTAACAATCCCATCACCCGTTCTCCATCCAGCCAGAAGGGGCACTGTAGTGTTGGTTCACTGACCGAGCTACTCACAGTCGTCTCATCTCCCAGCCCACCATCCGTCATGTCACGAGATGTCAGGTCCGTAAGTTGGGCAGATGTCCTTCTCCTTCCGGTCTGTTCTACCTCTGACCTGTCTACGTCAGGAGCCGTCACTATCTTAGTGTCCGCTGGCCCCACAGTCGAAGCATCTCCATCGTCCGACCAAACGTCATCAAACAAAACAAAGTCCCGGCCCCTCTCCCAGGCATAGACTAAGTCCCGTGGTATCCCTCCCCCTTGGCACTCACCACCTTTGGTCCCCTCAAACACTACTCTGTCTACTGCATAGTTCACCGTGACCCCGTGTTTACAGCGAACCCTGACGTTTTTCTCGGACAGAGAGAAAGTGAGAGGAGTTCCTGTCAGAGTCACCTGATTCTCTGATTCCATCCGACCAAAGGCTCCTTCCCGGTGCAGCATCACTGTACACATCTGTGGCCCATCATTACTACCTGGAAAGGATATTCCACATTCTGGAAAAGACCTGCACATACACTGCGGTACTCCAGACGTACCTACTGAGTCACCCAGTGCTGTCACTTCTTCAAACTTGGCCCCTTTCTGGACCACCACCCCGCTTTGGGTTGCCGCCCCCTCCCGGGACTCCACCCCATTTTGGGTTACCACCCCAATTTGGGCCACCGCCCCCTTTGGGGACTCCACCCCTTTACGGGCTACCACCCCGATTTGGGCCACCGCCCCCTTTTGGGACTCCACCCCTTTACGGGCTACCTCCCCGATTTGGGCCAACGCCCCCTTTTGGGACTCCACCCCTTTACGGGATCTCCCCATGTCTGTCCTGCAGAACCTCTTAGGCCACAGTTCACACAGTACAGTTTATGCCTTTTTCTGGTACTGGCCCTTTAAGCACGACACCACACCAATTCCTTCTGGCACTGCCCCAGCTCCTGCCGTCGCTCACAAGCAGCTGCTGGTGTTTCTGCAGCTCCTGCTGCGTCATCTTCGAGGACCCGCCGATCCACCGGAAGCCACTTGTCACCCTCAAAGATAAAAAAACCACAAAAGCGCGCCCATAGGGCCTTACCAGTGCAGGTATAATGGGTATAAGGACATAATACAGGGTACTCACCCTTAATAGTTGTGTAAAGCCACAACTACTGTATCCGCTTAGTCATATGCCATAAAGCTGCAGCAGGATGGTGTAGACAGACAGCATCTGCTACCAATGCTCAAATAGGAGATCCCAAAAAGAAAAAACATCAGGTCCCCGCGCTGCGAGACCTTCGTGAGCGTACTGAGCCACAGCAAGCACTTTCAGGATTTTTTTTTTTTTTTGCAGAGAAGCGAGGAAAAGGGAAAAAAAAAACACAAGCACAGTCTCTCACTGACTCTGGTCAGTGCAACACGGATTCCTGTCCGTTGCCTGCTGGTGTCAGCCACACAGGTTCTCGGGTACCTCTTCTCCTCATAGGCATCCCACAAATCTCCATACAGTCATTTCCTCTGACCTCGGTCAGTATTACTCACGATTTTCCATACCGTCTGTGCTCCTGGGAATCGCTGCCCGCAGTCTGTCACCAATTGTAAGGATTCGGACTCGCTTAGGTGCGGCGGGAGTCAAACATGAGGCACGTTCCTTTAAAATTTCACATGGTTTATTACTCCATAAACCAGAGACAGCACATAAACAGTCCTTAGCTGGGCTGTGTTCCCTCAGGTCCTGTGCACACAGGTCAGGGCAATGTCCAGAGCAGCGCTCTATCTGCAGCCGCAGACACAGGAAGGCTTCTCCTTCCTTGGAACACAGACCACTCTCTGTAGTGTCGCACCTGGACACATGGAAGTCTGTCCACACTCTGCCAGACTTCCTCACAGTCTCTCTCACATGTGCCAAACACCTTAATTACATAGCCCTGTAACCACACCCATAGGTGAGGTATGGATCACATGAGCTGGTCACATGGTCAGGACTTCACCACATGTCCTGAACATACACATATCTTCAGGCAAAACAGAGTACATTCCGCACCCAGTGCACTAAATGACATCTTTAATGCTCATGTACACTATAGGCAAAATACTCCGGGTTGCATCGCAGGGAGCATCCCTCCATGTGACATATCTCCCATTAACCACGCGTTCACCTGTCACACCACAACACACACACACACACATACACACACACACACACACACATATAGAAAATACATGCATACATATACACTGCTCAAAAAAATAAAGGGAACACTTAAACAACAGAATATAACTCCAAGTAAATCAATCTTCTGCGAAATCAAACTGTCCACTTAGGAAGGAACACTGATTGACATTCAATTTCACATGTTGTTGTGCAAATGGAATAGACAACAGATGGAAATTATTGGCAATTATCAAGACACACTCAATAAAGATGTGATTCTGCAGGTGGAGACCACAAACCACATCTCAGTACCAATACTTTCTGGCTGATGTTTTGATCACTTTTGAATGTTGGTTGTGCTTTCACACGCGTGGTAGCATGAGACAGACTCTGCAACCCACACAAGTGGCTCAGGTAGTGCAGCTCATCCAGGATGGCACATCAATGCGAGCTGTGGCAGGAAGGTTTGCTGTGTCTGTCAGCGTAGTGTCCAGAAGCTGGAGGCGATACCAGGAGACAGGCCAGTACACCAGGAGATGTGGAGGGGGCCGTAGGAAGGCAACAACCCAGCAGCAGGACCGCTGCCTCCCCATTTATGCATGGAGGAACAGGAGGAGCACTGCCAGAGCCCTGCAAAATGACCTCTAGCAGGCCACAAATGTGCATGTGTCTGCACAAACGGTTAGAAACCGACTCCATGAGGATGGTATGAGGGCCCGACGTCCACAGATGGGGGTTGTGCTCGCAGCCCAACACCATGCAAGACACTTGGCATTTGCCATATAACACCAGGATTGGCAAGTTTGCCACTGCTGCCCTGTGCTCTTCACAGATGAAAGCAGTTTCACACTGAGCACATGTGACAGACGTGACAAAGTCTGGAGACGCCGTGTGAGAGCGATCTGCTGCCTGCAACATCCTTCAGCATGACCGATTTGGCAGTGGGTCAGTAATGGTGTGAGGTGGCATTTCTTTGGAGGCGTTGTACAGTAGGGAGGTCATACAAGCACGTGAAGGCACAGGACATCCACCTCTGGGCACAGGACTGTCCACATCCGAGACCAGTCACCGTGGACGACTTGCATCTCTGTGTACACTGCGGGTTGTAGGTCTCTCTCTGGTCCTGACACACCTGAGGCTCACTAAGCACTCACTCAGATCTTTATACCCCTTTCCTGCAGGGCTGTTATCACAGAAACCGGTGGCTTTCAACCACATGGAAAACCTGGATCCAGAATAGAACAGACTGCAACACTATAATACTGCAATCTGTTTCAAGCACAACATCCAGAGCAGGTTTTCCCTACCTCTGTCTTGGACACTAACATTTCCAAGACTAACACTTTTATTATCAGTCTGTATTGCAGTCACAGCTATGCCCATGACTGTCATGCACACCTATGGCCTTCATACAACTCTGTGCATATCCTGGGGAGAACACACAGCACCCGCTACCTGTGACATCGGTCACTGCTTCACTATTGCAATCCCAGCTACACCTGTGAGTGCAATGCATTCCCATAGCCTCAATAAGCCTCCTTGCATATCCTGGGGAGAACACACAGCGCCCCCTAGCTCTAACAGGGGTCACTGCCTCACGCCCTTCACTGGAAGCAGACCACTCTTCTTTTCCATCAGCATTTGTTGTATAGAATAAACGACATTCGCAGGATGGAATATATGACGGCTCTTTTGGGAGCGAGGGTGAATGGGTTTGACTCTGATTGGGCCCCGTGGGATAACTACTGGGCTCAGAGAAATGGTTAGGTTTTACTAGATCACTTAGTATCTTGTAAAGCCTGTATCCCTTCCCCTTCCCTACCTTAAGCGTGTGAGTCCTGTCTTTTTGTACATCTTTGTGAGGTACATTTATACAATATCTAAGATTACTTTCTTAAGTCATTTTTCTGTATATTGCTGGATGATTCTGGCTAAAGTTTGTTAGGGGTATTTAGGTACCTAGATTACCGTGGAAAAAGTGGCAGTCATTGCTTTATTTTACAATTGGGTTTTCTAAATACTAGAGGGAGTACTTCTCCATGTTCTATCTCACAAGGCTTGGTTTTTGTAACCTTTCTTCTCTTCTCTCTTTTTTATAAGATGTCTTTCAAATTTAATTGCATGTTGGGACTCATGTCCTGTTAAAACTTTAATAAAAAATAGTTATAAAAAAAATTCTACCAACCATTAACAACTCTGCATCA
This sequence comes from Dendrobates tinctorius, assembly GCF_039654945.1. Classification (NCBI taxonomy): domain Eukaryota; kingdom Metazoa; phylum Chordata; class Amphibia; order Anura; family Dendrobatidae; genus Dendrobates; species Dendrobates tinctorius. The sequence continues at coordinate 72,342,900 of NW_027361829.1, forward strand.
CGTAAAGGGGTATTCTCATCTTCTTTTATAAAGAGTGCATCATTCGTCAGTTTTCGGCTTGCCTGGAAAGGTGACCTTCTAATTGAGAGTTTGGGTTAGCGACATGACTGTGCGCTCTCCGATTCATATGACCAAATGGGAAAAAGTGGTAAATTTCAAAGTTGCTTATTTTTACAAGCACTATACAATTTTACCTGTTTAAGGAGCAGCATGTTGGCTCAGTGAGAAGGTGGCAGGGGAAGTGACGATTCATATGGCCAGCGGTCCGGGGAGCATGCACCGCAATTATCGGCGCTTCACCATTCTGTGTATACATAGCCAATCTTGAGACAAGACATGTCATCCACTCCCCTTTTAGAAAGCAAACATGCAAAATGCGCATCAGGGGCTGCCAGGGGGGCTACAGCAGTCTGGACCCACTATGGGTAAGCTATTGTATGGGTGCTACGGGTTGTGACATTGACACCTTGGATACTTTTTACTGATATTTATATTGATTTTTACTCTGTGCTATCAATATGCATTCTTGATATCTATCCACCCAGCTTTCCCAGGCCTCATTATCTTTTTGACCCTACACCCATCCCCTGCCTACCTTCATGTCTCTTCCATTTATATGTATTGTGTCTGTGTTCATTTTGTTTAACTTGTTTTTACTGTGATTTTGGCAATAAAATATTACCTTTCATTTACTTATTGTGTCTTGTTGCTACTCCGTTTTTCCCACGTTTTCGACACGGATGAAATCTGTCTATCATCCGTGCGTTGACCACCAGTGAACAATCCACTTTAAGGTCTCTCTTTAAAAATTATAAAACCCAGTGTTCTTTCTTTCTTTGTTTGAAATGTTTTCATGGGGTTTACTTGGTTTTAAAAACTGATCGGTTTATACTCAGAATCTTGTGCTAGGGTGACACCCAGAGGGGGAAATAGAGAATGTGACTTGCTAGAGCACCCACCTTATACAACAAACGAGCATTTTTATTTTTTCCCCTATCTAGATTACAAGTAAAACAATCCCTATTCTAGTAGAGGAAATATTTTAATTACCTAAATCAATGGTAATTAACTACAATTAAAATAACGAGAATCTGGTAAAAAAAAAAAATAATGTGGTAGTATTCTGTTCAGTAATTGTAAGAAAAAATATATATAGCGGTATAATTTTCACCTCTTCCATGTTGTAGAAATACTCCAGCGTTACAAATATTGGTGCAAAATACTGATCACAATTCTGAGTGAGAGAGGTCCCCATTCACATGCATCAGTAGAAAGCTACTCCCATGACAAAAAAAATCGATACTTTCTGTCTTCTGAAGCTCTGTTGTCAGCTCTACCATACTGGTATACTTTAAGCAGAGACATCCCATTATATAGCAGCAGACATCACAACCTTACGTTGGAGGTATACATTGGTAAATACTAAAAATATATACATCTGACAAGGAAAAATCAATGTGTGAACAGAAACTAATAATCCTTTATTCATAGTTTCCTTAATTCACTCCTGTACACTTTGTATTATAAAATACTGCTTTTTTTCTTATTCTACTTACTATTTTTGTTATGTAACATTGCAGGATATTGGCTTAAAGGGAATCTGTCACCCCATTTTAGCCCTATCAGATGCCGGCACCGCCATCAGGGGCTTATCTACATCATTCTGTAATGCTGTAGATAAGCCCCGATGTAACCTGAAAGATAAGAAAATCAAGTTAGATTATACTTACCGGGGGGCAGGGGCGGTGGGTGTCGCGGTCCGGTCCGGCATCTCCAATCTTCATACGATGCCGTCTTCCTTCTTACTTCTGCCACGGCTCCGGCTGTTATGGGCTGGCGGAACGCACCAAATAATATAATGATAGTAGGTGCGTTCACAGCCCGGGGTCCACCGTGCAGAGGTGGTAAACTGCTGCCTAGTAATGGCGGATGTATATAGCGGTATACAAAAGTCATACGCGGGTTAACGTCACCCGGTGTGAACAGGAGCGGTCTCTATTACGTCACAGAGCCGCAGAACCGCGAAACTTAAATGCCGGAGTCTGTTAGCACTCTCAGAGCTCGGCAAGGGGGCGCTCAGAATGTGGTCATGGAACTCTGCCCCAAGGACACAGGGTCAGAGTCCTTCTAGACCTTCTGAGCACGTGGCGTCGCACCTGCAGACACCATTATAGAAGCTGACCTTGGAGAAGTGTCGAGCACGTGCACCGTGGCGTGTAGAGCCAGCGGTGGACACTGATTCTAGTCTCTGACTCAGCCTCTACCTACACCTAGACCTGGGCGCTTGACAGGCTAGGCTGCGCAACACATGCACACCAAGGGTAGGTGTTATGAATGGGTCACCGAGGAGGATAGCAGGCCCAGGCTAAGCCACAGAAAAACCAGAGAGGTTGAAACTAAGCGGATTGCAGACCTCTGATCCTGTCCACACAACTAGCAGTAGCCATGGAGCGTACCTACGATGATCCTAGATGCCTCGGCACAGCCAGAGAGCTAACTAAGCCTAAATGAAGGAAAGGGGAAATCTAAACTGCCCCGGAGCAGACCCCAAAGGAATAGATCGCCCCCAAACATATATTGTCAGTGAGACAAGATGAAAACACAAACGCAAGCAGAAAAATAGACTGAGCAAACGATGGGGCCCACACTGACTAGACAGGACAGGAAAGGAAAGACAATGTCTGCAATCACGCAAAAAACCCTGCAAAAAGTCCAACACGTCTGATGCACAAAAACACTGAAGTCGCAAGACTTCGCCCCCACTATATAAGCACTCTGGTATATTCTGAAAGCAAAGCAAAAAGAGACAAATATAACAGGGTACAAAACAAACTGGCACAAGCAGTAACATATGGGCGGTGATTCAGCACAGCCCCAGCTGGAGCTGGCTGACACACACAAAGCTGAGATAGACAAAGCCAAGACAAAGCCAGATCAAATGCAAACAGAATAGCAAATGAATCACTTAGCTGAACCATGCAGAGAAAGAGCAGGAGACATCAGACCTCAGAAGGAACAGGAAGAAAATCACCAGCAGGGATAGAGGGAGTCAGCTGTCTTAAATCCCAATCAGAAACCCCAGATCTACAATCGTCTTCCTCATTACCAGGTGGCAAGCCTCTGTCAATCAGATCAGCTTCACTACCTCCAGTAACCACCAGAGGGAGCCCAGAAAGAGAACTCGCAACCCCTCTGTCAATCTAACTAGCACCACTACCTTTAGTAAAGCCAGAGAGAGAATTCACAACAGGTAGGGGTTTCCAATGAGTCATTCACCAGAGACATTCATACATGCATACAACACTCACTCCACATGGTCTAATCTTTGTCTATACTATTTTATAGCAGCTTCCTTCTGGGACCTTCCTGACCTTCCTGATGGTCTAATGCGAGCTGGAGAAGGACCTGGGCATGTGACCTCTGATCTCCAATGAGAGATCGTCCCACAGTCATGCTCAGTGGACCGAAAGGAGGACTTAGTCCCTGGAGTAGCTCGCTGCTGACCAGCCTGCGTTGCTATAGCTGGACCAGAGGTGGCAGCAGCAACTAAACCTACAGAGCTGGTCTGAGCAGCCTCCTGTGCGGCTGGAGAGAAATGGGAAACTGCCGAATGCAAGGCTCGGGATTCCTGCTGTGCAGCAACCGGAACCCGACGCCTAACTTCTTACTTCTGCCATGGCACCGGCGCAGGTGTACTTTATCTGCCCTGTTGAGGGCAGAGTAAAGTACTGCAGTGAGCAGGCGCCGGACCTCTCTGACCTTTCACGGTGCCTGCGCACTGCACTCTGACCTCAACAGGGCAGATAAAGTACATCTGCGCTGGAGCCGCGGCAGAAGTAAGAAGGAGGACGGCATCGTATGAAGATGGGAGGCGCCGGACCGGACCGCGACACCCATCGGATCGGACGCCAGGATGAGTATAAAGTAACTTGTTTATCTTATCTTTCAGATTACATCGGGGGCTTATCTACAGCATTACAGAATGCTGTAGATAAGCCCCTGATGGTGGTGCCAGCAGCTGATAGGGCTAAAATGGGGTGACAGACTCCCTTTAGAGGGTTTGTCCCATGTTATCTTCAGTAGCGCACCGTTCCCCTGCCTTTTGATTTTCTACTTGTCAAGGGGCTTTACACTCCTGAATAATAGACAGTTCAGACCTGCAGCAAGCTAGCTGAACTGTGTGTTCTCTGATAATGCTATATTAAGCATATTTGCCTCTGCAGCATAGGTGGAGTGCAGTGGCACTGATTGGGCTTACTTAGGAGCAGCACTTACAAACTATAGGGCACAGTCAGATGGCTGTATTAGCCACATGAGGATCAAATTGCAATACTCGGACTGGCCATCGGCTAGAAATAGATGCGGTCACACTCAGGTCAAAAGAGCCAATTGCTAGTCTGAGTATTGTGAAACAATGTGATCCTCGCATGAATGCTATGGCCATCTGACTGCGCCCTTATAGTTAGAGCTTGTAAGCACTGTGCAACTTGTCTATGAATCCGGTCATAGCAGACTGACTGCCATTATGGCTGCTAACCTAGGTAACGAGTAGTAAACAAAAATAATTAAAAATCTCTCCTCTCATAGTCAGCTTGGCTGTACTACCCAACCCCCACACTGTGTACCTGTGAGATGGAATTTGAAGAAGTATTCTTTGATATCAGACTGAGTTCTTCAGCAGAGCTGACAGCATTATAAGAGAACAACTACAGCTGTAGAAGTTTCTAATTAAATAAAGATCAGTTCTTCACGGTGGCTCAGTAGTTAGCACTGCAGCCTTGTAGGGCTGGGGTCCTGGGTTCAAATCCCACCAAGGACAACATCTGCAAGGAGTTTGTATGTTCTCCCTGGGTTTCCTCTGGGTACTCTGGTTCCCTCCCACATTCCAAAGTATGATAAGGAATTTCGATTGTGAGGCCTAGCGATAATAATGTCTGTAAAGCGCTGTGGAACATGTTAGCGCTATATAAAGATTATTATTCTGCTGAGGATGATCATAACTGTCAGTCATGAAATGTCTCACATACCTTTAATTTAAAATATCTGGAGACAGATTGTCAAGGAGATCTATGTCCAGCCTATAGATCTTAATGGCTCAATTACATATTAACCCCTTCCCGACCTTTGACGCCACCGTAGGCGTCATGAAAGTCGGTGCCAATCCGACCCAGGGTGCCTATGTGGTGTCATTAATTGATAGCCCCCCTGTGGGTCGGGTGACCGGGGTCACTGAAAGGTCACCTGACCCGCACATACAGGACCCTTTGTGCTTCACCCCAGGGGGGGTGGCTTAGCCCCCTTGTGGCTCTGATTGACTGTTAAAAGTGAAACAGCCAATCAGAGCTATTAGTAATATTTCACGAATGAAATTTGGTGAAATATTACAATCCAGCCATGGCCGATGCTGCAAAAGCATCTGCAATGGCTGGAGACCGAGATACGACCCTCTCCCACCGACTGACAGGGGCGATCTGCCACCGCCATCACCATCTGCTCCCCTCCCCCTTCCCTCCGCTCCCCCCACCTTCTGATCCCCCCTCACCCTCGGTACCTCCTATGCCCCTGTGTCCATCCCGGTGTCCCTCCCGGATCCTTCATGGGCGCCACCATCTTGCAAAATGGCGGGCGCATGCGCAGATTCCATTAATTCATTTTGATCACTGTGATAAACTCTCACAGTAATCAAAATAAAAAAAGTAAAAAAAAACCCCGTTTATCACCCCCAAATAATAAAATAAAGAAAATATTTTTATTTTTCCATTAGGGTTATGGTTAGAATTAGGGTTAGGGTTGGAATTAGGGTTAGGGTAAGAATTAGGGTTAGGGTTGGAATTAGGGTTAGGGTTAGAATTAGGGTTAGGGTTAGAATTAGGGATGGGATTAGGGTTAGGGTCGGAATTAGGGTTAATATTAGGGTTAGGGGTGGGTTGGGATTGGGATTAGGCTTGTGGTTAGGGTTAGAGTTGGGATTAGGGTTAGGGGTGTGTTGGGGTTAGGGTTGTGGTTAGGGTTATGGTTAGGGTTGGGATTAGGGTTAGGGGTGTGTTGAGGTTAGGCTTGGAGTTAGAATTGAGGGGTTTCCACTATTTAGGCACATCAGGGGGTCTCCAAATGCAACATGGCGCCACCATTGATTCCATCCAATAATGCATTCAAAAAGTCAAACAGTGCTCCCTCCCTTCCGAGCCCTGACGTGTGCCCAAACAGTGGTTTACCCCCACATATGGGGTATCAGCGTACTCAGGAACAATTGCACAACAACTTTGGGGGTCTAATTTCTCCTGTTACCCTTGGGAAAATAAAAAATTGGGGGCTAAAAAATTATTTTTGTGGAAAAGAAATTATTTTTTATTTTCACGGCTCTGCGTTATAAACTTCTGTGAAGAACTTGAGGATTCAAAGTGCTCACCACACAACTAGATGAGTTCCTTGGGGGATCTAGTTTCCAAAATGGGGTCACTTGTGGGGGTTTTCTACTGTTAAGGCTAGTTTCAGACTAGCGTTAGGAGGTGCAGCGCATGGCCGCCATGCAGCTCCGCCCCTGCCACGCCCCCTCCGATCAGCTCCTCCTATGGGCGCATGACGCTGCATGTGACCTGCGTACCCTATCGTTAGCACTGGGTGCGCAGGCCGTGCGTTGGTATGATTTTGATGGCGCATGCGCCCTTTTGACGGTGCGCCGACGTGAGCTAAATGCACCGTGTTGCATTTTTGTGCGCCCGGCGCACCGTCAGTAGGACGCATGCGCATTCAAAATCATACCAGCGCACGGCCAGCATACCCAATGCTAACGATAGGGTACGCAGGTCGCATGCAGCGTCATGCGCCCATAGGAGGAGCTGACCGGAGGGGGCACGGCAGGGGGCGGAGCTGCATGGTGGCCGTGCGCTGCAACTCCAAACGCTAGTCTGAAACTAGCTTTAGACACATCAGGGGCTCTGCAAACGTAACATGACACCCGCAGACCATTCCATCAAGTTGGCATTTCAAAACATCATTACTTTCCTTCCGAGCTCCGACGTGTGCCCAAACAGTGGTTCCCCCTACATTTGGGGTACCAGCATTCTCAGGGCAAACTGGAGAACAACTTTTGGGGTCCAATTTCTCCTGTTACTCTTGTGAAAATAAAAAATAGTGGGCTAAAAAATCATTTTTGAGGGAAAAAAATATTTTTTATTTTCAAGGCTCTGCGTTATAACCTTCTGTGAAGCACCTGGGTGTTCAAAGTGCTCACTATGCATCTAGATAAGTTTCTTAAGGGGTCTAGTTTCTAAAATGCGGTCATTTGTGGGGGAACTCCAAAGTTTAGGCACACAAGGGCTCTCCAAACACGGCATGGTGTCCGCTAACGATTGGAGCTAAATTTCCATTCAAAAAGTAAAATGGCGCTCCTTCCCTTCTGAGCCCTGCCGTGCGCCCAAACAGTGGTTTCCCCCCACATATGGGGTACCAGCGTACTCAAGACAAACTGGACAACAACTTTTTGGGTCCAATTTATCCTGTTACCCTTGGGAAAATAAAAAATAGTTGGCTAAAAAAATCATTTTTGTGGAAAAAAAATTATTTTTTATTTTCACTGCTCTGCGTTATAAACTTCTATGAAGCACTTGGGGGTTCAAAGTGCTCACCACATGTCTATATAAGTTCTTTAAGGGGTCTAGTTTCCAAAATGGTGTCACTTGTGGGGGGTTTTCACTGTTTAGGCACACAGGGCTCTCCAAACACGACATAGTGTCCACTAACAATTGGCGCTAATTTTCCATTCAAAGTCAAATGGCGCGCCTTCCCTTCCGGGCCATGCCGTGCGCCCAAACAGTGGTTTATGACCACATAAGAGGTATCGGTGTACTCAGGAGAAATTGCCCAACAAATTTTATGATCCATTTAACCTGTTGCCCATGTGAAAAAGAAAAAACTGAGGTTAAAAGAAAATTTTTGTGAAAAAAGTACTTTTTTTTACGGATCAATTTGTGAAGCACCTGGGGGTTCAAAGTGCTCACTATGCATCTAGATAAGTACCTTGGGGGTCTAGTTTCCAAAATGGGGTCACTCCAATGTTTAGGCACACATGGGCTCTCCAAACATGACATGGCAACCGCTAAATATTACAGCATATTTTCCATTTAAAAAGTCAAATGGCGCTTTTTCCCTTCTGAGCCCTGTCGTGCGAACAAACAGTGGTTTATGACCACATATGATGTATTAGTGTACTCAGGAGAAATTGCCCAACAAATTTTAGGATCCATTTTATCCTGTTGCCCATGTAAAAATGAAAAAATTGATGCCAAAACAAAACTTTTGTTGGAAAAATTAAAATGTCCATTTTTTCTTTCTACGTTGCTTTAGTTCCTGTGAAGACCTGAAGGGTTAATAATCTTCTTGAATGTAGTTTTGAGTAGCTTGAGGGGTGCCATTTTTAGAATAGTGAGAAAATGGAAACGGTCTTAGGAGCGCAGGAAAGAGACTCAGACAAGAGATGGGGTTAAACCACAACGCGTTTCGACGGAGGATTCGTCTTCATCAGGTGGAACGTTGTGGTTTAACCCCATCTCTTGTCTGAGTCTCTTTCCTGCGCTCCTAAGACCGTTTCCATTTTCTCATTGCTCCTATCCTCCATTGGAGGTTTTCGGCTGGAGCTGCGGTGGAGACCTGACATATTTGTCTGCCCCTGGGTTGCTTCCTAAACGCTCCTCTATCACTGACTCTTATTCTTGTTTTTAGAATAGTGTCACTTTTGGGTATTTTCTGCCATATAGACCCCTCAAAGTGACTTCAAATGTGAGGTGGTCGCTAAAAAAAATGGTTTTGTAAATTTTGTTGTAAAAATGAGAAATCGCTGGTCAACTTTTAACCCTCATAACTTCCTAACAAAAAAAAAATAGTTTCCAAAATTGTGCTGATGTAAAGTATACAGTCATGGCCAAAAGTTTTGAGAATGACACAAATATTATATTTTCACATGATCTGCTGGCCTCTGGTTTTTATGTGTGTTTGTCAGATGTTTTTATCACATACAGAAATATAATTGCAATCATATTATGAGTAGCAAAAGGTTATATTGACAGTTAGAATGAGTTAATGCAGCAAGACAATATTTGCAGTGTTGACCCTTCTTCTTCAGGACCTCAGCAATTCTCCCTGGCATGCTCTCAATCAACTTCTGGATCAAATCCTGACTGATAGCAGTCCATTCTTGCAAAATCAATGCTTTTATTTTGTCTGAATTTGAAGGTTTTTGTTTGTCCACCCGTCTCTTGATGATTGACCACAAGTTCTCAATGGGATTAAGATCTGGGGAGTTTCCAGGCCATGGTCCCAAAATCTCTATGTTTTGTTCCCTGAGCCATTTAGTTATCACCTTTGCTTTATGGCAAGGTGCTCCATCATGTTGAAAAAGGCATTGTTGATCGCCAAACTGCTCTTGGACGGTTGGGAGAAGTTGCTCTCGGAGGACATTCTGGTACCATTCTTTATTCATGGCTGTGTTTTTAGGCAAGACTGAGAGAGAGCCCATTCCCTTGGCTGAGAAGCAACCCCACACATGAATGGTTTCAGGATGCTTGACAGTTGGCATGAGACAAGACTGGTGGTAGCGCTCACCTGTTCTTCTCCGAATAAGCCGTTTTCCAGATGTCCCAAACAATCGAAAAGGGGATTCATCAGAGAAAATGACTTTACCCCAGTCCTCAGCAGTCCACTCTCTGTACCTCTTGCAGAATATCAGTCTGTCCATGATGTTTTTCCTGGAGAGAAGTGGCTTCTTTGCTGCCCTCCTCGAGACCAGGCCTTGCTCCAAGAGTCTCCGCCTCACAGTGCGTGCAGATGCGCTCACACCTGCCTGCTGCCATTCCTGAGCAAGCTCTGCACTGCTGGTAGCCCAATCCCGCAGCTGAAACACTTTTAAGAGACGGTCCTGGCGCTTGCTGGTCTTTCTTGGGCGCCCTGGAACCTTTTTGGCAACAAGGGAACCTCTCTCCTTGAAGTTCTTGATGATGCGATAGATTGTTGACTGAGGTGCAATCTTTCTAGCTGCGATACTCTTCCCTGTTAGGCCATTTTTGTGCAGTGCAATGATGACTGCACGTGTTTCTTTAGAGATAACCATGGTTAACAGAAGAGAAACAATGATGCCAAGCACCAGCCTCCTTTTAAAGTGTCCAGTGGTGTCATTCTTACTTAATCATGACAGATTGATCTCCAGCCCTGTCCTCATCAACACCCACATCTGTGTTAATGGAGCAATCACTGAAACGATGTTAGCTGGTCCTTTTAAGGCAGGGCTGCAATGATGTTGAAATGTGCTTTAGGGGATAAAGTTCATTTTCTAGGCAAATATTGACTTTGCAAGTAATTGCTGTTAAGCTGATCACTCTTTATAACATTCTGGAGTATATGCAAATTGCCATTAGAAAAAATGAAGCAGTAGACTTTGTAAAAATTAATATTTGTGTCATTCTCAAAACTTTTGGCCATGACTGTACATGTGGGAAATGTTATTTATTAACTATTTTGTGTCACATAACTCTCTGGTTTAACAGAATAAAAATTCAAAATTTGAAAATTGCGAAATTTTCAAGATTTTTGCCAAATTTCCGTTTTTTCACAAATAAACGCAAAAGTTATCGACCTGAATTTGCCACTACCATGAAGTCCAATATGTCATAAAAAAACATTCTCAGAATCGCTAGGATCCATTGAAGCATTCCTGAGTTATTACCTCATAAAGGGACACTGGTCAGAATTGCAAAAAATGGCCAGGTCATTAAGGTCAAAATAGGCTGGGTCATGAAGGGCTTAAGAAAAACATTGATTTGTCGGAAATAAGATATCAGATCGTAGATATCAAGGTATCATTTTATACAATTTGCTGTAACTTGCATGCCTATATAGAGGGCTTTTGAAAGGTTTATTCTAACAATAGATATTCTTTAATGTTCAACACAAAGTATCCGTTCCCATTGCCCTGTAGACCGTAAAGGCCCCGTTACACATAGTGAGATCATTAGCGAGATCGCTGAAACGTCACAGGCTTTGTGACGCAACAGCGACCTCGCCAGCGATCTCGCTACGTGTGACACATAGTGGCGAACAGGCCCCTGCTGTGATCTCACTGATCGTGCTCGAATGTCCTGGGCCATTTTTTGATCGTTGGTGTCCCGCTGGCCATCCTGCATCGCTGTGTTTGATGCCATAGCAACGACGAGCAACCCCGTTGAAGCACGTTTATCGAGGTCTGTGTCATCAGAATAGCTGCTGTGTGACAAGGTCCCAATGACCGCCAAGGATCGCCGTATCGTTGCTGCATCGTTGAGTAGATCTGCCTGTTTGACAGCTTACTAGCGACCATGTAGCGACGTACCAGCAATCCTTACCAGGTCGCATCGTTGTCGGGATCGCTAGAGGGTCGTTATGTGTAATGGTACCTTAAGTGGCAGGATCCTCTCCCCCTCTGTACCAGTTTGTCACTGTTAGTTTATTTATTGTAACTTACAGCCATGACCGAAATTGTTGCACCCTTGGAATCGTTCCAGAAAACAAAGTATTTTGCTCATAAAATTATTGCAGATTTTGTTATACACATGTTTATTTCCTTTGTGCATATTGGAACAAAACAAAAAAAGACATAATGGCACATAAACAAACTGGACATAATTTTGCACAAAACCCCCAAAATGGGCTGGATAAAATTGTTGGCACCTTTCCAAAAATGTGGGTAAACAACTTTGTTTCAAACATGTAATGCTCATTCAACCTCCCCAATGGCAAGTAACAGGTGTGGGCAATATGAAAATCATACCTTAAACCAGATTAAAAGGGGAGAAGTTGACTCAATCTTTGTATTGTTTGCCTGTGTGTACCATATTAAGCATTAAGAACAGAGAGGAAGCGAGAACTGTGTGAGGACTTGAGAACCAAAATTGTTGAAAAACAAACAATCTCAAGGATACAAGTCCAATGCCAGAAATTGACAGCGGCATTTAACAAGTTAATAGCCATGGGTGGATCATGATTCCATCAGTGGCTACTGCGGGCACAAGTCAGCTGTATACATCAGCTGTCTTGTGCCCGGAAAGATAGGGGTGTAGTGCCGGATCCTGCTCCAAATAGGGGGAGTCCGACGTGGGCTTACTATTACACCTAAAGTCGGAAAGGTGTTAAGGATGGGCCTAGATCTAGCTGATACCCTAATAAACCTAGCTACCCAATAAGTCCCTGCCAGATCATAAGTAAACAGGGCCCCCAGAGCTGATATCTGGACTTTGAGCGTGCTATTAGATAGTCTCATCTGCAGACCTTTTTGTAGGAACTCCAGAACCCAATATTACTGGGACTTCCTCCCTAAATTCTGAATTTGAGGTAGACATAAACTTCCTCCAGGTTCTGGAATAAATTCTGGTCATGATCACTTTCCCGCTCTATAGTAGAGTGACTACCAGATTGGGAGAAAAACCTTTTCCTATCAACAGTGCCCTCTCAAATTCCACATCGTCAGATGTAGGCTGGACACTCGTGGATGGCAGACTGGCCCTTTAGAGAGGAGATCTGGGAACTCCGGCAGTACCCATGCATCAGTAATTGACATAGTTTCCAGCCATGAAAACCATTGTCTTCTGGGCCAAAAGGGGGCAATTTGTTACACCCGGTCCCTGTCTTGGCTCTGCGACCTGGTCTGCCGCTGCCCCCCGTTCAGGGCACTCACTTCGTGCCTTGCACGCTGTCCCTTTGCAGCAGCCGGCTCCCTGGGTGTCCCATGCTGCTTCTCAGCGTTCAGTTCTCTCCCCTTCCCCACCTCCTGGCGTCCCGTCGGCAGGTCTTCAGCTAAAGCTATTAGGGCACGCTCGCACACTCCCCTGGCTTCTTAAAGGGACAGTGTGCATTTTTCAAAATGGGTAATTATCCAATGGCCGCGCACTGGCTGCTATTTCTGGCCTCTCCTCCATAGGGAGCGCGCAGGAGCAATGAATATCAATCATTGCTACATCCGGTTCTGTTGCTAACCTGTCTGCGCTGCTTTTGCAGTCTCTGAGCATTATCTCATGCTATCTGTCTTCACAGATTATCTGTATCCTGATAACCATGGCTCTATCTGCAATCCTCTTTGCAAAAGCCATCCCGCTCTGCCAACAGCCATCCGAGTCCAAGGACTGTGACAAGGTTACTGGAGCCCGCTATCTACCAACTACCCGGATCCAGGACCCGCCTCATCACGGACTCTGCTATTGTTTCTGTTATCCCTTTTGGTCCCACTGGAACAGTTGCCACGTGTCCGGGGTCTAAATGGAGGTAGCACCTGTGTCCTCGGTATTCCATTCTGGTCCTGTCTGAGGGACTTTACTACGGGTACCCGGGGCTCACTAGTTACGCTAGGTTCCACTTTAAAAATAAAAAACGAATGTGAACTTCACCATCTCTGCCTCTGCTTCCATTCATTACACAATTAAAATAATCCTTGCCTTGTCCTCTCTTATCTTCCTTATTACTAATGGGATCGGTGCTATTGGAGGAAAGGCATAAGCCAGGCTGAAGCTTCAATGGACCAGGAAGGCATCCACCACAAGCAGATTCTTTCTGGGTTTGAGAGAACAGAACCTAACTACCTTAATGTTCCCCCATTTGGCAAAGAGATCTATATACGGATGACCACACAATTGTACAATCCAGCTGAAGATGGTTGCAGCTTAAAAAGTCTGCTTTGATGCTTTCTCTTCCTCTTATGTGAAGAACGGATAATTACAGGAAATTGTTTTCTGCTATGTGGAATATCCAATCTGTGACTTCCATTAAGTGTCTGGATCAGGTCCCCCCTTGGTGGTTGATGTAGACCACTGTCACCTGATTGTCGGAGAGGATCCTAACATGATGACCCTGTAGGGATATAAGGATTCTTCTTATTGCTAACTCCACCACCATCAATTCTTTTAAGTTAGATGAAGTACCTAACTCCCTCCCCCTCCAAATCCTTTGTACCATTACCTTGCCAAGATGGGCCCCCAAACTCCTGTGGCTAGCATCTGTAGTGACTACTCGAGATGTGATTCACCCAGGGAATCCCCATGGATAGATTAGCCAAATCCAAACACTAAGCAATGCTTGTATCGAGGATGGGGATAAAGATATTATTCCTTTAAGGTACCCCCTAAGTGAGTTGCCATTAAACAAGATGTCCCACTGCAAGGCTCTAGCATGAAACTGAGCCCACCAGACCGCCGGCATACAGGAAGTTAGTGATCCAAGAAGTTACATCACCTTTCTAAGGAACATAGAAGGATTATTCATGGCCCTCAACACCTGGTGTTGGATGCTTCCTAACTTATTAGGTGGTAGCCCGGCCCCACACTCCTGTATTTCAGAATTCAGCATGAGCCCTAGGAACTCCTGCACTTTTAGGGGTTGCAAATGTGACTTTCCAAGGTGTACTATCCACCCAATCGCTCAAAAGTGAATATTACACCTTCCACCTGTGTAATGCAATGATGGGCCAAATTGCCTGCGATTAAAAAACATCCAGGTAGGGGACAATTAAGACATTCTTTTCATGAACATGTGCCATGATTTATGCGACTACCCTGGTAAAACCTGAGGGGCAATAGCGAGACCAAATAGGAGGGCTTTAAACTGAAAGTGTCTCACCGCACCCTCAAGGGACACTGCTACTCTGAGGAACTGTTGATGATCTGCAAGTATAGACACATAGAACAAAAACCTGACCAGCACCTCCATATAGTGTGAACTACTGCAATGCATAAGTTGTAAAAAGGAGCAATGCAGCAGCACTCTGTAGAGACCAATATACAGTATATGCGAACACAAAATCTATCATAATTGCTGAGTAAACTGTAATAAAAAGTTTAAAAAAAATAAAAATTACTTACAAAAGTGAAGGCTCTTAGCGCATAAATTGGCCAATTCATGTGAGCCCATCAACCGTGACAAGGTGACATTTCTCTGATGGGTCCTATCATCTAAAACATGCCTATCTTGTGCGATAAGTCTACATTGTAAATGGGCAAACATGCCTCTCCTGGGTTACAACATGCACATTTAAGTAAGCTAGCAGGAACCAGAGCTGATTATACTGTAAATACCCTTGGGCTGATGGGTGGGGTGCAGAGTCAGAAAGGAGGCAGTAACAACCTCCAATGGATAACTGCATAGAACAAAAACCTGACCAGCACCTCCATATAGTGTGAACAGGTGTCAACTGCAATGAATAAAAAACTTGCAAAAAGGAGGAACGCAGCAGCACTCTGTAGGGACCAATATATATGCGAACACAAAATCTATCATAATTGCTGAGTAAACTGTAATAAAAAGTGAATTTTTTTATAAAAAATTACTTACAAAAGTGAAGGTTCTGTATGTATAGACACATAGTAGTACGCATCTTTAAAATCTAATACCTCAGTAAATCAATTTTTAAAGAGTAACTTTATTGCCAATCTTACGGACTCCATTTTAAAGGGGCGCACTATTAGGAACTTGTTTTGACCATTTAAATTTATAATGTTCCTGAAGAAACTGCCTGCCTTCTCAATCAGAAAGAGAGGGGAATAGAACCCCCTGCCCCTTTCTGACAAGGTAACCTCCACCAGGACAGTCTTGTGCAACAGTTAACAGTTCCAGGACTTCCTCTTCTAGGGTCTGTTGCTTCGCTGAGAAGGATCAAGGGGGAGTAATCATGAATGTATCCTGTGGAACTGAAAGAAATTCCAGCCTCAACCCTGATCTCATTAGGCTATGGATCCAGTCACCACTCGATATCTTTGACCAGGTAGGGTAGTAAGCTGCCAGTCTATCCCCCAACACTTGGGCTGGCAGTCATTAGGGTGGTTTTTATGACCCTGGGAGGAGTTTCCAAACATGAAACCCCTACCTTTCCTCTTTCTGTCATCCCATTTGATCCTGTCCCTGGAGGGCTTTCTACAGACGAATCTACTCTTGCTGAAGGGATGTCTGTAGGAGGGAACCGACAGGCTAGGGAACCTTTTCTTGTTGTCCCCTGCTTTCTCCAAGAGCTCATCTAAGACTGGCTCAAACAGGGAATGGCGCATAGTTTTGATCTGGTCTGGATGTCTCCAGGCCGGCACTTCAGCCATAATGTTCTCCACGCTGTGTTTGAGAGGACTGCGGCGTTTGCTGCCAATCTGACCGAGTTCGCCGAGGCATCTGACAGGAAGACTGCAGCACCTTGCATTATTGGTAATAAAGCTAGTATGCTCTCTCTAGAAGCCTTATTCTTTTCTTGCACTTCCAGTTGATCCAGCCATACCATTAAAGATCTGGCCATACACGTAACTGCCACCGCTGGTCTTAGGGCTCCTGCTGACATCTCCCTTGACCCCATCCCATCCCACCTCCTCCCCAACCTCACCACAACACTTATCCCATCCCTAACCCACCTCTTCAACCTGTCGCTAACGTCCCGTACCTTCCCTTCTGCTTTTAAACATGCCACAATCACGCCTATCCTTAACCCTTGACCCAACCGCTATGTCCAGCTATCGCCCAATATCACTGCTCCCATTTGCTTCCAAACTCCTGGAGCTGCATGTCCACGCTGAACTTTCCTCCCACCTCTCATCTAACTTGCTCTTTGACAACCTACAATCTGGTTTCTGCCCCCATCACTCCACTGAGACAGCCCTGACCAAAATTACTAACGACCTACTTACAGCCAAAGTAAGCGGACAATACTCTATACTCCTGCTTCTAGACCTGTCCTCTGCATTCGACACAGTTGACCACTGCCTCCTACTACAGATCCTCTCCTCCTTTGGCATCAAAGACCTCGCCCTATCCTGGATCTCTTCATACCTTTCAAACCGCACATTCAGCGTCTCCCACTCCCACACTACCTCCTCATCCCACCCTCTCTCTGCTGGAGTCCCCCAAGGCTCTGTTCTAGGACCCCTACTCTTCTCAGTTTATACCCTTTGCCTGGGTCAACTCATAAAGTCCCATGGATTCCAGTGCCACCTTTATGCCGACGACACTCAGATCTACCTCTCTGGCCAAGACGTCACCTCTCTGCTGCCCAGAATCCTGGAGTGTCTATCAGCCACATCCTCCTTCTTCTCCTCTCGCTTCCTCAAGGTCAATGTGGACAAATCTGAACTCATCATCTTTCCTCCATCTCACAGATCTTCCTTACCTGACCTATCTATCACAATTAATGACATCATGCTTTCCCCAGTACCGGAAGTCCGCTGCCTCGGAGTAACCCTTGACTCTGCCCTGTCCTTCAAACCGCATATCCAAGCTCTTTCTACCTCCTGTCGCCTCCAGCTTAAAAATATTTCCAGAATCCATCCTTTCCTCAACCCTTATTCTACTAAAATGCTTGTGCACCCCCTCATCATCTCCCGCCTTTACTACTGCAACATCCTTTTCTGTCGTCTCCCTGCTAACACCCTCACACCTCTCCAGTCCATCCTTAACTCTGCTGCCTGGCTACTCCTCCGCTTCTCCCCTCTGCAAATCTCTTCACTGGCTCCCATTCCCTCAGCGTATCCAGTTCAAATTATTAACAGTGACCTACAAGGCCATCTATAACCTGTCTCCCCCATATGTCTCTGAACTAATCTCCCAATACCTTCCCTCATGTAATCTCCAGTCATCCCAAGACCTCCTTCTCTCCTCCACACTTATTCGTTCCTCACCCAACTGCCTCCAAGACTTCTCCCGAATAGCCCCCATCCTCTGGAATTCTTTGCCCCAACATGTCTGACTATCAACCACATTCGGATCCTTCAGATGGAACCTGAAAACCCACCTCTTCAAGAAAGCCTACAGCTTGCAATGACCCCGCTGCCTCCTCACCACTACCGGAGTTATCACCTCAACCAACACCGGAACTGCTGCAACCCATCAACCTACTGTCTCCTTCCCCACCATCCTGTAGCATGTAAGCCCGAAAGGGCAGGGTCCTCTCCCCTCTGTATCAGTCTGTCATTGTAAGTTTGTTTACTGTAAGTGATATCTGTAATTTGTATGTAACCCCTTCTTATGTACAGCACCATGGAATCAATGGTGCTATATAAGTAAATAATAATAATAATAAGAGTCTGGCAATAGGGACCTGCAAAGCGTACACTCCTTATGCTTTGATTTTGAAGTACGCTTCTTTCCCTGGCAGAAATTTAGAGATAACGGTAAGACTACATCACCGATTGAACTTTCATGAAGATAACTTACCAGTGTGGAGCAATCGAATGGTATCGGATTATGCGGGGGGGACACCTCAGCCTAAGGACCCTCTCTGTAGGCTGATGGATCATCCCATCTTACTGGATCTCCCTGCATGACCATGTTTCTCACTGATACGGTGTCATCACCAGGTCACTTGCATGTGAGGCTTCCCACTGACTGCTGCTGTACAGGCATCTACTGCTATGGCTGCACCTGCTGCACTGATGACTCCATTCTTTTTTAAGAGAGGATCATGAGTCAGGAAGCAGAAGGTCTTGTCCCAGCAATCTTTTTAAACTTTGAGCCGCTATACCGCATGGGCATCCCCGGATTTTCGATTTCCCTAGTCAGCGAGTTCCTCCACGTGGTCTGCCATTCTCCATGGTGCTTGCCCCAGACCTTGCTGGCCATGTCTGTGGCTCCCGTGCCCGTGCATTGGCCATGCCCCCCAGAAACACCACGCCAGCGACCCCAGGGCATTCCCTGGATGCAACCCCTGGAAACACCACGTCCCACGGGTGTGCTGGCGACATCATCAGGGCCTGGCTTGTGCACAACACCATAATGCCTATCACATGGGTGTGCACCAGGCATGTCATCAGGGCGCCCTTGGCCACATCACCAGGGCACCCCGGACATGACACCAGAATGTGTATCACATGGGCGTGCCCAGGCTACATGGCCACAGCACCGAGACACACCAGCAGGGCTCCATGCTACACTTACCTGTATCATCTTCTGTGCTGCAGACCAAGACCGAGCTGATAATCCCACCTGGAGATCGCTCACCCATTGCACACTATCGCAAAGTCCCCCTGTGGCTCTTCCATGGACCTCGCACCAACCAAGGCAGGGGACTCCTGCTGCCTGAACTGGCCGGTCGTGCCTGGGAATGACTTCTTCAAGAGATATGTCTGTAAGAGGTTCATCCGTCAAGGACAGGAAACAAACTGGTGTGTGGGAGAGGTACCGCCCTTTTACATCTGTAGGTTTCCTGTCTTTGAAGGGTGGATCTGTTATGATTGGGTCACCGAGGAGGAAAACAAAGCCAAGCTAAGTCACAGAAAAGCAGAGAGGTTGGTAACTAAGCGGATTACAGACCCCTGATCCTAGCCACAACAACTAGAAGTAGCCATGGAGCGTACGTACGATGATTCTAGATGCCTCATCACAGCCGGAGGACTAAATAAACCTAAAGCAAGAAAAGGGGAAATCTAAACTGCCCCAGAGCAGACCCCAAAGGAATAGACAGCCCCCAAACATGTATTGACGTGAAACAAAATGAAAACACAAACACAGGTAGGAAAATAGGCTGAGCAAACGATGGGGCCCACACTAACTAGAAAGGACAGGAAAGGAAAGATACTGTCTGCTATCACACCAAAAAACCCTGCAAAAATGTCCAACACTTCTGATAGCAAAAAAAACCCTGAAGTCACTAGACTTCACCCACTATATCAGCACTCTGGCATATTTTGAGAACAGAGCAACAAGAGGCCAATCTAATAAGGGACAAAAAGCAAACTGGCACATTCAGTGACATAACAATGGATATTCAGCACAGCCCAAGCCGGGGCTGGCTAAGCACACAAAAACTGAATAGACCACACCAAATAAAGTGTGAACAATAGCAGAGAACACTTAGCTTGAGAAGGCAGGAACTGAACTGGAAACTAGAACCTCAGGAGGCAGGAAAAAAATCACCAGCATGGGAAAAGGGAGTCGGCTGTCTTAAATCCAGTCTGAGACTCCAGATGTCCAATCCTCGTCCTCATTATCAGGTGGCAGGTCTCTGTTAATTAGATCAGCTTCATTACCTCCTGCCACCAGCAGAGGGAGCCCGGAAAGAGAACTCACGACTCCTCTGTCAACACAACCAGCTCCTTCACCAGAAACCAGAGGCAGACCAGAAAATGAGTTCACAACAGGATCCCCTCTCTCACGGTACTGTCATGGGGATCGAATAAATAAACATGTGTACAACAAAACATGTGTAATTGCAATAATTTTCGCGAACAATTTTAACAGTGCCAACACTTTCGGCCATGACTGTATATTTGCATTTGGTTTGGAAACCCTGTTCACACGTACAGCACCATGGAATCAATTGTGGTTTAAAAAGAAATAATAATGCGCCCACTTTTTAGCAAGTAGTAAGAGGGTTAGCATGTCTAAAGATACACCACATTTATCAAACAGCAAGCACCACTGTGATAAACCTGTGCATTTTCATACAGCCAAGCATTTTTTCAAGTGCTTTAGATATTGTATTTTATTCTGCTAAGTACCATCTTTTTCTTCCATAGACCTTCATACTCTACTCATACATTACTCTTTTGTTAGTGACTGTTTTTTTTTCTTTCTTTGCTTTTGACCATACAACTTATGATTTCTCATGAGTAATCTTGATGACGATGATCATTAAATCAATTTATGTTTTAACCGAAATTTAAACCGAAATGACAAAAAAGGGAGGATCCTTAATGAATTTTAAAAAAATGCAAACGAACCCCCCCCCCGAAAAACACCATAAGAAACATATGAAAACACAGCCTTTTCACATGTGCAAGTGAAGGTACCCTAAGGCCTCATTCAGAAACCCATTTTTCACAGATAGTAACTATCAATTATAATAGAAAGTGCTGATCACATGACCATGTTTTTTGCAAACCAAAAAGTCCACACAAAAAATAAAAGATGTCTGTTTTCAGTCCAAGCCATGGTTCAAAATCACTCATACACCAATGCCATCACTACCACACCTATAACATACTAATCACATAAAAAGCCATTCTTTATTTTATTCTAGTAAGTGGTCATTAAATAGAATATCTTACCTTTCCTCTTCATGAATTACAGCCATCGTTTTGAATCATTTTCATCAATATCCATATTTAATACATTATCATTTCATTGGATAGATTTTTGCAGTGAAATAATGCAAGCTAAACAAAACGTAATTTTACAGCCACAGAGAGGGAACTAGTCATGTATCTGGAAACGAAGTTTTCAATTTGATGTCTATCCTGGGTATTTTACAAGGTTTTTAAGAATATGTGCACAAAGAGGACAGGGCTTGTTTAACCCTCCTTCGGGAACAATGCCTTCACTATCGACTTCAGGTACAATGCGTCTGTCATGCGCAGGCTAGAAAAATGCCTATAATACCAAATTTTCTCAATTTCAGTGCTCTAAAAGTGATCAGTGACCTTCATGGGGATGTAAAAAAGAGAGTACACATATAATCTCAAAAAGTACACACATTTCACAATTCCTGCCAAATAGCCCACAGTTTCAACTCATAACTATTATTAACCCCCAAGGGTGGTTTGCACGTTCATGACCGGGCCAATTTTTACAATTCTGACCACTGTCCCTTTATGAGGTAATAACTCTGAAACGCTTCCATGGATCCCGGTGATTCTGACATTGTTTTCTCGTGACATATTGTACTTCCTGTTAGTGGTAAAATTTCATTCAAATAACTTGCGTTTATTTGTGAAAAAAACGGAAATTTGGCGAAAATTTCGCAATTTTCCAACTTTTAATTTTTATGCCCTTAAATCACAGAGATATGGCACACAAAAAACTTAATAAGTAACATTTTCCACATGTTTACTTTACATCAGCACAATTTTGGAACCAACATTTTATTTTGTTAGGAAGCTATAAGGGTTAAAAGTTGACAAGCGCTTTCTCATTTTTGCAACACCATTTTATTTTTGCGGACCACATCACATTTGAAGCCACTTTGAGGGGTCTATATGATAGATATATGATAGAAAATACCCAAAAGTGACACCATTCTAAAAACTGCACCCCTTAAGGTGCTCAAAACCACATTCAAGAAGTTTATTAACACTTCAGGTGCTTCACAGGAATTTTTTAAATGTTTAAAAAAAATGAACATTGAACTTTTTTTCACAAAAAAAATACTTCAGGTTCAATTTTTTTTATTTTACCAAGGGTAAAAGGAGAAATTGGATGGGAAAAGTTATTGTGCAATTTGTCCTGAGTACGCTGATACCTGATATGTGGGGGGAACCACTGTTTCGGCGCATGACAGAGCTCAGAAGGGAAGGAGCGCCGTTTGACTTTTTCAATGCAGAATTGGCTGGAATTGAGATCGGATGCCATGTCGCATTTGGAGAGCCCCTGATGTACCTAAACAGTGGAAACCCCCCACAAGTGACCCCATTTTGGAAACTAGACCCCCCAAGGAACTTATCAAGGGCCCCCAAGGGCTTCACAGAAGTTTATAACATACAGCCGTACAATTAAAAAATCATATTTTTTCTACAAAAATGATCTTTTCACCCTCAATTATTACTTTTCCAAGGGTAACAGGACCCTAAAAGTTATTGTGCAATTTGTCCCGAGTACGCTGAAACCCCATATGTGGGTGTAAATGACTATTTGGATGCATGGCAGAGCTCGGAAGGGAAGCCACGCCATTTGACGTTTTTGGCTGGATTTGAGATCGGACACCATGTCGCGTTTGGAAAGCCCCTGATGTACCTAAACAGTGGAATCCCCCCACAAGTGACCCCATTTTGGAAACTAGACCCCATAAGGAACTTATCTAGATGTGTGGTGAGCACTTTGAACCCCCCAGTGCTTCACAGAATTTTATAACACCCGGGCGTGAAAATAAAAAAATCGTATTTTTTTCCACAAACATGATCATTTAGTCCCCAATTTTTTTATTTTCCCAAGGTTACCCCAAAAGATGTCTAATTTGTCCTGAGTACACTGATACCTCATATGTGGGAGAAAACTACTGTATGGGCACACGTCAGGGTTCGGAAGGGAAGTAGTGACGTTTTGGAATGCAGACTTTGATGGAATGGTCTTCAGGTGTCATGTTGCCTTTGGAGAGCCCCTGATGCACCTAAACAGTGGAATCCCCCCACAAATGACACCATTTTGGAGACTAGACCCCCAAAGGAACTTATCTAGATGTGTGGTAAGCACTTTGAACCCCCAAGGGCTTCACAGAAGTTTATAATGCCCGGGCGTGAAAATAAAAAAAATCGTAGTTTTCCACAAACATGATCATTTAGTCCCCAATTGTTTTATTTTCCCAAGGTTACCAGGAGAAATTGGACCCCAAAAGATGTTGTCCAATTTGTCCTGAGTACGCTGATACCTCATATGTGGGAGAAAACTACTGTATGGGCACACGTCAGGGTTCGTAAGGGAAGGACGTTTTGGAATGCAGACTTTGATGGAATGGTCTGCGGGTGTCATGTGCGTTTGGAGAGCCTCTGATGTGCCTAAACTATTGAAACTCCCCACAAGTGACCCCATTTTGGAAACTAGACCCCCCACGGAACTTATCTAGATGTGTGGTGAGCACTTTGAACCCCCAAGTGCTTCACAGAAGTTTATAACGCCCAGGCGTGAAAATAAAAAAATCATTTTTTTCCCACAAAAATGATATTTTGCCCCCAATTTTTTATTTTCCTAAGGGCAACAGGAGAAATAGGACCCCAAAATTTGTTTTGCAAATTGTCCTGAGTAGGCTGATACCCCATATGTGGGGGTTAAACACTGTTTTGGCGCATGGCAGAGCTTGGAAGGGAAAGAGCACCATTTGACTTTTTCAACGCAGAATTGGCTGGAATTGAGATCAGATGCCATGTTGCGTTTGGAGAGCACCTGATGTGCCCAAACAGTAGAAACCCCCCAATTCTAACTCCAACCCTAACCCCAACACACCCCTAACCCTAATCTCAGCCTTAACCCTAGCCCTAGAGTTAACCCTAGCCCTAACCCTAGCCCTAATGGGAAAATGGAAATAAATACATTTTTTTAATTTTATTATTTTTCCCTAACTAAGGGGGTGATAATGGGGGGGTTTGATTTACTATTTATGGCGGTTTTTATACTTGGCAGCTGTCACACGGTAAAAGACGATTTTTATTGTAAAAATAGTTTTTGCATCACCACATATTGAGAGCTATAATTTTTCCATATTTTGATCCACCGAGTCATGTGAGGTCTTATTTTTTGTGAGACGAGTTTACGTTTTTATTGGTATCATGTTCGGGCACGTGACATTTTTTGATCGCTTTTTATTCCGATTTTTGGGACACAGAATGAACAAACAGCACAGTTTCATGAATTTCTTTTGGGTGGTGCGTTTACACCGTTCCGCGTGTGGTAAAATTGATAAAGCGGTTTTATTCTTCGGGTCAGTACGGTTACAGCGATACCTCATGTCTTTTTTTATGTTTTGGCGCTTTTATGCAATGAAAACAATTTTATATAAAAAATTATTATTTTTGCATCGCTTTATTCTGCGAGCTATAACTTTTTTATTTTTTCTCTAATGATGCTGTGTCGCGGCTCGTTTTTTGCAGGACAAGATGATGTTTTCAGCAGTACCATGTATATTTATATCTGTCTTTTTGATCGCACTTTTTGTTCGACGGTATGATAATAAAGCATTATTTTTTGCTTTGTTTTTTATTTTTATTTTTTAAGGGGTTCGCTAAAGGGGTAAACTAATGGGATAGTTTTATAGGGCAGGTCATTACGGACGCGGCGATACCAAATATGTGAACTTTTATTGTTTTTTCCTTTTTTTTTCCAAAAAATGAATTTATTAGGGAATTTTTTTTATTTATTTAGCGATTTTTTAAAAAAATTTTAAAAATTATTTTTACCCTTTTTTTAACTTTATTAGGTTGTCCCAGGGGGGACATCACTGTCCTGTGACAGATCGCTGATCTGTCACATCACTGATCACTGTGACAGATCAGCGATCTGTCATAAGCATTGAAGCAGACTTCCTCTTGCCTGCGCTTTGTAGGCACTGAAGAAGTCAGCTCCCTGCAGGCCCCCGAAGGTCCCTGTCGCCATCTTGGATCAGGGGACCTGCCGGGAAGGAGCCCCCCGCTGCACATTGCGCTGCTGTGGGGGGCTCAGGGAGGCATGGAGGGAGCCCCCTCCCTGCCGATGATTCCCTTTAACCCCCGGTACACCGCGATCATGTTTGATCGCGGTGTGCGAGGGGTTAACGTGTCGGGGCGGTCCGTGACCGCCCCTGACACATTGTGTCGGGTGTCAGCTGTGATAATCAGCTGACACCCGGCCGCGATCAGCGGCGCTCACCACGTGGGCGCCGCTGATCGCTGTGACGTGCTATCCCTTCCCTGGGAATTAAGTCCCAGGGCACATGGACGGGATAGTACGTCACATGGCAGAAAGGGGTTAAAAAGTAAATATAGGGGAAAAAGCTTAATTTTAAGGTACCTAATGGTATTAGACACATATTCATTAAGAATTAGATCAAGAAAAACACATCCAGCCCATAAACGGCAGCGCTTCCCAGGACTCACATCCAAAGATGATATTCCATATTTTTTTATTTCATAGGTTAAAAAAGAGATACCTCTCTCTTTTTTAACCTATGAAATAAAAAAATATGGAATATCATCTTTAGATGTGAGTACTGGGAAGCGCTGCCATTTATGGGCTGGATGCGTTTTTCTTGATTTACTCATCCTGTGTGAGCCTGAACCTGGCTCTTTCACTTGGATCCACCCAAGGCAAGCTGCAAGCCCTGTTTTCTGAGAAGTATCCCAAAAGGAAGGATTTTTGAGGATACATAATCCAAAGCTATATTAGTCTTCTATCAGGTGAGTGCATAAAATTGTGCACCCTTTAAAGACTACAATATTGTGTTTACGCACTTAGGGCGCTGCGAATTGTCTGTTCTTCTCTCCCAAACAGGGTTTTTTTTGCATTAAGAATTAGATGTTAACGGTTCACCAGAAAAAAAACACATTTGCAGAGCAAAGAACAAGAATTGCACATCATTTTTGCATGGGTCAGGAAGATTGCATTGTGACATTCATAATTAGAAAGCCTTCTGTGTCCGCTTTCAATGGTGCGAGTGGTGGAGGTGGTGGATTTTCACTATGATATTGTGGGTGATATCTTTTGAGCCGAACTTGAAGGCTAGAGGGCATACCGATAATTTACATACTTCTCCTGCATAGGTCTCCAAGCACTAGTTCATGGGCTAATTTTTTCAGATAGGCTCTTCTACGCAGTGGTTCAAGCTGGTTTTCAAGGTAAATCACTTGTGAATTTATACCACCCAAATTCAGCATAGTAAAAAATATAATCATTGGCCAGCGCCTGGCGATTCTGCTGATGCTGAAAGTTGAGCACATCTGATCAGCTGTACCAACACCCCCTTTGGCTGCATTATAAAATGCAATTATATCACTTTTTTTGTGCTTCAGACCCAGGATCGATGGCATCAACATGAAGCATTAAGACAAGAATTACATTTTTCTTTTCATGCAGTACATAGGAAACTAAAACCTTACCATTATTGAATGCAAACATACTGCTGTACTGTTTTCTCCCTTTCACATTTACAAACTGTGGCGGCAATTATTTTTTATTTTTTCTTACAGTACCTACATATGAAAAATTCTACATTTTCAGATAATCAATCTGATCACAATTTGAAAACCAATTGTCAGTTGTTATATTGCAACCTGATCGAAATAAGGGCTCAGCCATTCTTTTCACAACATGACTGAGTTTGTTGCTGCCAAGGTATGGACCTTCTGACTGTTTTCCTGCATAAATTTCAAGGTTATACATGCAGGTCTTCCTGAGCACTGTGTAATAAGGGATGGCAATATTCATAATAAACATACATATACAAATACAGCTCTGACAAAAATTAAGAGACCACTGCACAGTTTTATAATAATCAGCTTCTCTACATGTCTGACAGCCATTCCATTCCAGTGTCAGTTGAATTCAAACCAGAGTACACCTCATTCTACTTAATGTGCTTCTGATTAGGTGATCACCCCTGAACCAAATCTTATTTAACGGAGGAAAGTATAAAAAACCTTGCTGTGGTGTTCACAATCCTCTTGCAATAGGACAAGGAGCCTGTTACAAACTGTTCTTGCCACGCACTTCACCCCAGCTGCCATTTGGAATTTGCCATTCCTTTTGTTGGTAACTTGATGTCATCCTTCGGTTGCTGAGTGACACTGAATAAGATGACACTTATCTCGATCAGTGGAGAGTCATTTTTGCCCTCTGCTGGTGTGTAGCTTTGTTGTCCCCAATGTCTGCTGCTTGACCTTGCTGTAATGGACTGCTGTCTTAGAAATTTTAAGGATGGAGGAAACATGACGCTCACTGTATCCCTCTGCTATTAAAGCCAGAATTGAGCTCTTCTTTTCCTCAATCAAGACTTTTCTTTTCAACTCCTTTGGCATGGTTAAAAGTTATTTTGTCATTCCTATTACTTTTCGGTTATTGCTAGCACTTGTTTTGCCATCCAGCTTGTCCTATTGCTAGAGGATTGTGAACACCACAGCAGGTTTTTTTAGATTTTCCTTCGTTAAATAAGATTTGGTTCAGGTGATCACATAATCAGAAGCACATTAAGTAGAATGAGGTGTACTCTGGTTGGAATTCAACTGACACTTGAATGGAATGGCTGTCAAGACATGTAGAGAAGCTGATCTATATATATAATTGCCTTAAATTGTCTGTCATCCACTTCCGTCTGGATGTCCCCGAATCCCACAATCCACTGTGCCGCACCGGAAGTATGCCGACCGCCATATTGGAATACCCGAGTGATGGGTATTCCAGTATGGCACCCGCTGGTGGTACAAGGCCCTTCCACAGTACCACCAGCGGGACACCGCCGGGACCCCGCCGCTGCCTGCCCACCCACCTCCGTCACAGCCGGCAGGAAAGACCACGGCTTGCGGCCTGTGCTGGAGATGCCACCCTTTGGTGGTGCCGCACCCCATCTCCAGCACAGGCCGCGGTCTTTCCTGCTGGCTGGCAACCAGGACCCCCCCACCGCTGGACCTGCTGCTGCTGGCCATGCCGACGGACCTGCCGTTGTCTGCCCACCATGTACACACACACGTTCACATACACACACTCGTAATCACATACACACACGTGTACTCACATCTCCAGCACAGGCCGCACACTAAACAGCTGAAGGAGCTGCACTGCTTTGCAACTGATCACATCTGGCCTCAACTCCACTAATCTGATATAGATGACCTTCCAAAGCCTGTTTTCACCTTCCTGACCGGGCCACTCTTTACAATTCTGAACACTTTCACTTTATGAGGTCATAACTCTGGAACGCTTCAATGGATCCCACTGATTCTGAGAATGTTTTCTTGTGATGTATTGTACTTCATGATAGTGGTAAAATTGATTTGATATAACTTGCGTTTATTTGTGAAAAAAATCAGAAATTTGGAGAAAATTTTGAAAATGTTGCAATTTTCAAACTTTTAATTTTTATGCCCTTAAATCGGTCATATCATATAAAATAATAAATAACATTTCCCACATGTCTACTTTACATCAGCACAATTTTTGAAACAAATTTTTTTTTGTTAGGAAGTTATGAGTTAAAAGTTGACCAGCGATTTTTTTTTTTTTTTGCAAAACCATTTTTTAGGGACCACCTCACATTTGAAGTGACTTTGAGGGGCCTGTATGACAGAAAATACCCAAAAGTGATGCCATTCTAAAAATTGCATGCCACAAGGTGCTCAAAAATTCCACATTCAGGTGCTTCACAGGAATTAATGGAATGTGGGAGGAAAAAATAAAAATTTACTTTTCTTTCACAAAAATTTTCATTTACTGTAGACCTAGTTTTTTTTTTACTTTCGCAAGGTTAACAGGAGAAAGTAGAAAATAGAATTTGTTGTGCAATTTCTGTAAGTATGCCGATATCACATATGTGGGGGAAAACCACTGTTTGGGCACACGGCAGGGCTTCGAAGGGAAGGAGCGCCATTTGACTTTTTGATTGTAAATTTTCCTGGCATAATTAGTGGTCATGGTTGGAGAGCCCCTGATGTTACTAAACAGTGGAAACCCCCCTCAAGTGACACCATTTTGGAAACTAGACTCCTTTGGGAACTTATTTAGGTGTGTATTGAGCACCTTGAACCCCAAGGTGCTTCACAGAAGTTTATAATGTTAAGCCATGAAAATAAAAAAAAAAAATCATATTTTTCCCGCAAAAATCTTTTTAGCTCCAAATTTTGTATTTTCACAAGGGTAACAGGAGAAAATGGATCCCAAAATTGGTTGCACAATTTCTCCTGAGTTCACCGATATGTGGTCAAAAACTACTTTTGAGGCACAGTGCAAAGCTCAGAAGGGAAGAAACGCCATATTACAGTGCAGATTTTGCTGCACTTGTTTGAGGGTGCCATATTACATTGGCAGACCCCTCCCCCCATAAGTGATCCCATTTTACAAACTAAACCGCTCAATAAATTCATCTAGAGGTGCAGTGATTATATTGACACCACAGGTGTGTCACAGACTTTTATACCATTGGATAGTGAGGAAAAAATAATTTACATTTTTACCACCAAGATTATGTGTTAGCCCCAAGTTTTACATTGTCATACTGAGAAATGGGTAAAAATGGCACCAAATTTTGTCCAACAATTTCTCCTGAATGTGGAGATGTCCCATATGTGGATGTACAGTACTGCTCAGTCATACGGGAAGACTTGGGAGAGAGAGAGAGAACGCTACTTGTCTCCAGGAGCGCAGATTTTCCTAGAATAGTTTGCAGATTCCATGTGAAGAGACACTAAGTGTTAGAAAAGCAGAATTCCCCTCAAGTGACCCCATTTTGGAAATTATAACCCTTTGGGAATTTATCTACAGATGTAGTGCCGATTTTGACTCTATGGGCTCATGCTCACTGGCGATAAAATCGCACGTTTGCAATCCGATTTAAAATCGGATTGCAATCTGACCAATGTTAGTCCATGGGTGACATCTCACTTGCGATTTTTTTTCCATCCAAAATCGGACTGAGAAAAAAAATCGCAGCATGCTGCGATTTTTGCCAATGCAAGTCAATGGGTGCAATTAAAATTGGACCAAAAACGGACCATCCCTTTTCCATCCCTTTAAAACGGATACATTACCATTCTGTGGCATAGAACACTGTAAATAGTCCTGTAAATGACTATAGAAAAATAGTTGCTGCGAAAAAAAACGGATTGCAAATGGATGTAAAACGGATGCAAAACGGATGGAAAGATTAAAAATCGCATAGAAATCGCATGACACTCGCATAGCACTCCACCCTTTTTTACAGTTCAGAAATCGGACCTTTTTTTAATCACAAATGAGGATGAGCCCTATGGGTGTTTTCCAGAAACAAGCAGCAGTGGATGTTGTCGAGTGAAAATAGCAAACTGCCACATCTGTGACCAGTACATTAGGCCCAGCTCATGCTTCTGGAGACACACCCTTGTAAATTAGGCGGGCTCTCATCACTACAGAAATGCCAAGCATGTGGGTGCTAAATGAGGTTTAGGAGGGAGAGAAAGAAAAGCACTATGTAATGATGCACACACTCATGTTTA
Organism: Dendrobates tinctorius; assembly: GCF_039654945.1. Taxonomy (NCBI): domain Eukaryota; kingdom Metazoa; phylum Chordata; class Amphibia; order Anura; family Dendrobatidae; genus Dendrobates; species Dendrobates tinctorius. The sequence goes on from NW_027361829.1 coordinate 72,373,517, forward strand.
TATACCTATAAAAACTGAGCATTTATTAAAATTAGAAAATAAGGGGGTAGACCTACATACTGTATAAAACCAAGTAAAAACCAGACAGCCCTGATCCTATATCTTCATGAGTAACAGTATAACAATAATGATCATTCCAAAGCAACCTCACTAGCAGATGAGGAGAGGGGGAGCAGAAGTATAACCATATACTGTACATATGCAGTACAATAATCTAATATAAACTTACCTTGTAATGTCTTCACATCCTGTTCCATCCAGATGTGTCCGGATCCCACAATTCCAAGCGGTGGAAGTTCACCGACCTCCATATTGGGACACCCAAGTGATGGATGTCTCAATATGGAAACTGCTGGTGGTACCTCCAGCAGAACACCGTTGCACCACACACACACTGTATATGTCGTATGCACCACACACACACTTTGTATATGCCGTACACAGATTCTTGTGCGGTACCACCAGCAGAACACTGTTGCGAACCCGCCGCCGGGATCAGCCAAGTGATTCACTGACCACCGCCGCCATATTTGTACAGGAGCGCATGCGCAGGTTTAATGTGACCGCTGCTGTCTGCACAAAGATGGTGGCGGTCTGATTTACTGCACCTGTGCAAATTCCACGCAGGCGCAGTGAATCATTCGGCTGATCCCGGCAGAAGACGTGCGACATGTCTACAGGCAGAGGAAGCCGGTCACATTTAAGGGGTTTTCCCACAAACAAAAGTTCATTTTAAAAATGGTCTGTCTGACCGTGTACAGAGCATACCTCATCTCCTGGGCAGGGGAGGAAGCAAAAGACAATACTGATATTACAGCAGGGGATCACAGAGGATTCACTTTGTGAAGTATAATATTTCACTGACTGTTTTTAAACAATATTTTACCTCACAAAACGTATCCTCTGCGATCTCCTGCTGTAATTGTCAATATTGTCTTTTGCCTCCTCCCCTGCCCAGGAGCTGTGGTATGTTCTGTACACGGTCACACAGACAATTTTTAAAATTAAGTTTTGTTCGTGGGAAAACCACTTTAAAAATCAAATATCAGTGCCAACATAGGGTAGACAGGTCAAAGAAGAGAGCACAGACGGGAGAAGTCAGTACATGGGGAGAGAGTGGATAGGTGGGTGAGCATATGGGGGGGGGATTCTCAACACTGCAAAGCCTGCCCCCATGGTGACCTTACCGCCCTCCATCTAGCAAAGATCATAAGCACAATAATACAGGCATATCCAACAAAAAAAGGTATATTGCCCATAAAAAAGCCAACTCCAAACCTGAACCTGGTATATCAAAAATCACACATGTATGATGGTAAGTAGTGTCCCAGAGATGCATGTGTGGAGAGATAAAGATGCAGGCAGCACTAGGAAAAGGTGCTAGGACATACAAAGAGGCAAGGTAGCCTGTGTCCTGGAATGAATGCCAGAAATGAATAGCTGAGGCATAGAAGGGTATTCCTACTTCTGCCCAAGCTGCAAGCAGAAGAGGGGAGGAGGTGCAAGGAAGCAAGTGAGGATCAGGTGCATGGCCCCACACTTATCGCTGTGCCTAGCATGGCTTTGTCAAGGGCATCATACCATTTTTTGTTGGATATACCTGTATTATTGTGCTTATGATCTTTATTACTGTACTGCATATGTATATGGTTATACTTCTGCCCCTCCCTACCTGCATGCTAGGGAGATTGCTTTGGAATGATTATTGTTATTCATGAAGATATACAGGATCAGGGATTTCTGTTTTTTACTTGGTTTTATATGTAGGTCTACCCCCTTGTTTTCTTATGTTAATAAATGCTAAGTATTTTATAGGTATATAAACATGAGTGTGCGCATCATTACGCAGTGCTTTTCTTTCTCTCCCTTCTATTGCATTATTTTACATCCAGATGCGGCAACTCGTTATGCTTATTTCTTGACAACTAGTTCTGTTTTTTCATATTTGTCTAAAATGTGGTTTAGGCACACTGGGGATCAGAAGGGAGGGGGGCATTTGGATTTGGGAGCGGAGAATTTGCTGAATTTCTTTTGGGGGCGAGGAGCTTTTCACTTTTCAAGAGCCTTTGTGCTACTAGTAACGTGGAAGCCCACTAATTTCCGTTAATAGATGACACACCAAAGTGGGGACTTGCTTTTTTTTGTGGATTGAGTTGAAGCTTTTATTGGCTGCATTTTACAGAACATTTATGATCGCATTTATCAGGCACTCTACGCTGAGCACTTTGGTGTTTCCATCTAAATCTCCAAGTGATGTGATAGATGGCACCCCCCCCGATGGATCCATTTACTATAATGAGGCAGCAGTTACTGTGGACTTAGTCTGGCCTCTGTTCAGCGATATCCTTTTCAGAAGTGCCCAACAGCACGTTTATGCAATCCTAAAAAAAAGACACCGCCTGATCACAGGTTCTATGGCATCCACAGTGCCTTCATCTCCCTAATTACAGAGAATCTTCCGCCGGGGGTTCTGTCAGAATAAAGTATTTGAGATTTACATGGAAATCCCAATGTAAGTGCTCAACGCAGAGCACAGGATAAGTGTGCGCCGAGCCTAAGGCTATGTGCACACGTTGCAGATTGTTTTTTTTCGCTGCAAAAACACATACAAAAAGCAACTCATTGAATTCAATGGCATGCCGCACATGCTGTGCTAATGCTGCATATTTTTCCACGGCAGAATCGCATCACAGGAAAAAAAAGCAGCATGCTTATTCTTTGTGCAGATTCACAGGGATTCTGCACACATAGGAATGCATTGATCCACTTACTTTCCACATGTGGCCATGCCTACCATGCGCAAAGAAAGCAGATCATATGCGGATGGTACCCAGAGTCTGGAGAAGACTCTCCTCCAGGCCCTGGGTACAATATCCCTGTTAAAATTAAAAAAAAAAAATTGTGATATTTTCACCTTCTGGCGTCCCCCGCAGTGTTCCCAGGCCTCAGCGATAATCCTGGCAAGTCCCGTTCTCAGTGATGCCTTGCGACAATGACCTGTGATGACATAGCATCACACAAGACAGCTACCTCATCACAGGTCATGGTCGCAAAGCATCATTGGGAACGCGACTTGCCAAGCATCGCTGAGGCCTAGGAACGCTGCGGGTGCCGCCGGAAGGCGACAATATCACGATTTTTTACTTTTAACATTATATCGTTTACTACTGATGCTGCATAGGCAGCCTCAATAGTAAAAAATTGGTTATGCTTGTCAAACACTGTTTGGCGAGTGTGACCAACCTGTCAGTTTTCCAAGCGATGCTACAGATCACTTGGAAACCGCTAGCATTCTGCAAACTAATTACGCTTGCAAAACGCTAGTTTTTCACGGGAATTCAGCATGCGGATTTCCCGCTGCAGGGAGTTGCAGAATTTCCATGGCAATTCCGCACGTGTGCACGTAGCCTTACTGTGATCTTTGGGAGACAGAATGAAAACAAAAAAATTAGCATGTGAAGAATTGGTTTTATTCTTACACCGTTCCTCATGCAGTATAAGTGATTAGATGACTATTCTCCAGGTCAGTGCGATTACAGCGATACCCGATTTATATCGGGTTTTGTTTGGCAGCTGTCAGGTGCTTGTTATTGCGAAAACTAACTTTTGCATCACGTTTAATTAGCTATAGTTTTTCCATATTTTGGCAAAGTTATGTTAGGACTTGTTTTTTGCAGGAAGAGCTGACTTTTTTATTGCTACCATTTTCGGATACATGACATTTTTTGATCGCTTTCTATTCCGATTTTTGGGAGACAGAGTGAGCAAAAAAAATAAAAAATTCAGGAATTGCTTTTTTTTATACCGTTCGATGTGTGGTAAAAGTAATAAGTCAGCTTTAGGCCAGTACGTTTACAGCAATATCTCTTTATATATTATGTTTTGGCACTTTTGCACAAAAACTATTTTATTGCAAAAATATATTTTTCGGATTATAAGACGCACTTCTTTCCCTTGGGGGAGTGGCACATTGCTGCAGGCTGGGATCATTGCCAAGACTTCACCCTCAGCATTAAAAGCAGTAAAAGATACTAAAGCTCATCACAGCGGCCAGTTTCTCCAGACCTTAGTAGAAAAAGTTCTGCAAGATTATAAACTCACAAAAGAACAGGTTCTTTCTATTGGAACTGATAATGCGTCAAACATAAGTACAATTACACTGATGAATGAGAATAATGAAGGTTAACAGCAGCTAGAAGAACATTTCACATTCAGTATGTTGGAGGGCCACAGTCCTGTTCCCATAACGGAGAAACACACAGATATTACTACAGAAGAACAGCAAAATGATTCTTTACAGTTAGATGATCTTGTTGAAGCAGCTTCACACCTCTTTCCTATTCATGACATGCACTGTTGTGCACATACTGCAGCTGGCATTAAGGGATAGTCTGCAAGAGGGACATGCTGGAACTCTGATTAGCAGAGTAAGGAAATTGGCTATTGCTGCCAGAACCCCTAAAAGAGACGTGCTGGAAAATGGGCAATTGTGGGTCAAGCCATTCGGTGGGGCAGAGCCTATTTAATGATTGAGCTGAATCCCTTCCTTGTAGATATGGCTAACCATCAGGTAACACTACATGAAGGTCAATGGACACAGGTAGCTGAATTAAAGGAATTGCTTCATCACCCATTTACAGTGACTAAAAAGTTACAAGCAGAGGATTTAACTCCTGGCATTCTTATAAAGGAGTGGAAGAACTTGTTGTTTTGCCTGTCCCAAAGAGGTTTAAATCGCAGATTGCATTGCTGTTTCAATGAAACGGAGACACACTGCTATTAGAAAATAAAATTCTTCTGGCAGCTGTTTATGTGAACCCGAGCCATCGTATATATATTGCTGGATGATCAACAGCTTACTAAAGGAAAAGCTCTAATTGAGGTAGCCGTTAGGATGAGTGGGCTACAGGACAGCCAAGAGCAAGCGGACTCTGGTCCTGCTAGTGCTGCTGCCGTTTCTTCATCCTCAGATGAAGAGTTTGATTTCAAAAAGTATTTGGATGGCATGGAGCAGGCAAAGCGTTGCCGCAGGGAAAAATATTCCCCTCCCATAGAAAAAAGATTGACCATATTTCAGCAACATTTTTCACTTGCTATCAAAGTAGAAGAATTCAATCATTGATCAAAACTGACTGTACACAAGGCAATTCCTTTACACCCTGAAATTGTTAGACATGTTGCCCATGTGGTTACTGCTTTGCCACCAACCCAAGTTAGTGTAGAGATGTTGTTCTCCAGCCTTAAAATTAGGTCAGATTTGAGGTAATCTATGGAGGATCTGATTGAGGCGATACCATGTCTCAGGACAAATTCATTGACAGCACAAGTGTTATTCAGTATGTTTTTTTGTTGAAAACTGTTTATTCCCCCCACTTACTGCATAATGTATAAATTGTAAATACGCAATAGATTTTTTTTTTTTGTCTAAACTTGTATTCCAATATATATTTTATATCTAAATGACTTGATTATTGTATCATATTGATGAGTAAAACTCTGATGTTACCATTTTACTACAGTAAATTTATCACTTCAATATGAGCCATATATGAGGGAATCGGAGTCGTGCAGTCAGAGTCAAGGAAATTGAGTCAGAAGTTTGGCTTATCAACTCCACAGTCCAGGATATCCACGTACTAAAGTATTAATAGGCACTGTAACATGGTTAATTCCTCAATGTGGGTCAGGCTGCTTTTTTGATAGGGACTTAGTTAATTGCTGTGGGAGTTTTCAATATGGACTTTGAGCCAAAGTTTGGCACATCAGGTATATATTCTATTTCATTTTTAACAACGTCTAGTTAAGTCTCATGTAACAAAACTTAGTCTTCCAGATTTGCCCCAAAATCCCTAAAAGGGAAGAGGGAAAAAAATTTGCATAGCCACATAGGATAATATTGGGATGAGTTATACAGTTATCTGCATGAACCCTTAGGTTTTTTTCCCCTGGACACCACCAAAACCCTTTGCGTTTTTACAAGGGAAATTTACCATAGTTACCAAAAGGTTTTACTAGTAAGAAGTCTTCGCATCAACAGCCTCGGAATCTTCGCTAAGTTGCTGTACAGCTTAGCATCTCCCCTTTACTTTTATCATACATAATTGGAACTTTTTTGCCCTCTTTAGCCTTGTGATTAAGTCCTTGGCCATTGTTAGACTAATTTGAATGGTGATATCTGGTTAGCTTATTCAGGCATAAAGTGTGTTTCAGTGACCTGACTTTATATATTACTGTAAAAAGTGATATTTTGCCTACTTGAAATACAAAGTGCCCAAATCTGTCTTGGCAAGTACAAATTACAAATATAAAAGTGACCAATTACAAGTAAGATGTGACCAATCATCTTTGCATCTCACTACAGTCAAGACTCTCCTCAGATAGTGGTCTGGTTCCTTGTCTTTTTGACACTGCAACTTCTGAGCTAAAATACATGTGGCATTTCACTTAATCATACAGCAGTTCTCATTTATCTTCAACGGTAGTTATATTCTGTCTCATTTTAATAAAATGCTATTTTTTTTCCTGATACACAGTTAAAGTCGCCACACATGTATTGACCCATACAAGGCTTGTAGTGAGAACCCCTTCAGATTAATAAAACCATGTGTGACTCTGCCATGCAGTACACCACTACATGCATGGAAAGCCTTCTTGGAAATAAAGGCTTATTTTGGCCATGGAACCTACTGAAGGCCAAGGAGAATACATACAAATATATATATATATAGCAAGTATCTCTCTCCCCTTACTTGCCAAACTTCACCTCCCTCCACAAGAGCATTTCTTTAACAAGTTAACATTTCTGTTATAAATGCTCACATATGAACGGTGGTTTGACTTGTTATAAACAGACACCGTAATCTAAGTCAGGCCAGATAGTCACCTTCACTATAAAGACAACTAGTAGAAGTTTATTGTAAGAACATTATTCATTGTAAATTGCACATAATGTTCAGAAATTAAAACAAAAGCCAACATAGGCAGCAACAAACATGTTTTAATACAACAAAAACATCAAATCAAGTGGAAAAAGAAGTTGACAGATCACTAAAACATTTCCATTGGAAATGTGCTAAAACCTTTTGTTCCAACCTACCATCTTACAGCTATTTTTTGTTTTGTTACTAGCCTACTCTTTACACACGTTCGATAATCATGCACAAAAGGACCTAGAGTTGAATGCTCAGACATATTAAAAGTCCTTTGTGCAAATTAATTGGGACAAAGCAAAATAAAACCAAGACACATTTTTGAATATTTAATAACATGTTATAATGCACTGTTACATACTGATTTTAGTAAGAAATATGTCCTCCATTAGCAGATGAGATTTTCAATGCATTTTGGCATTGATTCTACCAAGTTTTTGCATAAATTCTTTAATTCTTCATCATGGAACCACATTTGTATGGCACTGTTTATCATGCGTTCTTTGGTTGTACAGTTCATTTTGCCAAGACGTCTCTTCACAATGCTCCACAAATTTTCTTTAAGATTTAAGTCTGGTGAATTGCCAGGCCAGTCCAGCACTTTTATTTTCTTCCAGGAATTTCTTCACACTTGTAATTGTGGCATGGAGCCAAATTTTGTTGGAATGTCCCTTCAAATTTATGCATGAATGGCACAATAAAACTGTGTTTGGATGAATTCATCATACCATCAAAAGGAAATAAGCTCCCTGTACCATCAGCTGTAAAAAAGCCCCAAAACATTAGTTTGAGGGTGTTTTACAGTTTGCAAGCTGATCATATTCAACAATGGTTCATTTTTGCTTCTAACATTTGCTCTGTAACCTTGAACAAAAAGATGGCTTTCATCACTGAAAATTACCTTTTTCCACTGGCTAGTTGTCCAAGATTTATATTTTTTTGCCCATGCGACTTGTTTGCCTTCGTTGGAGATGTTAGTTTCTTTACTGGCTTTGTTGCCCTCCGACCAGCTTCCAGAAGCCTGCGCCGTACAGTCGAATCGCTAATATCAATACCTGCAGCGAACAAGTCTCTTTGGAGGTCTTTACTTGTTTTTCTTGCATTAATTTTACTATTTCTGACAAGTGTTTTATCAGTTCTTTGTGTCGTTTTCCTTTTTCTTCCACATTTCCCTTTTCGATTTGGAGAAAACGATCCAGTTTCATTGTGTCTGCGAATTATTCTTGAAACGGTAGATTTTCCAATACCAACGGTGGAAGCGATTTCTCTTGCAGTCAGACTTGTATGTTCATTAAGAGTAATAATTGTAAACCTCTTCTCTGGAGTAACATCCATTTTTACAGGCACAAATCACACAGAGAAAAAGTACACTAAACCACTCCTCACAGAAACAAGCTGTCAACTGAAGCTGAGGGGGCAGCTAGCTGTTATTTTCTGACTAAAACCAGTCAAACCACATTTTATTACTCAAGGTTGTACACTCACACCTGTTCAAAGCAGTTAAAACTGGTTTGAATCACTGACTGGTAACCAACTTACGATTTTACTTAAAAAAAATGCTTTGTCCCAATTAATTTGCACAGCACTTGTACTGCAAATATTCATTTATTTATTTTTGAGTGCCAGCCTTGGCAGGAGAGAATGAGGATATACAGTAATTTACATCTCAGAAACCATGGACCTTCAGCTGTTCTTCCTTAACAATGCCAATCTGCAAAAAAAAAAAAAAAAAAAAAGTGGAAATTACAAGTTCATGTTGTGCACAATAAGTTTACATCAAGTGGTTTACAACAGTTCATGTTAGTGCTTTAAATATCGCAATATCTTTGCACAACTCTTAACTACGAGAAGTTAACTAGCTTGGACTGCGGCAAAATTTTACAAGTGGGTGGAGCTTGGCCATGTGGGGGTGTTGACATGCACAATCAAAAGTGGAAATAACAGAAGTGTACACCAATGCCCGACTCCTGTACATTTCTTGCAGTAGAGCATGGCAACTAAAAGATGATCTTGCTCAGAGTTCGAATAAGAAGCGCTAAAAGTTCATTATAATTGGCACACTAGCCTTGATGACTCAGCCTTAGACTTAAAGGGGTGTCCTGGACCAAATAATTGATGGGTAAGCATCGTCTACTTTCAATTTTAAAAATGAATGAGATCAGTTGATGCCGAAGATACGGCCACTGCCTTTCAGGGCTTATCTACAGCATTTTATAATGCTGTAGATAGTAGGTATTGCAGGTCCGGGGCCTCCCATCTTCTTGCGATGCCGCCTTCCTGCTTGCTTCATCGCTCCCCGGCATCGCAATCCTGTGCAGGCGTACTTTGCTGCCCTGTTCAGGGCAGAAGTACTGCAGTGCGTAGGCGCTGGGCCTCTGATCTTTCCCGGCGCCTGCGCACTGCAGTAGGAGCGCAATGCCTGGGAGCCATGAAGCAAGCAGGAGGACAGTGTTGCAAGAAGATGGGAGGCACTGGACCCAGACCTGCGACACCCATCAGACCAGAAGCACCCTCCCCAACCAAGTATAATAAAATTTCTCTCAAATTTCAGGTCGGACCGGATGCTTATTTACAGCTTTATAGAATGCTGTAGATAAGCCCTGAAAGGCAGTGGCACAGGTTCCCTTTAAAGACAAAGATTAGCCATTTAGAATTTCTTCTATATAAGTTAATGAGAATGACAGACACTTAAGGTGTGCAGGAACATGCAAAAACAGAACAGTGGGTTTAAAATTCCCCCAAAAGATAAGGCTTAACGCCAACTAAAAATTGATGCAATCAGGAGAGATCATCTAATGGGCAAGAAGTGCAAAGATTAACATACCAATAGAGGTTTTTTTGCTCATCAAGGTTGTCCAGAAGTTGTGACTTGGGATCTTCACTCCTATTTTGCCTAGCTCAATATAAACTGGTTGAGCAGGGGCATACCACCAGAACTACTCATTAATGACCAGCTGTGGTATGCCTTGCACCAGGAATTTTACCCTAGTGCCTGTCTGAAGTTCATGGTGAAGCACATAGCACTTTTCAGACACTGGATTCATAAGGAGGCACACATCTCTTAATGGATGTTTGACTTAAACAACCCTCATCAAGAATTGCATGAACAATGCTCGTCTTGATGACTAAGTCCTTATTAAGAATTATTAACTTGTTGCTGTCAGGAGTCATTTGCTTTGAGTTTCCTGACCAGTAGCTCAGAGTCCACTAGAACTGCAGCAGAGTTTCTTTTTTTTCCTTTTATTACCTTCCCCTTCTGCACCAGAAAGATTTCTCTACAAAAGTAGACTAAGCATATTCAAGACAGTCTTTGCAAACAGCAACACATGCACCTTTTCAGAGCAGAATACAAAATAAAAGCTGCTTTATGACTGGTTGCCATGGGCAGCAAAGTATTACTTTAGCCTGTTTTATAACTGTTTATGGTAAGGGAGAAGGGTACAGCTTTGTAGAAAGGGCAGGAGTGAGCAGCTAGGATGGATTGGATACATTGACTTCCTGTAAACAGGATGACCACATCCATTCCACATTTACTAGTGTGGTTGTCAAACACAGAATTCTTAAGGGTCAGAATGTATAAATGTAACGGATGGGATGAACTTTAAACTGATATATTGCTAGCTCACAATAGTCTAAGGAAGGAGTTGCTGCAGTGCTTAAAGTCATATGAATTGATTTGTAAGGAGTATTAAAAAGGAATAAAAAAAATCTTCCCAAGGTTCAACAGTAAGAGCAACTCAAGTCCTTTATAAGCCAACCAGGACTACTTACCTCCATAAGAAACTGACAGATGTTTTTCCTTTGGTCACCCTGAAGTTGAATGACTTCACCGTATTCTGGATGTTCAATCACAGTACCATTACAGGCAAACTTCTACAAAGGTAAAGGAAAAATAAAAGCTGTAACAAAAGGGTCACTTCATAGCAATCTGCATTTTATTACAGTGTCTGCTGAATCATCAGTACCATAGCCAGTTTATTATGTAGTTAGAAAAAGTCAAAGTGAAACAGTTACCTTCTTAAAGGCTTTTACAAGTTTCTTTTTGTCGTAATCATCTGCAATACCCTGTACAGTGGTCAGAGTCTTTCTGCCGTTTCGTTGTTGAATTCTTATATGGATATAATCTTCAGTCCCTGCCGGGAGTAAGTCGTCACCCTTAGTTGCATCAGCAAAGGGGTCTGAAAGAAAATACAATTTTATGTATGCAGGTTTTGTTAAGACAGTTTAACCCCTTAACGGAGGTATTTTCATCTTTGTTTTTTGCTCCCCCCTTCTTCCCAGAGTCATAACTATTATTTTTCGGTCAAAAGGCCATGTGAGGAGCTTGTTTTTTGTGGGACAAGTAGTACTTTTGAACAACACAAATGGTTTTAACATAGCGTGTACTGGAAAACGGGGAACAAAAATTCCAAGTGCAGTGAGAAAAAAAAAAAAAAAAAAAATTCCACACTTGTTTTGTTTTTTTACCATGTTCACTAAATGCTAAAACTGACCTGTTATTATTCTCCAGGTCACTACAGAGTTGATAGACAGACATGTCAAGGTTCTTCATTTAACCCCTTCATGACCCAACCTATTTTGACCTTAATGAACTGGCCATTTTTTGCAATTCTGACCAGTGTCGCTTTCTGAGGTAACAACCCAGGATCGCTTCAACGGATCCTAGCGATTCTGAGATAGTTTTTTCGTGACATATTGGGCTTCATGTTAGTGGTAAACTTAAGTCGATAATTTTACGTTTGTGAAAAAAACGGAAATTTGTTGAAAATTTTGCAATTTTCAAATCTGAGTTTTTATTCTGTTAAACCAGAGTTATGTGACACAAAATAGTTAATAAACATTTCCCACATGTCTACTTTAGATCAGCACAATTTTGGAAACACTTTTTTTTGCTAGGAAGTTAAATTATAAGGGTTAAAATTTGACCAGCGATCTCATTTTTATAACAAAATTTACAAAACCATTTTTTTTTTTTTTTTTTTTTAGGGACCACCTCACATGAAATCACTTTGAGGGGGTCTATGACAGAACATACCCAAAAGTGACACCATTCTAAAAACTGCACCCCTCATGCTACTCAAAACTACACTCAAGAAGATGATTAACCCTTCAAGTGCTTCACAGGAACTAAAGCAACTTGGAAGGAAAAAATAGGATGTTTTAATTTTTCAAACAAAAATTCATTTAGCATCAATTTTTTCATTTTCACATGGGCAACAGGATAAAATGGATCCTGAAATTTGTTGGGCAATTTCTCCTGAGTACACTGATACATCATATGTAGTCATAAACCACTCTTTGGGCGCACGACAGAGCTCGGAAGGGAAAGAGCGCCATTTGACTTTTTGAATGGAAAATTAGCTCCGTTAGAGGACACTATGTCACGTATGGAGAGCCCCTGAACATTGGAGCTCCCCCTCAAGTGACCCCATTTTGAAAACTAGATACTGCAAGGAACTTATCTAGATGTGTGGTGAGCACTTTGAACCCCCCCCCCCCAGTGCTTCACAGAAGTTTATAACGCAGAGCCGTGAAAATAAAAAATTTCCCACAAAAATAATTTAATCCCCAATTTTTTATTTTACCAAGAGTAACAGGAGAAATTAGACCCCCAAAGTTGCCGTGCAATTTTTCCTGAGTACGCTGATACCCCATATGTTGGGGTAAACCACTGTTTGGGCACACGTCGGGGCTCAGAAGGGAGGGAGCACCGTTTGACTTTTTGAATGCAAAATTGGCTGGAATCAATGGTGATGCCATGTCGCGCTTGGAGACCCCCTGATGTGCGTAAAAAGTGGAAACCCCTCAATTCTAACTCCAACCCTAACCCCAACCCACCTCTAACCCTAATCCCAACCCCAACCGAAGAATAAAAATATATTTTATTTCATTATTTGTTCCTACCTATGAAGGGGTTATTTACTATTTTTTTTATTTTGATCACTGTGATAGGGTCTATCACAGTGATTAAAATGTACCTGGAAATAATGAATCTGCCGGCCGATTCGGCGGGCGCACTGTGCATGCGCCCGCCATTTTGGAAGATGGCGGCGCCCATGGACGATGCAGGAGGGACACCGGGACTCAGGAGGTACTGGGGGAGCGGAAGGCAGGGGGAGCAGATGTCGGTGGCAGGGGCATATCGCCCCCATCGGTCGGTGGTGGGTCTGATCACTGTCTCCAGCCATGGCCGATGATATTGCAGCATCGGCCATGGCAGGATTGTAAAATATTTCACCAAGTTTCATTGGTGAAATACTACAATTGCTCTGATTGGCTGTTGGAAGTGAAACAGCCAATCAGAGTGACCGTAGCCCGGGGGGGGGGTTATGTAGGCGACATGGGTCAAGAAGGGGCTAAGTGGTGAAAACAAAACACACATTTGGCATTTAGAATTTTCTCGCTCTGCAGTTTACTAATGGGGCTTATTTTTTATATAGATGGATAGAGGTATTCTGAATACGGCGATACCAAAGGTCTGAATTTTGTGGTTTTATTTTGAATGGGGAGCGAAAGGGGGGGGGTGATTTGAACTATATATTTGTAAAAACTTTCACTTTCTGCATGCTTCAGTAGTCTCTTTAGGAGACTAGAAGCTGCAGTTGTCTGATCAGTTCTGCTACATACAGGCAATCAGAACACCTGCATGTAGCAGAAATGCTCACTTGCTATGACAACCACAGAGTGACCAGCGATAACTTGATATGGGGGGGGGGGGTCACCGTTGTCCAATTTGTCCTGAGTACGCCGAAACCCAGTATGTGGGGGGTGGGGGGAAACCACTGTTTGAGCACACAGCAGGGCTCAGAAGGGAAGGAGCACCATTTGACTTTTTGAAATGAAAATTAGCTCCAATCGTTAGCGGACACCATGCTGTGTTTGGAGAGCCCCTGTGTGCCTAAACATTGGAGCTCCCCCACAAGTGACCCCATTTTGGAAGCTAGATCCCACAAGGAACTTAGATGTGTGGTGAGCACTCTGAATCCCCAAGTGCTTCCCAGGAGTTAACGCAGAGCCGTGAAAATAAAAAAATCATTTTATTTCCTCAAAAATGATTTTTTAGCCCGCAATTTTTTTTATTTTCACAAGGCTAACAGGAGAAATTGGACCCAAAAGTTGTTGTCCAGTTTGTCTGGAGTACGCTGGTACCCCATATATGGGGGTAACCACTGTTTGGTCACACGTCAGGGCTCAGAAGGGAGGGAGCACCATTTGACTTTTTGAATGCAAAATTGGCTGAATCAATGGTGGCGCCATGTCGTGTTTGGAGACCCCCTGATGTGGCTAAATAGTGGAAACCCCTCAATTCTAACTCAACCCTAACCCCAAAACAAGGGGGGGGGGATTTTCTTTAATTTATTATTTGTCCCTACCTATGGGGGCGATAAACAGGGGGTTAATTTACTTTTTTTATTTTGATCACTGTGAAACTGTCACTGAATGAATGAATGAATGAATGAATGAATGAATCTGCTTGCCAGCAGATTCGGCGGGCGCACTGCGCATGCTCCCGCCATTTTGGAAAATGGCAGCGGGACACCGTGCCTTGGAAGGTACCGGGGGGGTGATCGGAAGGCGGTGGGGAGTGGAAGGAAGGGGGGGGGGGGAGCAGATGCTATTGCAGCATCGGCCATGGCTGGATTGTAATATTTCACCAAGTTTCATTGGTGAAACATTACAATTGCTCTGATTGGCTGTTAAAAGTGAAACAGCCAATCAGAGCGATCGTAGCCACGGGGGGCTAAGCCGCCAATACCTTCACATGGCCAGTCCAATAATCCATTACTGAGAAATCTGTTTAAATTTATGTGCAAATGAGGCAGCAGATCTTAAGCCTTTGTCATTCCAGCTGTCATGATCCAGCGTGGATATGACAGATTAAATGGATAAGTGAACTTTTGTTTCCCTTTGGCTTGGTGCCAAAGTGGGTTGATTGCCCCCGGTGGCCATTAGAATTATTACACGTGGTATCGTTCATTCTAAATTGCCCCGTGGTGGTGAGCGGTAGTGCACTTTAGTTTCTTTGGTTTAGTGCACGTAATTATAAATCAGGTGTTAGGCTCTATAAAAGAGTTCAGGTGTGTTTGATGACTGTTGGTGATATTGTGTTCGTCATTTGGGAAGCAAGCCTGGGTGATGAAGGAGCTGAATATGAGTCCTGCGCAGCCCAGCCAGAGGGGACGAGTGGCAGCTATGTGGTCTGCAAGAAGGGCTGGCATGGCGTGGTGGAGTCACAGTTTATGGTGTCGGCAGGAAGTGCTTGCATGGCTTGATGGAGTGATGACTATGGAGAGAGTTGCACTCAGCATGTGGGACTTGGTTGCTGAGAGCTGGACTCAAGCATGCTTGACTTTTTCGGCAGGAGCTGAACTCATCTTTGGGACTCTGTTACTGGACTCTGCTCCGAGGCTGCACTATGGTGATGGATCCAGGTGGAGGAGAAGATGCACACAGGTGGTGGGCTCTGTTGCTAGGTGCATACGCAACAAAGCAAAGCTAAGTGGTGTTTCCCCTGTATTGTCATTTTCCCTCATGCGTGTTTAGTGCAGTGGTGGGATTAGTTTCCGCACCGACCAATTCCCTAGTGAGGGTTTAGGTTCAGGGCGAGCTAGGGTTTTTAGGTTCCTGTGCGTCGCCCGGTGCAGAACCAGCATAGGGAACATTAGGAGTGCAGGGACACTGGCTCAGGGGAGTACAGGAGGTCTCCACTTCCCTATTGCAGGGCCCACCATTGTTAATGTTACCCAGGTTCCCCATTATTTAAATTCACCTTACTGGAGGCGGGGTTTGCAGATGGTGTCACTGTGCATCGGTCAACAATACAGCGCACTTTGCACAAGGAGAAGCTGTATGGGAGAGTGATGCGAAAGAAGCCGTTTCTGCAAGCACGCCAAACAGAGTCGCCTGAGGTATGCAAAAGCACATTTGGACAAGCCAGGTACATTTTGGAAGAAGGTCCTGTGAACTGATGAAACAAAGATTGAGTTGTTTGGTCATACAAAAAGGCGTTATGCATGCGCTGTATTGTTGACCGATGCACAGTGACACCATCTGCAGCAAGATGATGCTGCAGGTCTTTGGAGGTGGTCTGTGAATTGTCCTTGACTGTTCTCACCATTCTTCTCTGCCTTTCTGATATTTTTCTTGGCCTGCCACTTCTGGGCTTAACAAGAACTGTACCTGTGTTCTTCCATTTCCTTACTATGTTCCTCACAGTGGAAACTGACTGGTTAAATCTCTGAGACAACTTTTAGTATCCTTCCCCTGAAAAGCTATGTTGAATAATCTTTGTTTTCAGATCATTTGAGAGTTGTTATGAGGAGCCCATGATGCCACTCTTCATAGGAGAATCAAAGAGGAGAACTACTTGCAAGTGGCCACTTTAAATACCTTTTCTCATGATTTCATACACCTGGCTATGAAGTTCAAAGCTCAATGAGGTTACAAAACCAATTTAGTACTTCAGGAAGTCAGTAAAAAGTAGTTCGGAGTGTTCAAATCAAGAAAATGATAAGGGTGCCCATACTTTTGCACCGGTCAAATTTTGTTTAAATGCAGATTGCACATTTTCTGTTAGTACAATAAACCTCATTTGAATCCAGAAATATAACCGAGTCCATCAGTTATTAGATATATGAAACTGAAATACCTGTTGCAAAAACCAAAATTGTTATAAAGAAAAAAGGTTAACATTAATAGGGATGCCCAAACTTTTACATATGACTGTATGTGACCGAAATAGCCACGGGCGGAACTGCGATCTGCCTGCGGCTATTAACTAGTTAAATGCCGCTGTCAAACTCTAGACATCCAGCTGGAAATGCGCACACCGGTGACATGCATCACGTGATTGCACCCCCCCCCCCCCCAATTTCGCCACAAAAAACTGTGAAAAACTTAAGTCGAGTATAAGCCTAGGGTGGAAAATGCAGCAGCTACTGGTAAATTTAAAAAATAAGAATGGATACCAATAAAAGTAAAATTAATTGAGACATCAGTAGGTTAAATGTTTTTGTATATCCATATTGAATCAGGAGCCCCACATAATGCTCCATACAGTTCATGATAGCCCCATAAGATGCTCCATAGAATAATATGCCCCATATGCTGCTCCATAAAGGTTATGGCCTTATAAGATGCTCCATAGATTATGCCTCCATAAGACGCTCCATAGATTATACCCATATATGCTGCCCCCATAAGATGCTCCATAGATTATACCCCTATATGCTGCCCCCATAAGATGCTCCATAGATTATAGTTGCCCCTATAAGATGCTCCATAGATCATACCCTTATATGTTGCCCCTATAAGATGCTCCATAGATTATACCCCTATATGTTGCCCCTATAAGATGCTCCATAGATTATGCCCCCATGTGCTGCCGCAATAAAAAAAAAAAAAAAAAAAAAAAAAAAAAAGTGACACTCACCTCTCCGTCGCTCTGGGCCAGGTGCTGCTGTCACCTGAGATTCACCTGTCCCCCAGTCCATCGCTGCTTGCTTCTGTCTGGTATATCATCTGCCAGTGACGTTCAGACTGCAGGGTGCGCAGCGCGCACTAGCCACGTCACCGCGCCCTCTTCTGTCTGAACGTCACTGACAGATGACGTGCCAGACAGCAGCAAGCAGCGATGGACCCCGGACAGGAGAGTATTGCTATACTTACCCGTCCTGGCACGGTCTCTGCAGTCTCCAGTTTCTCCTTCTCCGCGATCTCCCTTCCTGCCTCCAGCGGTCACGTGGTACCGCTCATTAAACTCATGAATATGCGCATATTCGTGAGTGTAGTGAGCAGTACCATGTGACCGCTGAAGGCAGATCGTGGAGAAGCTGGGGGCTACAGAGACCGTGCCAGGACGAGTAAGTATGACCTGACACCCCCCCACCCTGGTGTATATGAGTCGAATATAAGCCAAGAGGGGGACTTTCAGCCAAAAAAAAAATGGGCTGAAAATCTCCGCTTATATATGGTACTGCAGCATGCAGGCACCAGGATAGGTCAAAGAGCTCGGGTGCATGTGCACTGCAGTAGTTTACTCTGCCCTAGTCAGGGCAGAGAAGTATGCCTCAGCAGGAGCGCAATGCATGAGAAACTGGATGACGCACACAAAGCATGGAGGACGGCATCGCAAGGGAGATGCCGATCCAAAAAGAGCAACACCCATCGTACCTCCCAGGAGATTAAATTAGAAGTCTTTTCTTATCCCTTAGGTTTCGGGCAGATATACAGCATTCTATAATGCTATCAACATTGAAAGGTGGTCATATTTCTTTATTCACACCAGGTGACAGGTTCCCTTTAAGTACACCCCCCTGGGCCCATTAGTGTTTACTTTATTTAAAGTGGGTGGCAAACCCTTTAAGCAATATTTGATTGAGGACCCTGAATTGTTGCTCAGTGATCAAACAAAACACTTATCTGAGCACATCGGCCCCAAGTTATCATAATTGCAAGGTTCACAGCCTGTACAGTGGCCAAGCATCCTGTGATTATCAGATCCAGGCAGTGTACACATCCCTCCCTGTACCTGCCCCAGCATCTCTGCCAGTGCTTGTAGTCAGTACACCAAGCCACTACTCAACTTCTGACTCCCAACATGTACATGAAGTGCAGCAAAGATTAATCTCAGCTAGGAGCCAAGATCCTATATCAGGAACAGAACAGACATTTAAAGGACATTTCATAACTTTTTCAAATTATGAAAATATTTACAGCAAATCATGCATTGATTGTACAGGGTCAGCCATTTATATTGATACACCTAACTAAAATGGGAATGGTTGGTGATATCAACTTCCTGTTTGTGGCACATTAGTATATGGGAGGGGGGAAACTTTTCAAGATGGGTGGTGACCATGGCGGCCACTTAGGATCCAACTTTGTTTTGCAATGGGAAAAACAGTAAGGTTCTGCAGGAGCTGAGGTGTGCAATATCAGATTCTGCAGAACAGTAGGAGGTTCTTCCCCCCGCTAGTTTTGATCCTGGCTAAAACAGTTTCTTATAGATATGATGAACCCTCAGGTAACCCTGAATGAAGGTCTCTCTGCTCCTGCCCCCGTGAACCCCTCCTCGCACCTGCCCCCCTGCACCTAGCCCCTGTGAACCCCTCCTCGCACCTGACCCCAGCCTCTCTGCACCTACCCCGTGAACCCTTCCTCACAGCTACCCCCGGCCTCTCTGCACCTAGCCCCTGTGAACCCCTCCTCACACCTGCCCCCAGCCTCTCTGCACCTAGCCCCTGTGAACCCCTCCTCGCACCTGCCCCCGTGAACCCCTCCTCGCACCTGCCCCCGTGAACCCCTCCTCGCACCTGCCCCCGTGAACCCCTCCTCGCACCTGCCCCCGTGAACCCCTCCTCGCACCTGCCCCCGTGAACCCCTCCTCGCACCTGCCCCCGTGAACCCCTCCTCGCACCTGCCCCCGTGAACCCCTCCTCGCACCTGCCCCCGTGAACCCCTCCTCGCACCTGCCCCCGTGAACCCCTCCTCGCACCTGCCCCCGTGAACCCCTCCTCGCACCTGCCCCCGTGAACCCCTCCTCGCACCTGCCCCCGTGAACCCCTCCTCGCACCTGCCCCCGTGAACCCCTCCTCGCACCTGCCCCCGTGAACCCCTCCTCGCACCTGCCCCCGAACTCTCCGCATTCCTCAGCCCTTCTGGTAGTGTACATGCCTGTAACCAGCACTGGAAATGACAGGTGTCGCATTCCTCCCTACATAGGACTCCCACAGCGCCCTGTGCAGACAGAAGGGTGGGGTGGTCCTCCGGCATGTAGGTCCCTAGCTATCTCCCATTAGAGCCCAGATAAGAGGAGACATCCCGGCGCCTCCTCTAACACATGTCGCCATTTTGTGACTGGAGACATAGATGGAGTGTGAGGTAAAGCCGGGATGACGGCGCGGTCCGGCACGAGTGGGGAGGCAGAAGCTTCTCTCCCGGGCCTACAGCGCAGTACAGTCGCCGTGACTACTCACCGAAAGAGTTGAGGTTCTGGATAGAGGACATGCGATATTATTACGTGCACGGAGTGCAGATGAAAAGGCTGGCGGCGGCCGGAGCGGCGATGAAGAGCAGAGTAGTGCTGGTGTGGAGAGCGCGGGCACAAAGACGATAGCTGTGTGAGGAGGGGAGAGGCCGGGGACACGGACTAACGAGTAGAGACGAGGCCTAGAAAAGCCGTAACCTGCTCGCTTTGCAGTCTAAAACAAAATGGCCGTGTTGCGGCTTTTGAGCTGCTTGTTTAGCCACCGGTCACATGTTATACACACCCTAATGTGATGCCATGGGAGTTGTAGTTCCTAGTAGTCTACGTGTACAGGGACTTGAGGGAGGCGGATGCAGGAATTGACTACAGATCCCAGAATGCAGTGCTCTAAATCGAAAGACGCGGCTGGTTGTACTGAGAGGAGGAAGGGCTGGGTGTGAGCTACTGACGGGTGGAGGAGGGGCACTCCTGTTTACCTCATTTGTGTTCTTCTGAGGGCGAGTTGGGTGTAGTAGTGTGTGCGGGTCGCCATTTTCCCTCAGTGGGTGCTTAGCTTACTTTGTAACAGCGTCTAATATCTTTTACGTTGCCCAAAAAGTGATTTGTTATTATTTTTGAGGTCATGAATGGAAATACAGACACTGATAAAAATCACTTGGTCATACTTTCTGCTAGTCCTTACCACAGAGATGATTTGTTTGTAAATACTGTTCGAGTTTTCCTTTTATTGGAGCTGTTCCAGGGATTGTTTGGGTTTTGAGGGACGAGTTGGGAGTTTTCTTGGTCACTTACTTGGGTCTCACGAGAAGGAGTGTGACACGTTGGTTGTCATTCACACTGTGGCTGCAGTACGTCAGGCGTACCACCTCAACCCCCCTATTAGACTGCAGGGACAATCAGAAGTTATCAAAACTCACATTGCGCTTCTTAGCGGCTGTCTTGACAGACGCACATGCCTTGGTCGGTTACGGTCCTGTGCCATGTGATAACGCCCACTGTCTCAGAAAACACGATCGTGTTGATGGAGACTATTTTTCTATTCTGATTTTTGAGAGAAAATGTAATGACCGGAGGTCCGAATAAGATCCAGTGGGTCACAAACCAAGACTGATGTAGAAATCCCAAAAGAGTCTTTACTCATACAGCAGATAAAGTAGAACTCAGTTTATGGAAGAAACAGATTGAATACCCTAATAGAGTACACTCAGCCGGAGCTGAAATCACTATGCCAATCCAAGGTTCCCTGATTTGAAATAAATTTACCTATCAGAAAGGTCAATTCAGGTTCTCAGAGAGCAGGTGTAAATCGAATGTAGTGATCCCAAGGGACCCCTTGGAATGGCACACTGAGTATAACCTATACAAACCTACAATAACAATACATCTATAATAATAAATGCCCTAACCAGCTTCCGGTTGTAACAACTTCCGTACAGTTGTAACCGGTGACGTCACCACACACACACGCACGTTAACCCTCAACACACCACACCGCCTCAACACGCACTCTCACCTTTCACCTCCACTCATGTCCACTCACTCTTTCACTCCACATACGTTCCTTTCTCTCACTCCGTTTCTCATACTCACACCGTCATCGTCGCTGCCCCGACATCTTCCTCCGCCGCCGCGATCCAGGATCCAGACGTTCTCCAGGCCGCCGACATCGGGATCCAAAAAGATGGCGTCGGCGAAATCTCGCGAGATTACGCCGACGCCATTTTGGATCCCGATGTCGCCCATGCCAGCGACATGTTGTTGCGGCGACGCCATCTTGAATATCGCGGGACTTCACGAAATCCAAGATGGCGTCCTGCAAGAACATGTCGGCGGCCTGGAGAACGTCTGGATCCTGGATCGCGGCGGCGGAGGAAGATGTCGGGGCAGCGACGATGACGGTGTGAGTATGAGAAACGGAGTGAGAGAAAGGAACGTATGTGGAGTGAAAGAGTGAGTGGACATGAGTGGAGGTGAAAGGTGAGGAGTGTGTGTTGAGGCGGTGTGGTGTGTTGAGGGTTAACATGGCAAGAGGTGTGAGGCTGTGTGCACACGCTGCGGATTTTGCTGCGGTTCCGCAGCGGTTTTGGCCGCTGCGGACCCGCAGCAGTTTTTGCTGCGGTGTACAGTACCATGATTCCCTATGGGAATCAAAAACCGCAGTGCAGACGGTGCGGAATTTTCCGCGCGGATTATCTGCGGTTTTCAATCCGCAGAAAGAATTGACATGTCAATTCTTTCTGCGGATTCTCCTGCGGTTTGCCATCTCCTCTATTGAGGAGATGAAAAACCGCAGGGCAAAACCGCAGAGCAATCCGCAGGTAAAACCGCAGGTCTTTTGACCTGCGGTTTCACCTGCGGATTTTACAAAATCCGCGCGGATGAATCCGCACCTAATCCGCAGCGTGTGCACACAGCCTTAACGACGTCGGCGAAATCTCGCGAGATTTCGCCGACGCCATCTTGCATTCGTGAAATTGCGTCATTTACCTCACGCCGACTTGCTGTGCGGACGCTTGGCATTGCCTGTACCACCATAACTACTGCTGCCTTGGTCCTATGCCTGTTTACTGCCGGTGTCTAATTACAGGGCCAATTTGCCTATACTGCCATAACTACTGCTGCCTTGCTACTCTGCCGGTGTCTAATTACAGGGCTAATTTGCCTATACCGCCATAACTACTGCTGCCTTGCTCCTCTGCCGGTGTCTAATTACAGGGCTAATTTGCCTATACCGCCATAACTACTGCTGCATTGCTCCTCTGCCGGTGTCTAATTACAGGGCCAATTTGCCTATACCGCCATAACTACTGCTGCCTTGCTCCTCTGCCGGTGTCTAATTACAGGGCTAATTTGCCTCTACCGCCATAACTACTGCTGCCTTGCTCCTCTGCCAGTGTCTAATTACTGGGCTAATTTGCCTCTACCGCCATAACTACTGCTGCCTTGCTCCTCTGCCGGTGTCTAATTACAGGGCCAATTTGCCTCTACCGCCATAACTACTGCTGCCTTGCTCCTCTGCCGATGTCTAATTACAGGGCTAATTTGCCTCTACCGCCATAACTACTGCTGCATTGCTCCTCTGCCGGTGTCTAATTACAGGATCAATTTGCCTCTACCGCCATAACTACTGCTGCCTTGCTCCTCTGCCGGTGTCTAATTACAGGGCTAATTTGCCTCTACCGCCATAACTACTGCTGCCTTGCTCCTCTGCCGGTGTCTAATTACAGGATCAATTTGCCTCTACCGCCATAACTACTGCTGCATTGCTCCTCTGCTGGTGTCTAATTACAGGGCCAATTTGCCAATACCGCCATAACTACTGCTGCCTTGCTCCTCTGCTGGTGTCTAATTACAGGATCAATTTGCCTCTACCGCCATAACTACTGCTGCCTTGCTCCTCTGCCGGTGTCTAATTACAGGATCAATTTGCCTCTACCGCCATAACTACTGCTGCATTGCTCCTCTGACTGTTCACTGCCTGTGTCTAATTACAGGGCCAATTTGCCTCTACCGCCATAACTACTGCTGCCTTGCTCCTCTGCCGGTGTCTAATTACAGGGCCAATTTGCCTCTACCGCCATAACTACTGCTGCCTTGCTCCTCTGCCGGTGTCTAATTACAGGGCCAATTTGCCTCTACCGCCATAACTACTGCTGCCTTGCTCCTCTGCCGGTGTCTAACTACAGGGCCAATTTGCCACTACCACTTCATAACTACTGCTGGGCAATTACAGGGTCAATTAGTATCTGTTTACTCTACAATACTCCAGGACACCTTCTTCACTGCCAGATAACTGCCAAATAGACTCCTTTACCTGTGCCAACATGAGTCATAACAAAAAGTATGCCAATGCCAGTGAAAGGAAAGCAGCTTTAGCACTACGACAAAAACAACGCCGTGCTAATGAGACTCCTGAGGAAAAACACCATTGCCTGAGAAGATTAAGGCTTATAAACGCCGTCGCCTCACACACGAATCCCCTAACTCTAAATCCATAAGATTGGCTGAAGAAGCCTCTGCACGCCGTCACCGCCGACAACAGACGGCCTCTTCCTCATCATTATTATTAGACTCACAACAGGATGCTTCCACATCAGCATGTGGAACAATTTACTGCTACACTTCATCCCATATGCCGTTCACTGACATAACTAATCAGCAATCTGTTTCTGCCCTATCAATACCACCATTCAATACCGATGCACAGTATGCCAATGCCAGTGAAAGGAAAGCAGCTTTAGCACTACGACAAAAACAACGCCGTGCTAATGAGACTCCTGAGGAAAAACAGCATCGACTTGACAAGATTAAGGCTTATAAACGCCGTCGTCTCACACACGAATCCCCTAACTCTAAATCTATTACATTGGCTGAAGAAGCCTCTACACGCCATCACCGCCAACAACAGACGGCTTCTTCCTCATCATCTATAATAATAAATGCCCTAAGCAGCTTCCGGTTGTAACAACTTCCGTCCAGTTGTAACCGGTGACGTCACCACACACACGCACATGTTAACCCTCAACACACCACACCGCCTCAACACACACTCCTCTCACCTTTCACCTCCACTCACGTCCACTCACTCTTTCACTCCACATACGTTCCTTTCTCTCACTCCATTTCTCATACTCACACCGTCATCGTCGCTGCCCCGACATCTTCCTCCGCCGCCGCGATCCAGGATCCAGACGTTCTCCAGGCCGCCGACATGTTCTTGCGGCGACGCCATCTTGGATTTCGTGAAATCCCGCGAGATTCAAGATGGCGTCGCCGCAAGAACATGTCGCTGGCGTGGACGACTCGGGATCCAAAAAGATGGCGTCGGCGAAAACTCGCGAGATTTCGCCAACGCCATTTTGGATCCCGACGTCGTCCACGCCGGCGACATGTTCTTCCGGCGACGCTATCTTGACTATCGCGGGATTTCATGATACTCAAGATGGCGTCGCCGCAAGAACATGTCGCCGGCGTGGACAACGTCTGGATCCAGGATGGCGACGGCGGAAGAAGATGTCGGGGATCGTGGAGCAGCGGCGATGACGGCGTGAGTATGAGAGACGGAGTGAGAGAAGGGGTCGTATGTGGAGTGAAAGAGTGAGTGGAGATGGTGAAAGGTGAGAGGAGTGTGTGTGTTGAGGGTTAACATGGCAAGAGGTGTGATGCTATCGCATCCTCCCGATGCGATAGCATCGGGCCATAATCTAGTATAAATATAATACAAAAGTCCTTAAAGGGAATCTGTCACCCCATTTTTGGCCTATAAGATGTGGCCACCGCCATCAGGAGCTTATCTACAGCATTCTGTAATGCTGTAGATAATCCCCAAATGTAAGGCCTCTTTCACACTTCCGTTTTTGACAATCAGTCAAGATCCGCCAAATTTGAAAAAAAATGGATCCACCATTTTTCTTTGCAGATCTGTTTTTTTCCCCATTGACTTTCATTATTGGCGGATCCTGACTGATTGCCGTCCGTTGCATCCGTTTTTTTGAGGATCCGCCACAAGGTTAGTGTCCGTCAACATCCTCAAAGATTTCCAAACGGAGCTTGCAACGTTTTTATGGCCGGCGGATCCTCCAGACACTGAACTAACCCCAAATTCTGTCTGGCTGCCGGACAAAAAAAAAAAATTCTCTCTCTCGCCAGCGGTTCCTTTAAATTTCCTCATTTTCAGGATCCGTCTAAAAACGGATCCTGTGCCATCCGTTCACATCAGTTGAGAACGGATCCGCTTGTCTGCCTTTTTGGCGGATTTTAACTGATGCAAATAACTGAAGTGTGAAAGAGGCCTAATCTGAAAGATAAGAAAAACGAGTTAGATTATATTCAACCAGGGGCGGTCCCGGATCCGGTTCGATGGGTGTCGCGGTCCGATCCGGTGTCTCCCATCTTCTAAAGATGACGTCCTCTTCTTTGATTCCCATCGCGGCTCCGGCGCAGGCGCACTGCTCTGCCCTGTTGAAGGCAGAGCAGAGTACTGCAGTGCACAGGAGCCGGACCTCTCTGACCTTTCCCGGCGCCTGCGCACTGTAGTACTTTACTCTGCCCTCAACAGGGCAGAGAAAGTATGCCTGCGCAAGAGCCGCGGCAGAAGTAAGAAGGAGGACGTCATCTCTAGAAGATGGGAGGCGCCAGACCGGACCGTGACACCCACTGCCTCGGCCCCCCCGGTGAGTATAATCTAACTCGTTTTTCTTATCTTTCAGGTTACATCGGGAGGCTTATCTACAGAATTACAGAATGCTGTAGATAAGCCCCTGATGGTGGTAGCCGCAGCTTATAGTTCGAAAATGGGGTGACAGATTCCCTTTAAGCGCTTCAACTAGGGATAACCGGGTATCTATGACTATGGTACCTTTAACCTGAGGTGAGTCTCCTCTCAGGCATATAGATTGCATATGCTGCGGCCAGTCCCAAATCTTCGGCGCCAATCAGGTGCAGCAACACAAGGTTCCTCGTCTTGTCGGCCGGTGCCGAGCCCAAGCACTGGGGACTTATAGTTCTGTAGCCTCAAGATGCCGTCTCTCCTCCTGTAGTACTCACACATTCTCCTAGAAGCAATACACCTGTTTCTGTATAAAATGTCTGTCCAATATTGCTTCTCAGTTCATCACAACAGGGAATCCACAGAGACCACAGTCACACAGCTCTCAGGCATGCTCAGTCTTTGTTCCACAGCAAGGTCTCAAGCTCCCAAGATGAAGGGTTGCAGTACAGTCTCTTACAGTGTTCAATCTCTTTGTTTCTCACAAGCTACTCCACACACACAGTGTCTCTCTGGGCAGTCTCTCTTCTTCTGGAAGCTTCCCTTACAGCTCTAGGCAGCCGACACTAGGCCCCACCCCCCAGTACACACAGATTCCCGGACACTGGCAACACCTGCTCTTAACTGCAACAGGCAAACAACACAGAGTCCTAGTGCTCTCCTGGTGTAATCACAGTTCACCATCTTACATGCCACCCCACTGGACGTTGGCATCCCCGACATACCTCCCCACTCAAAGTCTTCCTGAGCATATCGTTGGGGCGGTATTCCTGCCGTAGATCCAGAAGTTCTCCTGAGGCCTACTCCAACAGGCGAAGCCCCAGAGGAAGCGGAAGCCTCTTCCGTGGAGTTGCCAGAGGGCGCGAGTGAGTTTGCCTCCTGAAGCACGGCATCCTGTGACAGCGTCAGGACCAAGCAGCTGACCTGATGCTCTCTCCTCAGCAGGATTCACCACATTCTCAACACTCTCATCACATGGGGACAGATTGGTCATAGGGGGCAAGTAATCAGGCGTGGGAGAAAGCACACCATCAAATTCAAGATCATTAAGAGTACCCATCTCTTGGGACGCGGCCTCTGGCTCCATTGGAATGGGAGCCGAATCTTCAAACCAGCACCGTTGTAGCATGTTACGGTGAAAATTACGGGTTGGCCCCCCTGTCTCCACTGGCTCGACCTCGTACACTGGAATTTTAGGATTCACCTGTTTTTTTTATCAGATACGGAGTCACCTTCCATCGGTCACTCAGCTTTTCTGACCGTCGTTTTGCCCTCACCAACACTCTATCTCCCAGAGAAAACAGCTCTGTTTGCACAGGTTGCGGGTCCCTATGGGCCACCTGCTAAAGGCGATCACCCACCACCTGATGCACCACCCTCAACCGCCAACGGTGTTCTTGTATCCATTCGGTTGCAGTCCGAGGGGGATTGGAGGAGGGATCCGGCATGTTCAAATCCTCAATGTCCCGGCTAGGTCTCCCAAACATCAACATCAACCATGTGTGATGAATAGCCGGTAGTGCTGTGTACTCTATTATTGTAGGCCCACATCAATTCGGGGAGATACTCAGGCCAGCGTGCCTGCTGTTGACCCTCTAATGTCCTCAACATTTGCAATAGGGTCCGATTAAAACACTCACATGCTCTGTTACCCTGGGGGTGATAAGGCATTCTCGACTATTTGATACCATACAGCTGGTGCAGCTCCCTTATCAGCGTCCCCTGGAAGCATGCCCCTTAATCCAAGTGCATTCTCTGCGGACATCTGAACACTTGGAAGAAATGTCGACATACGGCCTCAGCCGACGACTTTGCAGTCTGGTCTCTTGTCGGCACAGCTACAGCATACTTGGTAAAGTGATGTCATTACCAGGCAATAGGAGTACCCTATCAAAATGTAGTCAATCATGAGTAGCTTTAGTGGAGCAGAAGTCTTAATAGACTGCGTGGGAGCCCGCTGCTCAGGGCTTTTGCTGAGCCCACAGACCCGACACTACTGACATGCATCTGCCACCATCCCTCCCATCTCGGGGCAATAGAGGACTCCATCCAACCACTGAAGTGTCTTTTCACTTCCAAAGTGAGCCCCCTTCTCATGCACCTCACGAGCAACCACCAGACCCATCCACACAGGGATTATCAGTTGGTACCAGTGCTGCAGCTCAGATGGTAGGTACACCTTACGATACAAAAGGCCTCGTTCCACACACAACTTGTCCCATTGTCGCAGTAGTTTCATTCCTTTCCATGGACAGTTGCGCCTTGTACTCTGCACTGGGCCAGACCTCGTTTTGTACCCAACAGCACACTAGTGCAATGTCCGGGCACTCATTCTGGACCTTTGCCCAATCTGAGGGCGTTTTACCCAGGACACAGGGCATCCCGGTGGCCACCCAACTTGTGTGTACTATACTTCGGAAGATAGGTATCTGGTCCAACGCTCCAAGTTTTGCATTCTCTAAGTGAGCCAGCGGGTTGTTATCTTTCATGACTAGTACCTCAGCTCCTATTAGATACTCGACAAAGCGTTCTGTCATTGCCCACACCAGAGCCAGCAATTCCATCCGGAATGAGCTGCAGTTAGCCGGATTTTGCTCGGGGTCTCTTAAAGACCTGCTGCCATAGGCAATCACTCGCTCTTGGCCATCCTGCACCCGTGCTAGTACCACTCCCAATATATGAAGACTACCGTCTGTGTACAACAGAAAAGGGGTGTCAAATCGGGCATACACCAACAAGGGAGCACTTGTTAGGGCGGTTTTCACTTCATCAAACGCCTTTTCCTGCTGGGGCCCCCATTGAATGGGGCGGTTTCGAGGACCCAGCGCTGTCCCTCCTAAAAGTTCGTTTAGGGGACCCACCACTTGTGAGAATTTAGGCATAAACTGCCGATAGTATCCTGCTAGGCCCAGGAAGGCCCGCACTTCTCGCATGTCGCAAGGGTGCGGCCACTCTTGTACCACCTTAACCCTACTGGCCACAGGAAGTACCCCGTCTGGGGTCACCAGGGGCCCCAAATACTCAATCTGACTCTGGAACAGTTGATTTTTTTTTACTTTATTTTCAGGCTGTAGCTACTGAGTCGCCAGAGTGCTTGACGCAGCTTTTCAAGATGATCTTCAAATGAGGTCCCGAACACCACAATGTCGTCTAGATATATCAGGACTGATTCCAAATTCAGATCGCCTAGGCAATGTTCCATCAGATGTTGGAAGGTTCCCTGGGCGGTAGCAAGGCCGAAGGGCATCAGGTTGAACTCATAGAGCCCCATTGGCAAGACAAACGCTGTCTTGGCCCGATCTTTTTCGGCCATTGGGACCTGCCAGTAACCACTTGCCAAATCCAACGTTGAGAAATACTTGTCCCGACCCAATGCCGATACGGATTCTTCAATATGGGGTAAAGGATATGCATCCCGGACCGTGTGGGCATTCAATTTTCGATAGTCCACACAAAATTGAAGGGTCCCATCCTTCCGGGCCAAGACGACAGGAGCCGCCCAGGGACTCCGGCTCTCTCAGATCACTTGATTGTCCAGCATACTGGTCACCATGCTCTTCACCTATTGATAGAGTGCTGGAGGGATTTGACGATATCTTTCCCTTATGGGAAGAGTATCGCCTGTGGGGATCTCATGCTCAATCGTCTGGGCACATCTGAAGTCCATCCCATGTCGCGAAAAGGTCTCTTAATGCTCCCACAAAACTCTCCAAGTGCTCCAACTGCATGGAGTTTAGGTTCACTCGATCCACTCCCATCTGTTCCATGATCACACGACCATTCCATTCTTCGGTAGGGGGTTCAGTCAGGCCTACCTCAACCGCCCATGTCCAGGATAACTGTTGGTCTGGGCGCAGTTTGAATCCTGCCTTGTTAGGCATCTTCTCCGCTAGCACAAACCGTTCAGCTAGAATGGTCAAAAGGGCACCCGTCCATTCTTCACAATCGCCAGAGACCGGGCCACATGTACCTTGGCAAATGAGGACTTCTCGGGCTGGCTCGAGTAGTACTTCAAGACCATTCAATCTCTGTGCAGCTCCCACCGGCAGCATTAAGACTTCCTCTTGTCTGGGTGCCAGCAGGATGGGGGTCCGCGATAGCACTTGGACCAGGCCCACCTGGCCCCCTGGGATCGCACTTTTCAGCAAGTTGCAGCTCAGCACTAGACGGTGTAACATTCTCTGTGTGGGTCGGTGACTTGTAGCACAGGTCCTATTCTGTCTCCGACATAATCAATGACTCTTAAGTGCCTGCTCTGATAACATACAATGATTGCTGTATAGGAGAGGGAGGACTGGGAGCTTGCATTGCATCCAAATGAAAACCACTTTGGGCTGAGTTCATTAATCCACAGGTGGGTGCACGAATTCGCTGGTGAGCACAGCAGATATCCACAAGAAGAAGAAAGTTCGTTCAGCACACCTGCATAAATGAAAAAAAAAAACTTTATTAGGCTAATATGCCATATTAAAAGGCAAAAAGCAGGTGTTTTTTGCCTTTTAATATGGCATATTAGCCTAATAAAGTTTTTTTTTTCATTTATGCCGGTGTGCCGAACGAACTTTCTTCTAATGATTGCTGTATGTATAGAATGCTCAGTCTGTTCCACGTTTTAATATTTATTGTTTCCAGCTCCATCTAGTGGCCAAAAGTTATAACTGCATGATATTATGCACTGTATTTCCTGTATTGTTTCCCTCCAATTCCTAATGTATTCTGGGTAACTTTGCAAGGTATCATGGTCTATCCCAGCCCCCTTTCTCTCTTTAGTCGGCCATTTCTTTCAAGTCTGCATATTGGAAGCATCCCATCGCTCTGTTTCCCCTTGTGTCAGCATCGGTGGTATGTAATCACCCTCTCTGTATATGATTCTGCCTTATATCAGCTAGCTTAGTTACAACCCCTGCTCAGCTAGTAGTCCAGATTGTATGTCGTGTGTATTGTATATTTCCATGAACCCAATACTGATTCTATGTATCTGTTTCTGTTGTAGTTTTACCACACATCTATATACCTACGTTCAATAAACCACAGATTCAACTACAGTCTCCCTTATTGGACCCCGGTATAGTGGTTTAGCTGCTTATTAAGCTATATGAATCTCGTTCATTTAGTGAGGACATGACAGGTCCATTATCGGGGTCCCTTGCTGGCATACATCTGGTGGTTCAAATCTCACAGCACGTTCATTCCCAGCATCACCTCCATCCCTCTTCTAGGTGGGTGATCCACCAGCACTATCCATTTCTGTCCCAGCTCTTGACCAAACATTTTTAGCTGCATCCACATGATCCCCTTAACCGACAGTTGGCCATTATTAGCAGCGGTAAGTCGTATCACTTGGCCATCTTCTGGAACCACTAGTTGACTGAAGTATCTCTCATACACTTCTAAAGGTATTATAGTACATTCGGATCCTGTGTCGACTAAGCAACTCAACTTCCGCCCTTCAAACTCTGCTTCCATCACTGGACTGCATGCAAACAAATCTTGCTCATCCTGTCGAGGACTTTGTGAGGGTGGGGCCGCTGCTGCTCGCCCTCTTATGGCAGCGGCTGGGAGTTTAAAGCTGGCGTTGGGGCCTGTGAGGTACAGGCATCCAGCAGTAACGAGAGATGTGTCCCTGGCGTCCACACTTCCAGCAGGTAACTGCTCCTCGGGGATGAGGACTTGACTTATTCTGGGGGGGCGACCTGGCCGTCTGCGGGGCCACCGTTTCAGGGAGCATTGCAGATGGTCCCCCTGCGAGGGTAGAGGCAGGCCCAGCTCTAAGTTCAGACACTTCCAGTTTCATCTCCTTCAACTTGGAACGCAGAGCTTGTACCACGCTTACCAGCCCTTCTCCTCCTGACACTGATGACCAGCTTCCCTCCAGCTGAACACTGTTCACTGACCCCTCGGGCACCAGTGCAGAGTCCTCCTCCCAGAAAGATAAATCCGGTGCAATCCGGGCCATCTACATCAGTTTGTCTCCGAGAAGTCTATTGGCTAATCCGGTGATGAATTCATCCCTGAGCAAGCGGTCTACCTCTCTGAATGCTTCATGGCCCCTGGGTCTAGTTGTAGCACCTCATTCAACGTCTCTTGCAAGATATTAGAATACTTCCTCAGAGACTCACATTCCCTTTGGGGGCGATTAAAGAATAGGAACCAAAGCTGGGTCACATGAGCTCTGCCTTCCAAACTTCCCTCTAACAGTTCCAAAATCTTCTCTAACGTATCCCTCTCTGATTCTGGGCGCAGCATCACCATCCGCCTAGTATCACCCTCTAGTGCATTTAAGGCCAGCTCGGCGCGTAACGTGGGAGCTAGATTACACAGACGCAGAATATTCTGGACCCTCTCGGGCCAATCCTGCAACGCCATGTTGCGCCCATCATATTTCGGCATGTGTTGAAGTAAAGCACCTACAGGCAGAGGCGTAACTACCACGGGTGCAGCAGTCGCCACTGCGACCAGGCCAGGGGAGTCAGGGGACCGGCAGATGAGACCATGATATCTCCCAACAGTCCCAATTCTCGCGGGACAGTCCCATTTTTGACCCCTCCGCGTCCCACCCGGGAGTCTATTCTTCCTGCACTGCACTGAGCCGCCACCCCCCATGCACCCCATCCTCGCCCTCCCAGATAGACCCACCACAGCCTGCAATGACGTCCTAGGCTGTTCTTTTCTGTGCGCACAGGACCTGTGATGAGGTCACAGGAGGGAAGGAGTCAGGGGTCACATGATCAGGGGCCTCGTCTGCAGGACTCTGCTGTGCTGGTTGTCATGGTGCTGGATGAGGTAAAGTTTCTGTGTGTGGTCAGGAAGGGTTTACAGTGTGGATGTAGCAGAGCTGTGTGTACGAGGTGTATGGAGCGCAGCCATGTGTGTACGAGGTGTACGGAGCGCAGCCATGTGTGTACGAGGTGTATGGAGCGGAGCCGCGTGTGTACGAGGTGTACGGAGCGGAGCTGTGTGTGCACGAGGTTTACAGAGCGGAGCCGGGCATGTACAGAACGCAGCCGTGTGTGTACAAGGTGTACGGAGCGGAGCTGTGTGTGTACGAGGTGAGTGGAGCCGTGTGTGTTCGAGGTGTACGAAGCAGAGCCATGTGTGCACTAGGTGTACGGAGTGGAGCCGCATGTGTACAAGGTGTACGGAGTGGAGCAGCGTGTGTACGAGGTGTACGGAGCGGAGCCGCGTGTGTATGAGGTGTACGGAGTGGAGCCGCGTGTGTATGAGGTGTACGGAGCAAAGCCGCTTGTATACGAGGTGTACGGAGCGGAGCCGCGTGTAAAGGAGGTGTACGGAGCGGAGCCGCGTGTGTATGAGGTGTACAGAGCAAAGCCGTGTGTGTACGAGGTGTACGGAGCGGAGCCACGTGTAAAGGAGGTGTACGGAGCGGAGCCAGGTGTGTACGAGGTGTACGGAGCAAAGCCGTGTGTGTACAAGGTGTACGGAGCGGAGCCGTGTCTGTACGAGGTGTACGGAGTGGAGCCGGGTGTGTGCGAGGTGTACGGAGCAGAGCTGGGTGTGTACGAGGTGTACGGAGTATTGTGTATGTATTGTGTGTGTATTTTGGCATGGGGGGCATTTGAAAGTTCGCACTGGGGCCCATAATTTTGTAGTTACGCCACTGCCTACAGGCACATACCCTCCCGGAGTTGGCGCGGCTGCCAGGGGACCCTCAACCCCCGAGGGAAATGCAGGTGCAGCGGGGTCATTTCTTTCCTCGCTTCTGTTCATGACAAACACTGGATCCTGACGACTACGCCAAAAATGTAATGACCGGAGGTCCGAATAAGATCCAGTGGGTCACAAACCGAGACTAAGGCAGAAATCCCAAAAGAGTCTTTACTCAAACAGCAGATAAAGTACAACTGTACACTGTGTTACAAATTATTATGCAAAAAATATTTCCTCATATTTACTCTAAATTACCTATATGAATTGCAGTCATTGTTATTTTCCAGTCATCTAATATTCTAGTATAATTGCAATGTTTTTTAACAAACTGCCTATGAAAACAGTATATTTTTAAAAATAAGAAACACTCAAAATGCATGTTCCAAATTATTATGCACAGCAGAGTTTTCAACCTTTTTATTTTTATTTTGAACAAAAAAATGATTAATTGTGAAATTATAAGCATTATCAGCTTATTACAAAATGAAATCAAACAGTTTTCAAGTCAAAACTTTATTCTAGGTGATGTTACATTTGCACATAGGACCCCTTGTTCGAAAGAAGCTTCTGAGCTCTCTCGTCCAATGAATTTGTCAGTTTTTGGATGGTTTGTGCTTCAATTGTTTTGCATGTGGACAGAATACCCTCCCAGAGCTGTTGCTTAGATGTGAACTGCCTCCCGCCATCATAGACACTCCTTTTGATGATGCTCCAGAGGTTCTCAATGGGGTTGAGGTCAGGGGAAGATGGTGGCCACACCATAAGTTTGTCCTCTTTTATGCCCATAGCAACCAGAGATGCAGATGTGTTATTTGCAGCATGAGACGGTGCATTATCATGAATGAAAGTGATCTTGCTGCGGAAAGCACGGTTCTTCCTCTTGAACCATGGCAGGAAGTGCTCTTTTAGAAACTCCACATAGATTATGGAGTTCATCTTTACCCCTTCAGGGATCCTAAAAGGGCCGACAATCTCTCTCCCCATGATTCCAGCCCAAAACATTACTCCACCTCCTCCTTGTTGGCTCCTTAGCCGTGTTTTCATGGGGTGTCCATCAACCAGCCATCCTCCACTCCATCCATCTGGACCATCGAGTGTTGCACGGCACTCATCGGTGAACAAAACAGTTGGGAAGTCAGTCTTCATGTATCGTTTGGCCCACTGGAGCCATTTCTGCTTGTGTGCAGTGGATAGAGGTGGTCGACAGGATGGCTTACATACAGCTGCAAACCTATGAGGGACCCTGCATCTTGTTGTTCGGGGGACGTTGGAGGCACCAGCAGCTTCAAAAACTTGTCTGCTGCTATGACAAGGCATTTTTGCAGCTGCTCTTTTAACCTGACACAATTGCCTGTTGGAAAGAGTCCTCAATTTTTCCTTATCAGCATGCACACGTGTGTGCTGGGTATCAGCTACATACTTCTTGATTGTGCGATGATCACGATGAACTGTCTTGGCAATGTTGATTGTAGTCACGCCCTGACCTAAATAATCCACAATTTGTTGCTTCTCAGCAGCCGACACATCCTTTTTCTTACCCATTTTGGCAAAAAACGTAGGTTGCTTAATAATGTGGAGCAGCCTACTTAAGTAGTCTTGCCTTTATTTGGACACACCTGCAAAACTAATTTGCACAGGTATCTGCAATTGCTTTCAGTGATATAAAGAGCCCTGACACACATCACCATCAATGAGTTTAAATGACAAACAAAAAAATTCTAACCTTATCACTCCTAAACTCTGTGATGGCGAACCTTTCTGAGACCGAGTGCCCAAAATGCAACCTAAAA
This sequence comes from Dendrobates tinctorius, assembly GCF_039654945.1. Taxonomy (NCBI): domain Eukaryota; kingdom Metazoa; phylum Chordata; class Amphibia; order Anura; family Dendrobatidae; genus Dendrobates; species Dendrobates tinctorius. Next base: position 72,409,160 of record NW_027361829.1, read on the forward strand.
GCCAATTATTTATGACGAAGTGCCAAATGCCCCATCATGATCCCCTTCTTGTAGTAATATGCCCCATCATGATCCCCTTCATGCAGAAATATGCGCCATCATGATCCCCTTCATGTAGAAATATGCCCCACCATGATCCCCTTCATGTAGAAATGTGCCCCATCATGATCCCCTTCATGTAGAAATGCCCCATCATGATCCTCTTCATGCAGAACTATTCCCCATCATGATTCCCTTCATGTAGAAATATGCCCCATCATGATCCCCTTCATGTAGAAATATGCCCCATCATGATCCCCTTCATGTAGAAATATTCCCCATCATGATTCCCTTCATGCAGAAATATGCACCATCATGATCCCCTTCATGCAGAAATGCCCCATCATCATCCCATTCATGAAGAAATATTCCCCATCATGATCTCCTTCATGCAGAAATATGCCCCATCATGATCCCCTTCATGTAAAAATGTAGAAATTGTCCATTCCACCACCTCAATCATTTCCTCCTCCCCATCGCCCCATCATTGCCCTCTCCCCATCACTCCCATCATTGGCCCTCTCCCAATCACTCCCATCATTGGCCCTCTCCCCATCATTGGCCCTATCCCCATCACTCCCATCGTTGCCTTCTCCCCATCACACACACACACCAGTGGCCACACACGCGTACACACACACACACACACACCAGCAGCCACACTCACCTCTCTGCATGCCTGAAGCTTCTTTCCTCTCACACATTGAGCGCTGTGTCTAGATGACATCATTATTCAGCTCCGCGGCCGCGCCGCTCAATAAGTGAGAGGAAGGAAGCTGCAGCTCCGGAGCAGTGAGGCGAGGCCACGTGCCAGCTGAGAGGGCTCTGCGTGCCCTCTCTGGCACGCGTGCCATAGGTTCGCCATCACTGCCTTATACAGTACACTCAGCCGGAGCTGAAATCACTATGCCAATCCAAGGTTCGCTGAAGAGTGTATTACACAGGGATTTGAAATAAATTTACCTATCAGAAAGGTCAATTCAGGTACTCAGAGAACAGGTGTAAATCGAATGTAGTGATATCAAGGGACCTCCTGGAATGGCACACTGAGTATAACCTATACAAACCTACAATAACAATATATATAAATATAATACAAAGGTCCTTAAAGGGAATCTGTCACCTATTTTTTCACACATAAGATGCGGCCACCGCCATCAGGGGCTTATCTACAGCATTCTGTAATGCTGTAGATAAGCCCCCGATGTAACCTGAAAGATAAGAAAAGCGAGTTATATTATACTCACCCAGGGGCGGTCTGGTCCGGGTCTGATGGGTGTTGCGGTCCGGGTCTGGTGCCTCCCATCTTCTAGCGATGACGTCCTCTTCTTTGCTTCCCGTCACGGCTCCAGGAAAGGTCAGAGAGGTCCGGCGCCTGCGCACTGCAGTACTCTGTTCTGCCCTTGCCAGGGCAGAGCAGTACGCCTGTGCCAGAGCCGCAACAGGAAGCAAAGAAGAGGATGTCATCACTAGAAGATGGGAGGCGCCGGACCGCGACACCCATCAGACCCGGACCGGACCGCCCCGGGTAAGTATAATATAACTCATTTTTCTTATCTTTCAGGTTGGGGGCTTATCTACAGCATTACAGAACACTGTGGATAAGCCCCTGATGGCGGTTGCCGCAATTTATATGCAAAAAAATAGGTGACAGATTCCCTTCAAGCGCTTCAACTAGGGATACCTGGGTATCTATGACTATGGTACTTTTAACCTGAGGTGAGTCTTCTCTCAGGCATATAGATTGCATATGCTGCAGCCAGTCCCAAATCTTCAGCGCCAATCAGTTGCAGCAACACAAGGTTCATTGTCTTGTCGTCCGGTGACGAGCCCAAATGCCGGGGACTTATAGTTCTGTAGCCTCAAGATGCCGTCTCTCCTCCTGTAGTCCTCACAAATTCTCCTAGAAGCAATACACCTGTTTCTGTATAAAATGTCTGTCCAATATTGCTTTTCAGCTCATCATAACAGGGTCTCCACAGAGCTCCACAGTCACAAAGCTCTCAGGAACGCTCAGTCTTTGTTCCACAGCAAGGTCTCAGGCTCCCAAGATGAAGGGTTGCAGTACAGTCTCTTACTGCGTTCAATCTCTTTGTTTCTCACAAGCTGCTCCACACACACAGTGTCTCTCATGGCAGTCTCTCTTCTTCTTCTGGAAGCTTGCCTTACAGCTCTAGACAGCCGATACTGGGCCCCACCCCCCCCCCCAGCACACACAGATTCCTGGGACTGGCAGCACCTGCTCTTAACTGCAGCAGGCAAACACTACAGGGTCCTAGTGCTCTCCTGGTGTAATCACAGTTCACCCTCTTACAGAACAATGAACAAAAAACAGCAGTTTAAGAATTGGTTTCACTCTATTTTGTGCTGTTGTCCATGCAGTAAAAGTCATGAGACAGCTTTATTATTTTGGTCAGTCCAATGACTGTGATACAAGATTTATATCAGGGTTCTACTTTTACACAATGAAGCGGTTTTTTTTTAGAAAAAAATAATTTATCTCCTTGTTCTGAGAGGTATAACTTTCCAATAAAGTCATGTGAGCGGTTGTTTTTTGCTGGACAACCATCGACGATTGCAGGGTGGCCGATGGGCTTAGCGAGCGAGCCTCCTTCCTCTCTCAACCCTCTAAATGCTGCGGTCGCAAGAGGTTTAAACAACTACCGAGAGGGCTGGCACCTGACCTTGCTTTTACTGCAGGCTTCAGTTGTCAGTTAAAGGGAGTCTGTCACCAGCTAATTTGAGAGCAGGCTATTGTAGCAACTGAGACACTGATGCCAGCGATGTGTCACTTTCTGCACTGCTTGCAGTAGTTTTGATAAAATCACTCTTATCAGCAGGATAATAGCACTAAAGGACTGGCAAATCTGCTGCCATGTAGTCCTCCCTATACATGAGCTCCATATAATCCCACTCCCACCACTGATTGGCAGCTTTCTCCCTATGCACAATGTACAGTGGAAGCTGCCAATCAGTGGTGTGGGTGGGGTTATAGTGAACTCAGAATTCAAAGGACTGATAGATCTGCAGCAGACAAAACAGTGATTTTATCAAAACTGCAACAAGCAGCCCAGTAAAGCTGGAGTCACACATAGCAATCTCGCTAGCGATATCACTGCTGAGTCACAACTTTTGAGACTGACGTAACAGCCATCTCACCAGCGAGATCGCTGTGTGTGACAACGATCAGCAAGCGGCCCCCCCTGCCGGTATCGCTGATCGCTGTAAGAAACCTCTGGACTTTTTTTGGTCGTTGGTCTCCCGCTGGCCAGCACGCATCGCTGCGTGTGACAGGCGGGAGACCAGCGATCAGCTGTAAAAAATAGAATTAAAATAAAAAATATTGTTATTCTCACCTTCCGACGTCCCGCGCAGCCTTCCTCTCTCCACGCTCCGGTCCCAGTGATCCTATGCACGAATGACCGCGAGACTTTGCGCTCCCGCGAGACCGTGACGTCTCGTGGTCATTCTCGCAAAGGATTACTGGGACCGGAGCGTGGAGAGAGGCAGGATGGCTGCGCGGGACGTCAGAAGGTGAGAATAACAATATTTTTAATTTTCTATTTTTTACAGGGATGGCAAGCGATGCCGGGTGCTCGGCATCGCTGTGCTGATCGCTGGTGAATCTGTCTGTGTGACAGCTCACCAGCGATCACATAGCGACTTACCAGCGATCCTGACACCTTGATATCGGTGTCGGTATCGCTGGTAAGTCGCTATGTGTGACTCCAGCTTAAGTTTCCCATTCCTGAAATCAGGGTCTTTGCCCCCTACATCATGCTGCTCTCATATGGAGTAGTGAAAACTTGGTTACAGATTGCCTTTCAGAGATCACTAAGACATGCCATTTGCAAGACCATCTTCCCAAATAAGGTATGTCTTATGATCACCTTAAATATTAGATTAACTAACTGATATCAATGGGTATGGCCAACAGTGTAATGTGTAAAGGGCCTCAGATGGTCGGGGAAGTTAAGGATCCAGACTACCGATTATTTTGTTCTCCCTGGAATAAACCACCTCCAGAAATGTCTAGCAGTAGCTTTCTGATAGAGAACACAAGAGTGCTTGGTAGAGCAAGCACTCCTATGTACTGGGGAGATGGCTGAGGTACCTGTCAGCCAAACTATTGTTCAACAGCCAGGAGTTAATTAAATATTGATGTTGGTGCTCATATACTTCACAAATAATGCTCTAGTCTTGTTCCCCAGCTCCAGTCTTCAAGAGCCGCCAACAGGTCATATTTTTAGGATTTCCTTTGCATTGCACAGGTGGTCAATGCAAAACATGCCCAGACAATAATAATTCTATCACCTGTGCAGTGCTAAGGAAATCCTGAAAACATGACCTGTTGGTGGCTCTTGAGGACTGGAGTTGGGAACAGCATAACTGTCTGTCGATCTATCATACAACTGCCAATTTTTAATCTTGACACTCTCTCCCCAATCCAGCAGACATAACAGGTAAGCTTTAGGAATTCTATAAATGATCGAAATGTAAATGCACTTGTTCTACATGGTAATTTGTGTCATGACTATCTAAAATAAATATTTCATTTCTAAACAATTTAGTTTTCACATTCTCTAGTTTATATGATAAGTGAAATTTATTATATATACAGTAAATAAAACTAAGCTGCAAAAATAAACTGTAGAGGGGGCCATTGTCTTCTGAATCCTCATGCTTACACGCTCTAAACTCAGATCAAAAAATGAAGCAACATTTCAGACCTTAAAGAAATTACACAGGTTTTATCATTTGATTTTAGTAATGTAACCAATTATTTTGCTATGATTACATGGCTTTGTGATAAATTTACAAGACTACAAGTAGATACATTTTAATTTGCTTTATATTCAAAATAAATGTCCCAACTTTGTGTGTCTGGTTGGCAGTATTCAATTAAGGGTATGTGCACACGTTGCGGATTTGCCACTGCAGATTTCCTAGTGATTTACAGCACAATGTTAATCTATGGGAAATAAAAACCACTGTGCCTTTGCTGCAGAAAAATCCGCGAGGAAATGCAGCGGTTTATTTTCCGCAGCATGTCAATTCTTTGTGCGAATTCCGCAATGTTTTTACACCCATTCCATTATAGGAATCCACAGGTGTAAAAACGCATGCCAAATCCGCACAAGATCCGCTAGACGGCCGTATGAAATCCGCAGAAAAAACACGCTGATTTTGACCTGCGCATACTGCCAAAATTAGCAGATTCCGCCTGAAAAATTCCACACAGCAATCCGCAACATGTGCACATTTCCTAAAAGTTACAAATATTGCTAACTCAATCAAGTTACCAATCACCATGCATAAACTCACTGTATTATGAGTTATGATTTTGGGATACAAAATCTGTACATATTACTTACTGGTTTGTGACTTAAAAAATATTGACAATGTGATAATGTAATTCTTTTTCTTTTTTTTTTCAGTAAGTTTATAGGAAAATAAAATCTCTTAACTTTACAGAAATATAGATATTGTGATGCAGTGACCCCTGTGACAGCTAGGGGGCGCTGTATGGGACATACTTGCAGGCGTTCCTTCATTGTAATAGGGAAAATGGTGACAGGCAGGGTGGTATATGGCTGATATGTATCACAGGGGTGGGTGCCTTGTGATGGAAGCCGAATCATGTTGTGATTATCAGATCTACTGCTGATTTTTTTTTTGTTTTTATATGGGGTGGCTTCCAGGTGGCTTGGTGAGATGGATGGGACCAGCCACCTACAAACCCACCCAATGGCGTGTGTCTGAACGCCCAGGATAAAGCCTGTGTTTGTGTGGCTGTGTGAAATAGGACCTTTAGTGAGGTCATAACCATGTGATCCATGCCTCACCTGTGGGTGTGGTTATGGACCTTATAATGTGCCTGAGGTCTGGTCACATGGGGAGAGTGTATGGACCTGATTGGTTCATGTGAAAGGTCCTGGAAGACCTATGTGTTGGAAGGTGTGCTACCTCCCTGAAGAGCACATGGAGGCTTTGGACCTGGTGGCCTGTGAGTTGGACGGTTCCAAGTGGGGACAGAAGTCCTGGACAGCACACAGAGAGGCCGTGTTTCCAGAGTCAGTGACGGCTCTGCATTGGGAAGCTACCGCCCGGCTGAGGATCTGAAACTGTTAGGCGGCCTAGTGAGCAAGGCGTTGTCTGGGATGGTGATCCCAGTTCTGCAGCTTCCTTGACAAACGTGAGTGATACTGATCGAGGTCAGAAAGAGACTGGGTTCAGACTATGGAGCCTGCATCTGGAGCAGGAGCTCCAAAGATGTAACCCCGGACAGGGGGAAATAACTGTGTTGAGGCTATAGAGCCTGTTTACTGGACATGGCACAACCTGTGTGGCCACAGGTCTGAGAGAGCGGAGCCCTAATATGAATACTGACCTGTCTGATGTAAGACTGTTGCGTTTTATGGTTTATGCTGTATAATAAACCACACAGACTGTTTAAATGGAAAGTGTTCCTGTGTGCCGTGAATCCGCTGCCAAGTGAGTGTTCCCCAACACTAACAATAAGAGCTACATTACAATTTGTACTGGTATATAGAGATTTTTACCCATGTACGTGTAGCAAAGCCAGGTAGGACAGGGTTAAATCCCAACTCTGCACTATTTGATTAGAGGCACCTGCATAGCTTTTTTTACTAGATGCAGGAAGTAGGTTCACATGATGTGCATGTGCTGGAGAACTGAGCAGTGTGTAGATTCTGCTGGGAGCTGCAGAGTACTGTTTGTTGTAGACTAATCTGAGTCAGGTGAAGTGCCAGGATTGCAGCATAGGTGATAGACTGTGGTCTGTGTCTGGGAAGAAAGGTGATAAGACCACTTGGTGCTGGTCTCTCTGACAGAGAGGCAGCTGGACATTTATCTGAACGGGCAAGCCCGCATGTGACTGTATATGGACTGTTTACTTTGTTTCTTTATGGTGGACAAAGGCTGCACTTTAATAAATCTGTCTGCTTGGATAAAGAAAGTGGATACCTGTGTGAATGCTGCCTTATGCCTACAATCACTACATTATATAAAGTATAACCAAACTGTGAGCACATATTCTATTAAATAGATATAACTATATAGAAATGAGATCACCATAAAAGGATTTTTTAATTCAGTACAAAATTTATTTAGTAAAATACTGACAATGTCTATGATAACAAGTCATAACAGAAAAATTATTTTTTGTGAGAATTGATACACAGCGTGAAACCTCATCACAGAACCCATAAAGGACTCACTGAACAATGAACACCTAGAAATGGCTGAAGGTTCAAATAAGTCAGCAACTGACTATATATTATGGAAGGTGCTTTAACAATGTAAGTATCTAAATATACCACCTCTATTCCAGTTACAAGGAACCTTAGGCACCAATATTAGTCATAAGTAGATAAACACATGTCTGGACTGCATAGTCCGTATAAAATAATAATAGAATAATAGTATAAATAACACTACCACTGAATGGCTAATAATCAGTCCAGACACATGTCTAACAAACGACCCAAATAAATTATCTAAGCATACCCACTAATGAGGGTGAAGTATTATACCTGAAGTCATGGTGCCGACAGCAAAAGGTAGGTGCCTCTGCAGGAGTCCCACCCCGCAACCTCGACGTACGTTTAGCCCTAAACAGCTTCGTCAGGAGGCAGGTGAAGTGTCAGGATTGCAGCATAGGTGATAGACTGTGGTCTGTGTCTGGGAAGAAAGGTGATAAGACCACTTGGTGCTGGTCTCTCTGACAGAGAGGCAGCTGGACATTTATCTGAACGGGCAAGCCCGCATGTGACTGTATATGGACTGTTTACTTTGTTTCTTTATGGTGGACAAAGGCTGCACTTTAATAAATCTGTCTGCTTGGACAAAGAAATTGGATACCTGTGTGAATGCTGCCTTATGCCTACAATCACTAGATTATGTATGTAAAGGAGAATAATACTATTTAAATCTTTAGGTAGAGAATATCCTATATTTAGAAATGCAGTCTGGACCTCACCGTTAAAGTTTCAGCCTGCCATGCAGATTCTTGGTTTAAATCCCAGGAAAAGAAACACCAAGAAAAGCAAGTAAATTATATATATATATATATATATATATATATATATATATATATATATATATATATATATATATAAATATATATATATATATATATACATACACATCTTCAGTCTACATACAGATGTTGGGGGGCTCCTCCCCCAGCATATTCAGTGAGGAAAAGAGTCTACATGGGGAGTAACCAGGACGAACATAGTAGTGCCCTGGATGAGAACCATACAGGGCAACCAGCATAAGTACTGCCACAGACTTTCTGTGCTGGGCCCTTCACGCACAGGCCAGTGTGCAGCTGCACATGCATTATTTTTACCCCTGGATACTTAGGGTATGTGCATACGGTGTGGATTCTGCTGCGGATCCGCAGCGTTTTTGGTCTTGTGGATCCGCAGTAGTTTCTGCTGCATTGTACAGTACCTTTATTTTCTATGGAAAATGAAAAATGCAGTGCATATGCTGCGGATTTTTCCTCACGGATTTGCTGCGGTTTTCAGTCCGCAGCATGTCACTTCTTTGTGCGGAATCGGCAGCAGTTTCACACCTGCTCCATTGTACAGGTGTCAAAGAGCAGGGGAAAACTGCAGGCTAATTCGCAGATAAAACGCAGGTCTTTTGACCTGCGGATTTAGCCAAATCCACGCGGAAAAATCCGCAGCACAATCCGCAACATATGCACTTAAGGGGGTTTTACACTAAGCAATATCGCTAGCAATATCGCTAAAACGTCACTGGTTTTGTGACGTTATAGCGATATTGCTAGCGATATCGCTATGTGTGATACTTACCAGCGACCGGCTCCCCCGCTGCTCATCGCTGATCGCGCGAGAATGTCCGGCTCCATTTCTCGTCGTCAGCTTCCTGCTGGGCTTCCTGCTGTGACGTCCAGCGACGCGTGGAGGCGGGCGGGAGGACGCAGGATCGCTGTGTGTGAATGGTAAGTATCGTGCGCTGCGTCGCTGCTGCATCGCTGTGAGATCTTTCTGTATGAAAGCTCACTAGCGATCATTTAGCGATGCACCAGCGATCCTGACCGGGTCGGATCGCTGGTTGGATCGCTGGTGCATCGCTAAATGTAAAAGGGCCTTTACCCTTAGAGTTAGGTTTGTTCGTTTTAACTATTCAACAAGTAAGAAATCAAGGCAGGGCAAGGACGTTTCAAGGTGCGCAGCACATGACCTTAGGAAACTGATAAGCCGGACCACTGTTTTAACAAAAGACATATGGCTCATTTAGATCAGTCAATAATTGGTAAACCTAACTAGGCCTGCAATCACCGAACAAAACAAACATTCATGGGAAGTGATGATTTTTATGGCAACAAAAACAATCATTTTTATGGGGAGAAAACGTGATGGGGTAAGTATATGTTATAAAATGGATATAGGAATGAACATTGGACTGCAATGCAGAAGGGTAACCCTCCTCTCTTTGGATAAAATGTGGGGTTGTAAGATTACAAAAAAAGTGTTTCCCCCAGATCAAGTCATAGAGACAGAATATAATGTTTATGATGTATATTAAAAGAGGGTCATATATGAAGTATAATGTAATTATACTCAATAAATTCTAAAAAGAGAAAAAGAAAAGGAAAAGTGCCATTAGATTCAATATACAATATGTGCTCAAAGCATCAATAATAACCCAGCAGGCACCCCAAAATATATCTATAAATAAGACTAAGTGTGACCTCCTCACACTTATGCATGACAAGTTATATAAGCAACATGGCCATTACCCAGGTGACAACATGCATGACAAGTGCCGATGATATTACTTGCATTGAAATGAATACGAATAATGTCCGTGGTTTGATGGTGACCTCTTGCGCCCCGACATGCGTTTCGCCCTTCTGCTCCTTCCGGAGGCGTGACTGTATGGATTACATACGCGATCATTATACCGGCATGTTCATTGGCCCATTAACACTATAAAAACACCCCCTAATCCATGCAGTCATGGAGTCAGAATAAACCACAAAAAGGCATTGCTAAAGAAACTGACTGTTCACAGAGTGCTGTATCCAAGCATATTAATGGAAAGTTGTGTGGTAGAAAAAGGTGCACAAGCAACCAGGATAACCACAGCCTTGAAAGGATTGTTAAGAAAAGGCCATTCAAAAATTTTGGGGAGATTCACAAGAGTGGACTACTGCTGGAGTCATTGCTTCAAGAGCCACCACACACAGACGTATCCAGGACATGGGCTACAAGTGTCGCATTCCATGTGTCAAGCCACTCATGACCAATAGACATCGCCAGATGCATCTTACCTGGGCCAAGGAAAAAAGATCAGGACTGTTGCTCAGTGGTCCAATGTGTTGTTTTCAGATTAAAGTAAATTTTGCATTTCATTTGGAAATCAAGGTCCCAGACTCTGGTGAACGAATTGAGAGGCACACAATCCAAGCTGCTTGAGGTCTAATATGAAGTTTCCACAATCATTGATGGTTTGGAGAGCCATGTCATCTGCTGGTGTAGGTCCACTGTGTTTTATCAAGACCAAAGTCAGCGCAGCCAGGAAATTTTAGAGCACTTTATGTTTCCCTCTGTCGACAAGCTTTTTGGAAATGGAAATTTCATCCTCCTGCAGGACTTGGCACCTGTCCACACTGCCAAAAGTACCATTACCTAGTTTAAAAACAACAGTATCTGTCACGGTCACGGTGTGTCTGGACGCAGATGTTTCTGCAAGGCGAACCCATAACACACTTGACCCTGGATACAGCGCCTCCAGTGGGGCGAATTTAAATAATAAAACGTGCAGATGGATACACCGCCTCCACCTGGCGAATTTAGGAATTACACATTAATATACATTCTGGAAACCCCGCCTCCAGTACGGCGAATTTAAATAATAAGGGGGAACCTGGGACACATTAACAATGGTGGGCCCTGCAATAGGGAATAGGGAAGTGGAGACCTCCTGAGCTCCCCTGAGCCAGTGTCCCTGCACTCCTAACATTCCCTATGCCGGTTCCGCACCGGGCGCCGCACGCGTACCTCAAAGCCCTTGCTTGCCCTGACCCTAAACCCTCACTAGGGAATTGGTCGGTGCGGAGACTAATCCCACCACTGCACTAATAACACACATGAGGGAAAGAGACAATACAGGGGGACACCACTTAGCTTTATGCTCTGTGCTTATGCTCCTGCAACAGAGCCCTCCACCTGCGTGCGTCTTCTCCTCCACCCGGATCCATCACCATAACAGGATCCTTCACCATAGTGCAGCCTTGGAGCAGAGTCCACCACCAGTTGCTGCTGCTTAGTAACAGAGTCCCAAAGATGAGTTAAGCTTCTGCCACGAAGTCAAGCATGCTTGAGTCCAGCTCAGCAGCCAAGTCCCACATGGTGAGTGCCACTCTCCATAGTAGCCACTCCACCAGTCCATGCAGACACTTCCTGCCGACACCATCACTGCGACCCCACCACGCCATGCCAGCCCTTCGTCCAGACACCATAGCTGACACACGTCCCCCCTGGCTAAGCTGCACAGGACTCCTCCTCAGCTCCATCCTTCCACCAGGCTCTCACCAACTCCGAATCAAGGAATGAATGAATGAATATCACCAGCAGTGATTGCACACCCTGAGACTCATTTATAGAGCCCCACACCTGAACCATAATTACAGAGAACTTTAAACTGAAAACCTAAGGTGCGATACCACTAACCACCACCGGGGACAGTCAAGTCACCTTGGCAACTTGCCAAAAGGAAAAAAAGTTCACTCTGTGCTTTTAAAACTGTCAGATCACTTCAGATCATGACAGTATCACTGTGCTTGATAAGCAAGCAAACTTGCCTGACCTGAAACCCATAGAGAATCTATGGTGTATTATCAAGAGGAAGATGAGAGACACCAGATCCAACAATGCATATGAGCTGAAGGCTGCTATCAAAGCAACTTGGGCTTCCACAACACGTCAGCAGTGCCACAGGCTATTCGCCTCCTTGCCACACCGCATTGATGCAGTAATTGATGCAAAAGGAGCCCAATCAAGTACTGAGTGCTTTTACTGAACATACAGTTCAGTAGGCCAGCATTTCGGATTTTAAAATCATTTTTCAAGCTGGTGTTATAAAGTATTCTACTTTACTGAGATAATGACTTTTGGATTTTCATTGGCTGTAAGCCATAATCATCAACATTAACAGAAATAAACACTTGAAATAGATCACTCTGTTTGTAATGACTCTATATAATATATGAGATTCACTTTTTGTATTGAAGAACTGAGATAAAATAACTTTTTAATATTCTAATTTAGTGAGAAGCACTTGTATTTCCCTAATTCTATATACAACATTTCATAATGTTGTCTGCTGGGTGGTCTGGTTCGGCATACTAGGGATCAGATAGACAGATTGCTGGGTGGGGCTGGGGAAAACCCAATGATCACGGTACAATTGGTACCAATAACAAAGTTAGAGTGAGGTGGAAGGTCCTTAACCTCTTTCTGCCATATGACGTACTATCCCGTCCATGTGCCCTGGGACTTAATTCCCATGGACGAGATAGTACGTCATAGTCGACCAGCAGCGCTCACAGGGGGAGCGCCGCTGATCGCAGCCGGGTGTCAGCTGATTATCACAGCTGACACCCTGCACTATGTGCCAGGGGCGGCCACGGACCGCCCCGGCACATTAAGCCCCTGCACACTATGATCAAACATGATTGCAGTGTACCAGGGGCACAGGGAAGAATCGCGCAGGGATTCCCTGCGTGCTTCCCTGAGACCCTCGGGACAGCGCGATGTGATCGCTCTGTTCTGAGGGCCTCCTCCCTGCAGGCCCCTGGTTCCAATATGGCCACAGGGGCCTTCGGGGTCCTGCAGGGAGGCGGCTTTCTCAGTGCCTGCTGTGTGTGATTCCGTAAAAAGATAGACGGAGATTTTAATTTTTCCATACATACACCGTATAGAGCTGTCCGCTTATCAAACTGTATTGTATATCTGCTGTTTATATTGCGGTCAAATCTATACAGAGACAGCGTGTGTGTGTGAGACTCCATAAATACATATACGGAAATTTCAATTTTATCGGTTGTCCATGACAGCACAACCTGAGAGTGGATCCGCCCTTCAGGAACAGGACACCTACAGATACAAAAGGGCGGCACCTCTCCCACGCATCAGTTTCAGCTCAGGACGTGATGTTTGGGGGTCTAGATCCCAGGAAGCGGAAGGCCTTTCCATTAAATGATAAAGTCCAGAGCCTAATAGATAGGGAATGGAAGAGACCTGAAAAAAGAGGCTCCTTACCTCCGGCCTTCAAACGGAGGTACCCGTTTGACGACCCAGTGGTAAACAGATGGGATAAAGCCCCTAAACTGGACGCGGCAGTAGCCAAAGCCTCCAAAAAATCCTCCATTCCCTTCGACGACATGGCCTCCTTAAAAGACCCGTTAGATAAGAAAGCAGACTCCTTTTTGAAGGGAACTTGGGAGATGTCAGCAGGTGCTCTAAGACCAGCGATAGCTGCCACATGTACGGCCAGATCCATGATGGTCTGGCTAGACCAATTGGAATCCCAACTAGAGGACGGAGTGTCAAGAGCTTCTATCAGGAAAACGCTGCCAATCATCCAAAGTGCGGCAGCTTTTTTGGCGGATGCTTCAGCGGACTCTGCGAGGATGGCAGCCAGAACTGCGAGTTTATCTAACGCAGCTCGAAGGGCCCTTTGGTTAAAATGCTGGCCGGGAGATATCCAGGCCAGATCACGACTCTGCTCCATTCCATGTGAGGGCGAATATCTGTTTGGCCCAGTCTTGGATGAACTCTTAGAGAAAGCCGGGGATGATAAAAAGAAGTTCCCCAGTCTACCGAATCCTTCCTACAGACGTCCCTTTACCAGGAAAGGCTATTTCCGTAGAAGGCCGTCCAGAGATCAGGGCAGATGGGAGGACAAAAGAAGGAGAGGTACAGGCTTCATGTTCGGAGGAGGGGGGCGTCAAGAAGGTCCAGCACGTGACACTAAAAAACCTCCCCAATGACTAGTTGCCCCGGTAGGGGGGAGACTAGCTGCCTTCTACCCAGCCTGGTCCTTGATTTCCAATAGTAAATGGATACTGGGGGTGATAGCTGCGGGTCTACGCCTAGAATTCGCCCGGGTTCCCCAAGATCGATTTAAGGTCACCCCGCTCAGATCTTCCACACCAGAACAAGCTGCCCTGGAGGCCGAGGTGCATGATCTCTGCCCTAAGAGGGTCCTAACGGTGGTCCCAGAGGGAGAAACGGGGAAAGGGTTTTACTCCCCCTGTTCCTGGTCCGCAAACCAGACGGGTCCTTCAGAACTTTAATAAACCTTAAATTCTTCAACAATTTCCTGGTCATACGCCCGTTTAAGATGGAGACAATTAAATCAATAATAAAATTACTTTTTCAAAACTGTTTTATGGTGGTCTTAGATTTAAAAGACGCTTACTACCATATTCCGATTCATGCAGCCCATCAGCGGTTTCTCAGAGTGGTGGTTCAGCTAGATGGGTCAGTCCAACATTTTCAATATGCGGCCCTCCCCTTTGGGGTGGCAGTCGCTCCCCGTGTGTTTACCAAAGTTGTAGCGGAAGTTATGGCCCATCTACGTGAATCAGACATTCTTGTGATCCCCTACTTAGATGACTTCCTGATCGTAGGGAAAACAGCAAAACATTGTCTGGAACAACTACAAAGGGCAATGTCTGCCCTAGAGGGGTTAGGATGGCTGCTTAACATTAAAAAGTCTCGGTTACAGCTGGTGAGAGTCCAACAGTTCTTGGGCCTGATCCTAGACTCTGAGAAACAGGAATGCTGTCTGCCCCCGGAGAAACTTGTTCGCCTACACTATCAGGTCCTGAACGCTTGCAATAACCGTACCATGTCCCTCAGGAAAGCCATGTCCCTTCTGGGTTCCCTCTCATCCTGTATCCCGGCAGTCCAGTGGGCACAGTTTCATACAAGAAAACTGCAGGGCGAGGTCTTAAGGCATCAAAGAGTCCTTGGGGGTTACTTGGAGGGTCAGCTAACCTTGTCCCGAAACACAAGGGAGTCCCTAGAGTGGTGGCTAGTCAAGGATAATTTATCCAAAGGGGTCCCCTGGGAGTATGACATATCCCGCATAATCACCACGGATGCTAGCCCTTCCGGTTGGGGGGCTCATATGGGTGAGATTCTGGTACAGGGCCTATGGGAGCATCATCAGAGAGAAATGTCATCTAATCTGAAAGAGTTGACAGCGGTAGAGCAGGCAGCTAAGGAGCTACTTGTGTATCTACAGGGCCATCATGTGCGAGTATTCTCCGACAATCAGGTCACCGTGGCTTATATCAACCACCAAGGCGGGACTCGTTCCAAACCCCTGATGAATGTGGCAGAACGGCTATTCTGGCTAGCAGAGCAGCATTTTCAATCTTTAACAGCTCTACATATAAAAGGGAAGGAAAATATCACAGCAGATTTCCTAAGCCGCAATCCACTAAAACAATCAGAATGGTCCCTAAGCACCTCCATCTTCGACCTGATTGTACAAAGATGGGGACAACCAGAGGTAGACCTCTTCGCTACCAGGGAAAACAGAAAATTAAAACAATTTTGCTCCCTAAATCCCAGAGAGAACCCCCTGGCTGTAGATGCCTTTCTGATAAAGTGGGACTTCGGGCTAGCATACGCCTTCCCTCCCCTATCGCTACTACCCCTGGTGATGAAGAAAATCAGGAGAGACAAAGCAAGGGTGATAGTTATTGCTCCATTTTGGCCCAGGAGGGCTTGGTTTTCTTGCCTCA
The DNA here is from genome assembly GCF_039654945.1 of Dendrobates tinctorius. Classification (NCBI taxonomy): domain Eukaryota; kingdom Metazoa; phylum Chordata; class Amphibia; order Anura; family Dendrobatidae; genus Dendrobates; species Dendrobates tinctorius. The sequence goes on from NW_027361829.1 coordinate 72,425,022, forward strand.
GGACCATGTCAGTGTCCGACCCTTGGGTCCTTCCGGACATCCCGGATCTCCTATCCCAGGGCCCTGTGTTCCATCCTCAGGTGGCTGGCCTACATCTGACGGTGTGGAGTTTGAACGGACACTACTGAGAGAAAAAGGCTTCTCCCCAGACCTGATTAGCACCCTACTTAAAAGTAGAAAAGTCATCACTACCAAAATCTATGTCAGAATTTGGAAAAAATTCCTGCAGAACTCTGGAGTGGTCGCTGGCGCTTCAGCACCTGGAAACCAAATCTTAGAGTTTCTTCAGAAAGGTCTGGATATGGGGCTCTCCACTAGTACCCTTAAAGTGCAAGTATCAGCCTTGGGGGCCCTCTTTAGCTGCAACATCGCGGGTAATTACTGGATCAGTAGATTCATTAAGGCAGCAGGTAGATCCAGGCCAATAGCGAAGGATAGATTCATGCCGTGGGACTTGAACCTAGTCCTCACGGCTATGACAGAAGCCCCATTTGAACCTATCTCATTAGCTTCCATAAAGAACCTGTCCCTCAAAGTGGCCTTCCTGGTAGCTCTAACCTCAGCTCGTAGGGTAAGCGACATCCAGGCATTATCTAGACGTTCTCCTTATGTACAGTTCAAGGACGATAGGGTAATACTCAGACCTGATCCGGCATATTTACCTAAGGTAGTTTCCAGCTTTCATAGGACACAGGAGATTGTCCTTCCATCTTTCCTCCCTAATCCAGCTAATGAGAAGGAAGAGAAGCTTCACACCTTGGATGTTAGGAAATGCCTCATAGAATATCTGGCAGTTACCGATCCCTGGAAAAAAGATAATGCCCTGTTTGTCTCTCATCATGGCCCTAGGAAAGGTTGTAGAGCGTCAAAAAGTACACTAGCCAGGTGGGTTAGAGAAGCGATCTCAATAGCATACACCTCAAAAGGCAGGTCGCCACCCCGGAAGCTGAGGGCGCATTCCACCAGAGCCATGGCGACCTCGTGGGCCGAAAGGTCAGAAGTGTCCATTGACCAGATATGTAAGGCGGCTACTTGGTCCTCTCCGAGCACCTTTTATAGTCATTATAGGCTAGACTTGGGTGCTTCCACAGACCTCTCTTTTGGTATAAGGGTACTGCAGGCTATAGTCCCTCCCTAAATAGTTTTACTCTCTGTAATTCTCTCAGGTGGTGCTGTCATGGACGACCGATAAAGTCTTAGTTACTCACCGGTTAATGGTGTTTTTCGGAGTCCATGACAGCACCCGTATATTCCCTCCCTTTAGTTTAAATTTGGGTGTGCACTTCTTCCTCTTGTATGTACACTGGTAAAGAATAGTTGTGTAAAGTACTGTATATAATTTTGCTATTAACCATTGTGGTCCTCTTGTGCTCTGTAATCCAACTGATGCGTGGGAGAGGTGCTGCCCTTTTGTATCTGTAGGTTTCCTGTTCCTGAAGGGCGGATCCCCTCTCAGGTGGTGCTGTCATGGACTCCGAAAAACACCGTTAACCGGTGAGTAACTAAGACTTTTCCATACACCGTATAGAGCTGTCCGCTTGTCAAACAGTATACTATACCTGTTGTTTGATTACAGTCAAATCTAAACAGAGACAGCTTTGTGTGTGAGTCCGTAAAAAAATAGACGGAGATTTATAATTTTCCATACATACACCGTATAGAGCTGTACGCTCCTCACACACTACCGTGTACCGGCTGGTATCACGGACAAATCCATGCTATCTGTGTGTGACTCCGTAAAAACATAGACAGATTTTCATTTTCCCATACATACACCGTATAGAGCTGTCCGCTTGTCAAACAATATCGTATATCTGCTGTTTGATCATGGTCAAATCTATACAGAGACAGCGTGTGTGTGACTCCGTTAAAAAATAGACTGAGAATTAAAATTTTCCATACATACACCGTATTTATCTGTCCGCTTGTCAAACAGTATCCTATATCTGCTGTTTGATTACGGTCAAATCTATATAGAGACAGCGTGTCTGTGTGGGTCTGTAAAAAAATAGACGGAGATTTAAAATTTTCCGTACATACACTGTATAGAGCTCTACGCTCCTCACACACTACCGTGTACCGGCTGGTATCACAGACAAATACATGCTATCTGTGTGTAACTCCGTAAAAAGATAGACGGAGATTTTCATTTTCCCATACATACACCGTATAGAGCTGTCCGCTTGTCAAACAATATCATATATCTGCTGTTTGATCACGGTCAAATCTATACAGAGACAGCGTGTGTGTGACTCCGTTAAAAAATAGGCTGAGAATTAAAATTTTCCATACATACACCGTATCGAGCTCTCCGCTTGTCAAACAGTATCCTATATCTGCTTTTTGATTAAAGTCAAATCTATACAGAGACAGCATCTGTGTGTGACTACGGAAAAAAAATAGACGTAGATTTTCATTTTCCATACCTACACCGTATAGAGCTGTACACTCCTCACACACTACCATCTACCGGCTGGTATCACGGACAAATACATGCTTTCTGTGTTTGACTCTGTAAAAAAATAGATGGAGATTTAAAATTTTCCATACATACACCATATACAGCTGTCCGCTTCTCAAACAGTTTCGTATATCTGCTGTTTGGATTACGGTCCAATCTATACAGAGACAGCGCGTGTGTGTGTGAGTCCCTAAATACATAGACGGACATTTCCATTTTTGCATACATCATATAGAGCTGTCCGCTTCTCTAACAGTATCGTATATCTGCTGTTCGCTTTACGATCACATCTATACAGAGTCATTGTGAGTGTGTGAGACTCCGTAAATACATACACGGACATTTTCATTTCTACATACACCATATTGAACTGTCCGCTTCTCAAACAGTATCGTATATCTGCTGTTCGCATTACGGTCACATCTATACAGACACAGCGTGTGTGTGAGACTCCAGAAATACATATATACGGACATTTCCATTTTTCAATACACCGTATAGAGCTGTCCACTTCTCATACAGTACCGTAAATCTGCTGGTTGTATTACGGTCAAATACATACTGCCAGAGTGTCTGTGTGTGACTCCGGAAACAAATATACGGAGATTGACAGTTTCACCAAAAACGTATACAGCTGTACACTTCTGATACAGTACCGTATATCTACTGGTTGTATTACGGTCAAATACTTACTGGGATAACGTCTGTGAGTAACGAAATATACACAGAGATTTAAATTTTTCCATACACCTTACACAGCTGTACACTCCTCATACAGTACCATATCTCTGCTGGTATTTTTGGTATATTTTCCCAAACATGAGGAGGTATGGTGGAAGAGGCCGCGTACGTGGGCGTGGGGGCGCAGCTGGTACTGATGGTGGTGGTGGTGCATCTGCTGGTTATGGCAAAAGCACAATAGCAGCTAAGGCAGGAGGTGTTGAGCCTGCGTCATCATCTGGCACAAGAAGGCCTTTAAGGTTCCCATTTCTGGGAGTAGGTAAACCGCTTTTAAAGCCGGAGCATCAGGAACAGGTTTTGGCTTACATTGCCGAAACAGTCTCCAGCTCTATTGCCTCCTCTTCTGAAGTTACAAATACTGCAAGCACAGAGTCAACAGTGCAGGCTTCTGGTCAGGAACAACACCTTTCCTTGTGTCCTTAACCCACACTAAAAGTGAAGGATGCCGCAGCACACACTTCAGATTACTCCATGGAGCTTTTTTCACATACCATGCCTGGGTTATCAAGTCAAATCCTGAATTCTCCAGTCCAAGATGAATCTGACATGGAGTGCACTGATGCACAGCCACTGCTAGATGATTCTGCTGGTAGATTCACCCAGAGCAATACATTTGCCTCACAGTCTAGTGAGCCTGAATCAGACCCTGATGAAACTCAGGTGCCCCTTCCCGCATAATATACCACCTTACACGGTGACACAGAGGAAGGTGCAGATGAAATTGAAGAGGCGGTGATGGATGACCCAGTTTTTGACCCGGATTGGCATCTGTGAGGAGTCAGCTTTAGCTGAGTCGACTTTTCTTTAGAGTGGACCCTCTGGGTCGTGGCACCCACCCACCGTGGGCGCGCTGACCTTGTGAGGAACCACACCCTATACAGGGAATGTCAGGGGCAAGACCAAGGGGGTGAGCCACCACGACTGCTGGAACCAGACAGCCGGCTCAAGGAAGACACAATGTGAGTGTCTGACGACCAGGGACGGGCAGGACACAAGACAAGACAAGACGTAAGTTCAAGGTATCTTCATTAAGGAAAACTTCAGGGTAACATCAGGTACAGGATGTGAAAACACAGGGAAAACACAGCAAGGTGCGTGAGGGGGCACGCCAAGGTCCATGGCATGATACGTGCTAGATGGTATGCCTGGGTACAGGCAAAGGCACGATGACGTCGGACTCTGGACAGCAGGCAACGATTGACAGGATCAGGGCATCAGGCTGTGGACATCAGCTCCAGGCATCAGGCCGCAGTCATCAGGCTTAGGATCTCTAGCAGCGATCGGCAGGTTCCGGGCATCCGGCAGGCAAACCAAGGTTCAGGCATGATGCGTGTTAAGGAACATGACAGGGTCCAAGGCAAAGTTCAAGGCAGGGTGCGTGTGTAGGGGACACGCCAGGGTTCAAAGCACAAGACAGGGTGTGTGTGTGTAGGGACACGCCCGGGTTCAAGGTCCAAGGTCCTCGGCGCGCTAAGGAAGCCGCCATGATTCAAGATTCAAGGTCCTGCGCATGCTAGGACACGCCAGGGGAATGGTACATAGAATGGTCCTGGCCGTGCTAGGGGGCACGCCAGGGTACAAGGTTAGCAGCGGGTCTCACACATGCTAGAGAACACATTGGGCTTTGAAGGTCAGGACTGATGTCCTGCGTGTGCAGAGGGGCATGCCAAGGTCAGGGTTCAAGGCAAAGAGCAAAGCACAGAGCAAGGTACTAGCAAGACAAGGACACAAGACAGGTCATAGAACTCAGAACACGACAGAGAGACAAGGTTCAGGACAGAGCAAGGAAAGCGAAGGACTTGTGCAAGAGTAGCACGAAAACGCACAGTGCGAGAAACAGCATGAGTGCAAGGGAGCACGGAAACCACGACTGGGGCACCGGCAGGAGGTTCCGGCTGGAGGCACAGGCAGGCGGGCATGACTAGAAGCGGCATGGCTGAGGCACAGACAGGCGGAAACCACAATAGCACTGGACGGCGAGCACGGCTGAGGCACTCAGGCGGGTACGACTAGGGGCGGCACAGTTGAGGCACAACAGGTGGGCACGGAGCGACCAGGCGCGTGCAAGAGGGCACGCAGCCACAAGGCACGGCTAGGCAAAGGTACAGGACAGACGCGTGTGAGACAGCACGGCAAAGCCTAGTATGAATGGTGCAAGGGCGCACGAAAAGCGGAGGCAAGACACAGAGTTCAAGACAAGGTCCTGCGTGTGCAGAGGGCACGCCAGGGTCAGGGTTCAGGACAGAGAGTGGAACTAGCAGCGGAGCGTAGGCCGAAGCCCAGAGCCGGGTCAAGGCAGAGCCTTGAGACTAGTCCGGGACAGAGACATAGAACTAGCGGCGGAGCGCAGGCCGAAGCCCAGAGTCGGGTCAAGGCAGAGCCTTGAGATTAGTCAGAGAGTGTGCTAGAGAGCACCAAAGGACAGAGTCTAGCAGTGGAGCGTAGGCCAAAGCCCAGAGCCGGGTCAAGGCAGAGTCTTGAGACTAGACACGGAACACAGGACGAACAGCAAGGCAAGGAAGCGCTTAGGTAAGACATAGCGAAACAGGCTAAGGCAGAGAACAGTGGAAGTACTACAAGGCAAAGCATAGCAAGAACAAGCACAGCACGAGAGAAAACACAAGACATGGCACGAGACAAGAGACAGAGTATAAGCACAGAGCGTGTGCAGAGACGCACGACAGGGCAGAGTGCAGGGGCACAGAATACAGGGAGCGACCAAGCAGCCATGCAGGGAAGCAACACGATACTCAGGCCACGACCATAGGAAGGGGCGGTCTGATATAGCACCATAGCACCTGGACTTCCGGGTCAGGACCAGGGAAGGACTTCCGGTTCAGATCCTCCTGGGTCATAGAGAGCGTTGCTAGATCAGACTGGCTGGACTATAGAGAAGGTCACATGCTCAGGCGTTCCAGGAATACAGAGGATTGCAGAATCAGACAGTGCTGGAACATAGAAAAGGTCACATGATCAGGGGTTCCAGGAATACAGAGGATTGCTGAATCAGAGCAGAGACGCATGGTTACCTAGCAACAGCGAGCAGCCATGAGGTAAGGCGTGCATGCACACTGCTCCAGGCGTCTTGCGGCATAACAGTCATGAAGTGCGCCTGTACACACAGGCGAGACCCGCGGGGCGCCCTCAGGGATCCGGACCTGGGGACAATGAGGCATGACAGGCATGACAGTGGGGATCATGCAGCGCAAGCAGCATGGTCAGCATGACGGGCATGACAGCATCCATTGGGGAAAAGGGTGCCGCTGGCAATAGCTCAGAAGAGGAGAAGGATCCGCAGCAGTCATCGACATCGCAGCAGCAGTTATCTGGCAGGCCCGTAGCTGTACCAAAACTAGTTAAAAAAAAAACAAAAAGAGTTGCTGGACAACTTGGCCAGACGGTCAAATTTGCACACCGTGCAAGCCCTGAAAAATTATACCATAGTAGGAAGAGTGCAGTGTGGCACTTTTTTGCCCAAAATCCTATTGATGAGGCAAAGGTTATCTATAAGAAGTGCGGAAGGACCTTCAGCCGAGGTAAAAATCTCCAAAATTTAAACACCAGTTGCATGCTTTGACATTTAACCACCATGCACTTACAAGCGTGGACGGACTACAAAACCTCAGGTAGCACATGTGCACCTGCTCCAACTGAAGGTAGCCAGCCATGCTCCATTGCTTCCCCCACTGAAAGGCCTCCGCTAAGCACACCACCAGCAAGAAATGTTGAGGTGTCGTCGCAAGGCCAAAGCAGTCAGGGAAGCACAATGTTTTTGCAAAAAAAGACTGAATCTAGGCCATCACCAACACCACCATCACCAACCCCCTCTTAGTCCTTAATGTACACCGCTAGTTCCCCCCTATGCAGCTCTCAAGTCCAGCTCACCCTACCAGACACTCTGAGTAGGACAAGAAAGTACTCATCCTCTCATCCGCGTACACTGGCTTTGAACGGCTACATTGCCAAACTGATCTCATTAGAGATCATGTCCTTCCGTTTGGTTGAAAGCGAAGCTTTCGGAGAGCTCATGGCCTACGCTGTCCCACGCTATGACCTACCCAGTCGGCACTTCTTTTCTCGAAAAACCATCCCTGCACTACACCTGCATGTGAAAGACCTCATTGTCCATGCTCTCAAACAATCAGTGAGTGGAAAGGTGCACCTCACAACAGATGCATGGGCCAGTAGGCATGGCCAGGGCCTTTACGTGTCCATCACTGCGCACTGGGTTAATGTGGTGGATGCTGGCTCCACAGGGGACAGCGGCGGTGGAACAGTGCTGCCTAGCCCACGGTATAGGAAACAGTTGGCTGTAGGCGTTCGACCCTCCTCCTCCTCCAGAAGCGAAAGCTCGTCGACAGAGCGCAGTCACACGAGCACTCCATCGCAGCTGCCAGTGTTGCACATGAGGTGCCCCACTATCGAACAGCTAGTGGTAAGCGGCAGCAGGCTGTTTTAAAGATGATGTCTTTGGGCGACAAAAGACACACTGCGGAGGTACTGGCCGACTACTTGCAGCGACAAACTGAGTCATGGCTGGGCAGTCTACATCTTGAGCCAGGCCTGGACGAGGTGGAGGAAGAAGAGAAAGAGGAGGAGGAGGATGAGGGGGAAGATTATTTTGGGGAGAGGATGCTTCTCAGGGGGGAAAAGATAATGTTGGCGTGCCAAGGTCAGGTCCAGGGTTTGTGCGTGACTGGAGGGATGTGGATTTCCAAGAAAGTGCTCCTCCACCCACTACTGGCAGTGCATCATTGACACCTGGAACATTGGCTCACATGTGTGATTATGCCTTGCGGATCCTAAAAAGGGATGAAGGATGACGACTACTGGTTGGCCAGCATCCTGGATCCACGCTATAAAGGCAAATTACAGAACATCATGCCACAGGAGAACCTAGAGATAATATTGGCTACCAAACAAGCAACTCTGGTAAACCGTTTGTTGGAGGCATTCCCAGCACACAGCTGCGGTGCTGGTTCTCCCATGAGCCATAGAGGTCAAAATGGAAGAGGTGTTCGTGGTGCACACAGCCGAAGTGGCGTTGGAGACAGGGGTTTCATGACCATGTTGTGGACTGATTTTTCAAGTACCGCTCGCACGACTGCTAATACAGAATCGATTGCAAGTGACAGGAGACAGCAGTTGTCAACTATGGTTACAAACTACTTCTCCTCCCATATCGATGTTCTCCCTCACAGGTCATTCCCCTTTGACTATTGGGCCTGTAAACTGGACACCTGGCCAGAATTGGCACAATATGCCTTACAGGAGCTCGCTTGCCCTGCTGCTAGTGTGTTATCTGAAAGAGCCTGGGAGTGTATTTTTCTGACTCCGGAAATATAGTTGGATATTTCCAATTACCCCTGGACTGGATACACCTTGTATCTGCTGATACAGTACCTTTTTTTCAACTTGTTTGAGTACGGTTAAATCCATACTGACTGAGTGAGCGGGTGTGCTTGACTCAAGAAATCCGATGGTTGGAAAAAATAATGGAAACACATGGAAACATCAACAAAACTTAGGTTAATATGGTGTTGGTCCACCTTTTGCGGCGATTACAGCCTCGATTATCAGAGGTATGGATTCATACAAGGTGTGAATTGTTTCCAAAGGAATTGTAGCCCATTCTTCAGTTAAAACACCATCCAGTTCTTTGAGCGACAATGGTGGCGGAAATCGACGTCTAACTTGAATCTAGAAAATCTGCCATAAATGATCAATAATGTGGAGGTCTTGGGATTGTGGGGGACAGATGAGATGCTCAACTTCATTACAGTGTTAATGTCATGGTCACGTGTGTCAGGACGCAGATGATGTCGCAAGGCGAACCCATAACACACGTGACCCTGGATAAACCGCCTCCAGTGGGGTGAATTTAAATAATAAAGCGTGCAGGTGGATACGCCGCCTCCACCTGGCGGATTTAGGTATTACACGCCATGCATACATATATCTGGAAACACCGCCTCCAGTAAGGCGCATTTAAATAATAAGGGGGAAACCTGGGTAACTTTAACAATGGTGGGCCCTGCGATAGGGAATGGGGAAATGGAGACCTCCTGCACTCCCCTGAGCCAGTGTCCCTACACTCCTCACATTCCCTAAACAGGCTCCGCACCTGTCGCCGCACACGTACCTTAACGCCCTTGCTCGCCCTGACCCTAAACCCTCACTAGGGAATGGGTCGGTGCGGAGACTAATCCCACCACTGCACTAATAACACACATGAGGAAAGAGACAATACAGGGGAAACACCACTTATCTTTGCTCTGTTGCGTGCGCTCCTAGCAACAGAGCCCACCACCTATGTGCATCTTCTCCTCCACCCTGATCCATCACATAACTGGATCCGCCACCATCGTGCAGCCTGGGAGCAGAGTCCATCACCACTTGCAGCAGTCCAGTACACAGAGTCCCAAGATGAGTCCAGCCTCTGCCAAGAATCCAAGCATGCTCGAGTCCAGTTCTCAGCAACCAAGTCGAACATGCTGAGTGCAACTCTCTTCCTAGTCGCCACTCCTCTAAGCCATGCCCGCACTTCCCGCCGACACCATAAACTGCGACTCCACCAAGCCATGCCAGTCCTTCCTGCAGACACCATTAGCTGGCACTCATCCTCTATGGCTGACTGCGCAGGACTCCTATCCCGCTCCATCCTTCCACCAGGCTCTCCAACAACTCAGAAAGAAATATCACCAGCGGTGAGTGAACCCCCTAAGCACACCTTTATAGGGAGTCACATTTGATCCCTAATTAAGTGAACATTAACCTAAACCTAAGGTGCGATACCGCTAACCACCACCGGGGACAGTCAAAACACCTTTGAACTCAACCAAAGTAAAAAAAGTTCACTTTGTGCTTTTAATACCGCCAGATCCAACACTGGATCATGACAGTTACTCGTGCCATGCTTTAATGATTCAAGCTGTATGAATTGGTGCATTATCATCCTGAAAGATGACGTTCCCCTCCGGGAACAGTGCTTGATCCACAGGATGCACTTGGTTGCCCAAAATGCCTAAATAATCGCGGCTGTTACTTCTTCAATTAAGGGATATCATTGGCCCGGCGTATCTCCATGAAATATCACCCCAGATCATCCCAGAACATCTGCCATGTTTTACGGTTGGGAGAAGGCAGTCTGGATTGAATGCCTCTTTAGGCTATCTCCAAACGTACACTAGGCCGAAGGTCGTAAATAGGGTAAACGATGATTCGTCTGAGAATATAAAATGTTTTCACAGCTCAAGAGATCTTTTCTGTAGGTTTCTCCACCACTCTAAACGCATGGAAACATTTGTCATTGAGAGAAGTGTTTTTACAATTGCAGCGATTACATGGAATCCAGATTTGTGCAGCTCGCAACAAACTTTTTTCGTGGAAACGGTGTTCTGTAGGTGTTCATTGAGCTCTGCATTGTTTTTCTGAGCAGTGGTCTTGCGATCCTCTCTCCAAATTTGCTTTTACAGTCCGACAGTAACTCTCTCAGTCAACTTCGACTTTTGGCTGGACCTGTGCTTTACTACGGACGTTTTTCCTTCTCTTTCAAACGCAGTCATTACTTTGGAGACAGTACCGCTTGACACTCCAAGCATATGGTCACTTTTTGTTACACTAGCGCCTGCCATACCAACATCAACAATTTGGGCTCTTTGAAAATCAGCGAGGTCTGCCATTGGTATAAGTTTTTCCTCAATGTTCTTAGAATTATGCAAAACAAACATTTAATTCAATAAAACAATAAATTCTACACACTGGCGCTCACCTAAGAAAACTACTGCAATAGCTGCTAGTGAAGACCAGGCGCTGTGCAAGTCCTGAAGGATGAGATAACAAACTTGAAAATAAAACACACTTCACTGCGCTTATGCTAAAGAAGTAACAATTGAATAAAGGCCAAAAAACACCACAACCAAGGTTACAATTGAAATATAACCTTTACCTGATGTTGCACACAGTTACTGATGAACAGCGGTGATACTAAAATTACGCAAATTACACAAACACTGTGTGAGTTAAATTCATTAGCCCCTAGAAACTCCGGATGAATAAAGGCCAAAAATCACACAAGGCAGAGATTACAATGGCACACACTAACTGACTGATGGTGGTGAGGAAGTAGTTAAACCACACTCATTGCACTTAAGCCCACATCAATAGGGAACGGCACTTTTGGACACTTACTTGCAGTGATCTCATCAGCTGGATCTCATCAACCAGCGTAGCTTTGAGAGCGCACTCCCACATGTCACACGCTGCTTTACTGCCTGAAAGTTGAACTCGGCAACCCGGCACCTTATCACTGCAAGTAAGTGTCCAAAAGTGCCGTTCCCTATTGATGTGGGCTTAAGTGCAATGAGTGTGGTTTAACTACTTCCTCACCACCATCAGTCAGTTAGTGTGTGCCATTGTAATCTCTGCCTTGTGTGATTTTTGGCCTTTATTCATCCGGAGTTTCTAGGGGCTAATGAATTTAACTCACACAGTGTTTGTGTAATTTGCGTAATTTTAGTATCACCGCTGTTCATCAGTAACTGTGTGCAACATCAGGTAAAGGTTATATTTCAATTGTAACCTTGGTTGTGCTGTTTTTTGGCCTTTATTCAATTGTTACTTCTTTAGCATAAGCGCAGTGAAGTGTGTTTTATTTTCAAACATTTAATTCACATGACACAAATAATCAACTACAAAACATTAACATATGGCACGGTTTGCATGTTTATAACATGTTTGAAGATTATGATGACAACAACACGTTAGGTGTTTGGTTGCATTATTTTGTCCAACCCGTGTATATACGGAGTGTGTATAAAAGCCCTCACCGCCGACCACCATATTTCTTCTGCCCATCTTTATAGTAAGGAGAGGTTGCTGATGGTGTTTATGATTTGGGAGACACTTAGGCCTGTAAACAGAAGTTGTAATGTTCTTGCGCTGAACGCAGTTGTTGTGTTCTGTTAGTGTGCAGTGACAGGGGAGGATTTCTTGTGTGCAGCAGCGCTAGTTATTAGGCTGCCTGCCAGTGACAGGGACCATTTTCTTGTGTGCAGTAGCGCTGATTATTAGCCTACCTTATTGCAGTATTGCTGTGTGGACACTGCTGTGCAGACTGCTTTTTACACAGCACTCCTACTTTGATTCTGTTTTCCTGCAGTGAACGAACGTTCGTTATTTTACACACAATATAGAGCTGTACGCTCCTCACACACTACCGTGTACCGGATAGTATCATCGAGAAATACATGCTGACTATCTGTATGAGACTACGGAAATATATAGGGAGATTAACATTTTCTGTTACACTACATACACCTGGTATTTGATGATACAGTACCTTTGTTCTAAATTTTTGCTCACGGTATAATATATACTGAGTGAGCGTGTGTGGTTTACTCATTCAATATATACTGAGAAAAACATTTTACCCTATACTCTATACACCTCCTATCTTCCTATACAGTACCTTTGTTTGACATTTTGTATTACAGTCAAATCCATACTGGGTGAGTGTCTGGGGGTGACTACGGAAATATATACGGAGATTTAAATTGTACCCTACAATACATATACTTGCTATCTTGTTATCCAGTACCTTTTTTAAACATTTTGTATTATGGTTAAATCCAGACTGAGTGAGCGTCTGAGGGTGACTCCAGAAATATATTGTTAGGAACTGCGGAACACACTAAATAAAATAAATAATAAAGTGCGTTCGCCGCTCGGGGTCCACCATGCAGTAGGTGTGAACACTGCTGCTAAGTAGTGACAGACGAGCAATATGGCGGAAATGTGCACGCAGGTTGAACGTCACCCAAGTGTGCTAAGCAATCTCTGTTTGCTCACAGAGATGTCAGCAGAGGTAAACACAAAAGGCTGAGCCTGTTAGTGTCACAGGTCTCAGGTAAATGCACACACGGTATCAGGTCACAGGAGCAGGACCCAAGGCAGAGGAGCTGCGTCCGTCTAGACCTACCGTGCATGCGGCGTCGCTACTGCGGACGCCAAAGAGGGCTGCAACTGCAGCGCGGCGTAGGACACTGCCACTAGTCGACAAAGCAAGGAAGGAGGCACAATGTCGGATGCTAGCACTGTGGATGATGCTGTTGTGGCTTGAGACTTGCCACGCGCTGGCGCTGACTCTAAACTAAGTCCCTGTACACATTCATAATATCAGAGGGAGGGGATCTTAATGAGTCATTCGCAGGTTCATGCATCCATCATCATTCACACAGTAGCAACTAGAGACTATACTAGTGCATGGCCGAACGGCCATGCGCGCCTTTTATAGCCGGGACCTTCCGGAAGCTTCCAGATCTCCGTGATGGACCAATGAGATCTGGAGCAGGACCTGGGCACATGACTCCCGATCTCCAATGGGAGATTGTCTCGTGAGCATGCCCAGTAGGAGAACAGAGGGACTAAGGCTAGTTTCACACTAGCGTTTATGAGCGCAACGACGGCCTGCACACGGCCGCCGCTAAGCCCCCCCTGAGGCGCCTCCGCCTACCAGCACATGACGCTGCATGCGTCCTGCATCCCCTATCTTTATCACTGGGGGCGCAGGCCGTGCGCAATATGCGTTTGGCGGTGCATGCGTCCTTTTGACGGTGCGCCGACCTGCGCCAAACGCAACCTGCTGCAGTTTGGTTGCGCCGGCGCGCCATCAAAAAGGCGCATGCGCCGCCAAACGCATATTGCGCACGGCCTGCGCCCCCAGTGATAAAGATAGGGGACGTAGGATGCATGCAGCGTCATGCGCCGGTAGGCGGAGCTACCGGCGGAGGCGCGGCAGGGGGCGGGGCTTAGCGGCGGCCGTGCGCAGGTCGTCGCTGCGCTCATAAACGCTAGTGTGAAACTAGCCTTAGTCTCTGGAGTGATTTGCTGCAAAGCAATCTCCTCTGCAGTAGATAGACAACAGGAGACCGCAGAATGTGAGGCTCTGGATTCCTGCAGATGCAGAAACCTGACGCCTAACATAGATACAGAGATTTACATTCAGCCCAACACTGTATCCAACTGTACGCTTTTGATACAGTACCCTTTTTGGCTATTTACATTCTGTTGTAATCCATACTCAGCCTGTGATTGTCTGTCTATTACTTCGTAAATATATTTGGAGATTTACGATTAACACAACACTTTATACAGCTGTAAGCTTGTGATTAGTGTTGAGCGATACCTTCCGATATCGGGAAATATCGGATCGGATTGGACCGGACCAATACCCAAAAAATATCGGATATCGCCGATTCCGATACTGGAAACCAATGCAACTCAATGGGACACAAATATTGGAATTAAAATAAACCCTTTCTTTCCTTGTAAGTTAATTCTACATGAAGGAAAACAACTAAGAATAATGTAGAATGTATTGGGGGAAGTGGAGGAGACATTAAAGGCATAGAGGTTTAGCCAAATCAAATGGAATAGCAGGAATTAATTTTTTTTTTAAGACGTTCGGAGTTACAAAGATATTGACTATGTTAAGCTTTTTTATATTTTGTCAGATATTTATGTTTCACTACTTCCATGCTCTTCACCTTCTTTTTTACTTCTCCCACACTTTCTCCTTCATCATCCTCAGCAGAAGCATCTTTTTCATCAACTTCTTCTTCACCTTATTCATCTTCTTCTTCTTCACCTTCTTCCTATTATTCTTTTTTTTACATTCTTCATATTCTTCTTATTCAACTATGATTCTTCTTCATATTCTACTACTTCATCTTCTTCACCTTCTTCTCCTTCATTATATTCTTATTTGTGACAGGCATTCCTGTAGTTGTTATTTATAAAAGTTTGAAGATTACACCTTCCGTTCTGCCTGTCACAAAATATTTACAACAGGATTTGTCCGCGTTCAGTTTGGCCTTCAGCAGCAGGTATTTTCCAGGTGCACCACGAGGAGGAACGGACTCACCCCCATACACTGCTTAGTCTTCTTCTGCTTATAATTTAGATAATATCTTTTGCTCCGTGTCATGGTCACGTGTGTCGGGACGCAGATGATACCGCAAGGCGGACCCATAACACACGTGACCCTGGATACAGCGCCTCCAGTGGGGCGAATTTAAATAATAATACGTGCAGGTGGATACGCCGCCTCCACCTGGCGAATTTAGGTATTACACGTAAATAAACATTCTGGAAACCCCGCCTCCAGTATGGCGAATTTAAATAATAAGGGGGACCTGGGAAACATTAACAATGGTGGGCCCTGCTATAGGGAAAAGGGAATTGGAGACCTCCTGAGCTCCCCTGAGCCAGTGTCCCTGCACTCCTAACATTCCCTATGCCGGTTTCGCACCGGGCGCCGCACGCGTACCTTAACGCCCTTGCTCACCCTGACCCTAAACCCTCACTAGGGAATGGGTCGGTGCAGAGACTAATCCCACCACTGCACTAATAACACACATGAGGAAAGAGACAATACAGGGGAAACACCACTTAGCTTTGCTCTGTTGCGTGCGCTCCTAGCAACAGAGCCCTCCACCTGAGTGCATCTTCTCCTCCACCCGGATCCATCACCATAACAGGATCCTTCACCTTAGTGCAACCTTGGAGCAGAGTCCAACACCAGTTGCAGCTGCTTAGAACCAGAGTCCCAAGGATGAGTTCAGCTGCTGACACGAAGTCGAGCATGCTTGAGTCCAGCTCAGCAGCCAAGTCCCACATGGTGAGTGCCACTCTCCATAGTCGCCACTCCACCAGCCCATGCAGACACTTCCCGCTGACACCATCACTGCGACCCCACCACCCCATGCCAGCCCTTCGTCCAGACACCATAGCTGCAACACGTCCCCCCTGGCTAAGCTGCGCAGGACTCCTCACCAGCTCCATCCTTCATCCAGGCTCTCCAAAAACAGAGTGAACACAAACTCACAATATCACAGGCAGTGAGTGAACCCCCTGAGCACACCTTTATAGGGTGTCACACCTGATCCATAATTAAGTGCAAAAAACCCTAAAGTGCAATACCACTCACCACCACCGGGGACAGTCAAGACACCTTGGAACTTTCCAAAGTAAAAAAAGTTCACTTTGTGCTTTTAATACCGCCAGATCCAACACTGGATCATGACACTCCGATTTTTAGTCTTATGCTTACTGCTCTTGTGCTTTTTGTTCTGCAGCTTCTTGTTCTTCTGCTTCTTGGTCTTCTGTCTCTTGTTCTTCTGTATCTTGCTGGTTGTCTTCTTGTTCTTTGTCCTCTTGGTCATCTTCTTCAGGGTCATCTTCTTGGTCTTCTTTGGAGTGGTCTTCAGGGTCGTCATCATCAGGGTCGTCGTCTTCGGGGTCGTCGTCTTCTTCGGGGTGGTCTTCAGGGTCATCGTCTTCAGGGTCATCGTCTTCGGGGTCGTCGTCTTCTTCGGGGTGGTCTTCAGGGTCGTCGTCTTCAGGGTCATCATCAGGGAGATCCAGAGTGATTACCAAAAACCATTTCAAAAAGCTTGAACTTGTAAATGTAGCAGAAGGTACAAGAAGGCTGAGGAACTGCCGAGAACCAGCTGACAGGACTGGAACCCAGATGGGTAGCTGAAGGTACAAGAGCCAATGGAACTACCGAGGACCAGCTGATGGTACTGGAACCCGGTTACTAAGCAGGAGGTACCTGTGCCAGAAAGCACTACCAAGGACCAGCAGACGTTGATGGAACTCGAATACCGAGAAGGAGGCACCTAAGCCAAAGGCTCTGCCTGGAACCAGCTGATGTTACTGGAACCCAGGGGGACATATTCAAGATTGACTTCTAAAGAACCAGCTAATGGTACTGGAACTCAGATAGACAGCAGAAGGTACACATGAAAAAAAAAGTTGCAAGGCCGCGAGCCGGCCGGAGTTACCGAAACCCACAGTCCTACAGGGGGTGCTTGTCCTATTGGCACTACGGAACCAGCCTTTATTGCCAGATCCCGCAGCCCACATAGGAAGCACCTAAACTGCAGGCACCATAGAGTCGGCTAACCCGACCGCAACCCGACAGGACAACGTATTGGAGGCAAAGTGACGTTGACACTACCCGGAAACAGCTGGCGTGCTGGAACCAGGCTGGGCAGGAGGGAGTACCCGTGCCAAAGACACTTCTGAGCAGCAACTGGCAGTGTTGGAGGCCAGGTTAAATACTAGAAACAGAGTGTAGCCAGAGGCCTAATTGGAGCAAGTTTAATATCAGTAGTAGTGTGAATGTGGACAGAGCAGGAGAAATTGTCGGACACACAGCTGGAGATCAGCTGATGTTACTAAACCCCAATAACACTGAAGAATGTGTTGACTGTGCAGATGACACTTCCGAGCAGCAACTGGCGGTGTTGGAGCCGAGGTTAAATAGTAGAAACAGAGTGTAGCCAGACGCCTAGTTGGAGTAAGTTTAATATCAGTAGTAGTGTGACTGTGGACAGAGCAGGAGAAATTGCCGGACACACAGCTGGGGATCAGCTGACGTTACTGAACCCCAATAACACTGGAGCATGTGTTGTCTGTGCAGACGGCACTTCTGAGCAGCAACTGGCGGTGTTGGAGCCCAGGGATTACAGTTCAGGTGGTAGAAACATGAACACAACAGGAGACCTGGATACTGCTGCCAACCAATTATTTAATCTGGAAGAGGACTGGCAAATTCCTGCGAGATGCAGGCCTTGTTCATTTTCAGAAAAGTAAGCCGGTCAACGTTATCGGAGGATAGTCGCATGCGACTGTCTGTTAGTACACCACCTGCGGCACTAAAGACGCATTCCGATAATACACTAGCAGCAGGGCAAGCCAGCACCTCCAATGCATACTGGCTAAGCTCTGGCCATGTATCCAGCTTGGAGACCCAAAACTTGAAGGGGGAAGAGCCGTCTGGGAGAACACTGAGAGGGCAAGACATGTAGTCTGTCACCATCTGACGGAAACGTTGCCTCCTGCTGACTGGAGCCGTCTGTGATGGTGTAGACATTTGTGGCGGGGACACAAAACTTTGCCACATTTGGGCCTTACTGGTCTTGCCTTGTGCTGAGGTGCTGCTTCTGCTCCCTTTTTGTGCAGAGCTTCCTCCACTGCCTCGATGCACTGTGCTGCTTTGTAAAGCACTAGCAGCACTGCTCTCGTGTGGAATGGAGAACATGATGGAATGCACCAATGTGTCTTGGTACTCCCGCATTTTACGCTCCCGGTTCAACGGTGTTATGAGGCTTTGTAAGTTGTCCCGTTAGCAAGGATCTAGGAGGGTGTGCACCCAATAATCAGCCGTGTTGAGAATGTGGGCGATGCAGCGGTCGTTTCTCAGGCACTGCAGCATGAAATCAACCATGTGCTGCAGACTGCCAACTGGCCAAGAAACGCTGTCCCCTGCTTGAGACGTCATCTCTGCCTGATCTGCATCACCCCACCCTCGCTGTAGATACTGACTACTAGAGCATTGTGTACCTCCCTCCTCTGGACAGATGTCTTCCTCCTCCATTGACTCCTCCTCATCCTCCTCACAAAGTGTCCCCTGCCTAGGCCTTTGTGAGGAACCACGTTGCCCAGACTGTCCAGAATCAGATGGCATTTGTGACTCCTCATCCTCCACCTCTTCAAAAACCTCCTCCCTTAGTGCTTGCAGTGTTTTTTCAAGCAGGCAGATAAGGGGGATAGTCATGCTGACTAGTGCATCATCTGCACTCGCCATCCACGTGGAATCATCGAAGGCATACAAAATGTGGCAGATGTCTTTCATAGAGGCCCACTCAGTGGTGGTGAAGTGTGAACGGCGCGCCGTGCGACTTGTTTGCGCCTGATGCAGCTGGTACTCCATTACTGCTGCCTGCTGCTCACACAACCTCTCCAACATATGTAACGTTGAATTCCACCTGGTGGGTAGGTCACATATGATGCAATGTTTTGTAAGGCGGAATCGGCGCTGCAGAGCTGCAATGCACGATCTTGCCATGCTGGAACGCCGCAAGTGAGTGCACTCTATGCGGACCTTGTGCAGCAGTGCATCAAGATCCAGATAGTCCCTCAAAAAACTCTGCACGACCAAGTTGAGCACATGTGCCAGACATGGGAAGTGAGTGAGGTTGCCTAGGCCCAGAGCTGCCACCAGATTTCGGCCATTGTCACACACTACCATGCCTGGCTGGAGATTCGCTGGCACAAACCACACATCGCTCTCTCCTGCTTGATGGCATTCCAGAGCTCCTGCGCTGTGTGGCTTCAATTCCCCAAAGAAATTAATTTCAATACGGCCTGTTGACGTTTGGCCACGGCTGTTCTCATATCGGTCGTAACAGGTAAGCGTTCACGGGTCCATGTGTAGGTAGACTGTGACGGCTCCTGCAGCGCTGATTCAGAAGAACTGGAGTATGAGGAGGAGTCAATGTGTACAGACTGGATTCCTGCAATCCTTTGAGTTGGCAGAACACGTACAGCGCCACTCTCAAGATCTATACCCGGCTCCACAACATTTACCCAATGGGCAGTGAGGGAAAGGTATCGTCCCTGTCCATGGTTACTGGTCCACGCATCGGTGGTCAGGTGGACCTTGCTACTGACGGCGTTTAGTAGCGCATGTTTAATTTTTCCCTCCACATGCTTTTGCAGGGCAGGGACAGCTTGCCTGCTGAAATAAAAGCGGCTGGGCACGGTGTATTGTGGGACTGCCAATGCCATGAAGTTACGGAAGGTGTCAGTCTCCACCAGCCTGAATGAGAGCATTTCAAGGGCCAGTAGTTTTGCAATGCCAGCATTCAGAACCTGTGCTCGGGGGTGGTTTGCCGAGTATGGGCGCCTTTTCTCCCATGCCTATGCTACCGATGGCTGTAGATTGGCCTGGGAGTGTGAGGATGACAGGGAACGTGGTGCTGTGGGTGGAATGACACTGTGTCTCTATATAACAGTGCCAGAGGTTCTTCCATGGCGATCCTGTGAGGAAGCCGAACCAGCTGTGTGTGAGCTGGAGGAAGAGGCTACAACACGAGCTTAAGAGGTGGTAGGTGGCGCTGTAGGTTGGCCTAGGTCTTCAGTGTGTCTTTGTAACTCCACCACGTGCGTGGTCCGCACATGTTTCCACCTATTTGTGGTATTGAGGTTGCTGACACTTTTCCCTCTTTTCACTTTCTGATTATACAGCTTGCATTTGACAAAGCAAACGTCATCTACAACTGTGTCAAAAAAGGACCAGGCACTGCAAGTCTTGGGAGCGCCCGTTTTGGGTTTTGGAAGTTGCATACTCCTAATGGGTGCTCAAGTGGAGGCTAAAGGCAAGCAAGTCTGCCCCCTCCCTCTCCCTCCTTTTTGGGCCGTTCGGGGAATCTCTTCCTCAGAGCTGCTCCCACCACCTTCCTGTACCTTACGCCATGATGGGTCAAGGACCTCATCATCTACACTACCCTCTTCAAGCAACTGCTTCTCCTGGGTAGTCTCAACAGCACAGTATGCACCAGAAAGGGGCACCTGAGTCTCATCATCAGATGCGTACTGAGGTGTGCTGACCTTAGGCACTGGCCCACCCACCTCTTCAGATTCAGAGAGACAAAGCTGTTGCGCATCACTGCATCCTACCTATTCTTCAAATTCTAAAATGCTGCTTGGCCGGCCCCCTCTTTCCAAGCCAAGAGATTCAGAGAACATAAGTAGAGATGGCTCCTGTCCAGGGCTCTCTGAATGCCTAGGCAATTTGGCAGGTGGTGAAGAGACAGATGGGTGATCTTCAGTGCTCTGGACCTGAGAGGATGTGGAACTAATTGAAGTCGATGCCTTAGCTGCCATCCATCCGACAACAGCTTCAATTTGTTCCTCCCGCAGCAGTGGGGTACGGCGAGCTCCTACAAAGCTGCGCATAAAGGACTTTTCCCTGGTACAACTTGGGGATGCTGAGTCACTGGTGCCTGCAGCAGGCACAGAATCCCCACGTCCTCTCCCTGCAGAAACTCCACGCCAATGACCACGTGCCTTACCCCCTGCGTTCTTCATCTTGGTAGACTGTTAAAGATAGGCAGAAAAGTACTAAGGGCTTAGTGTGCTTATTCCTGAACAGCTGCTAACAGGTATAAGAAACACTAATTTTATAAAGTGTGGACTAGACTTTAATATGAGCTAATGTGGCCTACACAACTGTAAAGTGGAGTGTTTGGTGAACTTTATTAACTTTTTATTTTTTTCACAAAAAGACACTGGATGTGCCCAAAGATGTAAAACCAATAGTATCACAAACTTTTTGTAGCTATTACAATGCAGGAAGGTAACCTACAATGCAATAGATGAGGAACCAAAAAATAGGGTAATACTAATCTGGCTGGGGCTGCAGGGCACATGGCTGCAAAAAGGCTCCTCTATCTACTCCTATATAGTGTTTGCAAGCAATCTAGCTGGATACGGATGGAACTACACTAATATGAGAAATCAGGACAAATGAGCAGCACTAATGCAAAAAAGGACCATGTATGAGGCAGTGATGCGCGCTGAGTGGACTACAACCAGAGGTGGCTGGCTCCAGAACACACTACAGCGTGAGGTGCACTCACACACAGAGACCTCGCAGACAGCTGTGAACTGTGCAGAGAACTGTACACTAGCGCTGCACGGCTGCAGAAAGGCTCCTCTATCTACTCCTATATAGTGTTTTCAAGCAATCTTGCTGGATACGGATGGAACCGCACTAATAGGAGAAATCAGGAAAAATGAGCAGCACTATTGCAAAAAAGGACAATGTATGAGGCAGTGATGCACGCTGAGTGGACTACAACCAGAGGTGGCTGGCTGCAGAACACACTACAGCGTGAGCTGCACTCACACACAGAGACCTTGCAGACAGCCGTGAACAGGCAAAAGAAAGCTACAGCGGTTGATAAAGTAGCCTGGGTAAAACACAATATAGCAAATTGCTAGGTCACACTGTCCCTCAGAACAGAAGCGTCCTATCCCTAACTGAATTCACAGCAGAGTGAACCCAAAATGGAGGCGGCGGCGGCTTTTATAGTGCATCATGACATCATTTCAGCAGCCAATCACAGCCATGCCAGTAGTTACATGCCTAACATGCTCTAACAGGATGTGCCCACAATTCTTAGGATCCTCATTGGCTGAATAAAATCAAACTGGCTCATTGCATTATGGGAACTTCCGATTCCGGTATTCCGATACCGTGAATATCGGCCGATACCCGATATTGCAGTGTCGGAATGCTCAACACTAATTGTGATACATTACCCATTTACTGCTGTTTATATTCCGGTCTAATGCATACAGAGTCTGTTTCTGACTATGGAAATATATATGGAGATTCACAATGACCCCTACACTGTTTACAGCTTTACGCTTCTGATCCATTACCCTTTTATTGCTTTTAACATTGTGGTGTAATCAATAATGAGCCTGAGAGCGTCTGTGTCTGCCTCCTGAAATATATACGTAGATTTAGAATGTTAAAACTATACCATATATATACCTGGTATCTGTTGTTACTGTACCCTTTCTCAACATTCTATGTTCTTGTCGAATCCATACTGGGCCTGAGAGCGTCTGTGTCTGCCTCCTGAAATGTATACAGAGATTTAGAATGTTTAAACTCTACTATATATACCTGGGATATGTTTATACTGTGCCATTTTTTTCAACTTTGTATATTATTGCCTAATCCATACTGAGCCTGAGAGCGTCTGTGTCTGCCTCGTGAAATACATACAGAAATGTTTTCTATTTTCACTATACTATATATACCTGCTATCTGTTGATACAGTACCCTTTGTGCCAGAAAGTCCTCCTCCACCCACCACTCTAAGTGTTTCATTGACAATGTGAACATTGGCCCACATGTGTGATTATTTCTTGCGGATCTTCTTTTTATATTATGGGGTTATCCATACTGATCGTGTGCGAGTCTGTGTGTTACTCCTGAAATATATATGTATATTTAAAAATTACCCCAACACTGCATACAGGTGTAAGCTTGTGATACATTACCCATTTACTGCTGTTTATATTCCGATCTAATGCATACAGAGCCAGTGAGAGTCTGTTTATGACTATGGAAATATATACGGAGATTTACAATGACCCCTACACTGTATACAGCTGTACGCTTCAGATCCATTACCCTTTTGCTGCTTTTTACATTGTGGTGTAAGCCTTAATGAGCCTGAGAGTGTCTGTGTCTGCCTCCTGAAATATATAGGACGAAGATGTGGAAAGCACAACAAAAATTGCGACCATAGATCCATAATATAAATCATCTTTATTTAAATAATGGACAAGAAGGGACAAAAATGGGGGATCTGTGCAAATGGCAAACAAAGTGCAATAGTACAAGTACAAAGAACGAGCAAGACCAGCCATGGTCCACCTAGGCAGTAATAAAAGAGATCAAATCTCTATACATAAAGATGTATGTGCTGTTCCCAAAATGGGCTCAAAAGGGTTAAACAAAAGAAGCTGAGCTGTCTTGTATTGTTAAAGCAGCTGCACATGTCTAATACTATAAATAAAGGGGCTAGTGTCCGTCAGCTTATTAACCCCATGTGCATTGTATACCAAGTAACTGAATACCAGTCCAAATCTTTGCGAAGTCTGTAGTGAGGTAATGTGATTTTGGGTTTTTACCCCATTGGGGTGGGCTGTGTACATGTTCTGCAGCATCGGGAACTTATATACCCGCTCCAGTTTACATGTGCTGTGTCAGTATAGTCGGAGATACTCTGGGGCAACAGCGCCAGATTTTGACTGGTATTCAGTTACTTGGTATACAATGTACATGGGGTTAATAAACTGACGGATACTAGCCCCTTTATGTATAGTAATAGACATG
Organism: Dendrobates tinctorius; assembly: GCF_039654945.1. NCBI lineage: Eukaryota > Metazoa > Chordata > Amphibia > Anura > Dendrobatidae > Dendrobates > Dendrobates tinctorius. The sequence continues at coordinate 72,448,994 of NW_027361829.1, forward strand.
TGCAGCCGCTTTAACAATACAAGACAGCTCAGCTTCTTTTGTTTAACCCTTTTGAGCCCATTTTGGGCACAGCACATACCTCTTTATGTATAGAGACTTGATCTCTGAACAATAGTTTTTTATTACTGCCTAGGTGGACCGTGGCTGGTCTTGCTCCTTCTTTGTACTTGTACTATTGCACTTTGTTAGCCATTTGCACAGATCCCCCATTTTTGTCCCTTCTTGTCCGTTATTTAAATAAAGATGATTTATATTTTTATGATATGGATCTATGGTAGCAATTTTTGTTGTGGTTTCCACATCCTCGTTCTATATATCACAGCGATTGATCCTTGATTGTCCGATACAAGCTGCACCTTGGTGTCAATAGACAACACACAGGATGCAGTTTTATACCGTTGCTATTGTGACTCCTGAAATATATACATACATTTAGAATGTTTAAACTATACCATTTATATACCTGGTATCTGGTGTTACTGTACCCTTTCTCAACTATTTATATTACTGTCTAATCCATAATGAGGCTGTGAGCGTCTGTCTCTGACTCATGAAATATATACGTAGATTTACAATTATCCCTAGACTGTATACAGCTGTCTGCATCTCATACAGTACCATATATGTGGTGGTATTTTGGGGGTTGTTTTTAAACAAAAATTTGGAACTATGGTGGAAGAGGCCACGGACGTGGGCGTTCAAAAGCACAATAGCAGCTAAGGCAGGAGGTATTGAGACTGCGCCATGGTCTGGCTCAGGAAGGCCTGGAAGGCTACCTTTTCAGGGATTCGGTAAACCACTTTTATTTAAAAAATTTTGTATTACATTCAAAAATGTAAGAAGAAAGGAAAGAAAGGGAAGGGTTAGGATTAGGAATGAAAACCCCCTGTGAAGACAGGGACCTCCTTCTGAGGTGTAGTATCCCACTATCCAGGTAAGATGGAGACACCTGACCAGACTCCAGCACCTGCACCCAGCACAGATACCATAGAACAGCAGGGCCACGGAACGGGTCACTGTCACCGCGACACATCCCGGTACCGAGTAAACCCACAGCCCTGGGGGTTCTCCATTTTGGCATCACAAACAGGATTGCGAAGCTCGGTGCCATCGGGTCCTGTGTGCCGAAGATTTGAATGATTTGAGAAATGATAAACCCAAAATGTGCAAAGGAACAATTTTATTGAATTGTGAATTGGACTGTGATTTTGACTGTAAAGATGGCGGCTATGGCGGTCCCACGAGGTGTGCAGTGAGGCGTGCCATCGTGGGCGGCACCCAAGAAAGAGTGCAAAACAACAGTAACCTCCCCTGCCTGTACTTCTATGCTACTGCATCATTGCTGACCCAAAGAGGGGTCCTGATCCTAGCCTGGTATGGTGGCAAAGGAAACAGACACTGCCCCCAGGGGGTGTGAGAGAAGCTCCGCGGCGGGAAAAGGAGCAAGGAAAAAGACACAGTACCAGGAGGCCATCATGGAGAGCAGCAGGAGGTCTGTGGAGCGCAGTGGCGAGATGTCAACTTCTCCTGGCTCCGTGAAATCAGGCTCTGGCCTCTCAGCAACCCTCGCCCTGGTGTAGCTGGAGAGAGAAGTGCAAGAGCTGCACAGGAGTTTAGAGCAGAAACAGGCTCTGCTCACGCAGAGAAGACAGGCTGCCCAGGAGGAGTCCGCCATTTTGGTACCCTCACCACCGGTACCCACAGTCAGTCCGTCAGTCCCCAGGTACCCTCACCACTGGTACCCACCTGCCAATCCCCGGTACCATCATCACCGGTACCCGCTGCTGCACCAGTCTCCCCATCACCAGAGGCTGATGAGGATCATCGCGGCCCAGGAGGAGCAGGTATGATCGCCGCCCCTGGGACAAGGGATGCCCTGCTAGACCCCATCGGGTTACCACCAACCCTAAAATCCGGCCAGGTCATCATGGACGTTGCCTGGGACCAGAAAGTCGCGCCCAGGGGGGTATCCTGGAACCTGCTCCTGTACCAAAGTCACCTTCCACCGTGCGCAGCAGGCTGGCGTTCCTCAGGGAAGAAGAACAGGGAACTGATGTCAGGGGGTTTCCCATCTCCACAGAGGAGTTCTGCCGCAGGCAGGTACTGCAGTTTGAACAGGAGGAGAGGGAGCGCCGAAGGCAGAAGCAGGCCCTGGAGTAACGGGATCTAAGACACCAGGGGCAGGTCCAGGGTGAACAACTAAATTAGATGACTGCAACCCCATGGGAAGGGGCAGAGTCCTCCGCTTTGACAACGATAGGGGGTTCGGTTTTATCCAGTACTCCAGGAAAGCCCCTGATTTATTTGTTAACTGGCGAGATGTAGAATCTCATCTAATCCACGAGCATCCAAAGTGCAACCTGTTTCCGGGGGAGTACGTTTCCTTCACCCGCCATCTTGGAGACAGGGGATGGTACGTGCTTCATGTCCGCAGGATTCCCACCGAGATAGAAGCCCTGCAAGAACACCAGGGGGCGCCAAAACCAAAGTTTCATCTGACCACCAGGGGGCAATAGTAAGCACCACAGCCCCAACAATTACTGCAACAGCTTCAACAGCTAAACCAGTGGTGGGTAAAGCACCTGAGCCATCCACAGCAGCAATGTCACTGGCTGCTACCAAGCCACAAGCTTCCATAATTGCACCACGGGCAGCTCTCACTCCAGAATAATTAAAGGAAGCACTACAGCTCACGCTGAGTGAAAATGCATGTCTTGTGCATCCCATCAAAAAGAGCACAGAAGTTTTACCCTGGAGGCGACAAAAGCCAGATGCTTCCAGTCCTTAGGAAGTGACATTAATCAGAAAAGCTGAACAGAACTTGCAGTAATAATGTATATAGTTTACCCAGGAGGGTTCAAACACGATCGCAGTGTACCGGGGGTTTAGGGAAGCATCGGGAGGGAGGGGGCTCCCTCCGTGCTTCCCTGAGACCCCCGCAGCAGCACAATGTGCAGCGCTGCTCCTGGGGCCTCCTTCCCTGCAGGTCTCCGGATCCAATATGGCGGCGGGGGCCTGCAGGAAGCAGGCTTCCTCACTTCCTGCAGAGCGCAGGCATGAGGAAGCCTTCTGCACTGCCTGTGACAGATTGCTGATCTGTCACAGCGATCTGTGATGTGACAAATCAGCGATCTGTCACATGACAGTGATGTCCCCCCTGGGACAATGTATTAAAGTTAAAAAAAAAGTGTAAAAATAATTTATATAAAAATCGCTAAATAAATTTAAAAAAAAAAATTCCCTAATAAATTCATTTTTTGAAAATAAAAAAAACAATAAAAGTACACATATTTGGTATTGCCGTGTCCATAACGACCCGCCCTATAAAACTGTCCCATTAGTGTTAACCCCTTTATTGAACCCCTTAAAAAATAAAAATAAAAAACGAAGCAAAAAAATAAAGCTTTACCATCATACCACCGAACAAAAAGTGCAATAACGTGCGATCAAAAAGACGGACATAAATAACCATGGTACCGCTGAAGACGTCATCTTGTCCCGCAAGAAATGAGCTGCGACACAGCGTCATCAGCGAAAAAATAAAAAAGTTATAGCTCGCAGAATAAAGCAATGCAAAAATAATTATTTTTTATCTAAAATTGTTTTCATTGCATAAAAGCGCCAAAACATAAAAAAAATATAAATGAGGTATCGCTGTAACCGTACTGACCTGAAGAATAAAACCACTTTATCAATTTTACAGCGCGTGGAACGGTGTAAACGCACCCCCCAAAAGAAATTCATGAAATGCTGGTTTTTGTTCATTCTGCATCCCAAAAATCGGAATAAAAAGCGATCAAAAAATGTCACGTGCCCGAAAATGGTACCAATAAAAATGTCAACTCATTGCACAAAAAATAAGATCTCACGTGACTCAGTGGGTCAAAATATGGAAAAATTATAGCTCTCAAAATGTGGTGATGCAAAAACTATTTTTACAATAAAAAGCATCTTTTAGCGTATGACAGCTGCCAAAAATAAAAACCCGCTATAAATAGTAAATCAAACCCCCCTGTTATCACCCCCTTAGTTATGTAAAAATAATAAAATTAAAAAAATGTATTTATTTCCTTTTTCCCATTAGGGCTAGGGTTAGAGCTAGGGTTAGGGTTAGGGCTAGCGTTAGGGCTAGGGTTAGGGGTGTGTTGGGGTTAGGGTTTGAGTTAGAATTGGGGGTTTTCCACTGTTTTGGCACATCAGGGGCTTTCCAAACGCAACATGAGGTCCGATCTAAATTCCAGCCAAAAAAGTCAAATGGCCCTGCTTCCCTTCTGAGCTCTGCCATGCACCCAAATAATGGTTTATTCCCACATATGGGATATCAACATACTCAGTACAAATTGCACACTAACTTTTGGGGTCCTGTTACTCATGGGAAAATAAAAATTGGAGGTGAAAAGATCATTTTTGTGGAAAAAATATGATTTTTGAATTGTACGGCTGTACGTTATAAACTTTTGTGAAGCCCTTGGGGGTTCAAAGTGCTCACCACATATATAGATACGTTCCTTGGGGCATCTACTTTCCAAAATGGGGTCACTTGTGGGGGGTTTCCACTGTTTAGGCACATCAGGAGCTCTCCAAACTTGACATGGCATCCGATCTGAATTCCCGCCAATTTTGCTGGAAAAAGTCAAACGGCGCTCCTTCCCTTCCGAGCTCTGCCATGCGCCGAAACAGTGGTTCCCCCCACATATCAGGTGTCGGCGTACTCAAGACAAATTGCACAATAACTTTTCCAGTCCAATTTCTCCTGTTACCCTTGGTAAAATAAAAAAATTGAACCTGAATTAATTTTTTTTGTGAAAAAAAGTTAAATGTTCAATTTTTTTTAAACATTCAAAAAATTCCTGTGAAGCACCTGAAGGGTTAATAAACTTCTTGAATCTAGTATTGAGCACCTTGAGGGGTTCAGTTTTTAGAATGGTGTCACTTTTGGGTATTTTCTATCATATAGACCCCTCAAAGTGACTTCAAATGTGATGTGGTCCCTAAAAATAAAATGGTGTTGTAAAAATGAGAAATCACTGGTCAACTTTTAACAGGTCAAGGTTACCAAATTCTCCTATCTACATCATTGTCGGCTGTGTCTCATAGAGCTGCAGCCTGGGAACATGGCGATGTGAGTCGGAGACCCGTTCACAGGACTGAATATTATAATTTGATTTATTCACTGAGCAGAAAGATGCGGCCCCAGAGAAGGAGGAGCAATAGAAGCCGAGGCAAAAGCCCAGTGATGAACGGGCCTGGTGCTTAAGTAAGAACTTTTCCTACTATATTACTGTATACCATATTGAAAACTAGGTCCTCTCATTATTATTCCAGCTAGAATTAAGAACATTGCAATTTGAATTAATTGCGGGTGACTCCTCCAGATTGTGCATTCATGCATTAAACATCCACAATTACCATAGTTCTGAAAGTGCACAATCTGCAATAAAACAGTTGATTCACATGTTTTCCTGAATCTAGATATAACTTTAACTTTTTAAAGTATGGGTTTCATTTCAAGCATCCAATGGGATGGGGGCATTCAGGAATCATTCAAAACCACCATTGGTGTTCGCTTTCTCAGAATCTAAATCACTATTCTGAATGACTGACCAGGCAGGGTTCTAATAATCCTGTATTAATTTTCTGACAAGACAAAGGTTGAATAGTCTTCAGCTCCTGAAGTTAAGTCATCTGACCACAAGGTTTGATGTGCTATATAAGCTGAAAATACAATAAGTCTTTGTTCTCTATTCGTTTGTTTTTTTCGTTGCTTTGCTGTCTTAGCACAACGTAGAATTGATTCTAGCGATGTCGGGTAACTTCTTTTTTCTGGTCTGCTATATATGTTTTTCTTTTTTAATTATTTCAGGTTTTATTTCATTATTTTTTTTAGGTGTGCTGAGAGTGGCACTTTTCAATCAAAAGTACTATATATTTGATAAATTATACTGTTTTCAGCATTAAATAGCTGGGGCACTGTAATTCTCTTAACCTCCTGGCTCTTACTGAAACCTGGATCCATCAGTCAGACACTACCGCTGCTGCTGCTCTTTCATACTGGGGACTACACTTCTCTCATACCCCAAGATCAGACAATAGAGCAGGTGGAGGCGTTGGTCTGCTTCTATCACCAAAATGTACCTTTCAGGTTATCCCTCAACTACCCTCACTAGTCTTCCCTTCTTTTGAGGTCCATGCCGTCAGACTCTACATCCCCTTCTCCATGTGAGTGGCAGTGGTGTATTGTCCTACCGGCCTCTCCCATCAGTTCCTGGATCATTTTGCCACTTGGCTTCAACATTTTCTCTCCTGTGACATCCCTACCCTCATCATGGGAGATTTCGACATCCCCATTGCTCTTCCCTTCTCCCCATCTGCTACTCACCATTTGTCTCTAACCTCCTCGTTTGGCCTTTTGCAGCTTACTAATTCTCCAACGCATGAAGACGAAACTCTCTCGACTTGGTCTTCTCTCGGCTTTGTGCAGTGGATGATTTTGCAAACTCCCCTCTCCCGCTCTCTGACCACAACCTTCTTTCATTCTCTATCAAGAACTGCCAGGTTGCTCAGGTCACCCCCACTGTCCATACTTATAGAAACATACAGGCCATTAACACCCTGAAACTTATGAAGAACTTGCAGTCTTCATTGGCCCCTATCTCCTCCCTCTCATGTCCTGATTCTGCACTGAAGCATTACAATGAAACACTTCAAAGTGCCCTGGATGAATTTGCACCCACTATAAATAGAACACCACAACACAGACGGCGACAACACTGGCACACCCTGCAAACACGTTTCCTGCAGCAGTGCTCCAGGTGCGCCCTGTGGAGAAAATCCAATCTAAACGAAGATTTCATCCATTATAAGTTTATGCTTAGAACATACAACACTGCCCTTCACCTCTCCAAACAAACCTATTTCAACACCCTCATCACCTCACTGTCCAATAACCCGAAACGTCTCTTTGACACTTTTCATTCTCTACTCAACCCAAGAGTACAGGCCCCAGCCACGGAGCTCCTAGCTGACGATCTGGCCAATTACTTCAAAGAAAAAATTCACCAGATCCGACAGGAAATTATCTCTCAATCACCTCATACCATGCACTGTCCTCCCTCCCCCACTGCATCTTGCTCACTCTCTGATTTTGAACCAGTCACAGAAGAAGTAAGCAGGCTCCTTGCATCTTCTCGCCCAACCACTTGCATCAGTGACCCATTTCCGTCACTTCTCCTCCAGTCACTTTGCCCTGCTGTCACCCCTCACCTAACTAAAATATTTAACCTCTCTTTCTCTTCTGGTATCTTTCCCTTCTCATTTAAGCATGCCATCATACATCCACTACTTAAAAAACCATCCCTCGACCAAAACTGTGCCGCTAACTATAGACCTGTCTCTAATCTTCCCTTCATCTCTAAACTCCTGGAATGCCTGGTCCACTCCCTTCTTATCCGCTATCTCTCTGATAACTCTCTTCTCGACCCCATCCTTTCCGGTTTCTGCTCCTTACCCTCTACTGAAACTCCCTCATTAAAGTCTCTAATGATCTACTAACAGCTAAATCAAATGGTCATTACTCCATGCTAATTCTCTTGGATCTCTCTGCAGCATTCAACACTGTGGATCATCAGCTCCTCCTCACTATGCTCCGTTCCATTGGCCTCAAGGACACCATTCTCTCCTGGTTCTCCTCCTATCTCTCTGACCACTCCTTTACTGTATCTTTTGCCGGTTCCTCCTCCTCTCACCTTCCCCTTTCTGTTGGGGTTCCTCAAGGATCAGTTCTAGGCCCCCTCCTCTTCTCCTTGTACACTGCCCCATTGGTCAAACAATCAGTAGATTTGGTTTCCAGTACCATCTCTATGCTGATGACACCCAATTATATGCTTCTTCTCCTGACATCACGCCATCCTATCTATAAAACACTGGCGATTGTCTAAACGCTGTGTCTAACATCATGTCCTCACTATATCTGAAACTGAACCCGTCAAAGACTGAACTCCTTGTGTTTCCTCCCTCTACTAATGTACCTATACCCGACATTGCCATTTCTGTGTGTGGCTCCACTATTACTCCCCAGCAACATGCCCGCTGTCTTGGGGTCATACTTGATTCCGAGCTTTCCTTTGCCCCCCCACGTTCGATCACTGGCTCGCTCTTGTCATCTGCACCTCAAAAACATTTCTAGAATTCGACCTTTTCTTACTTTTGACTCTGCAAAAACTCTTACTGTTTCTCTTATTCATTCTCGTCTCGACTATTGTAACTCTCTTCTAATCGGTCTCCCTCTTACCAAACTCTCCCCTCTCCAATCTGTCTTGAATGCTGCAGCCAGGATCATATTCCTCACCAATCGTTACAGCGATGACTCTATGTAATGCCGGTGTGTTTGTACTTTGCTTCCCCGGCGTTACTCTGCATGTCTGCATTAACCCTTTGCTCCTCTACTCCTAACCAGCAGGGATACTGTTGCCTGTTACCGTTATGGATGCTGCTCAGGTCCCTGCCCCACTGCGTAGCCGTACATGCGTGCGTGGCTCCGCTGCTTTGCAAGACCACCCGCTGGTGCGGTCCCTGGCTGCTGCTGTGGAAAGCTATCCGTGGGTTAATAGGTCCTCTACATTGTGTATGGCTTACCACGTTTGTTCAGGCTTGCAGCTCTCGCCAGGTGTCCTCTGCAATGCTGATTTGTTTGGCCTTGCTTAGGGTGCGTGCGGCCACACCTCCCCTGCTTTTATGAGGAATGGGTGTGCTACAATTGCTGCTCCAGCCTATCACTGTGAGGCAGCTGCTATATAAAGTTCCCTCCCCCTTTGGGGCGTCGCCAGAGCTTCGCATTGAGTTCCTGAACCTAGCGATGTATGTGTGTTCAGCTCCTGCTCTGATTGTGATCAGTTCTGGGGGAGCTGTTGCTCTTTGTCCCCATGTGAACTGTGTTTTTGCCGCCTGCCAGGAGGCAGAATATCCTGGTCCTTGTTCCTGTCCGCCTTCCCAGGAGGCAGAATATCCTGACCCTTGTCTGCCCTCCCAGGAGGCAGAATATCCTGGTCCCTGTGTTTGTATGGAGTCTTGCCTTGCACCTGTGTCTTGTTCCCTGAATCCTGGATCCTGGATTTGTTCCTGCACCTGACTCTGTCTGAATTGTGTCTTGTTTCTTTGCCTGCTCTGGGGGCAGTAATACCCAGATCGCCCTTCCTGGAGGCTGCATATCCAGGCCCGTCTATGTTGTGTCTTGTTCCCTGAATTCTGGACCTGCTCCTTTACCTGACCCTGTCTGAACTGTGTCCTCTGTGGGATGTTCCTGAGGTCCCTCCATGTCTTGAACCCTGTGCCCAGTGACTGTGACTCTTTGCTACCTGACTTGCTGTGATTTAACCTGGGTTCATCTAGGAAGTAGGAGTCCGGTGTGTCCGCTGGGTTTCTGCCACTCTGTGCTCAGCTGGGGATTCGGTGCAATTCCCTGCCGGTTCCAGTCCAACCCGGCAGGGTTTGCACCAGACCGCTGGGGTTCCTTTCTAGGTCGCTGCCAGATGACCGGAGCCTGATGACCGTGGCCTCTCGTCCGGAGCCTGATGACCACGGCCTGATGTCCGGTGTCTGACGACCCCTTCCAGATGTGCTGTGCCTGATGTCCTCTGCCAGATGTCCGGATCCTATGCTTCTCTGCCCGATGTCCGGATCCTGACGATCGCTGCCAGTGGTCCGGAGCCTGATGACTGTGGCCCGATGTCTGGAGCTGATGTCCGCAGCCTGATGTCCGGATCCTGTCGGTCGCTGCCAGATGTCCGGAGTCCGATGCCAGTGTGCTGATGCTCTATCTAAGATCCGAGTCCTGATGCCGAGGTCTGTGTCCTGGTGTCCTGATGTCCGTGTTCCTGGTGTCCTGATGTCCGTGTTCCTGGTGTCCTGATGTCCGTGTTCCTGGTGTCCTGATGTCCGTGTTCCTGGTGTCCTGATGTCCGTGTTCCTGGTGTCCTGATGTCCGTGTTCCTGGTGGCCTGATGTTCGTGTTCCTGATGTCCAGTCCGTGTTCCTGATGTCCAGTCCATGTTCCTGGCGTCCTGATGTCCGTGTTCCTGATGTCCAGTCCATGTTCCTGATGTCCAGTCCGTGTTCCTGATGTCAAGTCCGCGTTCCTGATGTCCAGTCTGCGTTCCTGATGTTCTGCCCGTGTCCCGATGTTCCGCCAATTCCCTGAGGTCCACCCAGTGATGACGTCCTTCTGGGATCGGTGTTTGATGTTCTCCTGCTGAGCCTGTGCTACGCCTGAGGCCTGAGAGAGAGGCCGTCCTAGTATGCCCGTGCCAGAGGATCCTGGACTGCATCAACCCGTGATGACTCCTGCCATCGTCTGACGTCTGTCCTGGGTATGTGTCTGATGTTCTCCTGCTGAGCCAGTGCTATGCCTGAGGCCTGAGAGATAGGCCGTCCTGATATGCCCGTGCCAGACGACCCTGGACTGCATCAACCCGTGATGACCCCTGCTATCGTCTGAAGTCAGTCTGAGGTCGGTGTCTGATGCTCTCCTGCTGAGCCTGTGCTACGCCTGAGGCCTGAGGAAGAGGCCGCCCTAGTATGCCTGTGCCAGACAACCCTGGACTGCATCAACCCGTGATGTCCTCCTGCCTTTGTCTGTTATCCTGAAACGTGTACTCTTCCCTGATGTGCGGAACCGGGAGCCTTGCATAACTGTTTTGTTTCTGTACCATGTCTTATTCAAGTAAACTTTGTCTATACCTGAAGTTGTGCGGTGTCATTCTGCCTCCTCGTCCACATGCTCAGCTGCCACAGACCCCGGTCACTACTCTTCCCTAGTCTGGGTATGCCAGGGTTCCCCCCTGTGGTCCAGTGGGTCCACATTCCGTTCCCACCTGGGATGCTCGCCCCACGTCTGTGTGGTCGGTCGACGTGGAGGCGCCGGCTCGGCCGCGAACACGGTCGTTAGTCGTGACACTCTACCTTGTGCCAGTCATTACACTGGCTACCCATCCACTCCAGAATCCAGTACAAACTTATTACCCTCACCCACAAAGCCCTCCATGGCTCAGCACCACCCTACATCTCTTCCCTTGTTTCAGTATACCACCCTACCCGCGCCCTCCGTTCTGCTGATGACCTGAGGTTAGCATCCTCAATAATCAGAACCTCCCACTCCCGTCTCCAAGACTTTACATGTGCTGCGCCAATTCTTTGGAATGCACTTCCCAGGTCAATACGATTAGTCCCCAATCCCCACAATTTTAAGCGTGCCCTGAAAACGCATTTATTCAGACTGGCCTATCGCCTCAACACATTAACTTAATCTATACCTGTGTGGCACAGCCAAAAGTTTTACCATAACCAGGTTCCCCGCATCTTGTTCCCACATGCTTTATGCATCCATTAGCCCTCTGTGTCTGTACTGTTACACACTTAACATTATGGCTAGTCCATACAATCAGGGCAACTGTTACCACCCACCTTTCGTGTCTACCTCTTTCCTCATAGACTGTAAGCTTGTGAGCAGGGCCCTCATTCCTCTTGGTATTAGTTATAATCTATGTGATTATTGTTATGCTGTAATGTATATTGTCTGTACAAGTCCTCTCTAAAATGTAAAGTGCTGCGGAATATGTCAGCACTATAGAAATAAAATTTATTATTATTATAAGTTTAGAACTGTCCAGTCTAGAGGGAACTATGACTGTGACTATAAAGTCTACTAGCTGAAGAGCCCGGCATTGCCTGGACATAGTAACTAACTATGGTTAGTTATAACAAATTGTAATTACTATATCTAGATATATAAAGCTGAGTGTATAGCCCCGCCCACTCCTCATAGGCACATTCACTATAATATCCCACATCATCCCGTCAGCCAGAGAAACCGACTGCTACCCCTAATATCCCACATCGTCCCATCAGCCAGAGCCACTGGTCTATTACCCCTAATATCCCACATCATCCCGTCAGAGCCACCGTACTACTACCCCTAGTATCCTACATCATCCCGTCAAAGTCACCGGACAACTACCACTAATATCCCACATCATCCCGTCAGAGCCAACGGACTACTACCCTTAATATCCCACATCATCCCATCAGCCAGAGCCACCGGAATACTACCCATAATATCCCACATCATCCCATCAACCAGAGCCACCGGACTACTACCCTTAATCATGCCGTCAGCCTGGGGTCAGAACCAGAGCGCTGAGTGGAATGGTCGTAACTTCCATACCGGGATCCTTTTAAAAGAGGCCTGGCATCAGAACCAGAGCGCTGAGTGGATTTGCCCTGACTTCCATACCAATGATCCCTTTAATAGAAGCCTGGGGTCAGAATCAGAGCGCTGAGGAATTTATCCTAACTTCCATACAGGAGATGCCTTTAAGAGAGGCCTGAGGTCAGAATCAGAGCGCAGAGTGGATTTGCCCTCACTTCCATACCGGGGATCCCTTTAAGAGGGGCCTGGAGACAGAATCAGAGCGCAGAGTGGATTTGCCCTCACTTCCAAACCTGGGATCCCTTTAAGAGGGGCCTCTGGTCAGAACCAGAGCGATGAGTGGAATTGCCCTAATTTCCTTACCTGAGAGGCCGTGGAGTGCTTCAAGTTCCTCCTAAGGAATCTGAGGGCAGTGCAAGGTGTAAATTACCCACAAAAGGGAAAGTGTGCTGGTTTTCTTTACTCCAGCGTGAGTAAAGAAAACCAGAAAGAACAAACAGCGGAGAGATAAACCCCAGCTGGAATTTCAGCTACTGGCTTTAAGTTAAGAAACTATCACCAGCATATAGTGTAGACTATATACTGTATCTGTCTTGTTAGATGTTACTTGTTGTATCTGTTGTTATATATTATGTTGCCTCTTTGCCACAAAGAATTCCTTGTATATATGTAATATGTACTTGGCGATAATAAATTTGATTGATTGATTGATTGATTGAAATGCCAGCAGGTGAAAGAATATAAAGCTGCATCTGGAAGGTGACAGGGCAGTTAAATGAATAAATGAAAACACCAGTGTTATGCTAAACAGACTGCAGCCAGAATAATAGAACCTAAACACCCATAGAAATGGTGTGTCTTCTGTGGCTCAGTGGAAAGTGGAGCAGACCACAAAACACAGGCTCAAGAGTTCTATTCCAGGAGCATGACAACACTGCAGAAAAGAGATAGGAGCTGCTGATCATAAAATCTTACACACCACAGAAGACAGGGATAGAGGACCCTGTTTACCACAAGAGCTTACACTCCTATTCACAGTAGAGAGAGACCCAGTGACTCTGGAGATAAAAAACACTTTGCTCTATAACTCTGCTGCATTGGGAACTGCTGATTTCTGATGGCCCATGTACTGACCACTGCTGTATAAGGTATGATAATCCATAAATTGTCATAGCTGTATTGCATTATGGGAAGGCCCACGCAGCCACGCAAAATAAGCGGTGTGGTAAATGGTAGCAAGCAAGGGTTTTTTTACGGGGGGTGGTGCAAATCAAATCTTGAAATGTTCAAATTCACGTGAAACTGCAAATTTCCAGAACTTCGACTCAAACTCCATTCTCTGCAGATTGATCGGCTCATATATAGTGCTAGGATTGGCACTATTTAGTTTGGATTAGAGTTGAGCGACTTTGGTCGGATCGGGTTTCATGAAACAAAATTTGTTTCAGATGAAAATGGTCCGACTAGGGCAAAAAAAGTCGCTCAATGCCGACTTTTATTTCCCATTGACTTGCATTGGGGTCGAGTTTCGGACAAAACTCCGACTTTTTTTTGCCCTCGTCGGACCAGTTTCATCTGAAACAAATTTTGTTTCATGAAATCCGATCCGACCAAAGTCGCTCAACTCTAGTTTGGATGCTATTTTGCGCTCTAAAGCCTTGAAAGCTCTGTGATTGTCACTGATTTTTACGGCTCATTGACAATCCAGTGTAGCAGTGCATTACCGAGCCATATTGTTATCAATGTACATGCAAACATAAACTATTCAGATAAATATGTAGAATTACAGTTAAGTGAAATGAATAGCTTGTTGGTGCGATTAATAAGACAAACACTACTAGCAATAAATATATGCACAACTTTACATTTTAAGCGCAATACAACAAATTATATTCAACATTGTTGTAAAATGGTTTCAAACAATTATTTTAAAAATGTCTGTAGCCTTTAGCTTTGAATATACCAAAAATTGAAAGAACACATATTTTAACAAGCACAGTGCCTACATTACTCTGCGTATTTCTCCATAATTTCTTTTGTGTTGCATATGTCAATACATGACCATCCTAATTTATTCAAGTCACACAACACCTTTGGACGAAACTTGGCAAACATTATTTTTCCTGTCAAGTTATATCTTGTATTCTCTTTCTTATTGAAATTTTAATTCAATATAAATTTAAGATAAGCTGTAATAATGAACATTATATATAGTTTTATTTATTTAGCTTGCTGATTCCCTGATCCTGTCTTTGAGAAGATCATGCTTAGAGCATGCTTAGATATTTGTCAAGAGTGCATACAGGCACATGGGGGCCATACATACAGAGTCACATTATGAGTTGATGTGATTAATGCTGATTGGATCAGCCTATTATTTTGTTTTTTACTTTGATTTTGAAGGAATATAATCCTCAGTTAATTGACAAACAAAATAATACAGTAACACTCTGTATATGCTAAGATGTATACAAACTTTGACTATATGAAATTTAAACTGCTTTACTGTTATATAAAATATACTTATAAAATGAAGGCACAAATTGACCAATTTATTTGTGCCCAAGAGCTGCGACAAGGTGTACCTTTCTTTGTTGGAACACTAAGCCTAATATTTTGGAAACAAAAGTCTGCAAATTTAAAAGGCAGGTAGGATCCAGTACTAAATAAAAAAGCCCTTGGGTCTATACACACATTGTAGTTTTGTTAGTGTTTTCTGAACTGAGTTGTCACAAAACCTGAATGATTTCTTTGTGCCAGCAAAATGTCTGAGAATCCAGAAATCTCATGCACACGTTGCTTATTTTTCTTTGCAGATTTGCAGCAGACGTAAGTCTGCCGTATGTCAATTCTTTAAATTTTTTATGCAAATTTCACCCATAATAAAAAGTGGGGAAAAATCTGTAACAAAAATACATGTAAAAAAACTCATAAAAAAGCGCCTACCGTATATACTTGTGTATAAGTTGACCCATGTATAAGCTGACCCCCCCTAATTTTGCCACAAAAAAGTGGGAAAACTTATTGACTCGCGTATAAGCATAGGGTGGAAAATGCAGCAGCTACTGGTAAATTTCAAAAATAAAAATAGATACCAATAAAAGTAAAATTAATTGAGACATCAGTAGGTTAAATGTTTTTGAATATCCATATTGAATCAGGAGCCCCATATAATGCTCCATACAGTTCATGATGGCCCCATAAGATGCTCCATACAAAATACACCCCATATAATGCTGCACAAAGGTTAATAATGGCCTCATAAGATGCTCCATAGAATAATATGCCCCATATGCTGCTCCATAAAGGTTATGGCCCCATAAGCTGCTCCATAGAATATGCTGCCCCATAAGATGCTCCATACATTATGCCCCCATAAGATGCTCCATACGTTATGCCCCCATAAGATGCTCCATACATTATACCCCCATAAGATGCTCCATACATTACGCCCCCATAAGACGCTCCATAGAATATGCCCCCATAAGATGCTCCATAGAATATGCCCCCATAAGATGCTCCATAGAATATGCCCTCATAAGATGCTCCATAGAATATGCCCCCATAAGATGCTCCATACATTACGCCCCCATAAGACGCTCCATAGAATATGCCCCCATAAGATGCTCCATAGAATATGCCCCCATAAGATGCTCCATAGAATATGCCCTCATAAGATGCTCCATAGAATATGCCCCCATAAGATGCTCCATAGAATATGCCCCCATAAGATGCTCCATAGAATATGCCCTCATAAGATGCTCCATAGAATATGCCCCCATAAGATGCTCCATAGAATATGCCCCCATAAGATGCTCCATAGAATATGCCCCCATAAGATGCTCCATAGAATATGCCCCCATAAGATGCTCCATAGAATATGCCCCCATAAGATGCTCCATACAATATGCCCTCTTAAGATGCGCCATAGAATATGCCCTCATAAGATGCTTCATAGAATATGCCCCCATAAGATGCTCCATAGAATATGCCCCCATAAGGTGCTCCATAGCATATGCCCCCATAAGATGCTCCATAGAATTGGCCCCCATAAGATGCTCCATAGAATACTCCCATAAGATGCTCCACAGAATAGGCCCCCATAACATGCCCTATAGAATATGCCCCATAAGATGCTCCATAGAATAATTCCCATATACCGCTGATGCTGCAAATAAAAAAAAATGACATACTCACCTCTCTGTCGCTGGGGGCCAGGTGCCGGTGTTGCTGTTGGCTCAGGACCTGGCACCTGAGATATTCACCTGTCCCCATTCCCACACTGCTCGTCACTGCCTGCCACGTCATCTCTCAGTGAAGTTCAGGCAACAGAGGGCGTGGCGCGCACTAACCACGTCATCGCGCACTCTGACCTGAACATCACTGACAGAGGACGAGGCAGGCAGCGGTGAGCAGCGTGGGAATGGGAACAGGAGAATATAGCGTATACTTACCCCCTTCTGGCATGGTCTCTGCAGCCCCGTTCTCCCACGGTCTTCGGTGCCTGCCTTCAGTGGTCACGTGATACCGCTCACTAAAGACATGAATATGCGCATATTCATGTTTTTAATGAATGGTACCACGTGACTGCTGAAGGATGGAGCCTGAGACCGGGTGAAGCGGGAGGGCTGCAGAGACCGTAGCAGGGGGTAAGTATGATCTCTGACTCCCCCGCTCCCCCGCCGACCCCCGGTATATGACTCGCGTATAAACCGAGGGGGGGGACTTTCAGCCCCAAAAAATGGGCTGAAAATCTCGGCTTATACACTAGTATATATGGTATTTTACGCAGTGTTTGTCCTGACAAGAGATGCAGAAACAATTCTGAAATTTCTGCTGCAAATACCCTTGGGATGATGAGACGAGTGCTCTACCTAATATCAAGGACCTCAAAACTTCCAATAATGTGTTACAAAAACTGACCTGCACCTCCAAGAAATGTTGCAATTTACATCATCATAAACTTTCAACTTAAATTGTTTGTTCATCGAGAGCCAATGTGTGAAACATTCCCTTTATTCTTATATAAAAGTTTTCATCATCTTAACAAGGATTGATAAGGAGAAATAGTTAATCAATGCTACTTGGTGGGAGAACTGTTGGCACTGACGCAGGATCCACCCCCGAAGATTTCTACTGGTGCCTTATAAGAGGGTCTAGTGATCAGAAACTCATATACCAACTTGCTCAGCTGTACAGCTGTCGATTCACTCTGACAAAGTGTACAGAGACGTGCTGGGGAGGCAGATGCTACACTTCATCACTGATAAGTGTTTGTTTCTTATTGAGCTGGTGGAAGTTCTTTTTCCCCTTTATTCTTCCTTTATTTTTAAACCTCTCTACCTTCAAGAATTATAGTTGACATTTTATTTAATCTGTCATCAGATTAGTCAGCTATATAAAGAAAAACGTACCTGAAGAAGGTGACACTACAATTAGGCTCATCTTTCAGCTTCCATTTGAAAAGAAAAGAGAAAAGGAGGTGAGTGCGTTCTTCGCGTCTTGTTGTGTTAACTTTCTACAATTGCAATTTATGTTGTGCTGGCTTATAACTGCTATATACGACCATAAATACTATTTATTTGTATTGCTATTTTGCTGTTATCTATCTTACTATCTGTTTATCTATTTCTCGTGTCTATTATATTTGTTTTATTCCATAAGATGCTTATTTCAAGCAATTTATTGCATATTTTATTATTTTATTGTATTAGTACTACTATTATTTTAACTTTTATATACTTTTATATTTATTGGAATTATGTTTTTAGTAAATCTGGTCTAAAAGATGATAGCTGCATGCACAATTGTTTTTATATGCATAATTCATTATTTAAGGGCTTTTCGGTGTGAAACAGTATAACCTAAATCAATGCAATACACACAGGACACACAATAGAGCACTTAGGACTAAATCTCTCTTTTCACACAACATATCTTGTTGAAGATGGCTCTTTTAGCTCGGTGTCAGTGCCATTTTTTTCCGCACATGATTGTCAAGTAATTTTGTTTCTTCACTTTAAGTACACATGGGAAGACTAAACTCCTTAATTTACTGTTATTGATGATCCTAAATACTGTAGGAGTCACTTTAATCAGTGGCAGAAAGTGGTTTAAGCAGCTGTGAATTGCAACTACTATGGTCCATTATAAGCCTCAGTAGTAAATCCATTGATAACATATGCAAAGAGTGAATTATTCTAGTCAAAATATACAGAAAACATTTGACTGTTATGGATTCTATCATTAAAGCAACTATGCACCGCAGATATGGAGTCAAATAATGACTACATATTTATTTGGGTGAGATAATGTATTTCAGGGTATCATGCCTATTTTGCATAAATTATAATACATAATCTCCCCAAAAAAATGTAAAGATTATTTCAATGCTATCATTCACTATTATTTAATTTATTTACATTTTCAACATAGATTTCCTAATGTATATGGATTTTATATAAATTCATTACTAACACACTGTGCTATTCGGAATGTTTATGACATTTTACACTTTATGTAATGTTATATGAAGCAGAACAGTCCACAAATATGATTTGGAAGGGGACTCGATACTTTTACTTGATACACAATTAAAACAAAATTACAAAAAAATTGTGTAGATAAGTGGTGTTTGTGAAAGAATGGGGTCTGCATATTTAGGATATAAAGTGATTGAAAATTCATCATAGTAAATGTGGTTCAACATCGAAGGTTTTGTATAACAGCATTTTTCCTTTTGCTATCTATGCTTAATAATATGTTCATCCATTCTTTATTCCTAGGATTAAAATATTTTCCAGTAATGTTGATTGCAGACCTGTGGCCGAGCGCAAAATTTTCTTTTAAGCACAGAATGGGCACAGTGTACATCCTACTGTTACTAATATCCCTCAGCGTCATATCTGCTCAGAGCAGATCAATCAACCATCAGATTGACAACAGGAGTAAGTATCCTGCATATGGTATCATTCCAAAGCCAATATTAGCACATTTCTCCATTGATTCTGCAATGAATTTTATGAATATGATGGTCAGTATATTGTATTACATATGCATAATATCAAAGTCCCCATGTTCCCTTTGTAAATTCTTTGTCAAACACAAGTTAGATCTCCGAAAAGAGTGAAGAAAAAAATACTTTTGACAGTAAAAAAATATTTCTCTTTTGTAATGAGATCAATTTCTGTCTTTGGTAAACATTAAATGGAGAAGACATTGTCCAGAAATATAGTAATGCTAATATGTCCCTTACATTCTGCCAAAGGTCCAGATGACAGGTCCTCCAGTATCATGATTTTAAAAAATCCCTTTTGTGAGGCTGATTTTACCTTTGTAACAATAATATAATATAATAAAATTCTAATTCACAGCCATTACATCTGACATAATGATAATATATTAGAAAAAAAACTAATATTCAGATGCCACACATCCAATAACACTTCGCTTAAAGTAATAAAATGTATTCTCCTTCACTATAATAAAAGCAAAAATGATTCATATTGTAAAAAATATCTACATATACAGATATATAAAAAGGGTTTCAAAAAACGTCTCAACATCTCAGACAACTCAGCATACCATTAAATTTATAACTACTTAGTCCCCATTAAGATCTTCTTGCAAGCAACTCAATGCGGTATCCTCTGCATTTCCTAAGCATTACATAAGGATCTGCCCCAGTGGATCTCTGGAATCTGTGTCTAGAGAATTAAAGGGAATCTGTGACCCCTAGGACGTATACTGTGTGACCTATTAATATGGGCATACAGGTAATAGAAATGCTACACTAGTCCTGCCTGTCTGCCTCACATTAAAGGTCTTGTTATTGAAAAATGTTATATTCTTTCTGTATGCTAATGATTTCTTCTAGGCTCCGGGGCATGTGGTGCCTGGAAGAAATGCCTGCCTCCTGCCTTCATTGTAATACTACCCCCCTCCTATCAGCATCAGTTGTGGCCCCACAATGCCTTGCCTGCTCCCTGCTCTCTCTCAGAGGTACATATCTCTTCCTCCCTTCTATGGGCGCTGCGTTCAGGGATCTTCACAGATGCTGGCGACTTCCGCTCCAGTAACCTCCGGCATGCACAACGATAAGGTGCTCTCCCTGCTTCCTCCCTTCATAGTCATCGCTATGTACACATGGTTCCTAGAGATGACTATGAAAGGCGGAAGTGGAGAGAGCACCTTATCGTTGCCCATGCTGGAGGTCACTGGAGCGGAAGTCGCTAGCTGAAGAAAATCTGTGAATGCAGCTCCCATAGAAGAGAGGATGAGGTATGTATTTCTGAGGGAGTGCAGGGCGCAGGCACAGGTTTCTGGGGCCATAGCTGACACTGATGGGAGGGGGTAGTATTACAATGAAGATCGGAGGAAGGCATTTCTTCCAGGCACCGCACGCCCCGGATCCTGGAAGAAATCATAAGCATAAAGACAGAATATTAAATTTGGGCTCCTCTCACCTTTCCCTGGTCCTGGGACTGCTTCCTTCTTATCCCTGACATCTTTGGTGTGACTCCCTGACTGCTCGTTTTAAGTGATATATGTTGATTCCCTATAGCCAACACTGGTGCTCTTGCAGTATCTATTACCCATTTATTTTTTTTTATCCCCACTAATAGGCTTGGGCTGTTTACCTTGGGCTGTTTACCATCATATTTATCTCTTCTTGGCTCCCACATTACATGCATATATATATATATTTATTGTATACAGTCCTTTACGTTCGAGCAGTCGTTTTTCCCCAACTGCTTCCACTTGTTTATGATTTTTCATGTTGGGCCCAACATTTTGCATGCACCTTATCACCGTTCTTTGGGACACCCATCCATGGTTACTGATATTGTGTATACTGCATACCTTGTATTGGTTGTTTCTTTTGTCTAAGTCGCACTAGCATTAAAGGTCCCATTTATATACAACTCTGTACATAGACCCGTATGGTATGTTCATGTGTTTGTTCATCTGTGTCACGGTTCATACTGATTCATATATGGACTCTATTTATTCCAGGGATGTGATTGTGTTTTTTCATATTGTTTTTAAATGTTTTTAATCATCTTGGGTGTTTTTTGTCTGTCTGTCCGTAATAAAGTATTTTGATATTTTTTCTCATCCAGGAGTGCGCTATGTTCATGCATTGACTTTTTCTCCCCTTTTTCTCAACAACAGGACCATTAATATGAGGCATACAGGTAGGACTAGTGTAACATTTCTATTACCTGTATTCCCATACTAATAAGTCATATATGTCCCGAGGGTGACAGACTCCTTTTAAAACCTTTAGGAAAAAGCTTAATTTTCACTGTTTTCCTCCTTGGGTCACTTTCATTTAAGAAGTTGCTCCCTATATTTTCCCTAAATAGACAAATAGATCATGAATTAATTTTTTCATACTTTAAAAAATGGAAAGAAAATAACCAATATGAATTAAACACTATGCCATGTTAAAAAGAGCAGAAATAAAATGAGACCATACTCTTTATCACAGAATATAGCCTTGAAATATACCATACGTAATAATTTCCCTTGAAATATTCATAATTTATAGATAATATATATTATCTGTGTTATGTGTAATATGTCATTCTAATATATAATTACGTGGTATTGCTGATTATAATATCATATACAAGCAAAATTATAGTTGAGAACAATTTAGCTAATAAAATCAATAAACCTTTTTTGCATGATATTTTTGACTACCTATTTAATTTCTTTGTACTCAGCTATTTCCCCTTCAAGAACAGGCCATAATTTATATTATATATGAATTCATTTAAATTGAATATTCTGCCATTTGTAAGACTGGAGTAGTGCATGAGAATAGTAACACCCAGTTGCCATATTTATTTATACATTTCCAATAGAATTAACATAGGAAGGCACAAAGCAAAGTTTTGAAAAAATATGGTATAGAATTATTTTATTAGGAGAGTTGCAATCCAATTTACTACAATATGCTTGTCAGGAGAATTGACTTACAAAATATGTCTAGCAAAAATGTTATACAGTGCAAAGAGGATGAGTTCAATGTACCAAATACTCCTGTTTTTGGCCTCTCATTTTCCCTGCTGCTGTCCCATCATTCTGGACCATATTTCTAATGTAATTTTATTTTTTCATAAAAGAACGGTACAAGCAAACAAGGAAGAAACTTTGTAAAATATCCTGTTCGAATAAAATGCCTCCTTCCCCTCTTATCAGTCACGCTACTCCCTGCACTGATCATTCACTTTTAAAACCTGCCCATATATATGTCTTCAGTGAGGGATCAGATTACAACTGTTGCCTATAGAAGTATTTTTGAGGAGGTGGAGTGGCTGGATGAAGGCAGAAGCCGAGAGACAAACTGACTAGAATCTGCAAGGGAAAAACTGTTAAAAATGCAGGATACAGATTATATAATGGCCAGAAACTGTTATCCTAGTTTACATACAACAATTTATTCTGAAAAGTCACCTGAAACAACAGTTGAATTTGGAAATATTTTTGATGCCGCATTGTTATAACAGTAGTTATTTTTATAACAGTAGATTTTTGGTTACCTCTGTCTTAAAACCATATTGCAATTACCACTCAGAATAAATCTACAACTTTAGTCAATGTATAAACTGCATTTATTATATTGAATTGATCCTAAATTACAGCTTTTATGGCTAGAAATTAGTTATTGTAATGCAACATTTTTTTGTTCGCTGCAATATAGATGTTTAGCCAGTAAGGTTAAAACTAAAAAAAAGGAAAAGACCTGTCTCACTACTTATACTGTTGAAGACGAATATCTTTAATAGTGCAGCCAAGAAAAATAATGCTTTGATCAACATTAGATCTTCATCAGACGACAGCTATAGTAGTTGTTGGAAGAGAAATCGTGTCTATTGGTGTATAATGGCTTATTAAGATGCTGATGAGTATAAGGATAAGAAAGATACCCCTTTTGATTTAATTTCTCTTTGATGACAATGTTGTAGTTTTCATCAAACATTGATGAGTAGATTCCTTCGTATGACCCCGGTCCACGACCAAGGTGAGAGTCCTCGCGGTAGATAGGAGTGAATTTCCCTTCCTCCAGGATCCCAGGCTCACCTTCTGATTAGCCAGGCTGGTGAGACGTCACATATCCGCCACACGTCGATTAGGTGACCTCACGCCATGCAAGTGAATCAAATAACATGCTGAGGAACCTGGAAGTTCAAGAAATTTGTGCAGCTCCTGTTCTCGACCAGAGAACACTGTATTGGACCATGGACCAGAGTTGAGCGAAGCGATCCACTCAACTCTAGCCAGGATGTTTTAGAGTGTGTTAAAAGTAATATAAATTGTATTGTTCAAACTGTTCTGTCATATATGGAGATGAAAACTATGTTGGATTCATTAGATCTACCGAAACTGCTGGGAGATAGTGGAACTTTTTTGGACTTCCTAAAAATCATTGGTGATGTTGCTAAGGTAGTAAAAATGTTTTTAGAAATAAGAGAACTAGTGATGATGGATTGCCAGTGAAAATCTGTGAGATATTTAGTACAGCTTTACTTCCTAGTTACTAATTGTTTTGAATGATTTGTAGGACAAAAATTAACCATACATATGACGAAATCATTAGTATAAATAACACATTAAAGCTTTTCTCTGAAACACTATAACATGTGAACATTGAATATATGAAATTGGAACTGCATTACTGCTATAGAAAACATGTTCACTAATTAAGGTACAACAGCCAGCGACAAAGTGTAGCCCTATGTTGGGAGCCTGACCTAACATGATGCCTCTCTCGGGCTAAAAGCCTACAATTATATGGGCAGGTAAGATCAAGCTGTATTTAACCCCTTAATGTCGAATGACGGACAGAGTCTATCATTGGACGCCTCAACCTGTTTGGTGCGGGCTCCGACGATGAGCCCACACCTTTTCCGGCACATAACAGCTGATCTGTACAGCTGACATGTGCCCGGAACAGCTGCAGGTGGAATCGTGGTTCACCCGCAGCTGTTAACATGTTGAATGCCGCTGTCAAACTCTGACAGCGGCATTTAACATGCGCTGACAGGAAGCGCGTCACTACCTCCTCCCATCTCCGCCCGTGTCACATGACCGCAGTTTGCCGATGGATTGGCATTACAACCCGGGATCAGCAGAAGACCCCAGTGGTTGTCATTGCTGGATCACTATGAGCGCTGCCTGGTGGTCGGTGCTCATAGCAAATGAGCATATCTTCTACATAGAGCAGGGCTGCAGCCCTGCTCTATGTAGCAGAGGTGATTGGAGAACTGCAGCTTCAAGTCTCCCATGGAGACTATCGAAGCAAGTAAAAAAAATTCAAAATAAAACAATAAAAAAATCAAATATACACATACAGCTCTGGCAAAAATTAAGAGACCACCATATCAAAACCCTGTCATGGGCAGCCCATTCTCCAGACCTGAACCCCCATTGAAAACCTCTGGAATGTAATCAAAAGGATGATGGATAGTCACAAGCCATCAAACAAAGAAGAACTGCTTAAATTTTTGCACCAGTAGCAGTGTGAAAGACTGGTGGAAAGTATGCCAAGACGCATGAAAACTGTGAGAAAAATCATGGTTATTCCACAAAATATTGATTTCTGAACTCTTCCTGAGTTAAAACATTAGTATTGTTGTTTCTAAAGGATTATGATCTTGTTTTCTTTGCATTATTTGAGGTCTGAAAGCACTTGGTTTTTTTCTAATTTTGACCATTTCTCATTTTCAGAAAAAAAAAATAAAATATTTATTGCTTGGAAATTCAGAGACGTGTTGTCAGAAGTTCATAGAATAAAAGAACAATTTACATTTTACTCAAAAATATACCTATAACGAGAAAAATCAAACTGAACATTTTAAAGTGGTCTCTTAATTTTTGCCAAAGCTCTATTTGGCATTGCCACGTTCAGAATCGCCCGATCTATCAATATATAAAAAGAATTAATCCAATCGGTAAACGGCATAGCGAGAAAAAAATTCGAAACGCCAGAATTTCGGTTTTTTTGGTCGTTGCAACATTGCAATAAAATGCAATAACGGGCGATCATAAGATCCCTAAAAAAGCAGACGCTACGGTTTTCGGAAAATGGCAACTTTTTTTTTTCACAATCTTTGGAATTTTTTTTCACCACTTAGATAAAAAAGAACCTAGACATGTTTGGTGTCTATGAACTCATAATGACCTGGAGAATCATAATGGCAAGTCAGTTTTAGCATTTAGTGAACCTAGTAAGAAAGCCAAACAAAAAAACAAGTGTGGGATTGCACTTTTTTTTGCAATTTCACCGCACTTGGAATTTTTTTCCCGTTCTCTATTACTTGACATGGTAAAACCAATGGTGTTGTTCAAAAGTACAACTTGTCCCACAAAAAAACAAGCCCTCACATGGCCATTTTTACCAAAAAATAAAAAAGTTATGGCTCTAGGAAGAAGGGGAGAAAAAATGAAAATGGAAAACTAAAAATAAAATACCCCTGGTTGTTAAGGAGTTAAAAATGTCATAGTCTGATGGGTGGAGTGCTTAGTCAAAGGATGTGTATTACAAATATGAAAAAATTGACTGGCACTTCCAAACAGAAAAAGACAAGTGTGAACAGGAGCAAGCTAAGAAAGCCACTCTATAAAACTAACAATTTAAAGCTTCAGGTTTTTAGCCCGGGAGTGCCATCATGTTAGGTTTAGGATCCAAACAAAGGGGTACACCTTATCGCTAGCTGCTTGCTTCCCTAATTTTTTAGCATATTTTCTACAGCAGTAATGCAATTCCAAATTCATATATTTAATATTAACATATTGCGTTTCAGAGTGCAGCTTTAATTTGTTAGTTATATAGAGTGTCTCTCTTAGCATGGGCTGCACGGTGACTCAGTGGTTAGCACTGCTGCCTTGCAGCACTGGACTCCCCAAGGACAACATCTGCAAGGTGTTTGTATGTTCTCCCCATTTTTGTGTGGGTTTTCTCCGGGTACTCAGGTTTCCTCCCACATTCCAAAAACATACTGATAGGGAATTTAGATTGTGAGCCCCATCGGGCTCACAATGTGTGCAAAGTATAAAGCGCTGCAGAATATGTTGTTGCAATATAAAGATTATTATTAGCTTGCACCTGTTCACACTTGTCTTTTTGCACCTGTTCACACTTGTCTTTTTCTATTTGGAAGTGCCTGTCAGTTTTTTGATCATTTTAAATCATTAGTATATAATAAAATTCCTATGTGCACCACTCCTAGTACTCTGTAATGAACTTGGAACATCTGTCCATGAATATAATTCAGTTAGCTAAAAACAAGGCACCGGAGTTATCCTTCAGAAGTATTCTTTTTAGGCAGTATAGGAACCTCAATAGATAAATGTAAGAAAACAAAAAAATAAATAAAAGTGAAAGAGTGTTCCTTGTGATCAGTGCAATATAAGTAATACTATTTAGAGGTAATTTTTTTCATTGATTAGGTATATATGAAAACTTAAAAATAGTCTCAAATGCTTTAAGTTATCTGATTAACAGCCACTTTTAGCCATTTTTCCCCTAATGTGTACATTTTCCACATTTTCCACCTTTCTTAGAACATAGTATGCAATTAAATTAAAGGGGTTTTCTGGGCCAGGCAGCAATTTAGGCAATGACTGTATGATGCCAAATCTTAGCAGTGTGTAAGATATCTGTCTGCATGCTGGTTCAGTTATTACGTTACTACTCATTTTCTATTTGTACTTGCAGTTATGGTGTGACAAGCTTTTCTTCATGCTTTTCTCAACGGACATGAAGAGAAGTGAAGCACATTGGCACATGATTCCAATTATGTAAATCGCATTTCCGTGGATATGTGACGACTAGAGTTGAGCGATACCGTCCGATACTTCAAAGTATCGTATCGGATGGTATCGGCCGATCTTTAAAAAAAGTATCGGTATCGCCGATTCCGATACCGGAAGTCCCATTCAAGTCTATGGGACTTCCGGTATCGGAATAAGAAAAACCCTTTCCTGCCCTTGTACAGCCTCTCTGGGGTCTGTACGGGCCTTTCGGGGGGCTGTGCCGGCCTGCCAGGGGGTCTGTGCAGGCTCCGGTGGTCTGTGCCGGCCTGCCGGTGGTCTGTGCAGGCTCCGGGGGGCTGTGCCGGCCTGCCGGGGGGCTGTGCCGGCCTGCCGGGGGGCTGTGCAGGCTCCGGGGGGCTGTGCCGGCCTGCCGGGGGGCTGTGCAGGCTCCGGGGGGCTGTGCCGGCCTGCCGGGGGGCTGTGCCGGCCTGCCGGTGGTCTGTGCCGGCCTGCCGGTGGTCTGTGCAGGCTCCGGGGGTCTGTGCAGGCATCGTCCGATGGGACTACAAGTCCCATCGGGCGATGCCTGCTACCATGACAGTGATTGACACATTAGCCAATGATGGGACAGTAGTAGTCCCATCATCCGGCTAATGTGTTAAATGTAAAAAAAAAAAAAAAAAAAAAATTACATGCTACATACATACAACATGCATACTACATACATGCTACATTCATACTACATACTACATACATGCTACATTCATACTACATAAATACTACATGCAACATACATACTACATATATACTACATGCATGCTACATACATACTGCATGCTACATACATACCACATATATACTACATACATACTACATGCATGCTACATGCTACATACATAACACATATATACTACATGCATGCTACATACATACTACATGCTACATACTACATATATACTACATGCATGCTACATACATACTACATGCTACATACTACATATATACTACATGCATGCTACATACATACTACATGCTACATACATACTACATACATACTACATGCATGCTACATACATACTACATGCTACATACATACTACATATATACTACATACATACTACATACATACTACATGCATGCTACATGCATGCTACATACATACCACATACATAACACATATATACTACATGCATGCTACATACATACTACATGCTACATACATACCATATACATACTACATGCATGCTACATACATACTACATGCATGCTACATACATACTACATGCTACATACATACTACATATATACTACATGCATGCTACATACATACTACATATATACTACATGCATGCTACATACTACATGCTACATACATACTACATATATACTACATGCATGCTACATACATACTACATGCATGCTACATACATACTACATGCTACATACATACCACATACATACTACATATATACTACATGCATGCTACATACATACTGCATGCTACATGCATGCTACATACATACTACATACATACTACATGCTACATACATACCACATATATACTACATACATACAATACATTCATACAATACATACATAGACATACAGTACATATAACATAGAGTAACATACTTACCAATACTTGTCACATTGTTCCCCGAAGCCATTGTCTTTTCCGGAATAAATATTAACATAACAAACCACAAAAATACTCACCCACGATCCGAAGCAGTCCACGAGTGTGTCCCACGACGATCTTGGGTAGAGAACTGCAGCATCAGCTGTTGCTGCCGTTCTCTACGGGCTGCAGGAATCCAATGACGGAAGGTAGGTATCCTTCCGCACTGTATTCCTCCGCCACTTAAAAAAAAAAAAAGTCCCTAGTCTCACTTTATGCCATTGCTGTGTGGGAATTTCCCACGCAGCAATGGCATAAAGTGAGACTAGGGACTTTTTTTTTTTTAAGTGGCGGAGGAATACAGTGCGGAAGGATACCTACCTTCCGTCATTGGATTCCTGCAGCCCGTAGAGAACGGCAGCATCATCTGATGCTGCCGTTCTCTACCCAAGATCGTCGTGGGACACACTCGTGGACTGCTTCGGATCGTGGGTGAGTATTTTTGTGGTTTGTTATGTTAATATTTATTCCGGAAAAGACAATGGCTTCGGGGAACAATGTGACAAGTATTGGTAAGTATGTTACTCTATGTTATATGTACTGTATGTCTATGTATGTATTGTATGAATGTATTGTATGTATGTAGTATATATGTGGTATGTATGTAGCATGTAGTATGTATGTAGTATGTATGTAGCATGCATGTAGCATGTAGTATGTATGTAGCATGCATGTAGTATATATGTAGTATGTATGTAGCATGCATGTAGTATATATGTAGTATGTATGTAGCATGTATGTAGTATGTATGTGGTATGTATGTAGCATGTAGTATGTATGTAGCATGCATGTAGTATATATGTAGTATGTATGTAGCATGTAGTATGTATGTAGTATGTATGTGGCATGTAGTATGTATGTAGCATGCATGTAGTATATATGTAGCATGCATGTAGTATGTATGTAGTATGTATGTGGTATGTATGTAGCATGTAGTATGTATGTAGCATGCATGTAGTATATATGTAGTATGTAGTATGTATGTAGTATGTATGTGGTATGTATGTAGCATGTAGTATGTAGCATGCATGTAGCATGCATGTAGTATGTATGTAGCATGCATGTAGTATGTATGTAGTATGTATGTAGTATGTATGTAGCATGCAGTATGTATGTAGCATGTATGTAGTATGTATGTAGTATATATGTAGTATGTATGTAGTATATATGTAGTATGTATGTAGTATATATGTAGTATGTATGTAGCATGTAGTATGTATGTAGCATGTAGTATGTATGTAGCATGCATGTAGTATGTATGTAGTATGTATGTAGTATATATGTAGTATGTATGTAGCATGTAGTATGTATGTAGCATGCATGTAGTATGTATGTAGTATTTTTTTTTTTTTTTTTTAACATTTAACACATTAGCCGGATGATGGGACTACTACTGTCCCATCATTGGCTAATGTGTCAATCACTGTCATGGTAGCAGGCATCGCCCGATGGGACTTGTAGTCCCATCGGACGATGCTTGCACAGCCCCCCGGACATCAGCACAGCCCCCCGGCAGGCCGGCACAGCCCCCCGGCAGGCCGGTACAGACCCCCACAGGGTGCACAGACCACCGGCAGGCCGGCACAGCCCCCCGGCAGGCCGGTACAGACCCCCACAGGGTGCACAGACCACCGGCAGGCCGGCACAGCCCCCCGGCAGGCCGGTACAGACCCCCACAGGGTGCACAGACCACCGGCAGGCCGGCACAGCCCCCCGGCAGGCCGGTACAGACCCCGGGCAGTCCACACAGCCCCCCGGCAGGCCGGCACAGCCCCCCGGCAGGCCAGCAGAGACCCCCGGAAGGCCCGAAATGACGGCGCATCATGATGCGCACACACCGCGCATCATGATGACGTCAGTCTGTCAATCAACTTTGAACTTCCGATTCCGATGCCGAATTCCGATATTGAAAAAATATCGGAAGTCGGTATCGGAATTCCGATACAGCAAGTATCGGCCGATACCCGATACTTGCGGTATCGGAATGCTCAACACTAGTGACGACAGCTCAAACTGGCAAGAATAGCGGGATCCTAACAGGGGGAACACTGTAAATGCTTAGGATTTGATATAATTCAGTTACTGCCAAAGTTGGTCACTGACCAGGAAATCCCATTTACCGTATATAAGCAGAGTTTTTCAGCACATTTTTTTTGCTGAAAAAGACCCCCCTCGGCTTATACACAAGTCACTGTCCCACTTTCTTGTTCTTCGCTGCAGTTCGGGTATTCCCCAGTCTCTCTTGGTCATCTGTGCATGCCTGCAGCCTCTGTCAGTGTCCCAATGACTGCTGATGGCTGGCGGTCGGCGCTAGCACCGGGGCAAGTGCTGGGGTCCTGAGCAGGTGGGGACACCGGCACACTATGGGGGCCAGGTGCCTGTGCCGCCACTTGCTCAGGCCCCTGGTAATTGTGATATTCACCTCTCCCTGGTCCACCATTGCGATGTCTTCTGCGTCCTCTGACTGTGACATTCAGGTCACAGGGCATGATGACGTGATTAGTATGCACCCTCTGCCTGAACAGTCAGTACAGAGAGACAGCGATGCTGAGGGGCAGCGGTCAGCGACGAGAGGTATTTCATTTAAAACATTTTTTTGCAGCAATATAAGGTATATGGGGATCAGCATAAACTGTGCATTATATGGGCATCTTATGGGGCCCATCATGAACTTTATGGAGCATTATATGGGGTGTATTTTGTATGGAGCATCTTGAACTTTATGGCGCATTATATGGGACCCATCTTGAACTTTATGGAGCATAATATGGGCGTATCTTGTAAGGAGCATTTTCCACTAGCTGCTGCATTTCCCACCCTAGGCTTATACTCGAGTCAATAAGTTTTCCCATTTTTTTTGTGGTAAAATTAGGTTCCTCAGCTTATACTCGGGTTGGCTTATACTCGAGTATATACAGTAAGTTTCTCAGATCACTATGGATAGATTAAATAACTGTTTATTCTTTTGAAATTTTTGGAAATAATAAAAAGGATCCTATTTTTTTTTACTTATTTTTGTAAGAATTTAGATTTTTATAATGTTTATGATTTGGAATACAGTCTGAAGATGACTATTTTTATGTCACCTGTCAAGATCAATTTATCTTCATTTTTCTTTTCGCATAAAATAAAAAAGTGTAGAATATATTAAGATCTAAAATTAATATGAAATCAAGAGTCCCAATTTTAGTCTTCAAAAGTGTACCTTATAAAGGGTTTTTTAACCTTATTTAAAGAGATCCTGTCAGCGCGATTTTGTAAAGTAAAGACATGGCTGTAATAGTGCTGTAATACTCAATACATTGATATATTTGATGAAAAAATTCACTTTGTGGGTCTTCTTTAATCAGCATTTCAAGTTTTCTGTTGAAGTTTTTTGAAGTCTTCTCCTCCTTGTCTGTTATTCCCCTCCACCTGCCTCTGGTCTGTGAATGAGAGGTCACTGCTGTGGGGTCAAACTGAGCAGGCACATCATTCAGAGACTGGAGGCAGGTGGAGGGGCCGGGAATCACACGCAGGGAGGAGGAGACGACCCAGCGAACAGTCCAGCCCATGTGCACCGAAATCTGATTAGCAGAGAATGTTGATCAAATGGTCATTACAGAAGAGCCACAAAGCAAATTTCTTCAGCAAAGGTACTGGCCATTACAGCCACGTCATTACATTACAAAATTGTGTTGACATGTTCTCTTTAAAAGACAGCCATGGGAAGGCATATTGATAAAAGAAGCAAAGAATGCATGCTTATTCTCAATATCTGCCGCCTGCTCCAGCCCTGTTGTGCTGACCTTCTCCGCCAGACTGGAAGAAAGGACATGAGGATCACAAGTCACCTGAACACTAAGGGCCCCGTCACACATAGCGATCTCGCTAGCAAGATCGCTGCTGAGCCACAAGTTTTGTGACGTAACAGCGATCTCACCAACGAGATCGCTGTGTGTGACAGCAATCACCGACTGGCCCCCCTGCCGGTATCGCTGATCGCTGTTGGAAAGCCCTGGACTTTTTTTGGTTGCTGGTCTCCCACTGGCCAGCATGCATCGCTGCGTGTGACAGGCGGGAGACCAGCGATCAGCTGGTAACTAAGGTAAACGCAGGGTTTCTAAGCACGGCGCTGTGCTTAGAAACCCTCTGTGTACCTTAGTTACCAGCGCGCTGATGCAGGGAGCTGGTAACTAATTTATACATCGGGTTTCTAAGTGACGCACGTCCCTTAGAAACCCTCTGTGTACCTTAGTTACCAGCTCCCTGCATCAGCGCGCTGGTAACTAAAGTACACAGTGACGCCGCTCGCTCGGCGTCGCTGGTCCTGATCGCTGGTGAAGCTGTCTGTTTGACAGTTCACCAGCGATCATGTAGCGACTCACCAGCGATCCTGACATGTTGATATCGTTGTCGGGATCGCTGGTGAGTCGCTATGTGTGACGGGGCCCTAAAGCAACTGATTGGCTGCAGGATGTCTTCTGATAAGAAAAAATGGCAGATTCTAGTGATAATCATGTCTTTTTTGTTTCTTTTATAAGCATCCCTTCTCATGGCAGACTTTTAAAAAAGAAAAGAAAAACCCTTTAACTTAGTTGGTATGTTCCTTGAGTGTATGGATGCAAAGCATATAAACAAAATATTTTTGAGTATGTATAACTACAAATACAAAATATTATCTATTGTCCATTTGACACCCAATGGCCTTAAAGGAGATCCATTACTCGAGATATGCTTCCCATCCAGGTATAGCTCTCTCTGAAATGCTATGGAGTTTCTAAGTAAATATAGTCAGATCTGGCCTAGGACCACTGGCAGAGATGAGACTAGACCGCGCCGCTGCCACCTGACTTTTCCCAGCGCTGATTTAGGTGATTCACCGATCTCTTGCTTAGTGCATACACGAGAGAGACTTGTCAATAACCTGCAACAGCTTTGGGAAAAGCCGACTAGTCCCGCCAGAGCATTATAGATAATAATAAACCTGGTTGCAATCAGGCTCTGACACAGGCTGCCATGATTTCCGCACCATGAATCAAAATGACAGGTTCTCTTTAAATTAGCTGTTTAGGTTTGCAAATTTTCAATATCTGTTAGATAATTCTCAGTTATTAGAGGGAGAGGGTGGTCCCTAATTCAGGGCACTCTTATATGACAGGCTTAAAAAGAGAATTTCTTGCTTTTTTTTGGGGGGGGGGGCATAAGCTAAAATTAAATGTCTGGTTTTCCCAATGATAAACATTGTAAAAAGCATGTATTTTTATAATTTTTTTAGGCTCGGATCACCAGCTAAGAAGGTTCCAACCCACATAAATTACATACATTGATTTTGAAAAAGATTGAAAACACATCTATAACATGTGGCTTAACCTACAGAAGTTATGTTTACTAAACATATAAATCATCTATACTGTGATGTTTATGAGCACTTCCCTTTACTTTTTACTGTAGGTCCTGAAATTGATCCCTATTGGTATGTGGGACGTGGTGTCCGACCAATTGGACGATATGGAAAAAGGCAGCTGAGAAACAAAAGTTCTCTCCAACCGCGTGTGTTTGGCCTTTTTAAACTTATTCTGAGCCACTTGAAGAAGCAAGATGGACTAAATTTAGATTATCCTCTGGAAGAAGAAAGCTGGTGACAACCGCTTAATTTGAAACCCCACTTTGCCTTTTCCATTAAACATTGCCTTATCCATTTAAGTCATGATGGTTACCTTTTGTTTTGCTCTTGCTTTTCCCATTGTTACTATTATTTGCCACAAATCACATGGCAGCCAAAGATACAGTACATGGGAATATATGCAAACAGTAGACAAATGAGCAATGTCTCTTATTGCTTAATCATTCAAATACCGGCGACCATATGCAATCAGTTTGGTTGAAAAATTTAGTGTTTAGATTCTATATATACTAAGAGGTAATTTCTTAGACCATAACAAATGTTAGATTTGTTTGACTTTTATGTACTACATCTTACTTAATTAAAATAATCATTAAACCTTACATTTTATTCATTAA
Source organism: Dendrobates tinctorius (assembly GCF_039654945.1). NCBI lineage: Eukaryota > Metazoa > Chordata > Amphibia > Anura > Dendrobatidae > Dendrobates > Dendrobates tinctorius. The sequence continues at coordinate 72,483,643 of NW_027361829.1, forward strand.
AATCCCTGGTGTTCATATACTTTGGAGTCCAGTGGGCGGTTCTAATCAGTGATCTACAGTCTTTCCTGTATGATTGTGCATGTGGAGATACCTTTCAATCACTGAATAGGACCGCCTACTGGACTCATATGCATACAAACACCAGGGATTCCAATGAATAAAATACAAGTTATACGGAATCTTTTCTAATAAAGATAAATATATCATTCTGCTCAATTTTTCCTTCACTATAACATGCTGTCCACAGATCAGGCTGCATGTTTAATGTGACATGTTCCCTTTACATTCTTGCTACTTATTTAGACTAAACTTGCCCACCAGAATAGGATTGCTGTCCTGTAGATTGGTTCCTAAATATTTGTACCAATTTGCACCCTTTTTGAGAATGCAAAATATTAGATTCACAGAAAAAAGCAAAGTAAATTGTTGAATGTCCTGAGTCTCCCACCTACCAAAGAGACACAGAAAGCTGATGGCTTGTTCATGCCATACAAAAGCAATAAATGGGGTTTAAAATATACAATATATCCTTTTTCAGAGATTCGTCTCTGTTGGTTGGACATTGTCTAGTGCTTCAGTGTCAGTAGTGCGTATACAAGGGTCCAAATGTAGTCTCTACTCTGCAGAACTGCTGACAGTACTAGATAGGAGAAATGTAAAAGGTATTTAGCATACATTTTTGTACTTTTTTTTTGCTGCCACATAAATGTGAAAGTGAAGTTTTTCTCCTACGCTCACTGCTCCCCCAAATTCTCAGAGTGTCAGAAGTACCCTTGTCTCTCTGTAATAAGGGCATTGCAATGTCTCCATTCTACTTTTAGAATGGTGGTGCCTATTGGTGTGCACAGGCATAAAATAACAAACAATCGTGAACTCACCCTCCCGAGGTCTAGCGTTGCCTCTCTGCCACTGCTTTGGTCTTGGTTGATCAGTTACATGGGTGACATCATGTCTACAGTGCACATTACCTCTGAATCCAAGCACTAAAGTCAGTGGCTCATGCAATCTACATCGACAGAGCGACTGAACTCAGTGATTGGCTGCAGCAGTGATAGACATCACATTACCTCTGCAGCCGATCAATAAAGATTAACTTGGAGTCAGTTCACCATTGTTTGTTATTTTATACCTGTGCATGCCTTTGGGCAAAAAAAAAATGTGAAAATGGTAAATCCCTTTAACATCTAGTTCTCAGCAGTTAGAAGTATATGCAGCATCTTAATCTATTGCTGTCATTGGGGTGCCCTGTAGTTATTTATAAATTGTTGGTGGAGGTTAGAAATTCTTGTTAATGCAGTGGGGACAGGCTAGAAATCCATGGTGATTTACATGTGTTGAGGGAAGGTGAAAGTTAGATCTAGGATGCTTTCTGGTTCTCATCATGGAAGCTATGAATGAACTTTATATTATCTAGTATCCTTTAAGTGAATGAAAGGGATTTGGCTAAATTCCTACTGTTCTAGTAGCCATTTTTCAGTCAATATAGAATAAGGGCAGTAGGACATAATCTTAATTTTACAGATGTTATTAGTGGTGTTATTCTCCCTATTTACATTGGGTATGATGAAATGTGGTAGGTTTTAATCCCCTAGGGACTTGTTGGTTTCCAATGGGTGAATGCAGGTGGTAAAGAATGGGGTAAGTTATAGAAGTGAGTTTTATTTCTTAGTATCCTTTGGAGGAAGACATTTTTTTAATTATGCACCTTGTTTTCCAGTTTATGAAGGTGTGTTGAAATATATTATTTTGTATTTGGGGGATCAGGAAGTACATTATATTCTCTGTTGTCCAGTCAATAACAAAGAGGATGTTTTTTTTTTACTGGTACCCATTGGATGCAGGGCCAGTTATAGCTTTTTTGCTGCCTGAAATGAAAAGGCCCCTATCCCTCAGTAGTAAATAAACTGTATACAGTATATAAATGTATGTCAGCAGTGAGTAAACCATAATTCATGGGTATTATTTTACTATTTTTGTGGCTGGCACTATCATGCGGCTAATGTTAGACAAAAGCATGGCACTATCATACTAACAGTAGCCACATGGTATTTCCAAGCACAAAAATAACACCCACCTAATATATAGTGGCAGTCAGAAAAGTAGTACCAACTTAATATACAGTGGAAAAAGAAAAAAGGTCCAGCTTTGCAAATTCAAGTCCAATTTATTGTTAAAAACAAGTCCAAAACAGAGCAAAAAATGGTGTGTTCACATGAGTAACAAGTAGTAGATTACGCGTTTCGAACAATAGCTTTTGAGAAAGAACAAGCTATTGTTCGAAACGCGTAATCTACTACTTGTTACTCATGTGAACACACCATTTTTTGCTCTGTTTTGGACTTGTTTTTAACAATAAATTGGACTTGAATTTGCAAAGCTGGACCTTTTTTCTTTTTCCTTGGTTACTGCGTGAAGACTGCACGTGGTCCGGGCTATCCACTACACATGCCTACAGGTGAGCTGGCTTCTTTTTCTCTTTTTAATATACAGTGGCAGGAAATAGTGTGCATATCACTCATAATCATACAACATGGTGTAATTCTATTGATTTCAGCCCCCACTTTATTTACCTATTCTGCTGGGCCACCAGGTCTTTTGCTCCTCCTTCTTGCTCCTTTCTATCCTTCCTCCTCTTCTACCTATCCAACTGCACCCCTTTCTTCACTCTCCAGCTGGCATTTCTCTACCCTTGTGCTCTATCCCTTTTTCTTTGTCTCACTCTTGTCTCCATTCTATATCCTGCTCCTAGAGGGTTGAGAGCCTGATTACGCTGCTTCCTTCTCACCCAGTGACTAATTGTCGTGAATAGATGTGGCCATGGTGATAATCCTCATAAAGTTTTATCTAGAAGGCCTTTCTCAACTGTGGCTGGCAGTGCAGCACAGGCTAGGTATATTCTAAGGAGCTAGGGCTCCCCCATGCAATGAATTTGAAAACACCATGGGGCAAAACAATATGTAGGGTAGATTGTCTGCTGCCCTTCTGAGATATTGCACATTGCCTCCCGAGGTGAAATGCTCATCTAACCTCATGGTGATACAACCCTAATTGGGTGGGCAGGAAAGGTGTAGACTATATGTCCTAATAAAGGCACATGCATTGTGACACCCCAGTATGGTTTATAGGGCAAATGAGATGACACATCTATTTTGCCCCTCCTAGGAAGTGGCCTTTAGTTCTACATTAATTAGAATCTCATTTATTAATAAAGCCATTTAAGAAAGAGTCACAAGCAGAGTGTACATCAAAAAGACATTCTATATGCAACAACAGCAACCGATAGACATTCTAAATCAGGGTTCCCCAACTCTGGTCCTCAAGGCCCACCAACAGGTCAGGCTTTCAGGATTTCCTTAGTATTGCCCATAATTGCATCACCTGTAAAATACAAGGGAAATCCTGAAAACATGACCTGTTGGTGGGCCTTGAGGACCGGAGTTGGGGAACCCTGTTCTAGATTACATACTATATGCTAACGCTCTGGATTTTATTTCAATATTAAGAGAAACCTTGATATCTTCTCCATGGTTAGAATACATGGCTAAAAAGCAGTATAATGGGTGGTAAAATACAACATGCACTGGAAATGTTCCTTAATATACACATTTTCATACATTTCCTTCAGTCACAAAAGATACAATTGTGAATTGTGAAGGACAGCATTAAATGAAGGCCACATATTGTACTAATAGGTAAGAAATTGCCTACAAAAAATGTCATCACCACTAAAGCTTGTTTTTCTTTGCAAGCATGATTCTGTTGCTTCTATTAACCCATTAACAATGTGCACAACTTGTTTATGTGTCAACTCCTTTATAATGCAGTAGTGATGCTAATATGTATATAAACTTCTACAAATAACATGTGTATGACTATTGTGTTCTGATGTCATCTCTTATTTTCTTTAATTGTTTGCTACTTAAATGTGCTATTGATGTCGTTCTCTACAGCAACTTGGGAAAACCTTGTGGTTTTGACTCATCATTAGAGTTGAGCGATAACGTCCGATACTTCAAAGTATCGGATCGGAATGGATCGGCCGATCTTAAAAAAAAGTATCGGTATCGCCGATTCCGATACCGGAAGTCCCATTCAAGTCTATGGGACTTCCGGTATCGGAATAAGAAAAATCCTGTTTTTCCGTTGTACAGCCTCTCTGGGGTCTGTACGGGCCTTTCGGGGGGCTGTGCCGGCCTGCCAGGGGGTCTGTGCAGGCTCCGGTGGTCTGTGCCGGCCTGCCGGGGGGCTGTGCCGGCCTGCCAGGGGGGCTGTGCAGGCTCCGGTGGTCTGTGCCGGCCTGCCGGGGGGCTGTGCCGGCCTGCCGGGGGGCTGTGCAGGCTCCGGGGTGCTGTGCCGGCCTGCCAGGGGGGCTGTGCAGGCTCCGGTGGGCTGTGCCGGCCTGCCGGGGGGCTGTGCCGGCCTGCCGGGGGGCTGTGCAGGCTCCGGGGGGCTGTGCCGGCCTGCCGGGGGGCTGTGCAGGCTTCGGGGGTCTGTGCAGGCATCGTCCGATGGGACTACAAGTCCCATCGGGCGATGCCTGCTACCATGACAGTGATTGACACATTAGCCAATGATGGGACAGTAGTAGTCCCATCATCCGGCTAATGTGTTGAATGTAAAAAAAAAAAAAAAAATTACATGCTACATACATACAACATGCATACTACATACATGCTACATTCATACTACATATATACTACATGCAACATACATACTACATACATACTACATGCAACATACATACTACATATATACTACATGCATGCAACATGCATACTACATATATACTACATGCTACATACATACTACATATATGCTACATACATACTACATATATACTACATGCATGCTACATACATACTACATACATACTACATATATGCTACATACATACTACATGCTACATACATACTACATATATACTATATGCATGCTACATACATACTACATGCTACATACATACTACATATATACTACATACATACCACATACATACTACATACATACTACATACATACTACATGCTACATACATACTACATGCATGCTACATACATACTACATGCTACATACATACTACATATATTTACTACATGCATGCTACATACATACTGCATGCTACATGCATGCTACATACATACTACATGCTACATACATACCACATATATACTACATACATACTACATACAATACATTCATACAATACATACATAGACATACAGTACATATAACATAGAGTAACATACTTACCAATACTTGTCATATTGTTCCCCGAAGCCATTGTCTTTTACGGAATAAATATTAACATAACAAACCACAAAAATACTCACCCACGATCCGAAGCAGTCCACGAGTGTGTCCCACGACGATCTTGGGTAGAGAACTGCAGCATCAGCTGTTGCTGCCGTTCTCTACGGGCTGCAGGAATCCAATGACGGAAGGTAGGTATCCTTCCGCACTGTATTCCTCCGCCACTTAAAAAAAAAAAAAGTCCCTAGTCTCACTTTATGCCATTGCTGCGTGGGAATTTCCCACACAGCAATGGCATAAAGTGAGACTAGGGACTTTTTTTTTTTTTAAGTGGCGGAGGAATACAGTGCGGAAGGATACCTACCTTCCGTCATTGGATTCCTGCAGCCCGTAGAGAACGGCAGCAACAGCTGATGCTGCAGTTCTCTACCCAAGATCGTCGTGGGACACACTCGTGGACTGCTTCGGATCGTGGGTGAGTATTTTTGTGGTTTGTTATGTTAATATTTATTCCGTAAAAGACAATGGCTTCGGGGAACAATGTGACAAGTATTGGTAAGTATGTTACTCTATGTTATATGTACTGTATGTCTATGTATGTATTGTATGAATGTATTGTATGTAGTATGTATGTAGTATATATGTGGTATGTATGTAGCATGTAGTATGTATGTAGTATGTATGTAGCATGCAGTATGTATGTAGCATGCATGTAGTATATATGTAGTATGTATGTGGTATGTATGTAGCATGTAGTATATATGTAGTATGTATGTAGCATGCATGTAGTATATATGTAGTATGTATGTAGCATGTAGTATGTATGTAGCATGCATGTAGTATATATGTAGTATGTATGTAGCATGTAGTATGTATGTAGCATGCATGTAGTATGTATGTAGTATGTATGTAGTATATATGTAGCATGTATGTAGCATGTAGTATGTATGTAGCATGCATGTAGCATATATGTAGTATGTATGTAGCATGTAGTATGTATGTAGCATGCATGTAGTATGTATGTAGTATGTATGTAGTATATATGTAGTATGTATGTAGCATGTAGTATGTATGTAGCATGCATGTAGTATATATGTAGTATGTATGTAGCATGTAGTATGTATGTAGCATGCATGTAGTATGTATGTAGTATGTATGTAGCATGTAGTATGTATGTAGCATGCATGTAGTATATATGTAGTATGTATGTAGTATGTATGTAGTATATATGTGTTATGTATGTAGTATGTATGTAGTATATATGTGGTATGTATGTAGTATGTATGTAGTATGTATGTAGCATGTAGTATGTATGTAGCATGCATGTAGTATGTATGTAGTATTTTTTTTTTTTTTTTTTTTAACATTTAACACATTAGCCGGATGATGGGACTACTACTGTCCCATCATTGGCTAATGTGTCAATCACTGTCATGGTAGCAGGCATCGCCAGATGGGACTTGTAGTCCCATCGGACGATGCTTGCACAGACCCCCGGACATCAGCACAGCCCCCCGGCAGGCCGGCACAGCCCCCCGGCAGGCCGGTACAGACCCCCACAGGGTGCACAGACCACCGGCAGGCCGGCACAGCCCCCCGGCAGGCCGGTACAGACCCCCACAGGGTGCACAGACCACCGGCAGGCCGGCACAGCCCCCCGGCAGGCCGGTACAGACCCCCACAGGGTGCACAGACCACCGGCAGGCCGGCACAGCCCCCCGGCAGGCCGGTACAGACCCCGGGCAGGCCGGCACAGCCCCCCGGCAGGCCGGCAGAGACCCCCAGAAGGCCCGAAATGACGGCGCATCATGATGCGCACACACCGCGCATCATGATGACGTCAGGCTGTCAATCAACTTTGAACTTCCGATTCCGATGCCGACTTCCGATATTGAAAAAATATCGGAAGTCGGTATCGGAATTCCGATACAGCAAGTATCGGCCGATACCCGATACTTGCGGTATCGGAATGCTCAACACTACTCATCATTCAAAAACAGTAGTTTTTGTCCCCACAATTCTGTGTGAATATCAGCAAAAAGTCATACTTTTTTTTAACTGCAATTGTCTGCCTGTGTAGACAGGCTATTCAACGATCGGTAAAGGACAGACAGTCCCCTACAAAGCATACATAAATGCCCAACCCATTCTTTCCATGCATTGTATACATTATACATTCATGAAATAAATATACAGACACAGAGTTATTGATGTAAATTTTTATCTTTCTGAAGTTTGCATTTTTAATCAAGGCTTTTAATTTTTTGTCAATAATAATTTAGACTGACATGCATTTAATTACATCAGTTTCTTTTAATCAGCCTTTTTCATAATGCTCACATTTCTTATCTCATCCTAAACAGACTCTACAGGTGACATGAAAGCACACTTAGATTTTTCAAATTGATTAGATTTTACCTTATATTCTTACTTTATATAACCTTTAAAATACTTTCATTTGTAAAAAAATTAATCTTGTTATAAATATTAAAACAAAAAAAAAAATCACTTAATGGCAAAATAATTCTTCGGGTGATATAATATTTTACCTGTGTTTGAACAGTAAACTCTTTTTACACGCATTTGGCACAAATAAATTCTTTTCATAAACGGATGATTTTTTTTGCAGTGCTTACACAGTACATAGTTTCTTTTCTGAAAACTTAACATTAGTACACTACGGTAGCTTCATTACATGCTTTTATGTGAGCCATTCTACAGCAAAAATGTAACAAAGGGCAAAATGCGTTGTCCAATCAAATTCCATTCAGATAAGATAAATAACTTCTCAATTACACACAAAAATGATAGTAACCACAAACGTCGGCATCATAGAAACTCCTGTCCTTAAATATCCAAATGTTATTAGACGACAGAACAAGATGGTATGTGTATGATTTACCGGAATTTTGGGCATATTAAGGAGAATGGAAATGCTCTATTTATTACATTGGTTCCACATCATGCTCATAGATGTTATGATCATGTAACAAGAAAATGATCATGATTGTCTAACTTTTTTCACATTGGCCCCAGAATAGTCTTCTTTGTGTATACAAATAGGCAATTATACGCCTTATCCAATATACTTGCATTAGCAATTGGACAACCACCAAACCTTCTAATAGAATCGCTCCTTTTCATACTGGTAACTGTACTATGTGACTTAAATATCAGATTTCAGTAGTTGCATATTTTATCAAATATCTCCCCAACCAGACAGGACTATCCTCCAATTGCAAGTTAAAAAGTGTTGAACTTAGGGACCTTTCTCCTTTAATTGACCATTCTAAAGAAGTTATGCAGGGTCTCTTTCCTACCCGATCTGAGATCAGCAGCACTATGTTATGGAGAGAAGAAAATAAACGCCTTAATGGTGTTGCTTGATGTGATATGTGGTTACCCAGCAGGTTCATCAAAGAGACGACTGAGCAGTCAAAACATTTTTTTCTAATTTGAAACTCAAAATATTTATCTCAATAGTCATCTTCTCTTCAACAGACTTTTCAGATATGTAGAGTCCCATGAAGGGGAATTACACCCCAAAACATGTCACTTATACTCCAAATAAAGGAAAATATTCTACTGAAAAGTTGTCTCTTCAATGAACTTTCCATCTGCTCTCAAGAACAACATTCAATTTCCAGCAACAATCTCAATGTATTTTTATTCTCCATACCAATTTACTATGGGCTCTAGTGGTGAACCTTCATCCATTCAGGTCTCTAATTAGGGATCCTGCACACCAGGCTGCAGCAACAGAAACCCCATTTTTCCCCATGCTTGGGATATGTGCAATAATTTGGCTTATGTATTTGAGCAGACCCTTGTTAATCCCAGAAGGAAAAATGTTTTGCAATACAAGTACATTACATGAGGCGCTATCCTTTCCATGTTTTCCTTTTACGTAAATCAGGCATAGAGAGATTCTGCTGCACGCTAGGCTGGACATCGCTGAGGAAACTATTAATCTCCCAGCAAATATTCTAATTAATAGATTAATAGGACATGTGCACAATACTCATGTGGAGTCAATTGTTTTCTTCAGCAACTGTCCTGCCTAGTCTACAGAAGACTCTCGATGTCTGATAACAGATCAGACAGGAGGGAAAACTACACAATCCTTGTAATATACTTGTAAAATAAGTTCAAAGGCTCCAATTGATCAAGCCTGGCTATATTCATCAAGCCGGTCTTGATGAGGTGCTGTGTAGGAGTCAGATGCTGCTGATTCATTAAGAAATGCACGCCTCTTGATGAATCAGGAGCGTCTGACGAATGGCATAATTCGCCGTGTGCCTCGCCAGAAATCAGATTATGGGAATAAGTATGGCCACGTCTCATCATGAATTATATGAGCTTTGGTGTCACACCTCTGCCGCGTGTAAATGACAATAGTCAAAAACTTTTTACGCAATTACAAGTTGCACAAAAATTTTGCATCTTTTCAAAGCAATTTATACCTGAATTATTGCGAAATTGCTTTGTTGAATCAGTGTCTAAGGTTAAGTTCACACTTACGTATGGCTGGTCTGCATATGGCTGAGTACGTCCTCCCTTAAGCTCTGCCTACTTCCGCATGCGTCCTGCGTTGTTCTACGTACATATCTTAAAATTGGGTATGCAGGCACATGCGTTGTATGTGGATGCGTCCACATGCGGTGTTTTGACGTGCCCGTTGAATGCACAGAAATGCAACATGTTGTGTTCCCGTGCAGTCAGCGGGCACGTCAAAACGCTGCATGCGGACGAATCCGCATACAACGCATGTCTCTGCATACCCAATGTTAAAGATAGGTACGCAGGACAACATAAGACGCATGCGGAAGTAGGCGGTGCGTAGGCAGAGCTTAAGGGAGGACGTACGCAGCCATACGCAGAGCAGCCATACGCAGAGCAGCCATACGCAAGTGTGAACTTAGCCTTACTCATCACATGCAAGTGGGTGGACATGCTCATTTTATTAGAGCATATAATATTTATTATGTGTTGCTTTACACTGAGTGTCATCTATGAAATTAGGAAATCTGAGCTGCCCGTCACAAGCGGACAGATCACAAATTCTTTCTTGTGGTGGTTACGATATGAAAACAGTCAGATGATTGTTGGTGTAAACAAATTCTATAATTTTTTGTTTGCGTGCCATGTATGATCTTAAAATATATTAATCTGTTATCCATTGCAACATGCAATATGATTAAGCTCCTATAGTTGTCTAATAATGTGATATAGAAGAATAAGGCTTAAAAGGTTGTCAGCACTGCTGTACCCTATGGATGACACGACATTGTTGTTTCACATGACCACTGAAGCCAATCAGCAGTACCTGACCGGCTGCAGCTCATTAATATTCTGTGACGTCCACGCTGCCAAATGTGACAATGTTGCAGAAATGCTGCGGAAATGTCCACAGCGTTTCCGCAACTCCATGCCGTGGGTAAAACGCATGTGGAATTCGCATACGTTTTCCTGCAAAACACAAGCATTTTGCAAGTGTTTTTAGCTTGCAGAATGCTTGCACTTTCCAAGGGATTTTAAGCATCGCTTGGAAAAGTGATTGACAGGTTGGTCACACTTGTGAAGCATAGTGTGACCAACTTTTTACTATTGATGCTGCCTATGCAGCATCAGTAGTAAAAGATAGGATGTTAAAAATAATAAAACATTTAAAAAAATAGGAATATACTCAACTTTTGGTGGCCCCCGGAGTCGTCCTGCCCCTCAGCGACGCTGCCGGCATCTTCCGTTCCCAGGGATGCCTTGCGACAATGACCACTGATGATGTAGCGGTCTTGCGAGACCGCTACGTCATCAGAAGTCATTTGAGCAATGTGTGGCTGAGAGGCGGGAAGGACTCCGAGGGGTCATCAGAAGGTGAGTATATCCCTATTTTTTATTTTAATTCAATTTTTTACAGGATTATGGTACCCAGCGCATGGAGGAGAGTCTCCTCTCCTCCAGACCCTGGGTACCATCCGCACATGAAGCACTCACTTTACACATGGTCGGCATAGCCACATGCATAATGTGAGTGCTTCAATGCAATCCTAAGGGCAGAAGAAATAATGAACATGCTGCGGATTTTACCACTATGCGATTCCGCAGCAGTAAAATCTGCAACATGGGCACAGCATCTGTGGAATCCCATCTGCTGCGGCAAAAACGCATAAAAAAAATGCAACGTGGGCACATAGCCTAAAGGATGCAGCCAGTCAGTGGCCGCTCATTGACTGCAGAGGTCACATGACACAACAATATCATGTCATTCAGCGGGAAAAGTAAAGCTAACTTCGGCTAGAATGGTGCTGCTGCAGGATATTAGGGTTGTATTTATTTTACTACTTACAATGGTCTAATTAAGTTGATTTAATTTCTCGTAATATTAAGGAGTATTGGGGACAATTACTAAAAATCTTCACTATGGGACCATATCATTTAAGTTAAATTTACAATGCAAATTGCTTTTTTAACGAGTTGAGTAAAGTAGAAAATAGCATGGTAACAATATAAGACTCGTCTGACACATTTTGATATACACTTTTACAACAAAACATTTGCTCTCACATTTCATTTGGCATACTGTATGAACACATCAAAACTTAACATACAAAACAGATCTTTGTAGCACATTACTGTACCAGGACGGAAATAAAAAAGTGCATAATAAAACACAGAGCCTTTCCTGAAAACTCAATGACCTTTTTCCGGTGTCTCCAAACCATTTAAGGCAGAGTTCCACTTAGTAGACCATAATCTTGACCATTCCTGGTGAGGTATCTGGATAAAGCCAGGAAACGAAGGCGTTGTTACATCACACAAGGATCCGTTGTAACATCACAGAAGATTCCATTTTCTTATGGAGAGCAAAATGGCTGTCAAAGGAAGGCACGCTTGTGTACGCCTTAGGCATTATACTTTTTTGGCAGTAGAAATATGTTAATAAATTACAGAAGATCCTTTAGTGGGTTCCTGAAATATTAGAAAAACACATATTCATGATTTTTGCAGTGTTAAGCTATTTGGCTTTTAACAGAAAATACTTGGTTATTATAATCCTAGACTCCCCTCAGGCCTCAAAAAATGTTCGGTCACTGCTTGGCCATACCCTAGATGAATTGGCAATTTATGGTAATGTAATTAGGTACAAGAAAGCACATTTTCTTATTTTACTTGGGTCAATACAAAACTACACCAACAAATCAAATATGTTTTCCATGTACCATACCACAAAATAATGTAAATATTTTCTATAACCATATACACATTTGCTCCCAAATGAAGTGAAAATTGGTGTGATTCAAGCATTTTTTCATTGATTGTCCTCCTTGTGATTCAAGCACTTTTTCATTGATAGTCCTCCATGTTGTCCCTCTTGTTATGACCCCTTGCCATGAATAGTTGGTGGGATGGCACTTAACTCCTTAGGAAAGGCAGCCCAGTAACCTTTCTGTACCCTTTTTGCCGCCTCATCTTAAAGCACGATGCAGTTGTTTCTATTTTCCTTAGACAATTTCTCCTTACTTCTCCTGGGTGGAAAAATGGATGAGAACCCAAATACTTTACAAATGCATTAATCTTGCACAAATGCTATACAGATGATCTAAAGTTGGTAATTAACCCCTTCCCAACATTTCACGTACTGGTACGTCATATTTTACAGTGACTTCCCGCAAATGGATGCATCGATACATCATACAGGAAAATTATCACAGTGTCAAGAGACAAGGTGATTGGATAAAGATGCATCAGTCTGGTTGCATCATATGCATATAAAAGGTGTGGCCTGCCTTTGTATTGAGCTGGGCATTATATCGATGTGGTCTTCTTCGGCCATGCATCCACTAGTTGGTCGCAGTCCATCTCAGTCCTTATCTACATGCATGTCACTTGACAAACGGTAAGGTTTTAATATTAGAGTTAGGACTGTCACAATTACGGTTGCCACAACAACGCGGGATGGCTTTTACATTTTTTGATCGAAAAACATGTTAACTAAATACCATATTATTTTCATGCACTATGCTATTTACTGTAGGGTATTTTATCATTATGTTTCTGTCTTTGTTTTTTTCTGTTTAGTGGCCTGTGTTAAAATGTGTTTACATGCTGCATGCACACCAGTTTATATCCCAGTTCATACCTTTGGGTTTTCATCTTCCCTCATCGCTTGGGGGGGCATCCCCGCCCCCCCAAACATCGGCGATCGCTGTGATTTGTCAGTGAATTCTTACCTGTCAATCGCTGCAATCCTAAAGCCCTGTCCTGCTGACATATTCATGATGGTGATTGGTGCTGCTTTGTCATCACCAATCACACGTTGTGTTCTAGACCCCTCGCACCCACCCCATGTACATGCGATCTTCTGAATGGTCACCATAAAGCGACCATCCAATGAAATGCCGGCAGCACTGGGTCATCTGCCAGTCACCACTCTGTCTGCACCATTCCAATGAGGTACATGGTGCAGACTTATGACTGCTGTGTGATTTGCCTGCTGGGACTTGTAGTTCTACCACAAGAATCCATTTATTGTTGCCTGCTGCTGTTGCTGTACTGTTTCTCAGTTAAAGACTGAAAATCAAGACTTGATCCTTGTTCTTTCCTCCAGGACTCCTAATTCCCCCTCCCTATCCATAATTCTCCCATAACCCCAATCTTCCTCCATATGCATCCTGCTGCCACTGCGCGCCGATCAATAATGCAAGTTCCTGATCAGCATTTTCGCATAATTTTGGCACAGAGTGATTTTTCTCTGTCCAAATATATATTTTTTAAGGTCTACCACTTCCGACCTGCGGCAACTGAGTGCTGATCAGTGACACACATCACTAATCTGCTTCCATGCCCAATTTTTGGCCAGGATTTTTTTTTGCCAGGTTTTCATTTCAGCATTCACACCACCTCTGTGTGTGCAACCTGCAGCGGTAGTGCTCTGATCAGTACTGCAGCCTACTGGCCAGAGTCTGCTTCAGAGGACAATTTTAATTTTTTTACTCCAAAAAGAGTAACAAAAAAAAGAGATTAAAAGAAATATAATAGTGTAGATTTACGGACAGTATAATCTGTAACAATCATTTATTGTAGTAATTCGCTTATACTGTACTATAGTATTTTTTTTACTAATACGTACAATTACAGTTAGTGGCAGTTGCGGGCACTCAGTAAGGCTAGTTTCACACTAGCGTTCGGCAGAGCTGCTGAGGGCTGCGTAGTTCCTCCGTTAAGCCGCACCCACTGCCGCACCTCTTCCTTCAGCTCCGCATACGTTGGCATGCGTCCTGTGTACCCTATCTTTAACAATGGGTATGCAGGCCATGCGAATGTATGCGGATTCCTGAGCATGCGTCGTTTTGACGCTGCGTCGAACGCAACATTCGCTTGGCTTGCGTACCCAATGTTAACTATAGGGTATGCAGGACACATGCCAACATAGGCGGAGCTGACTGAAGAGGTGTGGCAGTTATCAGGGCTTAACGGGGGAACTACGCAACCCTCCACAGCTCTGCCGAATGCTAGTGTGAAACTAGCATAATTGTATTAACGTACTGACGTCCAACTAGTGATACTAATTTAGTGTAGCTTCAGGGTTTTAGTAGATAATTTTATACAACAGGCTTTTTTTTACTAAAATATATACATTTTGTACACATATATATATATAGTTTCACGCATCCAGTATTTTTTTTTTACTGAGGTCCATTCACTGTGGTTTTTGTTTAGAGTAGCTTCAGAAATTAACTGCAGTAATGATTTTACTACTGTTTTTTGGTATAGAACTATAGTTAGCGTCACTTGCAGGTGGCGCTCAGTAATTGCCTTTACTAATGTTTGCCCAGTACATTTTACATTTTTGTATTCTTTATTTTTTCTTATTTTTTATTCTCTTTTCTTTTTTATATTCTAATTAAGTAAATAAGGTTTACACCAAAAACCTAAATAAAGTTTTGTTACACAATACACGTGAAAACAGTACAGGACAGGACACACACACACCGCCCCCTAGAAAAATAAATGAAATAAAATGTCCCGCCGTTCCCAAGAGTGTATTCAGCCCAGGAGGTGTACGCCTTCCTTGGTGTAAGCTTCAGGAAGAGAAAAGGGTGGCACTCTGACTCACGTAAGCATCTTGTATAAACTTTTATTCTTACAGCACTTTATACAACATGGAGCCAGGGATGGAGACGGGACACTTCATCGGGTCCAGGTAGGTTCCTTGTTTCTGACACTGATAGTGGGGAAAAGGATGCCACATGCCTCTATTTTTCATCCTCATCCACCTACTCTAGAGAGAATGAACCTCCACATAAATGCCCCAGGGCTGCAAATGAGCCAGAGCCCACCGTTAGTGAGCCCCTGTGAACCTCACCCCCTAAAGAACATGAGCCTCAGATTCCTGATTTTGTTGCCTCATAAGGAAACCAATTTGACACTACCAGCCTCACAGAAATTCACTTTTTCAAAGTCTTTTCTCTGATTTTGTAAATCTCCTGGTGGCTCAGACAAATTTATAAGCCCAACAATTTTTAGCCCAAAACCCTACTTTATCAGTTGCTAATTGGACCACTGTAGATATAGTAGAAATTATGACCTTTTGGGGCCTTGTGCTTCACACGGGGATAATGAAGAAGCCAGACCTTCGTCAATATTGGAATGCTGATATTTTATATAACAGTCCAGTTTTCCACATGGCTATGTCCTGGACACACTTTTAGGCCAATGTCCACCATGAGATGATCCAAACTTTGACAGACTTTTCAAAGTTAAGCCAGTCATTGATCACTTCAGCAACAATTTTGCTGAGGTGTATATTCCCCAAAGGGACATCTGTGTAGATGAGTCCCTAATAAGGGAGGCTTAAATTCTGACAATACTTGCCCAGTAGGAGGCCCAGATAAGGAATTAAAATGTACAAGCTGTGCGAAGAGTACCTGAGGGTACACCCACAGATTTAGGTTTTATGAAGGGAGGGATAGCAGAATTGAACCTCCTAATTGTTCCCCTGTCCTGTGAGTGAGTGGGACAATTGTGTGGGAATTAATGTGCATCCATTGGTGGATCACGGTCACCACATCTCTGTAGATAATTTTTATACCAGCGTCCCACTTTTCAAAACCGTCTCTGTTAGAGCTACAGCAGCATGCAGTACTTTTGCAAAAGCAAGAGAGTCCTCCCTATGTCACTAGTTGGGTAGCTGCTCAGAAAGGGTGAGAGCAGAGTCCAATGTAGTGACGAAATGCTGGTGATTAAGTATAAGGCTAAGAAGGATGTCCTTATCTTGACCACAATACATGGAAATGGCAGAACCCCACTGCTGTACTAGCTACCAATACATGGGTCTTCAAACCAGACTGGGTCCCATTGGAATATTAAGAACATGAGAGGAGTTGATCTCTATGTTCAAGTCCTCCAGCTCTACAGAAGAAGCTGAACGTGCACATCTTACAGATGGCATTGTATAACGCTCATGTGCTATGATGATGTGCAAGCCAGACAGGCACATTCCTACAGTTTTAAGAGGTAGTGATCAAGTATCAAGGCTCTAATATTTGGAAGTCATGAAGGGGAGGGCCCCAGTACTTTAGGAACTGAAGGTGCCTATATTATACCAGGGTAACATTTTCCCGATGAGGTACCCCAAACAGCATGGGAGAGAAGAATAAAGAAAAAGTGCAGATTGTGTTACAAAACGGGGATAAGAAAGGACACCACTTGGCAATGTGACACCTGCCCAGAAAAACGTGGCCTGTGCATAAAATACTCCTTCAAATTCTACCACTCATTCATGGATTGATGACTTGTATGTGTATTCTGCACGACTTACATATGCCACCACATTATAAATTCTCATACTAGTAAAATATACCCCTAAATCAATTGAAAACTGGGGTCACTTGTGGGGCGTTTCTACTGTTTTGGCACCTCAAGGGCTCTGCAGATATTACATGGCGCCCAAAAACAATTCCATCTAAGTCTCTGCTCCAAAATGTTGCTGCTTCCTTTAAGAGCTAGGCAGTGTGCTCAAACAGTAGTTTTCCACCTCACATGGGGTATCTGTGTACTCCAGAGAAATTGAACAACAAATTGTGGGGTCCATTTTCTCCTGTTAGAACTGAAAATGAAAAATTTGGGGCTAAAACATTTTTGTGGGAAAGTGTATTTTCTATTTATATGGTTCAGCGTTATGAAATTCTGTGAAGCACTTGTGGATTCAATGTGGTCTCCTCAACTCTAGATAAATTCCTTGAAGGGTCTAGTTTTACAAAATGGGGTCATTTGTGGGGGATTTCCACTGTTTAGGCACATCAAGGGTTTTGCAAATACGACATGTCATCCGCTATCGATTCCAGCCAAAAGTTAAATTCCAAAAGTTAAATGGTACACGTTACTTTTCAAGCCCTTCCCTACAATACAATATGTTGAACCTTAGGTTACAAATCACAAAAGGTGTTCAAAGGTGGACATTCACACCTTATTCTCAAATGTTATGTAAATGATAGGCAATGTTTGGTGGAATGTGGAAGAGCTTTAAGCAATTTCCCCTACTTTAAAACATATTGTATATGTGCCTGGGATGGGGAATAAAAGAAAATACTGTACTCACCTTCTCACCTCCCAGACAGCCTACTGTGTCCATGCCGGTCTCCTGGAATAAACAATGTCATAATAATAAATGATGGCTGCAGCAATTCAAAGCCCGCTGATAAATTGCAGCCTTCACATTGGATGGAATATGAAGGCTGCAGCCACGTGACATTGTTTATGTGCAGAGGAATGGTGGCAGTTTAGGAATTTTGTACAAACATTTTTTTTTAATTCTCCACCTTGGGCTCACAGAAAATAAGTTGTAAAGTAGAGGAAAATCCCTTTGACAAAATATTCTGCAGATATTAAGACAAATATTATCTTCACTCTTTTTTTGAAAAATTTACATTATTCAGCGTAATGCCAGCCTTTAGATTGTTTTAGTAATCATAACCCTAGGACTGACAAAAACTTTCAAATAAACTATACCTAATACTATCCCTAATACGTAGTCCATTTACCCTTGTAGATTATCGCCATTCGAGTGTTCATATGACTGTTGGACCCTGAGTATAAATGATCCCTGATTATAAACTAGTCCCTGATGAACCAGCACAATACTCATTACTCAGGTCATCTGATTGTTTTTCTAGCAAAAAAAATTTGTTATCGACAGCACATTGCCCTCTGTAAACAAGAGATGTGATGTCGATACCATGGTACCAGAGTTGGTGCAAATCAATTCGCAAGGCCAGTTATCGGTTTTGTCAATAATGTCTGGCCGCTGGATAAAAGCCCCGAGAACTGCCTACTAACTCCTGGTAACTGCATCTGTTGTTTGGAATAGTCGGCTTGGCGCAATGTTACCTTTTTGGTGCTACGAATATGTGACACTGCATCAGGCTGGCTAAAAAAGGAAGAGCTGCAGATGCTGTCAGCAGAAGGCAGTTTTCAGCTCCTGTTTATCACCCACAGCTACTGATGTGGCCTATGTACTGTGTCCTGCTAATTGATTTGCACCAACTCTACATGGTACTGTATGAGGACACCGTATGACTTGCGTGTATGAATGAACCAATGAAAATTGTACATAGGTAACATACCATAACTTCCCTGACCGAACTCTTCCGTTCTCTAGTTCTTTGAGTTAAGGATCCTTGCAGCACAAAGTTTCTGTTACATGATTTCAATGCCGTCACTATAGGAAGTTCAGGTTCTTCATCTATTCACAAAAATTTGAAAAAAAATGTATCAATCAATATCCATGTTGACAACGTAATGTGAATTTTACATCTGAATACAGCCTTACAGTTATCATATTGTCATACTTCTATGATTAAAACTAAGGTAGATGTAGGAATGAAGTTTCAATGGAAAGAAGAAAAACTAGAAGGCACACAGTCCTGTAAGGAAAAGAGTGAAATGACCAATACGGATCAATAGCGGATTTTTTCTCAACAAGTAGGATAGACATGTACAAGTGGTAAAGCGAGCATTGGTATAAATATCAAGATATCCGAAGCTCTAGAGAAGATGATTTCACTTCTATAGGATGTCTAATCCTGATATTTTATAAATTATAAGTTAAATATAGTTACATAGGTTTAAAAAAGACCTAGGTGCATCAAGTTCAACCTACTGTAACTCCACCAAGTTAACATTGAGAGGTCTCAGTAATTAAGATCCACTGATATGGCTACTTTGAAAGCGTGATCAAGGTTTATATGACTGGGTATCAATATAAACTCAGCACTCCCATGAAGGGCCATTGATTATCAAGCCTTTTCATTGTTAACACTGCTTCATAATGCACAATGCCATACTCTTCATAGCAGCTCTGTGTTGCAAAGCCAATCACAAATGTTATGAAAATAATTCACCATGCAGTACAGAGCAATGTAAATGCAAAAGCACTTGAAAGCCATGGTCCCTTTAACCAGCTAATTTATCTCTGTAACTACAAGAAATAGCTAATTTACCCCTGGTGTATTGTTACACAGGAACTAAGGAATCATGCAGTGTTACTGTGTTCCATGGCCATACTCTAGGGTGGTCCCGTAGAGTGGCTCTAGACTCTTGGTTATACAGTTGAATTTGGGAATGAGACATTCACCTCCCTATCATATTAATAAATTCTACATGTATCTATAATACACAATTCTAAGTACAGAAGAAACAGAAGCTGTAATAACTATAGAGTGTACAAACATTTGATAATATATACATTAGAATTTATTACATGCAATTAATAATAACTGACCCTGTAGAGGAGTTGCTGGAAGTTTTCTTCTTTGCTGTCTAGACGTGTCTATTGTATGAACCTAAATAAATGTAAAAATTTATATTACGAAATTAAAGAGGATTTGTCATGTGTCTTTTGCGGCGCTTTATACATTGCTTAAAGGATTTTACAGGCTTAAGGTAAATTTTTCCTGTCACTCTATGTGACAGCACATTGGCTAATCACAGTGAACTTTACACAAACTGTCAGGACTCCCCAAATTAAGCAGGTGGTTATGTGATCTTCAGTATGTATATTAATATACTACTGGTCACATCCACTTCTCTCAATGTTCTATACTGGCAGCCACATGCCGACTAGATTCTCATGCACTTCACTTAATGGTCATTAATTGTGGTCACGTGAGCAGCACCGTTCAATGGGTTTACATCTACTAGGAAATGGGAGAGTCACACGGCCCCGCCATACTTATCCCGCCTCGGCATCCCGGCGTGTCTCTGGACCGGGAGTGCACCGCTCGGTGTCCTCACTTCGTGTCTCGAGGCTGGCTCCTGGATCATGTCACACATGCACACGCACTACATAGCGAAGGCTGCGGTCGCGCACGCCTCTGGTCCCTTATGCCGCTGGAGGGTCCTGATCCGGAAGCTTTGCGGTATGTACCAGGTATATCAGGCAGCCTCTTCCTGTAGGAGGCACCTGATTATCACTTGTGCACCCCGGTGATTTAGATCCCTGTATGGTCCATGTCTCTCTGTACCTTCCAGTTCACTGCTCCCTGTGTGTATCCAGGGTTACCATACTCCTTGTTACCTAACCCCTTCCATTCTTGTGTTCCCTGAAGGGGCCCATCTAATCCAGTCTTCGCTAGTCTCCGGCTCCCATCCCGCACCTCTTCTGAGTGGTCTGCTGGTCCTTCCTGTCCATTCCATTTTGGATCCTGTACCCTGCCTCACTCTGGTCTCGTCTTCTCTCCCCAGGACTCCTAACCCCCTTCTGCCTCTTGTGTCTCCTATGGGCCGTCCCTTGGTACCAGCCGTCATGGTGATAGTCTCCCCTGGGGCTGCCCCTGATGCTCCCTGTATAGGGGGTGGTCCTCACTAGTTTAGCTCACCCAGGGGAGGTTCATCACCATGGCCGCAGGTCCAGGCTGCTCCCATGCCATCAGCCCCTGTTTGGGACTTCTGAAAATGCTCTAATTAATCTTTTCCTTGACACTACTTGAGTATGGTTTGAGAAAGGCCTCTTAGTAGGTCGAAACGTAACCATAGTATACTCATATCCTGGATTACGATATTATACCCACATTTTGGATACTTCTTTTGTCTGTGGTGTTACACTATTTGATGCATTTGAAATAAAATAAAAATCCAAAAATTTCACAAAATCTTCAAGATTTTTTGCAAGATTAATCCACACTTGAGTGCGACTGTTTTTCTACTGACCACATACTCAGCTATGGCATCTGTTGACGACCGACTCCTGTCCCTTCAGTTCGCTGCCTCGGCCCATGTCCAAGCTCAGGCCCTGCACCTGCTACCCTGCCTTGGCATGCTGCCTCAATATAGTGGTGACCCCAAGCTGTGTCGGTGTTTTTTGAACCAGTGCCGGCTACACTTTGAGCTGCTGCCGCAGCAATATCCCGCTGATTGGGCTAAGATGGCATTTGTTGCCTCTCATTTAGAGGGAGAGGCCTTAGTGTGGGTTAATTCCCTCTGGGAACGTGATTATCCTCTCGTTTCCCAGCTGTCAACTTTTTTGGAAACCTTTCGTAGGGTGTTTGATGAGCCAGGTTGCGTGGCTTCACCAGGGTTTTCTTTCCGTTGGCCAATATGCCATTTGTTTTCGCACTCTGTCCTCTGAGTTGGGCTGGAACAACGAGGCTCTGGTAGGGGCTTTCTGGCGAGGTCTGTCGGGTTGAATTAAAGATGAGCTAGCAGGCCATAATAGACCAACTTCCTTAGAGGATTTAATCTCCCTTGTGACACGAATCGATTTGCGCTTCCAGGAGCGCTCTCGTGAGGCTGCTCAGGAGAGAAGACATCCTTGCTCGTCCTTGTCCACTCGCAGGCCACCCAGCCCACGACCCATGATGTTGTCTTTGGCTTCTGCACTTGAGCCAATGCAGGTGGATCAGCTCAAGATGACGGAACAGCACTGTAAGGAGAGGCTCGCGCAAGGACTTTGCTTTTATTATGGAAGTGCTTCCCATCTTCTTCACTCCCGTTCAGAGAGTCCGGGAAACTCCTCGCCTAGGACAGGCAAGAGAGGCCTCACTTGGTGTATGTGATTCCTCTGTACCCCTGACCCTGTCTGTTTTGTTGAACCTGAGTTCTAGTAGAGGAAAAAAGACGCGCACTCTTGCTATAAAGAGAGGTGCTGACTGAGCGTGGATAGACCACAGGCAGTAGTAAATGGATGGACAGTCGCACTCAGAAAATAAATAATCTTTGCAAAAGAGTCTTTGAAGAAAAATTTTTTTTATTATTTTTAATTCATGTGAGATTTTTCCAACAGATCAAATAATGAAACATCGCAAGCAAACAAGAAATATTCCAAAGGTGAGTGTTATATGGTTACGTTTCGACCTAATCCTAGGTCTTTCTCAAACCATACTGCAAAAGAAGATGTAGAAGATGATTACAACACTGAACAAGCATGCTTTCCAAGCCTCACACCAGCACTATGATGCTTCTCACTGATACAATGACACCTGCGCTCTGCATCTCCCCCCCCCCAGCCTCTCACTGACTGTGAACATTTATAAGCCGGGCTCTTTGAGCCTTTCACTCACATCACCACTGACTCCTGCATTCCACACGCTACCAGGTCAGTACAACAGCTCTTCTTGGTGTCCTGATTTCCCTTCATTCCCCTTATCTTATCACCTTTATTCTCCTCCACAGCCCCTAACTGGGACTTTGCAATTAATCTCCCTGCTGTTTACCTTGAATCTTCTATTGAGGTCAGTACAGACTATGCCTGCCATACTCTTCTGTGTTTGCCGCTTGCCTCCACCACCCCCTGTCATATTATTTATAAAGCATAATGTCTTATACGTATTAACTTTTGCCAATAGCCTGTGACACCCTCCAGCTTCTGTCCTCCTGATCAACTGAGCATCTTCTTGGGTATTTTGAAGATCCCTATGTTTGTCTTTTTTTGTATAACTGAATATGCGCTGTATATATTGGGTCTCTTCAACAAACCCCTTCCCTCCCTCCCCCCCTTCTTTTAACCCCCCTTTTTTTTTTTTACTATTTTTTGTATATAATTATATCTCCAGTTATTTTTTGATACTTTGTTCACCTAGTTCAGTGTTGTAATCATCTTCTACATCTTCTTTTGCAGTATGGTTTGAAAAAAGACCTAGGATTAGGTCGAAACGTAACCATATAACACTCACCTTTGGAATATTTCTTGTTTGCTTGCGGTGTTTCATTATCTGATCTGTTGGAAAAATCTCACATGAACCTGAGTCCTAGACATTACTCGGAGGTAGCCTACATGGATTTGGGTGTGGCAGGGAATTTTATTAGGCTCGAAAGTTGTCACAGGGAGCACACAGTGTGAAGGGTAGCTTGTGCACATGACCTTCGTCTCTACAAAACTCAGCTACACACAGCAACTTACTACAATTGATTTTAAACCCTTTGGCTGGAGAGCTGTTAGTGGGCCAAAGGGCTGGATGAGGTCCACGAGCCTCAGTTTACCCAGATCTGCCCTGGTGTCTAAGGGTCACAAAGTTCCCCAACCATATAAATTCAATTTAATCTGTTAATAACAATCAGTATTATGGAAATGAGTTCTTTGTCCCAGATTAATATTCCCTAGACAAGTCCAGACTTTCTGCACCATCCTGGTTTACCTGATTAATATTTCTCTGCTCACGTTTCCTTGTAAGCCGTACACATGGAGAGACATTCAAGCCAGCTACTGTGAGAGCTGATATTCGGCTTTCAATATCTGAAATCTGAACATATAACATAGATTTTGACAAATATAAAGTGATAAAGATTAGGACTGTTTCAGCTGAAGTCAAGCTATTAAAGTACTTAGAGTGCCTTGAAAAAGTATTCATTTTTTGTGACCTTTTCGACAATTTTCCTGTTACACCCACAAACTTAAATGTATTTTTACTGGAATTTTATGTGATATGCCAACACAAATTAGCAAGTATTTGTGAAAGAAATTATACATGTTTTCTAATTATTTAAAAAATATAAATCTGAAAACTGTGACATGCATTTGTGTTCAGCCCCCTGTAGTCTGATACCACTATGACTAATTGCCTCCAGAAATTAGTAAATTCAGTCTAGCTGGGTGTAATTTATACTCAGTGCAACTATAGCTGTTCTATGAAGACCTCAGAGGGTTGTTTGAGAACGTAAGGTGACAACAGCATCATGAAAACAATTGAACATGACAGGTCAGGAATAAAGTTGTAGAGAAGAGTAAAGCAGGGTTAGGTTATAAAAAAATAGCCAAAGCTCTGAACATCTCATGGAGTACTGTTATATCCATCATATCAATAGAAGGACCATGGCACAAATACAAAACTACCAAAACATGGATGGCCACCTAAACTGACATCCCAAGTAAGGAAAGCACTAACTACATAAGCAGCCGAGAGGCCAATGATCACTCTGGAGGAGCTGCAGAGATCCACGGCTAAAGTGGTGGAATCTGTTCGCAGGACAACTGTTAGTTGTGTACTCCACAAATCTTTTCTTTATGGAAGAGTGGCAAGAAAAAAAACATTTTTGAAAGCAAACTATAAGAAGTTCCATATGATCCTACAAATAATGGGAAGTAATTGCCAAGTATTGAAAAGATAAAATATACATGTTTATACATGGACCTTCATTGTAAATACACCATTGTAAATACACACCTGTACTCTGTATCTCCCTCACCTCATTGTAGATTGTACGCTCTCACGAGCAGGGTCGTCTTATTTTGTCTTATTTTGCTTTAATTATTGTATTGTTAGCGTTGTTACTTATGACTTGTGTTTTGAAACTGTTAAACTGTAAAGCGCTGCGGAATATGTTGGCGCTATATAAATAAAGATTATTATTATTATTATTATTATTATGTTTATTAAATAATCACATTTAACATAATGGTAAATGGAGGTACAAGTGCAAAACATACTGCTTGTTACAGATCAATGTTAGTCCTTGTACCAATAAGTAAAAGTATCATGGTATTTACATATATACAGCTCTGGCAAAAATTAAGAGAGCACTGCAAAATTTTCAGTTTGTCTGATTTTTCTCTTTATAAGTATATTTTTAGGTAAAATGTAAATTGCTCTTTTATTCTATAAACTTCTGACATGTCTCCGAATTTCCAAGCAATAATAATTTTTTTTTTTCTGAAAAGGAGAAATGGTCAAAATTATAAAAAAAACCTGGTGCTTTCAGACCTCAAATAATGCTAAGAAAACAAGTTCATAATCAATTAGAAGCAACAATACTAATGTTTTAACTCAGGAAGAGTTCAGAAATCAATAGTTTCTGGAATAACCATGATTTTTAAAAACAGCTTTTATATATCTTGACATGCTTGCCATTATATTATAGTTCCAGCAAAGTGGATGGGATTTATAGAAATCCATGCACACTATGCTTTTTTTTAATTCAGCATAAACTTACCTGTGATGCGTGATTTAAATCCGCAACACGTCAATTTGACTTCCGGGTACGCTGAATTTTATGTGTGGATTAATAACATAGATTTTCATCAAATGCAAAAAATCTGCACGTAAAAAGAAAGCACATGCGTTTTTAGTGCATTTCCCCTGCGGAAACACATCAAAAACGTATGTAATCCACACATGACTATCAATAAAGTTTTGCTAAATCCAAATGCCGATAAGTATCAAAAACTAAGCAACTTTGCTTAAAATATGACTGACCCACAAGAGACAAAAAACAAAGCATCAAAATAATGTAAAAAGGACGCACTTGAAAACGCAAGTAAAAAAACCCCACTAGTATTCTAATTTACCAAATATGTGCAGAAATGGTACAGAAAATCTGCAGGATCAAAAACGCACCAAAAGCTCATTGTGGGAATGTAACCATAGACAACTATTTTCATCCTTTATGTAATTATTTAGTCCCTAGAATAGGCCAGCACACTACGAATGGTTGGGTTTCCCCCTGACAGGTTTTCCACCAATTCTAAGATAGGGAGCAATGAATGAGGACTTGCTAAAGTTCAATGAAGAACTGGACGAAACTCTGCACAGCTAAACACTGAAGGAGTTGTAGCACGAAGCCACATGCTGCAGCTCATTCATTCTCATGATTGAACCCTCTCAGATCAGAAATTGTTGGCAGTTCCCATAGATAGAGTGGGGGAAATAAGTATTTGATTCCTTGCTGATTTTGTACGTTTGCCCACTGATAAAGACATGACCAGTTTAAATTTTAAGGCTGTGTGCACACATTGCATTTTTGCAGCATTTTTCCGCTGCAAAAATGCTAAGAAAACGCATCCCATGCAATCCTATGGGATTCCGCATTGCTGTGTTAATGCTGCAGATTTTTCCGTTGCGGAATTGCATAGCAGAAAAATCCGCAGCATGTTCATTCTTCATGTTCATCATGATGACATCATCTCAGCAGCCAATCACAGCCACAACAGTGGCTCATTGCATTATGGGGACTTCCGATTCCGGTATCCGATATTGAAAAAATATCGGTACTCGGTATCGGAATTCCGATACAGCGAATATCGGCCGATACCCGATATTTGCAGTATCGGAATGCTCAACACTACTGGTAACACATTACGCCGTAAAGGTTTAAAATCCTGCAGTGCCCGCAAGGTCTCCCTACTCAAAAAGAAGACATGTGCAGACCTGGCTGAAGTTTGCCAATGAACACCTGGATGAGTCTAGGAGTCAATGGGAGAAGGTGCTGTGGTCAGATGAGACAAAAATTGAGGTCTTTGCCATTAACTCAACTCATCGTGTTTGGAGTGTAGGGATGCGACTCGCTCAGGTGCAGCGGGAGACAATCATGAGGCAGGTTCTTCCCAAAGTTCATGAGGTTTATTTGCTCCATAAACCATAACTCAGCATATCACCAAAATAGCCTCTAGCTTAGGCACAAAAGAACATAAACGTCCGTGGCTTCAGACTCGGACCGAGAGTCTCAGCACATGCTGGGAGGTGTAGTCCTCCCCATATACAACTAATATACATAGGCCAGGGCAATGTCCAGAGCAGCGCTCTATCTGCAGCCGCAGACACAGGAAGGCTTCTCCTTCCTTGGAACACAGACCACTCTCTGTAGTGTCCCACCTGGACACATGGAAGTCTGTCCACACTCTGACAGACTCCCTCCACTCTCTCTCACATGTGCCAAACACCTCAATTACATAGCCCTGTAACCACACCCACAGGTGATCACATGGCTATGACATCACTAAAGGTTGTATAGACACACACAGGCTTCCCTGACACAGTGTAACAGAAAGATCAGCAGTACCTCTGCTGATCAATACACCCTGGAGCCTGCATCCCAAGGCCACCCACCTTGAGACCCATAATGGTCATTTAGGACCCTGCTCCTGTTACCACACTGAATGTACACCCGTCCTGGGACACCCACACAGCGCCCCCTAGCTGACATAGTGGTAACTACACCACAGGAGAAAGAGAAATGCTGGCTATGACACAAAGAACACCGTCCCCACTGTCAAGCATGGAGGTGGAAACATTATGTTTTGGGGGTGTTTCTCTGCTAAGGGCACAGGACTACTTCACCGCATGAATGGGAGAATGGATGGAGCCATGTACCATAAAATCCTGAGTGACAACCTCCCTCCCTCTGCCAGGACATTAAAAATGGGTTGTGGCTGGGTCTTCCAGCAAGACAATGACCCAAAATATAAAGCCAAGGCAACAAAGGAGTGGCTCAAAAAAAGCACATTAAGCTCATGGAGTGGCCTAGCCAGTCTCCAGACCTTAATCCCATAGAAAACTTATGAAGGGAGTTGAAGCTCCGAGTTGCCAAGCGACAGCCTCAAAATCTTAATAATTTAGAGATGGTCTGCAAAGAGGAGTGGACCAAAATTCCTCCTCACATGTGCACTAACCTAATCATCAACTAAAAAAAGTCTGACTGCTGTGCTTGCCAACAAAGGTTTTGCCACCGAGTATCAAGTCTTGTTTGCCAAAGGGATCAAATATTTATTTGTCACTGCAAACTACAAATAAATTGATATAATTTATACAATGTGATTTTCTGGATTTTATTTTTGATATTCTATCTCTTAATGTTAAAATTAACCTACCCTTAAAATTATAGACTCTTTATGTCTTTGCTAGAGGGCAAACTTACAAAATCAGCAAGGGGTCAAATACGTATTTCCCTCACTGTATGCTATTACTTTCTCTAAGGGAAATGTATAACATCAGTAAAGTAATACTGTAAGGATTCCTTTGTTCAGTGAATGATTGCTATGTTGTTTTATGGAAACTTTCTTGATTGACAGCCTGGCTGTCCAGTCTGTGACTGGGAGGTGCGGGACTTTCTCCAGCCCTTCTGGTGCTTGCCCAGCTACTTAAGTGAGCTGTCTTCCCTTGATCCCTGCCAGACATAGATTGTGCTTTTGGTGAGTGTTAGCCTGATTCTGTTGATCTGAGTTCTGATGTTTTTCTGCCTGATCCTTTGGACCATGATTTTACAATCACTTTGTCTTGTCTTTTGGCTATTGGTCCTCTATCTCTTGTCATTGATCCTGACTTACGCCTTCGTCTATTCCTTGGCTATCTACATATTCTCTTGGTATTGCCCTTGGAACGTCTGACTCTTCTGCCTCATGGTCTGTCCGTGAGTTGTGACTAGAGTCACAAATACTAGCTACATCTGCATCCACAGGACTGTCTCTACACAAAGGACGTAACCTCTAGGTATTTTGATTACAGGAACCCAGCACCAAGGTTTTTTTTTCTGAAAATACAGAGGTTTCAATCATGACACCTCAGCATGGAGGGCAGATGGTCATCGTATCCAGGCTGGATATTTCCTATTTACTATATGGAGGAGCAGTGGAGAAACAATGTATTAAAAATACAAGGTTTTTGACCCTAAATTTGACCACAGTCCTGCACAGACCCGCAAATGTATTATTATAATCCAGGCCATCCTGGAAATATGCGCTCAGGACCAGGCGTACAAAAAGATGGGTTACAAAATAGGAAGGTATTCACATGTGGGGGTCAACTGTGGTTGTTTGTGATCTATAATTAATTTCTCCCTCCCTCAAGGAAACAGAGAAAGAACTTTAGGTAGAAACATTTAGATATTTCTGTTATTTCTCACTTTTTATTTTATAACTATTTTGCATATTTGTATGTCATCTTATTTTTGTCTTTCTATACTTTCTTCTAAACACTGTATTTTTTTATATTAAAGCTTCAAACTTTAATAAATTTGGTCCTTGTATGCTCTGAATAATTCATATCCTTGCAGAGAGTGTGTGACCTTTTTGATTGTCAGACAGCAGCATATTTTGAGGACTCATCGCCCCGTGTGTTAATGAGTGATGGCAGCTTGTGTATCAGGGTTGTGTGAACTGTCTTGGGGTTATGATGTATGCTTGCTTTGCAGCTTATAACAGAGGTTGAGTATAAGATTGAGTGAGAGGAGATAAAGTAACCCATCCAGGAGCACGTCACGTGCTGAGAAGTGTGTACATGAAACTTTCTGTCACTGAAAAATCTATAAACTTTTTCACTAGACAGCAAGGAGCTTTAACAATAATTCCTTCACTATGCCAGAACACCATGACCTTAACTACTTACCCCTTTATCACCTTAGTTCATTAGGGAGGTTGCCAGGAACCGCTATTTCACTATAGATTATGAATGACAATACAGTATTATTTGTCACGGCACAGCTGTTGGGTGAAACGGGAGAAGAGGGTTGCATTGACAATCCAACACAATGGGCAGCACTTTGAACACATTTTATAAGTGGTCATAAACTTGTAAATAACTCATGGAAGAATAAAATACATTAAAACCAAGCACACCATTGTTTTTCTTGTGAAATTCTCAATAAGTTTGATGTGTCACATGACCCTCTTCCCATTGAAAAAAATAAAGTTGGATCCAAAATGGCCGATTTCAAAATGACTGCCATGGTCACCACCCACCTTGAAAAGTTTCCCCCCTCCCATACACTAATGTGCCACAAACATGAAGTTGATATCACCAACCATTTCCATTTTATTTAGGTGTATCCATATATAGCAGTTTAGGTTTGTGTGCTATTTACAGTCTTCTTCAGCCCCTAAGGACTTCTATTTGTGGATAATTATCAAGGGAGTTGTCAGTTATGGTTTTGCATTCTTTTTCTGTGAAATATTGTTTCCATGAATATTGCTTCCATTTATTCTGTGCAAGGAGAAGGATATAGCACTGACCCAAATAGTGGAATTCCTATTTTTCACTGGAATTTTAACAGAATCTGCAACCAATGCGCCAACTCCAAGGCAGATGTGAACACAGTTCTAGTCTTTAAAATTGAAGTTGCTCTAACTTATATGTCTACGTAAAGCTCAGATAAAGTACCTGACGCTCAGCATGATGAACCTGAGCTGCTGCTGTTGCAACTTGATCTTCAAGATCTGCCAGTTCTATCTCTGTAGTCACGCTGTTGATTTTGCGTGCAGAGTCTTCTATCTCCTCAAGTTGACCTTCTAACCCGTATACAGTGCCAGCTGTAAGGTACACCTGTAGGTTTAGTGAAAATGAATTACTACATGCATATCAATAGTAATGTTAAAACATGAGACAAAGAAAATTCTTACTGTTTTTAGCTGAACAATGTAAAAATGACAAACACCAATGGAAAAACAGCCAATTTTTCATCCATGTTCAATCTGTTTTCTTTACATATGTATACTGGTTTTCGTGGACCTATTGACTTAAAATGATCGGATTGATTTGTCTGACAATCAGACTAAAGTAGTGCAATCTTAACTTACTTTACACGAACGTCAGGCAAGGCATTTGTGGATTGACTAAGATCAGTGTTCACGTAAAAGGTCTGTCCAATCTACACTCGGAAAGCACTCCAAGTTCTGGCATAAATTTTAATAAATATGTTGGGCGGTGGGGCAAAGAAGTTTCTTTTCCCTGCATGAGTCATGTACCTCTTCAACTCTTTACCCAGTGCTTTGCTCATCCCACCTTTCAGGGACTTTGCAGTGAAGCAGAATTGTAGTTCTAATGATGACTCATGAAAGGAAAATAGACTTTCTGTTTCTAACGAAAGCTTATAAAGATTCAGATAGTCTGTTTTTAACGTTATTGTTACGCCGGCCACTCACACGCCTTCTAAGCACCGCCCTACTCACCGTGTGTTTCACTCTACCACACCCAGTATCTGACCATCGCTCCAAGTTGCTTTGCGCTGGTTCTGAGTCATAGGAGTGTGCGGATGAACTCTGCATGAATTTGTATCCACCTTGTCCAGCAGAGATATGCTTCCTTAGCCTTTCACCTGCTAGCAGGTGATATATCAGGTGACTCCACCCTCCATTCTTTGCCCAATCATTGGCTCCTAGCTATTAATGACTCGGCTTGTTTACCCATTCTGTCAGACCTCTCTGCTACTGACCTCGACTACGTGTATCGCACCTGTGCTGCATGCCCTGTCTTTGGATTGTCTGAACATGTTTTTATATTTGGCATCCTGTACCTAGTATCTGTGCCTTTGACCCTCCTGTCATCCGCTGAAGTCCCAAGGACTGATCTGGAGTGGTACCTGGTGTCTATTGGCAGCCAAGTCAATCTTGGTCGTCATCATAGGCCCTAGTGAAGACCCAGTAGACACTTAGTCGATCCACTCCAGGGCAAGTCTGACCAGTGGTTCTGACCAAATTCTCAACTCCATTTGCTGAAATACAGCCTCAGGCCGGGGTCACACTAGAGAGGAATACGGACGAGTGAGAGGCGTTAAAAGCACGCATTACACACGGACAAATGTTTCTCTATGGGGTAGCTCCCAACAGCCGTATATTTCTCGTCCGTATTCTACGGTCCGTGCCAATCGCAGCATGCTGCGATTGTCAGCGTACTACATCCATAGTACGCCAATGCAAGTCTATGGGTGCACAAAAAATACGGATTACACACAGACCACACGTGTGACTTGCGAGAAATACGCAGGTCTTTTGGCAGGTGACAGGAAATGGGCCAATCCATCATCAAGAAGCTTAGACATGCAAATGAACTAAAAAAGCTCTCCAGACATCCAGGAAGTACGCCTCCACGGAGTACATCAGCGTCATGGCGCCATATTTCCTCAATGTGTAGATGCTTATTGTCTTAGTGCAGGAGCGGCCAGAAATCTGGGACCAATGTGATGCCCATTATGCCAACCGGGCAAGAAAGGAGGCGTCATGGAGGCGCATATGTTGCCAGATGTTCCACGATTTTGGTGATCGGCCACGTGAGGAGCAGCAGCAACTGAGTAAGTACAACCCAAAAACTGTGTAAAATAACCTCACATCAAAAAATGCATATAGAATCATCCCCCCCCCTTCCTGTTCTTCTACTTTTTTACTCATGAGGCGGGTAGATTTTGATGGGACCCATGGTTTTACACTGCCATAATTTGGCCCAGGCCACAAGCTCCTCATCCTCATAGCCTACCAAGTTAGTAAGTGTAGTTACTTGATACATGAACTACTGTGACCCTGTGTATCTGGCCTGGATGCCCCAATTATATATGCCACCCTGGGTAGAAAGCACACACCAGAAGGCCACATGCCTAGGCTACTGTTAGCAAATGTGACATATCAAATATGTGAAATTGAGAATATTTCCTGTCACATTGCAGTGGAAGATGTGATGAGACGGTGGCACAGCATCCGCGACCAATACAGGCGGGAACGTCAGCAGCGGTCCAGGAGTGGTGATGCTGGCCACCTAAAGAGGAAATACATTTATTATGACCGCCTCTCCTTCCTTGCCCCTATTCTGGATATGAGACTGTAAGTAGATACCTCACACCACATTACACAGATACTTTACAGGGCCAAAAATATTGATTTATTTTTGGCTCTGCTCTATTTCATAACAGAACTCAGTCCAACCTTACGGAGAGAGGAACTGGCTCAGATACAGAGCCCATCATTGATCCTGTAGGGGATGAGGTGGCTGGCCCATCTTCTCCCCCTACAAGACGCATGGGTGAAGAATCCTCGCAGGAAAACCCAGTGCCTGTGCCACAAACCCCACCACCATGACCACATCCACAACCAGGACCGTCTGCTGCTGCACCATCAGCCATACTGGAGGAGCAGGGCACCATGAGCAGCAGATCCGGGCCTCACCACAGCCTGCTGGACCATCCCGGCGAGGAAGAAGAAGGCGCCAGATCCCTGCCCAGGATACACGTACAAATGTGGACACTGGGGTCCTCAACATTTTTGGCCAGAGTCAATACTGATGATGGCGAGGAGGCATACTCGCGCAGTCTGGCCCTTTACCTTCGTGCCCTTTCCCGTGAGGTGAGGCTCCGTAATCGAGGATGTTTTCAGATCCTGCTGGATGCTTGCACACACCCCAATACCCCATATGAATTATTTGAATATCTGGAGAGGTGGCAGCTTTCACACAGAAATCTAATGCGCCTTAGACACCCCACACACATGCTTGCTAAAGCAGGCTCTGAGGATCCTCAAATACGTGGGCCTACACCTCACCCCCTTCCTCCCCCTACCCAACCTTCCCAACAGCAGCCACATATGTCTGGCTCTAGCCAACCACACCAATATAGCCACTTGTTCCCACCCAGTGTTGGAGGCTGGTCCCAACCAGGTTGGGGATGACATGGATATATTGGTTGGTATGAGACACGGGCCTACCAGACCCAACAAGATGCCCCTCTTCAGTATCAC
The DNA here is from genome assembly GCF_039654945.1 of Dendrobates tinctorius. Classification (NCBI taxonomy): domain Eukaryota; kingdom Metazoa; phylum Chordata; class Amphibia; order Anura; family Dendrobatidae; genus Dendrobates; species Dendrobates tinctorius. Next base: position 72,517,591 of record NW_027361829.1, read on the forward strand.
TCTGGCCAGTACCCACAACAATCACAGGAGGCAGTACATTACCCACATCATGGGCAACAGTATGCCCCCACACAGGGCGATGTTGGGCAAAGTAGCCAGCAGCAACCACAGGCTGGTCTTCTTCCACCTTCTCCTTCCACAACTTTCCACAATTTATAATGTAGCCATTTTGGTATTGCATAATATATTTTTTTTTTGTCTCTATGTGTGAAAATGTTATTTTGAACAAATGTTGACATCTGCAAAAAGGCCAATTTGGCCCATTGCCACAGTTCTCATATGGCAATAATATGTTTTCCTTAAACCCCCCCCAAAAAAAGGCAAAAGTAAACATTTGTCTACTACATTTAACGTCTCAGTGTCAATTATAAAAAACAGTGTCAGCATACTAACATACGCTTACCAATGCAATAAAACACTCAAAGAATCATAAGGGGTAGAAATATATATATTTAGACACACATAAACCAAAAAATTATAACATAGACACGGCATGCTCTTGCCAAGAAGTTTCACCCTCAGGTGACATAAAGTAATTTGTGAAAATATCACGCACTTTGAGCCCAGAGAGCGGTCTACGTTGAAGATTGATAGGTGGTCTCGCCCTACGCACATTGTCCAACCCACGCACAACACCAGCAGAGGAGGAACAATCATGTATCCTGGTGAAGGTATGAAGAACCACACAGGCTTTAACTACTTCATTAACATTTTGTTCACTAAGCTGAATGGCAGACTGGAGTACCCGCCATTTGGCACAAAGAATGCCAAAGGAACACTCCACCAGTCGCCGAGCACGTGATAGGCGCAAGTTAAAAATTCTGCGCCAGTGGTCAAGGTTGCGCCGGGGATATGGCCTCATGACTGAAACGCCTCATCTGCCACAAGGACATAAGGGACAGATTCTTGAGTGGAGCCTGGTAACTGGCCTGGTGGTCGTAGATCCAACAGGTTGGTGCGTAGCCGCCGAGCCATAATGGAAGTATTGAAGACTCGAGAGTCTCCCGTCCTTCCATAGGCCCCAATGTCAACAATTATAAACTTGTATTGAGGGTCGACCAGAGCCAACAATACAACAGAATAGTATTGTTTATAATTGAAGAATTGGGAGCCTGAGTTCGGCGGCTTACGCACCCGGATATGTTTGCCATCAAGGGCCCCAATACAATTAGGAAACTGTCATTCCTCCTCAAAGTCCCTTGATATCCTCAACCAGTCTTCCATCCTGGGCTCGGGCATGACGAGTTGATGTAGTCTTGACCATATTTCACTACATATCGACCTGACTATGCCAGAAATGGTAGATCTTCCAATCAGAAACTCATGGTGGAGGGCGGCATAAGACAGGCCAGTGGACAGGAAGCTGAAGAACAACAGAAAAGGGACATTTTAGAATGCACAAATAAAACAAAAAACCGGAACATACATACCAAACTTGTTAGGATTTCAGATCTACTAACACACACATATTTGGTCGCACAATGACTAAGTGATATTCAGTACATATTACACATAACATTCTGGTCGGTAAGTTTCAACATATCTGGAATAAGATGAGGAAATTAAAATTAGTCCATGAAGCAATAAATACATACTTTGGGTCACACATCATGAACATAGAGAATGTGGTTGTGTAGTACATACGGTAATGTGAGTAGAAGTCGCTCCTCTGCAGATATAGCTTTGCGCATCCTGGTGTCCTGAAAGGTTATCCCAGGGCGCACTGTCTCCAAGAGTCGATCAAATGCTGCAAGGCTCATGCGACAGTATTGGTAGAATTTTGCAGGATGCTCCCGCAGAGAAGAATAGAGGCGGTGAAAATGACCTCTTGTGAGTCGTTGCCTCAAAAGTGGATGTACCCACATGCGTCTCCTCCTCCGCGGATCCACTATCACTGGGTATGGTTGACAAAAGCCAGTTGCAGAGAACCTGCTCAGTTGTGTTGAAAATCAGTCTGTCTTCCATGTTGCACATACAACAGCAACACACCTCGTGAAGGCAAGGTCACAAATGGACAGAATGGAGGCAGCCACCTGTTCCTGAGCCAATAAGTAGGGTGCAGGCTAATGATTTAAACAGTTAGTAGGCCTCAAAACCGTTAAATGTCCATTTGGCAAGCCTGCGAGAAAATCTCGCAATACGGATTCCATACAGATTACAAACGGATTACATACGGATGCTGACATGCGCAAAATATGCGACCACACCTTGCTTACGGATGACATACGGAGCACAATTTAGGGGTCATTCATCCGTATTACGCATGTAAACTACGGACCGTATTTTGCATCGGTTAGTGTGACCCCGGCCTTAGATTTGCATTGAACCTTCACCATGGTTCATTGTTCCCTGAGACACTAATTATTAGGGCTCATTCACACAATCATAGTGTTGTCCGCGGAAAATACTGACAGCACTTGGACCAATAATATTCAATGGGGCAGTGCAGATGAGAATTTTTTTTCACTTACTGAATCTGCATGTGAAAAAAATGCAGTAGGCACTAGTTTCATCTGTAAAACGGATGAGTCTCATTGATTCAAATTTATGAATGCATAAAAAAAAATAAATCGGATGCTATATGAAGCCACAGTATAGAATCCAATTATAACAGATACACTGCAATTCTGTAACACAAATAACACCAAGTATGACAAAAACACATGGTATACAAACTACTCAGAATTTACAGACCATGTGTATGTATGGATTACTGGAGCCTATCATCAATTACCACATAGAAACAACACAAAAATGATGATCACAAGGCCAATATTTCTATATCAAAAATATAATTTTATTATGAAACGTATTTAAAATCCATAATGCCAAAAATTGGGGAAAATAAACAAGCACACTCACTGTCCACATATCACTCATAACAAGATGCACAGATCCAGGTAAGAGAGGTGATCCTCATGTATAATAAAGGGGCTGCCAACAATACATTATATTTCATAGAACAAGGTAAAAATACCATGGCAAAAAATTACCACCCGATCTCATACATATACAGCCACTTGGGAAGGGCAGCGACCAGGGTCTGTCGATGGCAGGAGGTCATCACGGGTTGATGCAGTCCAGGGTCATCTGGCATGGAAATACTAGGAGAACCTCTCTCTTAGGCCTCAAGCGTAGCACAGGCGCAGCAGGAGAACATCTGGCACTGGCCTCGAAGAGATGTTATCACAGGGCGGACCCCAGGGAACTGGTGGAACATCGAGACACAGGCAGGACACGGACAGCACAGGATCAGGAACACCGGCATGGCAACTCGGGTCATCGGCAGGTCAGATCCAGGCAGAGCCGTCACCGAGAACAAGGCTGGAGACTTCCCAGGGACACGGAAGAGGAGTCCATCCAGGAACATAGGTAGGTCCGACTCTGGAACACAGACTGGACCACCAGGACCACGGACCAGATGTCAGGACACAGGCTGGACAACCAGCACCACAGGCCGGACATCGGAACACACTCAGGACATCAGGACACAGGCAGGACATCGGGACACAGGCAGCACAGATCCAGAAACACTGGCATGGCAGCTCAGGTTATCGGCTGGGACACAGATGGCACAGGACCAGGAACATCAGCGTGGCAGCTCAGGTCATTGGCTGAGACACGGACAGCATAGGACCAGAAACACTGGCGTGGCAGCACAGGTCATCGGCTGGTCAGCTCCAGACAGAGTCGTCATCGAGGAACAAGACTGGAGACTCCCCAGGAACACAGAGGAGTCCATCCAGGAACACAGGTGGGACCGACTCTGGAACTTAGGCTGGACCACCAGGACCATGGACCGGACATCTGGACACAGGCTGGACATCAGGAGACAGACAGGACATCAGGACACCGGCAGGACATAGAGAAGTAGACGTCAGGTTACAGACATGAGACACGACCTTCAGGCACCAGTAAGCGATCGTCAGGCTCCAGGCACCAGAAAGCAGACACCAGACTCTGGACATCGGACATGATTTCCAGGCACCAGGCAGCGGTAGTCAGGCTCTGGGCACAAGACTGCAGTCACCGGACTCCGGAAATGATCTCCAGGCACCAGGTAGCGATCGTCAGGCTCCAGTCTATGGTCGTCAGGTTACGGACATGGGACCTAGGAAGGAACTCATGCGGGATGGTGCAGGCACTGCCGGATAGGACCAGAGCCGGACGGAGCTAGAACCGCATGACAAGCTGAGCATAGCGTAGAAGATGCTCAGCAAAAACACCAGACTCCATCTTCAGAAGACGAACCCAGATTTGTTCACAGGACACCAGTTACAGGAAACTCACAGTCACTGGGTACATGGTTCCAGACACAGAGGGACTTCAGGAACATAACACAGCAGGAATCAGGACAAAGACTTTGGTACCAACATGTAGACAGGACAGGTCCAAGAACAAAGGACATCAGCATTCCTAAAACTGGTCACAACCAGAACATTAGCTGAATACAAAACACACATGGCTAGATTCAGGAACTTAATGCAAAGCTCTGGCAACGCCCAACAGGAAAGAGGAATTTTATATAGGAGCTGCCGCTCAGCAATAGGCTGGGGACAGCAATTCAAGTGCACACACTAACCCTAGTAAAAGCAGGGAAGGTGTGGCCGCGCGCACCCTAAGCACAGACAGAAACTATTACAGCATAGTCAGCACAGGAACTGAGGCTTAAGGCACTTGGCAGCAACTGCAAGCCTGGACACATGTGGAAAGTCATGCACCAGCTGCAGAGGACCTTGCAACCCTTGGATAGCTTTCACAGCGGCAGCCAGGGACCGCACATGCGGATAGTCATGCAGCGGAGCAAAGACATCACAACAGATGTACGGCTATGCAGCAGAGTAGGGATCTGAGCAGCATCCACACAGGTAACAGACAACAGTATCCCAGCTAGTTAGGGGGAAAAGAGCAAAGGGTTAAAGTAGAGACATGCAGAGTAACGCTGGGGAAACAAGGTACAAACACACCGGCATTACACCTAAGATGTTCAATGGGGTTGAGGTCAAGTTCTTCCACACCAAACTTGGCCAACCATGCCTTTATGGACGTTGTTTTATGCACTGGGGCACAGTCATTCTGGAGCAGAAAATTAACTTCCCCAAACTGTTCCCACAAAGACGAAAACATATAATTGTCCAAAATCCTCTGTTATGCTGAAATATTAAGATTTTGCTTCACTGGAGCTCAAGGGACTAGGCCAACCCCTTTAAAACACCCCCATAGCATTATTTCTCTGCCACCAATTTTACCATTGGTACAATGCAATCAGGCAAGTAACATTCTCCTGGCATTCATCAAATTGTGCCTAGTGATTTAAGATATGAAGTGACTCATCTATGAAAATTCTTCCATGATGCTCTTGACACACAGTTTATGTGCTGCTGTTACATTACATATTTGGAGTACTGCAGTTTTTTAGTTACTAATATATACATACATTAGCGAGAAATTTATTAATGTGTTGATCAAAAGTCCACCAGAGTAAGATGCACCAAATTCATTAAGATGTGCTTGCCTCTTAATGAATTTGACACATCTTTAGGTCTGTCTGAAAATGTACCCCAGCAATGAGAGTACATTTTTGCTCTCATTTACACAACTGGCATAAATTCTAGTAAATCTGTTAGGCTGCAACAGGCCATACCTCCTCCCACCAAATACCACCCAGTTTTAGATAAGTAGCAGAGTTCATATTAAAATTAAAGGGGCTGTCCACTGTTAGGACAACTTTTTCTTGATCAAAATGTTTGGCCCCCATAAAATAATAAAGTTTACACTCACCTCCCATGTCGGTGCCATTGCTGTGGTGTCAGCACTCATGGTCCCGGGGTTCTCTTGTGGTTGTGGTGACATGATGCTGGCACCTAATCAGCACTGGCGTAACTGTCCCCGTCTTCAGACAAACTGAACATAAAGATGAAGTCTGGGCTGCAGCTGATCTAAGACTTGCTCTTCATGCTCAATTTAACAGGAGGCGGGGACAGTGATGCCGGCGCTGATTGGGTGTTGGTGTCACGTGTCACAGCAACAGCACGGGAGCCCCGGGATATTGAGTGCAACACCTCGTAAACAGCGCCAACACGAGAGGCGAGTATTATTTTATGGGGGCAAAGCAAGGGGTATAACAAGAAGTTGTCCAAATAGTGGACAACTTCTCTAAATACCTACAAAACTTTTGTGCAACTGCATGTTTTGTGGTATAGCGTTTAATGAATTCCCCCAATAGTTTTATTACTGCAGTCTTGGTGTCCAATACATAGTATGTTGTCTGCTATGACTGCTCATTTTTTTTTGCTTAGATTATGATTCTTTCTTCTCCATTACACAGTATATATTAACTTCTTCATATATCATTAAGCTTCCCCCGCAGATCAATTTTTAGAGTCATTAAAAATAATGTTGAGATTCTACATTTGGCTCAAAAGTTTGATAAGGTAACTTGGTAAAATTATCCACAGAAGAGCTTTTTGACATGAATTTCTCTTTATTACGGTCTTATTTAAAGAGCTCAGATCGAATAGTAAAGCTCCTTGGATATAACTCTTGATCAGTACTTATGCCTGAAAGCCTAAGCAAGAAAGGAAAGCTTTACTAATCCTGTAAAGTGGATGTCTGGTGGCATATGACACACAAAGCAAACTATTAGATTGCACACCAGTTGCACTACACTAAAAGCTACTTCACACCTGAACTAGACATACCTCATATATGTTTTCCCAATGGTGTGAAGCAGTTATATAACAAGGGGGAAGCAGGAAAATGCCAGTTTCAATATTACAATTTTGTGTCCAAACCTGTTAAAGTGGAGCTGTCACTAGATTTTACAATACAAACCGCATACATAATTAAAGGGGTTATCCGTAGAGTTGAGCGAAACGAGTCGGTCAAATTCAAAAGTCGCCAACTTTCGCCAAAGTCGGGTTTCGCCGATCGAAACCCGACCATAGCGTGAGGTCGGCCATGCGGTCGCCGGCCCGAGCGCCAAAGTCGCGCTTCCCATAATGCTTCCAGTGCCTTTTCTCAGCCAATGATCAAGGATGCACACTGTGGGCAATGCGATGGAATGGGCAGCGGCTACATGTCCTGGGTAAAGTTTGCAGCGGGGCAGCAAGCACTGCCTGGAATAATGGAGGAAGTGCTGAAACACCTGGTCCAGTCCCAGGCACAGCAACAGGAAACCAACAAGCTTCTGTTACAGCATATGCAGCAAAGCCAGCAGGAGCAGCGGCAGCAGTTCCAGCAGAGCCAGCAGGAACAACGGCAGCAGATGCAGCTTCTGGCAACCACCATCCAGGAGGGCTGGACGAGCGCCCCAACCCCAGGTCTGGCTGAAGACACCCACGTCAGGATGGCGGTAAGACGCACATTGCAAAAAATGACCCCTGAGGATGATGTGGAGGCCTTCCTGACAGTGTTTGAGAGGGTGGCTGAGAGAGAAAAACTTCAGCCAGAGCAGTGGGCAGAGGTACTGGCCCCATACCTGATGGGGGAGCCCCAGAAGGCGTACTTTGATTTGACTTTGCAAGATGCCAAGGAATATCCCAAGCTAAAAGCTGAGATTCTCGCACGTTTGGGGGTGACAATGACTGTCAGGGCACAGCGAGTTCACCGCTGGGCCTATTACCGGCACAAACCACCTCACTCCCAAATGTTCGACCTGTTGCACCTGGTCCAGAAATGGCTGCAGCCCGAGTCTTCTACGCCTGCGCAGATGGTAGAGCGAGTGGTGATGGATCGGTTTGTGCATGCCATGCCGAGACCCCTACAGACTTGGTTTGCCCAGGGCGATCCCAAAATGCCGATGAACTGGTTGGGCTGGTCAAGAGATACCAGGGGATGGAAGGTTCCTTGGGGAAGCAGCCCATTCCATATTGGGGGTCCCAGCAGGGGGCGGAGTCCCAAAAAGGGGTGGTGCGTCCAAGGTCAAAAGCGGCGGGGAAGGCGGTGCCCAAGGTCCCCACGGGTGATATTATTTGCTGGAAGTGCCACGGGCCTGGACATATAGCTGCCCGTTGTCCCCCAGACCACCGAGCAGATGGACTGCAGCATGGGACGCCGTAGTTCATACTATGCTTATCCAGTTTGCAATGTGAACTCGCCACCTAACGAGGGGACACAAGCGTGTCCCGTGAAGGTGAACGGTCAAACAGTAATGGCGCTTCTGGACTCCGGGAGCTTGGTGACCCTTGTGAGGGTGAGTTTTCCTCTCAACCTACTCCCAGGTAAAAAGATTGGCGTTCGGTGCATAAATGACGATGCAAAGGACTACCATATGGCTAGGGTGAATATTGAAACGGCGCATGGTACCGAGTCGCATGAAGTTGGCATTGTTCGAGACTTGTTGCATCCTATAATCATTGGCCAGGATTTCTGTCTGCTTTGGGATTTGTGGGGGAAGGGTTCTGAGTGTGCTAGCAAGAGCAGGGAACCAATCCACCTCAGTGAGGTATCGCCACCACCAGAGGCAGACGGGTTTCCTTTATGTGTTCTTGTTGGGGATGAAGAGTAAGGGTCCCCTGTCCCTGACATCCCGGAGTTAGGCGTGGCCAGGGAGAATTTTGGGACTGCCCAACATAGGGATCCCACGCTGAGGGAAGCTTTAACAATGTCACCATCATTAATGGGGTTGCACAAGAGCCGGGAGCAGACACAAGGTTTCCCTATTTTATGTTGAGTGGGGAATTGTTGTACCGGGTCACGAAAGTAAGGGAAGAGGTGGTAGAGCAGTTAATAGTACCAGGTCCCTATAGACGGAAAGTGTTGGACATGGCCCATTCACACATCTTGGGGGGACACCTGGGGGTGGAAAAAATGCAGGAACGGATGGTACAGAGGTTCTATTGGCCTGGGTGTCACCTGGAAATAGCAAACTATTGCAGGTCCTGCCCGACATGTCAGTTAACTGCCCCCACATCTCATTTTCGGAACCCTCTTGTGCCACTGCCCATTATTGAGGTGCCATTTGAGAGAATTGCCATGGCCTTGGTCGGTCCCTTAGTTAAATCAGCTCGGGGCCATCAGTATATATTAGTCATCCTGGACTATGCCACATGCTATCCTGAGGCCATTCCCCTAAGAAACTCCTCCGCGAAGAGTATAGCCTGCGAGCTGGTCCATGTGTTTTCCCGGACGGGTCTGCCGAAGGAGATCCTGACCGACCAGGGGACACCTTTTATGAGCAAAGTGAGGAGGGAATTGTGCAGAGTCTCGCAAATCTCCCAGTTGAGGACTTCAGTGTACCATCCGCAGTCAGATGGTCTTGTTGAGAGGTTTAACAAGACACTGACGAGCATCCTGAGAAAAGTCAGAGAAAGATGGTGGGGACTGGGATTGTCTCTTACGGTATTTACTGTTTTCTATCCGTGAAGTTCCCCAGGCCTCCACGGGGTTCTCGCCCTTTGAGCTTCTGTACGGCTGGCATCCGTGAGGTCTCCTAGATATAGCCAAGGAAACCTGGGAAGCTGAAGTCACGCCCCACAGAAGCGTCATTGAGCATGTGGCACTGATGCAGCAGAGGGTTGAGAAGGTGATGCTGTCATGTCGGACACTGTTCACACCAGGGTGTCCGGCAGACAGCGGTAATACCCTGTTCCACTACAGTATTGTCATGTCGGACACTGTTCACACCAGGGTGTCCGGCAGACAGCAGTAATACCCTATTCCACTACAGTATGCTCAGGGACTTTGTTGGGTATTCTGTTCTAGTTGGGATAGGGTTAACCAGGTTGTCATGCTGGCTGAGGGCTGGGCCACGCCCTTGGTCTTTAAATAGTCCATCCTGACTATGGGCGTCGCTGACTATAGCTTTTGCCTAGTGCTAGCAATACCGGTCAGCAGTGGTGGTTTTGGAGCGTCTGATATTTGGTGCAGTATATCTCTCAGTTGTTCGTTCTCCTATCTGTTATATATATATATTTGGTTGCCCTTGCACATTATTGTATTCCCTTGTGTATTAACGGTGTGGTGTTTCTTTTACCCCTGTTCATACGTATTTGTGGGGTCTGGTGTCTGGTCCCCTCACTGGGTGGAGGGTGGTGGGTTCAGCTTAGGGCTGGACAGGAGACAGGGACAGGGTGGAGGCCCAGGCAGGCACACCTTCAGTGTAAACCCTGGGTTGAGGGACAGACAGGGTTTTCCCTAGTCTGAGGGACACCGCAGGGCCCCCGGGGTTTTAGCCTAAAGTAACCTAGGCATACCATGACATTATAGTCGGCCCAAATACTAAAGTAAGAAAAAAAAAAAAAAAAGTATAAGATAGGGAATATAGGGGTTACTTACTATGGATCCTATACTTTCCCTAACCAAGCAGCTGGAGGCTCTATCCATACAGGTCACTGAACTTAGGGGGGCGGTCCAGCAACAAGGCCTGTCAGCTCCTGCAGTACCTGCTGAGGCTGCAGCCAGGGCAGCTGAACCCAAGTTTCCCCTTCCTGAACGATTTGCTGGTGATCGTGGTAAGTTCACGGTTTTTCGTGAATCATGCAAATTGTATTTCCGTATGCGTCCACATTCCTCAGGTAATGAGGCTCAACGCGTGGGCTTGGTGATTTCTTCGCTGAGTGGTGATCCACAGGCTTGGGCCTTTTCACTCCCGTCTGACTCACCGGCATTTGAGTCTGTAGATTTTTTTTTCTCTGCTCTGGGTTTGATCTATGACGATCCGGATAGATTAAACTTAGCAGAGTCTAAGATACGCTCACTACTACAGGGTGAGCGACCAGCTGAGGATTACTGCACGGAATTCCGGCGCTGGGCGGTGGACACGCAGTGGAATGACCCTGCGCTTAGAAGTCAATTTTTGCATGGGGTTTCTGGAAGGGTTAAACAGACTCTCCTAATGTACGAGACTCTCGCCTCTCTGGAGGCTGCGATGGCACTTGTAGTACGCATAGACCGCCGTCTCCGTCAGGGGGCGCTGGTTTCGTTGCCTCCGGGAGGTGGGGGAGTTGTAGGTGAGGCTGCCTCGGGTGAATCCGTGGAACCCATGCAGATCGCTGGTATAGCACAGTCACCGAGTAACAAGCCTAAACGTCCTTGGCACAGAAGGCAGGGGGTTTGTTTTTTTTGTGGCAAAGGAGGACATTTTATTAACGCTTGCCCCCTGGTACCTAAGAAGGGCGCGCCGGCGGAAAACTGATAGGCTCAGAGGGTTTGGAGGAGTCTAGTCTGAGCCTTTGTGTATCCTCCGTCATGGTTTCCCAGTGTATGCTCCCTGCTAGGGTAGCACTTGGGGGGCAAATGCTCTCTATTACAGTGTTTGTTGATAGTGGCTCAGCTGCCAATCTCATTGATGAGAAGTTCGCGCATACAGCGGGATTTCCGGTGGAGAAATTGCCGAACCCCATCCGGGTGGTTACCATCAATGCTTCCCCGTTGTCTCAAGGGGAGATCACAGAGTGTGTGTTGGATATACAACTCCACATTGGAGTATTACACTCAGAGCGGGTAACTTGTAAGGTGCTTAGTAACTTACCGGCTCAGATGGTTCTGGGCTTTCCATGGTTGTCAATGCATAATCCTGTTATTGATTGGAAGACCCAGGACATAATTCAGTGGAGCAAGGAGTGTCAGGAGAGGTGCCTGGCTACATGTATTTCCGCTTTGACTCCCAGTATCCCGGAGCCGTTGCTGGACTATGCCGATGTATTTTCTGAGAAGGGTTGTTCAGAACTACCACCGCATCGCCCCTATGACTGTGCTATTAGGTTGAAACCAGGGGCCAAGTTACCTAAAGCTAGAATGTTTAATATCTCAGGTCCCGAGAGGCTAGCTCTCAAGGAGTACATTGCGGATAGTCTGAGCAAGGGTCATATTAGACCTTCCTCTTCTCCTCTGGCTGCTGGCTTCTTCTTTGTTAAAAAGAAGGATGGCGGTTTACGCCCGTGTCTGGATTTCAGAGAACTCAACCAGATTACGGTTCGTGATCCTTACCCTATGCCACTTATACCCAATTTGTTCAACCAAGTGGTTGGTGCCAAGTGGTTCTCCAAACTGGACCTCAGGGGGCATACAATCTTATAAGAGTCCGTCAGGGGGATGAGTGGAAGACGGCATTCAATACCCCTGAGGGTCACTTTGAGAGTTTGGTAATGCCGTTTGGGTTGACTATGGCACCGGCGGTCTTTCAACATTTCATAAATGATGTCTTCTCTCATTTGTTGGGGAGATTTGTTATAATTTATCTAGATGACATCCTCATTTTCTCTCGCGACCATGATACACATATAGAGCATGTTAGACAGGTCCTGCAGTTGCTCAGAGAGAACAGGCTCTATGTCAAGCTTGAAAAATGTGTGTTTGTCGTACAGGAGCTACCGTTCTTGGGTTATATAATCTCCGCCTCAGGGTTTAAGATGGACACCGCAAAGGTGCAGGCGGTACTACATTGGGATCGGCCTGATAATCTTAAGGCGCTTCAGCGATTTCTTGGCTTCTCCAATTACTATAGGAAATTTATTAAGAATTTCTCTTTGATTGCCAAACCACTTACTGACATGACTAAAAAGGTACCGACTTTTCTGACTGGTCTGAGCCTGCGGTACAGGCGTTTGAATTCCTCAAGAATAGTTTTGCCCCAGCGCCCATTCTGGTGCAGCCCAATGTCTCCTTACCGTTTGTCGTGGAGGTGGATGCGTCGGAGGTTGGAATGGGGGCTGTACTGTCTCAGGGCCCATCTTGGGCCAAGTTGCATCCGTGTGCCTACTTCTCCAAGAAGCTGTCGCCTGCGGAGCGTAATTATGATATTGGCAACAGGGAATTGTTGGCCATCAAACTGGCATTTGAGGAGTGGCGACACTTCTTGGAGGGGGCTGTTCATCAGATTACTGTGATAACCGACCATAAGAATTTGCTTTATTTAGAATCTGCTAAGCGCCTGTCCTCCAGACAGGCTCGCTGGGCATTATTCTTCACCCGGTTCAACTTCATTGTTACCTATCGACCTGGTTCGAAGAATATTAAGGCAGACGCTTTATCCAGGTGTTTTCCTGGTGGAGAGTTATGTGAAGAGCCGGTGCCTATTCTCCAAAAGGGTGTGGTGGTATCTGCCATCACGACAGAAATTGAGGCAGAGATTGCGGAGGCTCAGGAGGAGGTACCGCTGGGGTTGCCTGCTAATAAATCTTTTGTGCCACTACATCTACGCTCTAGAGTGTTAGGCGAACATCACGACACGGTACTGGCAGGTCATCCAGGGGTTAAGAGCACTCTGGAACTGGTATCGCGTCGTTTTTGGTGGCCTAAAATCCGGCAGGATGTGGCCTCATATGTGTCTGCCTGTACCACGTGCGCACGGGCCAAGACTCCTCGTTCCCTTCCCGCTGGTAGGTTGCAGCCTCTCGGGGTGCCCAGTAAGCCATGGACTGAGATTTCCATGGATTTTATTACAGACTTGCCCGCCTCGGCTGGGAACTCGGTCATTTTGGTAATTGTTGATAGGTTCTCCAAAATGTCACATTTCGTTGCTTTACCATCTTTGCCCAATGCTAAGACTCTTGCTCAGATATTTATTGGCGAGGTGGTCAGACTTCATGGTGTCCCGTCTGACATTGTGTTTGATCGAGGTACGCAGTTTGTGGCAAAGTTTTGGAGAGCTTTTTGTTCTCGCCTTGGGATCAAATTATCTCATTCATCGGCTTTCCACCCTCAGTCGAATGGGCAGACTGAGCGGATGAACCAAAACCTGGAGCAATACTTGCGCTGCTTTGTTTCCGACAATCAGGAAGAGTGGTCAGCGTTTCTTCCTCTGGCAGAGTTCGCAATAAACAACCATTGCCAGGAATCGTCTGGGGAATCTCCTTTTTTTTGTGTGTATGGTCAACATCCTCAATTTTGTACCTTGCGTCAGGGGTGCTCGGTTGGCGTCCCTTAGGAGGACCAGTTGGGAGCTCAATTGTCGTCTGTTTGGAGGAGAGTTAAGCAGCGCTTGTTGAAGGTGGGTTCCAGGTACAAACGGGTGGCTGACTGCAGACGTGTGCCAGGTCCGGACCTGTGTGTGGGTGATTGGGTGTGGTTATCTACAAGGAACATCAAGCTCAAAATACCGTCACTTTAGTTGGGTCCCAGGTTCATTGGCCCATTTAGGATCTCCGCAGTGATCAACCCCGTGGCATTTCGTTTGGAGTTGCCGGCTGTGTATAAGATTCATAATGTGTTTCACAAAGCATTCCTAAAAAAGGTCGTGGGTTTGGCGAATGGTTCTCCCAGGCCACCACCTCCCGTCTTGGTGGATGGCGCGTTGGAATTTGAGGTGTCCAAAGTGGTGGACTCTAGGGTTGTGCGTCGCACTCTACAGTACCTGGTCCACTGGCGTGGCTATGGTCCTGAGGAGAGGACATGGGTGCCGGCCTCAGACATTCATGCTGATCGACTGGTTACTATGTTCCATCGTCGCCATCTGGACAAGCCAGGTCCTTGACATGGTGAGGTTCTGGAGGTCCCTCGTAGAAGGCGGGGTACTGTCATGTCGGACACTGTTCACACCAGGGTGTCCGGCAGACAGCGGTAATACCCTGTTCCACTACAGTATTGTCATGTCGGACACTGTTCACACCAGGGTGTCCGGCAGACAGCAGTAATACCCTATTCCACTACAGTATGCTCAGGGACTTTGTTGGGTATTCTGTTCTAGTCGGGATAAGGTTAACCAGGTTGTCATGCTGGCTGAGGGCTGGGCCACGCCCTTGGTCTTTAAATAGTCCGTCCTGACTATGGGCGTCGCCGACTATAGCTTTTGCCTAGTGCTAGCAATACCGGTCAGCAGTGGTGGTTTTGGAGCGTCTGATATTTGGTGCAGTATATCTCTCAGTTGTTCTTTCTCCTATCTGTTATATATATATACTTGGTTGCCCTTGCACATTATTGTATTCCCTTGTGTATTAACGGTGTGGTGTTTCTTTTACCCCTGTCCATACGTATTTGTGGGGTCTGGTGTCTGGTCCCCTCACTGGGTGGAGGGTGGTGGGTTCAGCTTAGGGCTGGACAGGAGACAGGGACAGGGTGGAGGCCCAGGCAGGCACACCTTCAGTGTAAACCCTGGGTTGAGGGACAGACAGGGTTTTCCCTAGTCTGAGGGACACCGCAGGGCTCCCGGGGTTTTAGCCTAAAGTAACCTAGGCATACCATGACAGATGCCCATTGTTAAAGAACATCTCCGCCAGGCACAAGAGGCTCAGGCCAGGGTCTACAACCGGTCAGCCAGAGTGAGGCAGTTCAATCCAGGAGACCGAGTTCTCGTGCTAATCCAGATGGTGGAGAGTAAGTTCTTGGCCAAGTGGCAAGGGCCATATGAGGTGGTGGAGAAGCTCGGAGACGTAAACTACAAGATCCACCAACCCGAAAGATGGAAGCCCTACCAGGTTTACCATGTCAACCTCATCAAGCCGTGGCAAGATAGAGAGCCAGCGGTAACTCCGTGCTTGATGGGAAACCTAGAAGGGGAGGTTGGAGCGGTTACCATAGCGGAGACGCTATTGAAGGCCCATAAACAGCAGTGTCGGGAGTTACTCAAGAAAAACAGGGACCTGTTCTCAGAGTTGCCGGGGTGCACGAAGGTGGTGGAGCACGAAGTTCTGACCGAGCCACATGTGCAGGTGAACGTGAAACCGTGTCATATTCCTGAGGCCCGGCGAGAGGTAATCTCCAAGGAGGTGCAGCGTATGTTAAAACTCGGGGTCATTGAGGAATCCAAGAGCGGCTGGTCGAGCCCGATTGTCCTGGTCCCAAAACCTGATGGTGAATGGAGGTTCTGTAACGATTACCGGAAGCTGAATGAGGTCTCCAAGTTCGACGCTTATCCCATGCCACGTGTTGATGAGCTGATCGAGAGACTTGGACCTGCCAGGTACATAACCACTTTGGATCTGACAAAGGGATACTGGCAGATCCCCATGGCACAGGAAGCCAAGGAGAAGACAGCATTCTCCACACCAGACGGGTGCTTCCAGTATGTCTGAATGCCGTTTGGCCTGCAGGGAGCTCCGGCAACCTTCCAGAGGGCTATGGATAGAATCCTTGCACCTCATAAGCTATACGCTGCTGCGTACCTGGATAATATGTCATCTTTACCCTGGACTGGGAGTCTCACCTAGAAAAGGTCCAAGCAGTGTTTGACGCTCTAAGGGAGGCGGGGTTTACAACAACCCTGAAAAAGTGTGCCTTGGGTAAGGAGGAAGCCAAGTACCTTGGATATGTAGTGGGGCGTGGCGAGATCAAACCCCAAATCAATAAAGTGGAGGCAAGTCAAAGGAGCAAGTTAAAGCCTTCCTGGGGATTGTGGGATATTACACGAGGTTCATCCCAAACTTCGCCACAATGGCTGCACCTTTAACTGATCTGCTAAAGGGGACAAAGTCAGTGATGGTCAGCTGGTCCGAAGAAGCAGAGTCAGCCTTCCAAGAAATGAAGGGAGCTCTTTGTAAGCAACCCATTTTGGTGGCCTCAGACTTTAAAAAAGAGTTCATCCTTCAGACGCCTCAGATGTCGGGGTAGGTGCAGTCATCTCCCAGGAGATACATGGGGAGGAGCATCCTGTCCTCTACCTGAGTAGGAAGCTATCTTCTTGCGAAAAGAATTACTCAGTCGTAGAGAAGGAGTGTTTGTCCATAAAGTGGGCAGTGGATACGTTATGGTACTATCTGGTGGGACGCAAGTTTAGATTAATATCCGACCATGCCCCACTCAGGTGGATGAGGAAAACAAAGGGTAAGAATGCTAGGGTCACCCGCTGGTTCTTAGCCCTGCAAGACTTCAACTTCCATGTAGAGCATACTACGGAAACTACATGGTAATGCCGATGCCCTCTCAAGAATCCCTTGCCTGGTAGGTGAAAGTGCCAAGCCCCATGGCTTTAGGCAGAGGGGGAGGTATGTGGCATGGCAAAGGGCTGTGTAGCCGATGGGAGATATGTGTCTCATAAATGGCTTGTCTCCATAATGTAATGCATAACAGATATTGCTGTGCTGTTATTGTTTTGCAAGGACCTGTGGTTAGGTCACAGTCACATGACCAGTCAGCTGCTGGGTTCGTGGGTGTGGCTACACCCTTTTAATGTGGTCTGCTCCTGAACCAGGTAGCTGTATGTGGGGAGGACTACACCTCTCACGTGTGCTGAGACTCCTGGTCTGAGTCTGAAACCACGAACGTTTGTTTTTTTTTGCCTAAGCTAGAGGCTATTTTTGGATTTATAGTTTATGACACAAATAAACCTCATGAACTTTGGAAGAACCTGTCTCATGATTCTCTCCCAGTGCATCTGAGCGAGTCACATCCCTACAACAGAGACAGCGTGTGTGTGTGTGAGACTCCGGAAATACATATACGGACATTTCCATTTTTCCATACACCGTATAGAGCTGTCCGATTCTCAAACAGTATCGCATATCTGCTGTTCGGATTACGATCAAATATATACAGAGACAGCGTGTGTGTGTGACTCCGGAAAAAAATAGACGTAGATTTAAAGTTTTCCATACATACACCATATAGAGCTGTCCGTTTCTCAAACAGTATCGTATATCTGCTGTTTGGATTACGGTCACATCTATACAGAGACAGCGTGTGTGTGTGAGACTCCAGAAATACATATCCGGACATTTCCATTTTTCCATACACCGTATAGAGCTGTCCGCTTCTCAAACAGTATCGTATATCTGCTGTTTGGATTTCGGTCAAATCTATGCAGAGACAGCGCGTGTGTGACTCTGGAAAAAAAATAGACGGAGGTTTAAAAGTTTCCATACATACACCGTATAGAGCTGTCCACTTCTCATACAGTATCGTATATATGCTGTTTGGATTATGGTCAAATTTATACAGAGACAGCGTGTGTGTGTGAGACTCCGGAAATACATATATTGAGATTTAAAATTTTCCATACATACACCGTATAGAGCTGTCTGCTTCTCAAACAGTATCGTTTATCTGCTGTTCAGATTACGATCAAATCTATACAGAGACAGCATGTGTGTGTGACTCCGGAAAAAAATAGACATAGATTTAAGTTTTCCATACATACACCATATAGAGCTGTCCGCTTCTCAAACAGTATCGTATATCTTCTGTTTGGATTACGGTCACATCTATACAGAGACAGTGTGTGTGTGTGTGAGACTCCGGAAATACATATATGGAGATTTAAAATTTTCCATACATACACTGTATAGAGCTGTCCGCTTCTCAAACAGTATCATATATATGCTGTTTGGATTATGGTCAAATCTATATAGAGACAGTGTGTGTGTGTGAGACTCCAGAAATACATATACGGAGATTTAAAATTTTCCATACATGCACCGTATAGAGCTGTCCGCTTCTCAAACAGTATTGTATATCTGCTGTTTGGATCACGGTCAAATCTATACAGAGACAGTGTGTGTGTGAGACCCCAGAAATACATATACGGACATTTCCATTTTTCCATACACCGTATAGAGCTGTCCGCTTCTCAAACAGTATAGTATATCTGCTGTTCGGATTACGGTCAAATCTATACAGAGCCAGCGTGTGTGTGTGAGTCCATAAATACATATATGGACATTTCCATTTTTCCATACACCATATAGAGCTGTCGGCTTCTCAAACAGTATCGTATAACTGCTATTGACTCCGGAAAAAATAGACGGAGATTTAAAATTTTCCGTACATACACCGTATAGAGCTGTCCGCTTCTCAAACAGTATCGTATATCTGCTGTTTGGATCACGGTCAAATCTATACAGAGACAGCGTGTGTGTGAGTCCGTAAATACATATACGGACATTTCCATTTTTGCATACATACACCGTATAGAGCTGTCCGCTTCTCAAACAGTATCGTATATCTGCTGTTTGGATCACGGTCAAATCTATACAGAGACAGCGTGTGTGTGAGTCCGTAAATACATATACGGACATTTCCATTTTTGCATACATACACCATATAGAGCTGTCCGCTTCTGATACAGTACCGTATATCTGCTGTTTAGATTATGGTAAAATCCATACTGAGACAGCGTCTGTGTGTGACTCCGGAAACAAATATACAGAGATTGACATTTTCACCAAAAACGTATACAGCTGTACACTTCTGATACAGTACCGTATATATGCTGGTTGGATTACGGTCAAATACATACTGGGAGAGCGTCTGTGCCTAAGGAAATATATATGGAGATTTAAATTTTTCCATACACCTTATACTGCTGTACGCTCCTCATACAGTACCATATATCTGCTGGTATTTTTGGTACATTTTCCCAAACATGAGGAAGTATGGTGGAAGAGGCCGCGTACATGGGCAGGGGGTGCAGCTGGTACTGATTGTGGTGGTCGTGCATCTGCTGGTTATGCCAAAAGCACAATAGCAGGTAAGGCAGGTGGTGTTGAGCCTGCGCCATCATCTGCCACAAGAAGGCCTGTAAGGTTCCCTTTTCAGGGAGTAGGAAAACCGCTTTTAAAGCTGGAGCATCAGGAACACGTTTTGGCTTACATTGCCGAAACAGCCTCCCACTCTATTGCCTCCTCTTCTGAAGTTACAAAAACTGCAAGCACAGATTTGTCAGTGCAGGCTTCTGGTCAGGAACAACACCTTTCCTAGTGTCCTTCACCCACACCAAAAGTGAAGGATGCGGCAGGCCACACTTCAGATTACTCCATGGAGCTCTTTTCACATACCATGCCTGGGTTATCAAGTCAAATCCTGAATTCCCCAGTCCAAGATGAATCTGACATGGAGTGCACTGATGCACAGCCACTGCTAGATGATTTCCCTCGCAGTCTACTGAGCCAGAATCAGACCCTGATGAAACTCAGGTGCCCCTTCCCACATACTATACCACCTTACATGGTGACACAGAGGAAGGTGCAGATGAAATTGAAGAGGAGGTGATGAATGACTGAGTTGTTGACCCGGATTGGCATCCATTAGGGGAAGAGGGTGCCGCTGGCAATAGCTCAGAAGAGGAGAAGGATCCGCAGCAGGCATCGACATCGCAGCAGCGGTTATCTGGCAGGTCCGTAGCTGTCCAAAAACGTGGTAAAAAAAACAAAGGAGTTGCAGGACAGCTTGGCCAGACGGTCAAATTAGCACAGCTTGCAAGCCCTGAAAATTTATACCATAGTAGGAAGAGTGCAGTGTGGCATTTTTTTGTCCAAAATCCTATTGATGAGGGAAAGGATATCTGTAAGAAGTGCGGAAGGACCTTTAGCCGAGGGAAAAATCTCCGAAATTTGAATACCAGTTGCATGCTTAGACATTTAATCACCATGCACTTGCAAGCATGGACGGACTACAAAACCTCAGGTAGCACATGTGCACCTGCTCTGACTGAAGGCAGCCAGCAACTCTCCATCGCTTCCCCCAATGTAAGCCTACCGGTAACCACACCACCAGCAACAAATATTGAGGTGTCGTTGCAATGCCAAAGCATTCAGGGAATCACAATATTTCTGCAACGAAAGACTGAATCTAGGCCATCACCACCACCACCATCACCAACCCCCTCTCAGTCCATCATGTCCACCGCTAGTTCCCCCATATGCAGCTCTCAAGTCCAGCTCACCCTACCAGACACTCTGAGTAAGACAAGAAAGTACTCATCTTCTCATCCACGTACACTGGCTTTGAACGCCTACATTGCCAAACTGATCTCATTAGAGATGATGCCTTTCTGTTTGGTTGAAAGGGAAGCGTTCCGAAAGCTCATGGCCTACGCTGTTCCACGCTATGACCTACCCAGTCGGCACTTCTTTTCTCAAAAAGCCATGCCTGCCCTCCACCTGCATGTGAAAGACTGCATTATCCATGCACTCAAACAATCAGTGAGTGGAAAGGTGCACCTCACAACAGATGCATGGGCCAGGGCCGGTACGTGTCCAACACTGCACACTGGGTTAATGTGGTGGATGCAGGCTCCACAGGGGACAATGGCGGTGGAACAGTGCTGCCTAGCCCACAGTATAGGAAACAGTTGGCTGTAGGCGTTCTACCCTCCTCCTCCTTCAGAAGCGAAAGCTCGTCGACAGAGCGCAGTTGCACGAGCACTCCATCCGCAGCTGCCAGTGTTGCACACGAGGTGTCCCACTATCGAATAGCTAGTGGTAAGTGGCAGCAGGCTGTTTTAAAGATGATGTCTTTGGGTGACAAGAGACATACCGCGAAGGTACTGGCTGACTACTTGCAGCGATAAACTGAGTCATGGCTGGGCAGTCTACATCTTTAGCAAGGCGAGGTAGTCAGTGATAACGGCCGGAATTTTGTGGCAGCCATAGCCCTTGCAAAACTCAGACACATACCTTGCCTGGCTCACACCTTGAACCTGGTGGTGCAGTGCTTCCTAAATAATTATCCGGAGTTAACAGCCCTACTCCATAAGGTGCGAAGACTGTGCTCGCACATCCGTCGCTCGCCCGTACACTCTACTCGTATGCAGAAGCTGCAGCTATCGCTCCACCTCCCCAAGCACCGCCTAATCATAGACGTTGCAACAAGGTGGAACTCCACCATGCACATGGTTGAGAGGCTGTGCAAACAGAGGCAGGCTGTAAAGCATTTGTGGGAGGATACATGGGCAGGCAGTTTGAGGGCAGATATGGAGTTGTTGGGTGTGCAGTGGTCAAAGCTGGAAGACCTCTGTAAAGTCCTTCAGTGTTTTGAGGAATGCACACAGCTGGTAAGTGCAGACGATGCCATCATAAGCATGAGCATCCCACTTAGGTGTCTGCTCATGCAAACTTTGATGCACATAAGGATCAGGCGTCTGCATCAGAGGAAGAGGAAGAGGAGGAGGGAAGCCTTGATGACAGTCAGCCATTGTCAGTGAGGGCAACAGACCTGGACGAGGTGGAGGAAGAAGAGGAAAAGGAGGAGGAGTATGAGAGGGATGATTATTTTGGGGAGGAGGATGCTTCTCAGGGGGCAAGAGAAAATGTTAGCATGCAAAGGTCAGGTTTGTGCGTGCCTGGAGGGATGTGAATTTGCCAGAAAGTGCTCCTCCACCCATCACTGGCAGTGCATCATTGACACCTGGAACATTGGCCCACATGTGTGATAATGCCTTGCAGATCCTAAAAAGGGACCCCCGCATTGCCAAAATGATGAAGGATGACGACTAGAGTTGAGCGACTTTTGGTTTTTTAGGGTCGCGTTTCGTTTCGTGAAACCCGACTTTTCCAAAAGTCGGGTCGAGCAAGATCGTCCGATTATAGGGAAAAGTCGGGGTCGTCCCGAAACACGAAACCCAATGTAAGTCAATGGGGAATAAAAGTCGGCAGTGAGAGGAGGACAGGAAACACACCTACAGTGCCCATTTGAATGCCAAAAGCATCAATTCTTCTTTCTTAAGCTTGTCAACCTTAATTAACTTCATAATACAAGTTACGCACTGAAAAATGGGGGTTATTTGGCTACAAACTGTGGGGGGGGAGGGCTGGCTCCAGGTTTTCATGTGCCCTGGGCGAAAGAGCGCCCCTTTAACACATACCACAACTCATCATGCTCCGATACGGCAGAGAAATAGCGGTATAGTACAATGAAAAATACCTCACTTTTTACATCTCATGACGAGGCCCATCTATTTCTCCATACAGAATCATTGGTCCCATATAATGTTTGAAACAGTATATGATGAGTTCCACATAATGCTACAGTATATGTTGGTCCCCATGGATGAAGCTCCACTGTCTTATGGGCCCAAATAATGCTCCAAACATAATGGGCCCCATTTCTAATGCTCTAGTGTATAATGGGCCCTGTAAATGCTGCTCCAGTGTCTGATGTCCACCTTTGGAATGTTCCAGTGTATGGTGGGCCCCATCTATCATTCTCCAGAGTATAGTGCTCCCCAAAAATTGCTGTCCCAACATTGAAAACAATCAAATAAGTCTCCTCGCTAGGGAATCCCTGTACTTGTCTGGACAGGTGCTGTAGCTTGCTTAACAGCTCGCCAGCCGTTCTCACGCCCAGTATGGATTACACGTGATTGCACAAAGGTGAGAAAGGGTACCGTATCCCCAGATAACATGTATGGATAGCGTACACATTCAAAATATATGTCTCAGGAGGCAGGCTCAGACGGTGTTAGGCCCAGTATGGATTGCACGTGATTGCACAAAGGTTAGAAAGGGTACCGTATCCCCGGATAACATGTATGGATAGCGTACACATTCAAAATATATTTCTATACAGCATGAGGCAGGCTCAGACGGTGTTAGGCCCAGTATGGATTGCACGTGATTGCACAAAGGTTAGAAAGGGTACCGTATTCCTGGATAACATGTATGGATAGCGTACACATTCAAAATATATGTCTATACAGCATGAGGCAGGCTCAGACGGTGTTAGGCCCAGTATGGATTGCACGTGATTGCACAAAGGTTAGAAAGGGTACCGTATCCCTGGATAACATGTATGGATAGCGTACACATTCAAAATATATGTCTCAGGAGGCAGGCTCAGACGGTGTTAGGCCCAGTATGGATTGCACGTGATTGCACAAAGGTTAGAAAGGGTACCGTATCCCTGGATAACATGTATGGATAGCGTACACATTCAAAATATATGTCTCAGGAGGCAGGCTCAGACGGTGTTAGGCCCAGTATGAATTGCACGTGATTGCACAAAGGTTAGAAAGGGTACCGTATCCCTGGATAACATGTATGGATAGTGTACACATTCAAAATATATGTCTCAGGAGGCAGGCTCAGACGGTGTTAGGCCCAGTATGGATTGCACGTGATTGCACAAAGGTTAGAAAGGGTACCGTATCCCCGGATAACATGCATGGATAGCGTACACATTCAAAATATATGTCTATACAGCATGAGGCAGGCTCAGACGGTGTTAGGCCCAGTATGGATTGCACGTGATTGCACAAAGGTTAGAAAGGGTACCGTATCCCTAGATAACATGTATGGATAGCGTACACATTCAAAATATATGTCTCAGGAGGCAGGCTCAGACGGTGTTAGGCCCAGTATGGATTGCACGTGATTGCACAAAGGTTAGAAAGGGTACCGAATCCCCGGATAACATGTATGGATAGCGTACACATTCAAAATATATGTCTCAGGAGGCAGGCTCAGACGGTGTTAGGCCCAGTATGGATTGCACGTGATTGCACAAAGGTTAGAAAGGGTACCGTATCCCCGTATAACATGTATGGATAGCGTACACATTCAAAATATATGTCTATACAGCATGAGGCAGGCTCAGACGGTGTTAGGCCCAGTATGGATTGCACGTGATTGCACAAAGGTTAGAAAGGGTACCGTATCCCTGGATAACATGTATGGATAGCGTACACATTCAAAATATATGTCTCAGGAGGCAGGCTCAGATGGTGTTGGGCCCAGTATGGATTGCACGTGATTGCACAAAGGTTAGAAAGGGTACCGTATCCCTGGATAACATGTATGGATAGCGTACACATTCAAAATATATGTCTCAGGAGGCAGGCTCAGACGGTGTCAGGCCCAGTATGGATTGCACGTGATTGCACAAAGGTTAGAAAGGGTACCGTATCCCCGGATAACATGTATGGATAGCGTACACATTCAAAATATATGTCTATACAGCATGAGGCAGGCTCAGACGGTGTTAGGCCCAGTATGGATTGCACGTGATTGCACAAAGGTTAGAAAGGGTACCGTATCCCTGGATAACATGTATGGATAGCGTACACATTCAAAATATATGTCTCAGGAGGCAGGCTCAGACGGTGTTAGGCCCAGTATGGATTGCACGTGATTGCACAAAGGTTAGAAAGGGTACCGTATCCCTGGATAACATGTATGGATAGCGTACACATTCAAAAAATATGTCTCAGGAGGCAGGCTCAGACGGTGTTAGGCCCAGTATGGATTGCACGTGATTGCACAAAGGTTAGAAAGGGTACCGTATCCCCGGATAACATGTATGGATAGCGTACACATTCAAAATATATGTCTATACAGCATGAGGCAGGCTCAGACGGTGTTAGGCCCAGTATGGATTGCACGTGATTGCACAAAGGTTAGAAAGGGTACCGTATCCCCGGATAACATGTATGGATAGCGTACACATTCAAAATATATGTCTATACAGCATGAGGCAGGCTCAGACGGTGTTAGGCCCAGTATAGATTGCACGTGATTGCACAAAGGTTAGAAAGGGTACCGTATCCCTGGATAACATGTATGGATAGCGTACACATTCAAAATATATGTCTCAGGAGGCAGGCTCAGATGGTGTTAGGCCCAGTATGGATTGCACGTGATTGCACAAAGGTTAGAAAGGGTACTGTATCCCTGGATAACATGTATGGATAGCGTACACATTCAAAATATATGTCTCAGGAGGCAGGCTCAGACGGTGTCAGGCACAGTATGGATTTGACGGCCCAGATTACACAGCGGAGGAGCAGGGAGAGGTAAAGATTGCAAATGCTGGGGCCCTGCCCAAGCAAGGGAGGCCCACTCGTGGGCGTCGGTACTGACACTGGGCCCCTCATAGTACAGCGGTGTGTCTGACGGCGGGTGTGCACCACCACCGTCAGAGACACTTGATTGCACTATGAGGGACCCTGTGCCAGTGCCCGCGCCCAAGAGTCGGCCTACCCACCTGTCCAGGGCAACGGCACTCGCACGGTGTCATGCGGTAGGTGGTGACCCCAGCCATGGGGGGGGAGGCAGCACAGTTAGGGAGTTTTAGAAAGTGGCATATGTTGATGTTGGACATTCAGCTGATGCAAAAGGCGAAATAGGTGAAGTACCAGGAAGAGGTGGACCAAAGCAAGCCATTTTTCTGTCACCCTATGTGTCATCAGGGGAAGGTGGGACAAAATCCTTGGAAACCCATGCGTGGTTCATTTTAATGAAGGTTAGATCATCCACATTTTGGGTTGACAGACGGGTCCTTTTTTCTGTCAGGATTGATCCAGCTGCACTGAAGACTCTTTCCGATAGCACACTTGCAGCTGGGCAAGCGAGCTCCTGTAAGGCATATTGGGCCAATTCAGGCCAGGTGTCCAGTTTAGCGGCCCAATAGTCAAAGGGGAATGACCTGTGTGGGAGAACATCGATATGGGAGGAAAAGTAGTTTGTTACCATAGTTGACAACTGCTGTCTCCTGTCACTTTCCATCGATGCAGTATTACCAGTTGTGTGAGCGGTATTTGAAAAATCAGTCCACAACATTGTCATGAAACCCCTGTCTCCAACGCCACTTCTGCTGTGTGCACCACGAACACCTCTGCCAAGCTGCCCCCGGCCCGTACGGCTTGTGTGAGAACCATCACCGCTGCTGTGTGCTGGGAATGCCTCAAGCAACCGATGTACCAGAGTTGCTTGTTTATTAGCCAATATTAGGTCAAGGTTCTCCTGTGGCATGATGTTTTGTAATTTGCCTTTATAGCGTGGATCCAGGATGCTGGCCAACCAGTAGTCATCATCGTTCATCATTTTGGCAATGCGGGGGTCCCTTTTTAGGATCCGCAAGGCATAATCTGACATGTGGGCCAATGTTCCCGGTGTCAATGATGCACTGCGAGTGCTGGGTGGAGGAGCACTTTCTGGCAAATCCACATCCCTCCTGTCACGCACAAACCCTGTACCAGACCTTGCCACGCCAACATTTTCACTTGCCCCACGAGATGCATCCTCCTCCCCTAAGTAATCATCCCCATCATCCTCCTCCTCCTCCTCTTCTTCCTCCACCTCGTCCAGGAGAGGTCCCTGAGCAGACAATGGCTGAATGTCATCAAGGATTCCCTCCTCCTCTTCCTCCTCATCAACATTGGCTGCAGACGCCTGCTCCTTAAGGTGCGTCAAAGTTTGCATGAGCAGACGCATAAGTGGGATGCTCATGCTTAGGATGGCGTCGTCTGCGCTTACCAGCCGTGTGCATTCCTCAAAACACTGAAGGACTTTACAAAGGTCTTTCAGCTTCGACCACTGCACACCTGTCAACTCCATGTCTGCTCTCAAAGTGCCTGGCCGTGTATCCTCCCACAAATGCATTATGGCCTGCCTCTGCTCGCACAGCCGCTCCACCATGTGCATGGTGGAGTTCCACCTTGTTGCAATGTCGATAATGAGGCGGTGGTTGGGAAGGTGGAGCAATCGCTGCAGCTTCTGCATACGAACGGAGTGTACAGGCGACCGGCGGATGTGCGCGCACAGTCTTCGCACCTTCTGGAGCAGGGCTGTTAACTCCGGATAATTTTTGAGGAAGCACTGCACCACCAGGTTCAAGGTGTGAGCCAAGCAAGGTATGTGGCTGAGGTTTGAAAGGGCTATGGCTGCCACAAAATTACGGCCGTTATCACTAACTACCTTGCCTGCCTCAAGATGTACACTGCCCAGCCATGACTCAGTTTGTCGCTTCAAGTACTCGGCCAGCACCTCGGCGGTGTGTCTGTCGCCCAAACACATCATCTGCAACACAGCCTGCTGACGCTTTCCACTAGCTGCTCGATAGGGGGACACATCGTGTGCAACAGTGGCAGCTGCAGATGGAGTGCTCGTACGACTGCGCTCTGTGGACGAGCTTTCGCTTCTGGAGGAGGAGGAGGGTGGAACGCCTACAGCCAACTGTTTCCTATACCGTGGGCTAGGCAGCACTGTCCCACCACCGCTGTCTCCTGTGGACCCTGCATCCACCACATTAACCCAGTGCGCAGTGATGGACACGTAACGGCCCTGGCCATGCCGACTGGACCATGCATCAGTTGTGAGGTGCACCTTTCCGCTCACTGACTGCTTGAGTGCATGGACAATGCGGTCTTTCACATGATGGTGGAGGGCTGGGATGGCTTTGCGAGAGAAGAAGTGGCGACTGGGTAGGTCATAGCGTGGTACTGCATAGGCCATGAGTTCGCGGAAAGCTGTGCTTTCCACCAACCGAAAGGGCATCATCTCAAACGAGATTAGTTTGGCAATGTGGGCGTTCAAACCCAGTGTACGCGGATGAGAGACTGAGTACTTTCTTGACCTACTCATAGTGTCTGGGAGGGTGAGCTGGACTTGAGAGCTGCATATGGTGGAAGTAGCGGTGGACAGGGCGGACTGAGAGAGGGTTGATGATGGTGATGGAGTTGGTGTTCTTTCTGATGGCCTAGAATCAGTCTTTCGTTGATATAACAGTGGGATTCCCTGACTGCTGTGGTCTTGCAACGACACCTCAACATTTGCTGCTGTGCTAACCGGTGGGCTTACAGTGGGGGAAACAATGTAGCGTTGCTGACTACCTTCGTTGTGATCAGTTGCACATGTGGCACTTGAGGTTTGGTGTTGTGTCCACGCTTGCAAGTGCATGCTGGTTAAATGTCTAAGCATGCAACTGGTATTCAAATTTTTCAGATTTTTCCCTCGGCTAAAGGTCTTTGCGCACTTCTTACAGATAACCTTGGCCTGATCATGAGGATTTTGTTCAAAAAGTGCCACACTGCACTCTTCCTACTTTGGCAGACATTTTGCGGCCTAGCACGCTGTGATCTTTTGACCCTCTGGACAAGCTGTCCAGCAACTCTTTTGATGTTTGGAACCTGTCTTTGGAGTGCTCCGGGCCTGCCAGATAACAGCTGTTGCGATGTCGATGTCTGCTGTGGATGCTCCTCATCTGAGCTATTGGAAGCAGCACCCTCTTCCCCCAATGGATGCCAATCTGGGTCAACAACTGGGTCATCCATCACCTCCTCTTCTATGTCATGTGCACCTTCCTCTGTGTCACAATGTATGGTGGTATAGTGTGCGGGAAGGGGCACCTGAGTCTCATCAGGGTCAGAATCTGGCTCTGTACACTGCGAGGACAATGTAGTGCTCTGAGTGAATGTACCAGCAGAATCATCCATCAGCGGCTGTGCATCAGTGCACTCCATGTCAGATTCATCTTGGCCTGGGTAATTCACCATTTCACTTGATAATCCAGGCATGGTATGTGAAAACAGCTCCATGGAGTAATCAGTAGTATGGCCTGCGTCATCCTTCAATCTTGGTTGGGGTGAAGGACACAAGGAAAGGTGTGGTTCATGAACATGAGCCTCCAATGACGACTCAGTGCTTTTACTTTTTACAACTGAAGAAGAGGAGGCTGAGTCAGCAATGTAAGACAAAACTTTTTCCTGATGCTCTGGCTTTAAAAGCGGTTTGCCAACTCCTAGAAAACTAAGCTTTCGAGGCCTTATGTAGCCAGACGATGACGCAGGGTCAGCACCTCCTGCATTCGGTCCTATTTTGCTCTTGCCACTACCATCAGATCCACCACCAACACCATCATTACCAGCTGCCAACCCCCGCCCAATTCCACGGCCTCTTCCACCAGCCTTCCTCATTTTTGGTAGAAATGTAGACAAAATCCAAAAAACTATATAGTAATGTAAAACAAGGTACAAGGTGTCTATAGGACAGGGGAGATTTTGAATTTCTGCACACACTTTTGGACACTGGACACTTTTGGATTGTGTGAGGCCCACTGATATCTGAGCGCTATGTGACAGGCTCGATGGCACTGCTGTGACAAAAGTGACTAGAGGATAAGGGAGATTTTGAATTTCTGCACACACTTGTGGACAGTGGACACTTTTGGATTGTGTGAGGCCCACTGATATCTGAGCGCTATGTGACAGGCTCGATGGCACAGCTGTGACAAAAGTGACTAGAGGATAAGGGAGATTTTGAATCTCTGCACACACTTTTGGACACTGGACACTTTTGGATTGTGTGAGGCCCAATGAATATCTGAGCGCTATGTGACAGGCTCGATGGCACTGCTGTGACAAAAGTGACTAGAGGATAAGGGAGATTTTGAATTTCTGCACACACTTGTGGACAGTGGACACTTTTGGATTGTGTGAGGCCCACTGATATCTGAGCGCTATGTGACAGGCTCGATGGCACTGCTGTGACAAAAGTGACTAGAGGATAAGGGAGATTTTGAATATCTGCACACACTTTTGGACACTGGACACTTTTGGATTGTGTGAGGCCCACTGATATCTGAGCGCTATGTGACAGGCTCGATGGCACTGCTGTGACAAAAGTGACTAGAGGATAAGGGAGATTTTGAATTTCTGCACACACTTGTGGACAGTGGACACTTTTGGATTGTGTGAGGCCCACTGATATCTGAGCGCTATGTGACAGGCTCGATGGCACTGCTGTGACAAAAGTGACTAGAGGATAAGGGAGATTTTGAATATCTGCACACACTTTTGGACACTGGACACTTTTGGATTGTGTGAGGCCCACTGATATCTGAGCGCTATGTGACAGGCTCGATGGCACTGCTGTGACAAAAGTGACTAGAGGATAAGGGAGATTTTGAATATCTGCACACACTTTTGGACACTGGACACTTTTCGATTGTGTGAGGCCCACTGATATCTGAGCGCTATGTGACAGGCTCGATGGCACTGCTGTGACAAAAGTGACTAGAGGATAAGGGAGATTTTGAATTTCTGCACACACTTGTGGACAGTGGACACTTTTGGATTGTGTGAGGCCCACTGATATCTGAGCGCTATGTGACAGGCTCGATGGCACTGCTGTGACAAAAGTGACTAGAGGATAAGGGAGATTTTGAATATCTGCACACACTTTTGGACACTGGACACTTTTGGATTGTGTGAGGCCCACTGATATCTGAGCGCTATGTGACAGGCTCGATGGCACTGCTGTGACCAAAGTGACTAGAGGATAAGGGAGATTTTGAATATCTGCACACACTTTTGGACACTGGACACTTTTGGATTGTGTGAGGCCCACTGATATCTGAGCGCTATGTGACAGGCTCGATGGCACTGCTGTGACAAAAGTGACTAGAGGATAAGGGAGATTTTGAATATCTGCACACACTTTTGGACACTGGACACTTTTGGATTGTGTGAGGCCCACTGATATCTGAGCGCTATGTGACAGGCTCGATGGCACTGCTGTGACAAAAGTGACTAGAGGATAAGGGAGATTTTGAATATCTGCACACACTTTTGGACACTGGACACTTTTGGATTGTGTGAGGCCCACTGATATCTGAGCGCTATGTGACAGGCTCGATGGCACTGCTGTGACAAAAGTGACTAGAGGATAAGGGAGATTTTGAATTTCTGCACACACTTGTGGACAGTGGACACTTTTGGATTGTGTGAGGCCCACTGATATCTGAGCGCTATGTGACAGGCTCTATGGCACAGCTGTGTCAAAAGAGACTAGAGGATAAGGGAGATTTTGAATATCTGCACACACTTTTGGACACTGGACACTTTTGGATTGTGTGAGGCCCACTGATATCTGAGCGCTATGTGACAGGCTCGATGGCACTGCTGTGACAAAAGTGACTAGAGGATAAGGGAGATTTTGAATATCTGCACACACTTTTGGACACTGGACACTTTTGGATTGTGTGAGGCCCACTGATATCTGAGTGCTATGTGACAGGCTCGATGGCACTGCTGTGACAAAAGTGACTAGAGGATAAGGGAGATTTTGAATTTCTGCACACACTTGTGGACAGTGGACACTTTTGGATTGTGTGAGGCCCACTGATATCTGAGCGCTATGTGACAGGCTCTATGGCACAGCTGTGACAAAAGTGACTAGAGGATAAGGGAGATTTTGAATCTCTGCACACACTTTTGGACACTGGACACTTTTGGATTGTGTGAGGCCCAATGAATATCTGAGCGCTATGTGACAGGCTCGATGGCACAGCTGTGACAAAAGTAACTAGAGGATAAGGGAGATTGGATTGCTTTTAAAAAAGCAGTTTGCGGAGCAGTGGGTAAACAGCAATGCCAGCCTGTCAGGAAGCCTTAGAAGGCAGCCCAACAACCAACACCACTGATACACCACTATATAGCCTCCCCTTGCACTGCACACACAGTGACTGGTGTGTTGTGCAGGCCAAATTGCTAGCAGCAGAAGCAGTTTTTTTTTCTTCTCAGCAGGACAAAAAAAAAAAATTGGGATTGCTTTTAAAAAAGCAGTTTGCGGAGCAGTGGGTAAACAGCAATGCCAGCCTGTCAGGAAGCCTTAAAAGGCAGCCCAACAACCAACACCACTGATACACCACTATATAGCCTCCCCTTGCACTGCACACACAGTGACTGGTGTGTTGTGCAGGCCAAATCGCTAGCAGCAGAAGCAGTTTTTTTGTCTTCTTCCCTGCCTAACGCTCTCCCTACAGAATCAGCAGCAACCTCTCCCTATACTAAGATCGGCAGAAGTAAGATGGCGGTCAGCGTGCACGCCCTTTTATACCCCCTGTGACGCCCACCAAAGCAAGCCAATCACTTGCATGCCCTTCTGAAAGATGGTGGTGACCCGTGCCTATGTCATCACGTTGCCCACAGTGTCCGTGGATCCTGATTGGCTGAAAAAGAGCGCAAAACAAACTTTTGAAACGCGACTTTGGCGCGTAAGTCGCCGACCTCGTGGCCGACCTCATCCTAGGGTCGGGTTTCGTTTCATGAAACCCGACTTTGCCAAAAGTCGGCGACTTTTGAATTTTTCCGACCCGTTTTGCTCAACTCTAATGACGACTACTGGTTGGCCAGCATCCTCAATCCACGCTATAAAGGCAAATTACAGAACATCATGCCACAGGAGAACCTAGAGATAATATTGGCTAACAAACAAGCAACTCTGGTAAACCGTTTGTTTGAGGCATTCCCAGCACACAGCAGCGGTGTTGGTTCTCCCACGAGCCATAGTGGGCAAAATGGAAGAGGTGCTCATGGTGCACACAGCCAAAGTGGCATTGCAGACAGGGGTTTCATGACCATGTTGTGGACTGATCTCTCAAGTACCACTCACACGACTGGTAATACTGAATCGATAGCAAGAGACAGGAGACAGCAGTTGTCAACTATGGTTACAAACTACTTCTCCCATATCGATGTTCTCCCTCACAGGTCATTCCCATTTGACTATTGGGCCTGTAAACTGGACACCTGGCCTGAATTGGCACAATATGCCTAACAGGAGCTCGCTTGCCCTGCTGGTAGTATGCTATCTGAGTCTTCTGTACTGCTGGATCAATCCTGACAGAAAAAAGGACCCGTCTGTCCACCCAAAATGTTGATGATCTAACATTCATTAAAATGAACCATGCATGGGTTTCAAAGGATTTTGTCCCACCTTCCCCTGATGACACATAGGTTGACAGAAAAATGGCTTGCTTTTGTCCTCCTCTTCCTCGGACTTCTCCAATTCCTCCATTTGCAGCTGCTGAATGTCCAGCCTACACATCAACATATGCCAGTTTTTCAACCTCCCTAACTGGGCTGCCCCCCCAGGACTGGGGTCACCACTTGGTGCACCCGGGCAAGTGCCATTGCCCTGAACAAGTGGGTGGGCCCACTCTTGGGTGACAGCACTGACACAGGGCCCCTCATAGTACAATAAAGTGTCTCTGATGGTGGGGGGCCCACTCACCGTCAGACACACCGGCGTACTATGAGGGGCCCTGTGCCAGTACCGCCACCCACGAGTGGGCCCCCCCTGCTTGCTCAGGGCCCCATCATTTGCAATACTTACCTCTCCCTGCTCCACCGCTGTGCAGTCTGGGCAGTTAAATCCTTCACAGGGACGGCCACTACAAACTTGGTGAAATGATCAATGATGGTTATGATGTAGCTATGGCCTGTCCTGCTGGGCTCTACCTTCAGATGATCAATGGCTACCATTTGTAAAGGACGTCGACTCACAATCAGATGCAGTAGTGCTTTATGATCAGCTTTCACAGTTTTCCTGTCAGGGTCCTGTCAGCGCCGGCGTGCAGCCTCCGCTGAGCAGGGACTCACGAGCATTGTAGGGGGGCCCGGGGTCAGGTACAGCCGGAAAGTACAAACAGGACCTGGTGATGCTGAAGTTTAGCAAGCAGTGAAGGACCTACGGTCATGTGACTGCAAGGGGCGGGGCTTAGCATCCTGCTTCCAGAGATGGCAGGACACTAAACAGAAATACTCAGAGTCAGGCAAAAACGGAGGTCATACACAGAGATAGCAGTAAAGTACCAGGGATGAGACAGAACAGATAGTCGGGGCCAAGCAGGGGTCAAAACCAAACAGACATAGAAGGTACCAAGCAGAATCCAACAAGCAGTATCCAGAGAACAGGCCGAGTCGTACACAGAGTATCAAGCATCCAGAACACAGCACACACACACTCAGGGGTCACCACACTATGACAAGGGCGAAAGTATAACTGACGGGGATGGAAGCTTCCTGAGGCTATAAGAAGCTTTCCCAGAACCAATGAGAGGCCACCATAATAAGTCCCAGGTGTACAGGTAAGAGTCTGCACTGAGATCAAAACATTAACCCCAGAAGTGCAGGTCCACCAGCACTGGTATCATGACAGTAACCCCTCTCAACGGGGGGCCTCTGGACCCCAAGGCTTACCTAGCATGGAAAGCCCGAACCAGGCGATCCGCATGCATCAACCGGGCCAGCACCCAGGACCTGTCCTCCGGCCCATACCCCTTCAAATGAACTAGGTACTGTACTGACCGCCGTACCAACCTGGAATCTATGATGTGACCAATCTCATATTCAACATGTCCCTCAACCGAAACCAGAGGAGCAGCGGACTCGGATTCTCCCCGGACTGCTTCAAAAGGTTTCAGCAGAGATCTATTGAAGACGTTAGGGATCTTGAAAGAGGGTGGAAGGCACAGCCTGTACGCCACTGGGTTGATTTTTTCCACAATCTTGTACGGTCCAATGAATTTGGGACCCAACTTGGCTGATGGAATCTTTAACTTAATGTTTCGCGTGGAGAGCCAAACTTTCTCTCCAACCTGAAACATGGGACCCGGTGTTCGTTTCCTGTCCGCGAAAAACTTATACCTGCCTTGAGACCTAGATATACGCTGCTGGACTTCTGCCCATGTATCTTTTAACCGCTGAACAGAGTCCTCAGCCCCGGGACACCCCGAATCTAGACGAGAAAACTCACTAAAATGAGGACTGAACCCATAGTTGATCCAGAAAGGGGACATACCAGTGGATTAACTCACCCGGCTATTGAAGGCAAATTCAGCCAACGGCAGTATATCACACCAGTCATTCTGTCTAGCAGAAGTCAGACATCTGAGGATCTGTTCCAGAGACTGATTAGTGCGTTCCGTCTGACCATTACTCTCGGGATGGTATGCAGACGAAAAGGAGAGAGATATCCCTAATTTTTTGCAGAAAGCACACCAAAACTTAGCCACAAACTGCACACCACGATCAGACACCACATTCAGGGGTACCCCATGCAAGCGGACCACATGCTGCAGAAACAACATGGATAAGGTCTCAGCAGAAGGTAATGCGGACAGGGGTACAAAATGAGCCTGCTTTGAAAATTTGTCCACCACTACCCATACCACCGTATTACCCCTGGAAGAGGGAAGATTGGTAATAAAATCCATGGACAGGTGGGTCCATGGTCTTTCGGGAACTGCCAAGGGCAACAGCTCCCCCGCCGGCCGGCTATGAGAGCTTTTAGAACGAGCGCAGACCCCACAACCAGAAATGAATTTCTTTATATCAGAACCAAGGGTAGGCAACCAGAAGATCCAAGCCACCGCCAGTTGCGTGGCTGATATACCAGGGTGAGCATACAGTTTGGATTCATGGAACTCTTGCAAGAGTTTAAGGCGAAGTTGCTCTGGGACAAACAACTTGCCCCCTGGCTTGGCCGCAGGAGTCAGCAACTGGACCCTCTCAATTTCTCATTCCAATTCAGACGAGATCCGTGCTAACACCACCCCAGGGTGCAGAATGGAGGACGATGGCTCAGGGGCAGACACAGGATGAAAACTGCAAGATAAGGCGTCAGCCTTGACATTCTTTTACCCTGGACGGAATGTAATAGTAAACTGGAAACAAGAAAAAAAAAGCGACCAACGGGCCTGTCTGGGCGTTAGTCTTTTGGCAGACTCAATGTATGACAAATTTTTGTGATCAGTGATCACAGTAACCGGGTGACTGGCCCCCTCCAAAAAGTGCCTCCACTCCTCAAACGCCAACTTGACCGCAAGAAGCTCTCTATTGCCTACATCATAATTTCTTTCAGCAGCAGAGAACTTCCTGGAAAAGAAAGCACAAGGCCTGAGGTTGGTAAGAGTGGCAGGCCCTTGGGACAACACTGCCCCCATCCCCACCTCGGAGGCATCCACCTCCACCACAAATGGTTTGGACGGATCCGGCTGTACCAACACAGGAGCAGACATAAACCATTTTTTCAGAGTCGCAAAGGCCTCTTTTGCGAGCGAGGACCGATTTCTCACATCCGCACCTTTGCATGTTAGATCCGTGAGTGGTTTGACCACCTGCGAAAACCCCCGGAAAAAATTTGCAGTAATAATTGGCGAACCCCAAGAAGCACTGAAGACCCTTAAGATCTCGGGGTTGCACCCAATCTGCAATTTGCCTGCCCCTTCTTGGGGTTCATGCGAAAACCCTCAGAGGATACAATTAATCCCAAAAAAGGCAATTCTTGAACACAAAATACACATTTCTCCAATTTGGCAAACAGATGATTTTCTCTCAGTCTTTGGAGAACAGTTCGTACATGTTCCAGATGAGAATGCCTGTCGGAGGAGTATATCAAAATATCATCTAAGTAGATAACAACAAAACGACCAATGAGATCCGAGAATACCACATTGATGAAATTCTGAAATATGGCGGGGGCATTGGTAAGACCAAACGACATGACTAAATTTTCAAACAGTCCCTCGGACGTGAAGAACGCAGTTTTCCATTCATCCCCCTCTCGGACCCTTATCAAATTATATGCCCCCCGAAGATCCAGTTTGGAGAACCATTTTGCCCCTGATAGTTTGTTGCACAAATCGGGAATCAACGGAAGGGGGTACGTATTCCGTACAGTAATCTGATTAAGCTCCTAAAAATCGAAACAGGAACGTAACCCGCCATCTTTTTTCTTTACAAAAAAGAAACCTGCCACCACAGGTGAGACTGAAGGACGTATGTGTCCCTTGCGCAGACTTTCAGCAATGTAGTCCTTCATAGCCAAGCGCTCAGGGCCGGATAAATTAAACAGACGGGCTTTAGGTAATTTAGCCCCAGTGACCAGCTCGATAGCGCAGTCAAAGGGTCTATGTGGCGGTAACGTCTCGGCCTCGCTTTCAGAGAATACATCTTCGAAGTCCTTCAGGCATTCCGGAATACCTTCCAGCTCGACAGATGATACAGACACAGATTTAACAGGTTCAACCAGCAGTGCAGATTTATCACACAACTTAAAATCATTAAACCCCCATTGAACAATCTCCCCTGCTTTCCAGTTAATAACTGGGTTATGGCGTTGTAACCAGGGCATGCCCAAAACCAACCCTGCAGGTAGATTGTCCAGAACCAAACAACTTAGGTTTTCCACATGAGTAGCGCCCACTCTGAGTGAAAACAAGTCAGACACAAAGAGAATTCCCTCCATAGTGAGGGGAGAGGAGTCAATGGCCACCACCTTGATCGGAACCTTGAGCCTAACTGTCCCTATCTTGCAGCGTGTGACCAGTTGGGAGTCAATGAGATTAATCGATGATCCGCAGTCCACGAAGGCTGTAGAGGGAAAAGAACTACCGTCCACAAACAGTTCCACATGAAGTAAAACCTTAGAAAACGAGGAAAAGGATACCTGGGGGTCTGAGTAGTCTCCCCACTGACTACCCATATCTAGTCGTTTCCCGCCGACCGGGTCAAGGACGGGCAATCAGGACACTCCCTTTTCCAATGTCCCATTTTACCGCAGTAAAAGCATAACTGCTTGTCCTTCCGGCGTTTCCTCTCCGTAGCTTTCAGGGAGAGGATGCCTATATCCATGAGCTCAGGGGCAGTCTCTTTTCCACTGGGGAACAATGGAGTCTCCACCTGCATCACCCCTCTGGCCCGCAGCCTGCGGTCCATCCAGACGGCCTGGGTCATGGCGTCCTCAAGAGAGTTAGGTGGGGGATGTAACGCCATGGTATCCTGCAGCCGCTCGGACAAGCCTCTGAGAAAGAGACCTCGAAGCGCAGCGTTGCCCCAAGAGATCTCTGCAGCCCAGTGGCGGAATTCAGTACAAAACCACTCAACCGAGTGTTTTCCCTGACAGACGCTCATCACCATGTCCTCTGCCAATCGCACTCGGTCAGGCTCATCATAAATGTGCCCGAGGGCCTCAAAGAATGCATTCACCGACACTCTCTCAGGGGCAGTGGGAAGAAGGGAGAAAGCCCAAGCTTGTGGGGACTCTCTTAATAAGGACATAATGACCCCTACCTTCTGGTTTTCGTCCCCAGAGGAACGTGGTCTCAAACTAAAAAAAAGTTTGCAACCCTCCATGAAGATCCTGAACTCCTTTTTGTTCTCAGAAAAGAAGTCAGGCAGTTTAACAGGTGGTTCCGGGGATACCAGAACAACGTCCCTTGCCCCAGCCCCCTGGAGACCCAGCAGATAAAGCCCCTCGCACTGTCTCAGAAACCTGCTGCTGAGAACGAGCCAGAGCTTGCTTCTCCAGGGATAAACCCTGAAACATCTGATTTTTCATCTGGTCAGCCAGAGACTGTATGGGATCCTTAATTCTCTGCACAAAAAACCCCCAAAAACTTAATGGTCAGTTATAATGTCAATCCTGTCAGCGCCGGCGTGCAGCCTTCGCTGAGCAGGAACTCACCCACACTGTAGGGGGGCCTGGGGTCAGATACAGCCGGAAAATACAAACAGGACCTGGGGACGCAGAAGATTAGCAAGCAGTGAAGGACCTACGGTCATGTGACTGCAAGGGGCGGGGCTTAGCATCCTGCTTCCAGAGATGACAGGATACTATACAGAAATACTCAGAGTCAGGCAAAAACGGAGGTCATACACAGAGATAGCAGTAAAGTACCAGGGATGAGACAGAACGGATAGTCAGGGCCAAGCAGGGGTCAAAACCAAACAGACATAGAAAGTACCAAGCAGAATCCAACAAGCAGTATCCAGAGAATAGACCGAGTCGTACACAGAGTATCAAGCATCCAGAACACAGCACAAACACACTCAGGGGTCACCACACTATGCCAAGGGTGAAAGTATAACTGACGGGGATGGAAGCTTCCTGAGGCTATAAGAAGCTTTCCGAGAACCAATGAGAGGCCACCATAATAAGTCCCAGGTGTGCAGGTAAGAGTCTGCACTGAGATCAAAACATTAACCCCAGAAGTGCAGGTCCACCAGCACTGGTATCATGACATTTCCTAGACACAGACGTGTGACATTCCTGCCACCATTTTTCAATGTCTCCTCTCATGCCAATCCAATAGAATCGCCTACAGCCTGTGGCTTCTGTCTTTTGCACTCCAAAGTGAGATCATGATAGGCAGAAAGGACCATGTCTACATCTCTCCCTGTGATCACAATTTGATGGAGACGAGTAACGGTGATGGGATACACGCTACTGCGATACAGCAACCTTTTATACACAATGAACAGTTTTCGCTGTCTCCATAGACAAAGTAATTGAGGGTCAGCATCGCCTCTGCGAATTCTCCTGGGAGGTTTTCCCGTAATTAGTAATTTCCAAATTTCTTCAATCACTCGACTTTCCGTCTGTACTTGTATCCATTTAGCATCCTGTAGCGGAGAATCTGGACTGGCTTACTGAGACTGAAATATATACGAAAATTTAAAAGTACCCCAACACTGTATACTGGTGTACTCTTCGAATAAATTTCCCTTTTTTGACTTTTTATATTCTGGTGTAATCCATACTGAGCCTGTGAGAGTTTGTGTCTGACTCTGGTAAAATATAAGGAGATTTAAAATGACCCCAACACTGTATGCAGCTGTCCGCTTGTAATACATTAGCCTTTTTTGAATTTTTATATTCTTGTCTAATCCATACTGAGCCTGTGAGTGTCTTTGTCTGACTCCGGAAATATAGACGGAGATTTACATTTACCCCTAGACTGGATACACCTGGTATCTGCTGACACAGTACCTTTTTTCAACATTTTGGATTCCGGTTAAATCCATACTGACTGAGTGTCTGAGGGTGACTCATGAAATACTATATATTCGGCGTGTGTATAAAAGCCCTCACCGCCCATCTTTACAGTAGGGAGAGGTTGCTGACGCTGTTTATCATTAGGGAGACACTTAGGCCTGTAAACAGAAGTTCTCAAGTGCTTCTGCTGAATGCAATTGTTGTGTACAGTTAGTGTGCAGTGATATGGGAGGATTTTCTTATGTGCAGCAGCGCTAGTTATTAGGCTGCCTGCCAGTGACAGGATTTTCTTGTGTGCAGCAGCGCTGATTATTAGCCTGCCTTATAGCAGTATTGTTGTGTGTACACTGCTGTGCAGACTGCTTTTTACACAGCACTCCTACTTTTATCCTTTTTTTCTGCACAGTGAACGAACGTTCACTATTTCCCACACTGTATAGAGCTGTACGCTCCTCACACACTACCGTGTACCGGCTGGTATCACGGAGAAATAAATGCTGACTATCTGTATGTGACTCTGAAAATATATAGGGAGATTTACATTTTCACTTATACTATATACACTTAGTATCTGCTGATACAGTACTTTGTTCTAAATTTTTTATTACGGTATAATCCATACTGAGTGAACATGTGGTTTACTCCTTCAATATGTACGGAGATAAAAATTTTACCTTATACTATATATCTCTCCTGTCTTG
The DNA here is from genome assembly GCF_039654945.1 of Dendrobates tinctorius. Lineage (NCBI taxonomy): Eukaryota > Metazoa > Chordata > Amphibia > Anura > Dendrobatidae > Dendrobates > Dendrobates tinctorius. The sequence goes on from NW_027361829.1 coordinate 72,558,218, forward strand.
TGATACAGTACCTTTGTTAGACATTTTGCATTACGGTCAAATCCATACTGAGTGAGCATCTGAGGGTGACTACGGAAATATATACGGAGATTTAAATTGTACCCTACAATATATATACTTGCTATCTTGTTATCCAGTACCTTTTTTCAACATTTTGTATTATGGTCAAATCCAGACTGAGTGAGCATCTGAGGGTGACTATGGAAATATATACCGAGATTTAAAATTAGCCCAACACTGTATGCAGCTGTACGTTTCTGATACAGTACCTTTTTTGCCATTTAGATTCTGGTGTAATCCATACTGAGCCTGTGAACATTTGTTACTCCGGAAATATATTTGGAGATTTACGATTACCCCAGCACTGTATACAGCTGTACGATTGTGATAAATTACCCATTTACTGCTTTTTAGATTCTGGTCTAATCCATACTGAGCCAGTGAGAGTCTGCTTCTGACTCTGGAAATATATACGGAGATTTACAATGACCCCTACACTGTATACAGCTGTACGCTTCTGATCCATTACCCTTTTACTGCTTTTTATATTGTGGTGTAACCCATACTGAGCCTGAGAGCATCTGTGTCTGCCTCCTGAAATATATACGGAGATTTAGAATGTTTAAACTATACTATACACTGGTATCTGGTGATACTGTACCCTTTTTCAACTTTTAATATTCTTGTCTAATCCATACTGGGCCTGAGAGTGTCTGTGTCTGCCTCCTGAAATATATACGGAGATTTAGAATGTTTAAACTATACTATATATACCTGGTATCTGGTGTTACTGTACCCTTTCTCAACTTTTTATATTCTTGTCTAATCCATGCTGGGCCTGAGAGCATCTGTGTCTGCCTCCTGAAATATATACAGAGACTTAGAATGTTTAAACTATACTATATATACCTGGTATCTGGTGACACTGTATCCTTTTCCAAATTTTTATATTATTGTCTAATCCATACTGAGCCTGTGAACGTCTGTGTCTGACTCATGAAATATATACGGAGATTTACAATTGTCCCTAGACTGTATACAGCTGTATGTTTCTGATACAGTACCATATACTTGCTGGTATTTTGGGTCCATTTTCACAAAAATTAGGAAGTATGGTGGAAGAGGCCGTGGACATGGGCGTGGGGGGCCAGCTGGTACAGATGGTGGTGGTGGTGCATCTGCTGGTAGTGCCAAAAGCACAATAGCAGCTAAGGCAGGAGGTGTTGAGCCTGCATCATGGTCTGGCTCCGGAAGGCCTGGAAGGCTCCCTTTTCTGGAAGTAGGTAAACCGACTTTAAAGCCGAGCATCAGGAACTGGTTTTGGCTTACATTGACGAAACAGCCTCCAGCTCTATCGCCTCCTCTTCTGAAGTTTCAAAAAATGCAAGCACTGAGTCATCAGTGCAGGCTTCTGGTCAGGAACAACACCTTTCCTTGTGTCCTTCACCCCCACCAAAAGTGAAGGATGCGGCAGGCCACACTTCAGATTACTCCATGGAGCTCTTTTCACATACCATGCCTGGGTTATCAAGTCAAATCCTGAATTTGGACCTCCGACTTTTCCCTATAGTCGGCCGATTTTGTTCGACTCGACTATTGAGAAAGTCGGGTTTCTTGAAACCCGACTTGACCCTAAAAAAGGCAAAGTCGCTAATCTCTAGTTATCCGGTCTCAAGATATTGATGACCTAAGATTAATGACGGTCCGACACCTGTCACTCTCACCAATCAACTCAAGTTCTGCCAGCAGCTGGATGTATTCACTTTGAACGGAGCTGCAATGGGCAGAACAGGGGCAAAGGGCAGTTTATAAATGGACAGTGTTTGTGTAGGGATGTGGACTTTCTTACCCTGTTCCAGCCCCTGAAGAATACAGATGTGCCTTGTGAATACTCATGTACAATTTTATATGTAAAAGTAGTGTGTGTCTATTGTAATGTATTATGGTGATGTACAGTATATAAGATGTTAATGCATAATGCGAGTATAGCATAAGGATATCCTTAGGACAGCATAAGATACAGAATAAGGATAAGTAGGTTTAGCATGAAAGATAGGAAATGGCTAAGAATAGAATTAGCCCAGTGGGTGGGCACTAGTGCTGATAAAAGGGGGGCACTTCCTGGTTAGATGGAGTTCAGTGCCAGCTAGTGAAGTATAAAGTGGTGTTCAAGTTGAGGTGGTGTGGGTTGCTAGGGGCAGCATGGGACAAATTTTCGAGACAATGGAAGGCCAAATGGAGATCCCTGATGGACATGCCATCAATATCTGGAGTCTAGGGCTCGGGTCTGGTACCATGAAGCGGGCCTGGTCTTCTGACATCACAAGGTCAGTGGACATGGAATTACATGGGGGGTAGGTGGACGGTCCTGGGTTCACTGCCGGAGTGGACAACGAATCCCTGAGGCTGACAGAGTCAGTGGGCTTGGGGATAGTCCAAAATGAACAGGTGGAAGAACAGAAGAGGAGTTGTACTACAGAGGAAGTAATTGCTGTGCTCTATCCCACCTGTGCCCACCTGATGAATTTGGACTGTTTAGTAAAAGTTTGACTGTTAGAAAGAACTTGGTGTCCATGTATCGTATGTGGCAGCTCCTGAGGACGGAAACCTGGAGGCAGCGGAGTCCTGCGGCCTACAAGTGAGTATGATGCACCTCACCCCCTACATCACACTGGGACTGGGACTACCCTTGTCTGTAAAGTGCCAGAGCGCAACCAGAGAACAGCTCAGGCGTGACTATTTATCTCAGACACTTTACATTTGCTGACAGGGATGTGAGTGCTGTGAGATCCCAAATATGCCTGTAATTGGCCTGTGAAAGCTGAAGGCTTAGGTTTGTCTATTCAGAGATATTAGGGTGGACTGAAAGATGAAGTCAGTGTTATTTTTTGGAAACTGCAGAGTGGGTCTTCAAAAATTGAGTCAGAGGTTCAAAGGACCAGAAATGCCAGAGTGGTACCACATTGTAAGGCCAAAGCTTCATTAGGAAAGTAGAGATGATGAAGGGAAAAAAGTATCTGGGCTTTGAGAGACTAAAGCCCTGGGAAGTACTATAGCAGACAGCATGAGTTGTACGTATACCCCTACTGAAATATGCGTAATTGTGAGTAACAACTTTTGCCCTGGGTTTGGAACCTCTACCCATCTACAATTTTTACTTACCAAGTTGGTGCCCATTTTGTCATCCTCCAATGTCTTTTTGTAGTGTTCTTCTGAAGCCTGCTCTGTCTGTAAGCTTCCACCTGGCAAAGTGCACAAGAGGTAACTTTACATATGCAAGCTTAGGGTATGTGCACACGTTGCGGATTGGTCTGCACCTCTTGGCAGAAAACGCAGATAAAAATCCGTGCGTTTTTGATGCGGATTTTCATGCGTTTTTTTTCATGCGGATTGTATGCGTTTTTGTAACCTAAAGATTTGATATTTAACACAAAAAAGAGATTTGTGATTTGTGATGTCATTTCTTGTGCAACCTCCTCTTTTACATTTGTCCAACCCATACTCCATTACACACACAGATAGACAGATAGCTAGATAGATAGATTGATAGATAGATAGATAGATATGGGATAGATCTATAGATAGAGAGATAAGGGATAGATCTATAGATCGATCTATAGGTAGATAGATAGATATGGGATAGATCTATAGATAGATATACATGCAGCTGCACACTCCGGTCCCGAATGCCGGCAGCAGTGCCGGGTATTCAGGTGCGAGACTCGTGCGAGTTTCTTCTAAAGTGTGACTCCGGCCTTAAACGCAATATCTGTTTAATTTTTAAAAAATGGGAAAAAAATTGGGTGGGCTCCTGCCAGCAACTCTGGGCCAATGGTTATAGCCTGGGAAGGGGGTAATACCCATGGCCCCTTCTCAGGCTATGAATATCAGCCCGCAGCTGTCTGCATAGCCTTTACTGCCTATTAACATAGGGGGCCCCCAAAAAAATGACATGGGGTCCCCCTATAAATAATAGCCAGAAAGGCTATGCAGACAGCTGCGGGCTGATATTCATAGCCTAGGAAGGGGCCATGGATATGGCCCCCCCGGCTACAAGCACCAGCCCGCAGTTGCCCCAGAAATGGCCCATCTCTAAGATGTACCAATTCTGACATTTAGCCCCTCTCTTCCCATTGCCGTGTAGTGGTGGCATATGGGGTAAAAAGGGGTTAATGTCACCTTTGTATTGTAAGGTGACATTAAGCCCGGTTAATAATGGAGAGGCGTCAATAAGACACCTATCCATTATTAATCTTATAGTATGAAAGGGTTACAAAAACACACACACATAAAAATAAAGTATTTTAATGAAATAAAACACTACAGTTTTCATATATTTATTGCACGCCTAATCTATGCGACACCCTCGTTTTTCTGTAATAAAAAGTAAAATAATAAGCCAATAGTATACTCCCTGTCTGATGTAGTCCAATTAATAACGAGTGTCCCACAACAATTTGCCCTATAGAACAGTGACATCAGGTGACAGGACAGGAGACAATGGATCCTGCAGTGCATCACTGAGGTTACCTGAGTTCATTCTCTCACTTTACGGCAATGCTGCATGGGAATTTTCTCACACAGCATTGCCGTGAGAGAATGAACTTAAGTGACCCCCGCTGTCAGTTCATCATGGAGGCCATGTAGAGTACTAACATCACCCGATGTCAGTGTTCTACACTGGAGATCGTCGTGGGACACTCGTTAATAATTGGACTACGGCGGAAAGTTAAGTATAGATTGGATTTTATTTTATTTTTATTAAAGGAGATGAGGTCATCGGGGACTAGGTGATTGGTAAGTATGTACTCTTATGTTATGTGTTGCATGTTATGTGTATGTACTGTTATGTTACATGTTCTATGTTCTTTATGTGTTTTTTCTTTAACTACTAAATACAGCCATTGTCTGATAGGGCTACGTTCCCATCAGCGGCAATGCTGTCATTGTGAACATTCATTGCTGGATGGGAGCAGTAGTACCATCAGACAATGAATGCCTACACAGACCCGCACACAACACACACACACAGGGAACACACACACACAGACACACACATATACACACAGGCCCGCTCATACACAGCCTTGCACCCCCCCGCACACACAGACATGCACACAGTCACCGCCCATACTCCGCCCACACACTTCCCTCCTCCCGATCTGCAATGTTTCATCCGCAGCAAAACCACAGATCTTTTCTACATCTGCAGTTTTGCTGCGGATTTGCCAGACTCAATGCAAGTTAATGGGTGCAGAAACGCTGCAAATCCACAATGTGTGCACATACCCTTACTGTTGGTTCAGTTAACTGGACAGGCTATGATAACCTTCCATTTGTGTGCAAAATAATAGAGCATGATTCAGGAGAAGAGGAGGCTGCATAAAGACACCGAGAGTTTAGCAATGTTAAGGACAAAGTAAATTGGGGAACTGTTGCGAGTGTTGAATATGTAGCAGAGAGTAAGGCTCAATTTAACCATGGCCATATAATGTAAAGAAAAGTAGCATCTTGTCACAGTGCAATGTTATAGCAAGTCTCCCACATAGAATCGGATTTGTAGAGTGGATTCTGTTGGCATCTGTGTACCAACAGTTATATTTTTCATTTCAGATATTATATGTTATGTGATATGGACGCATGACTGCTCGAATGTAAAATGTGTCCATGCCATAGATCTTGGTCCTGGTGGCAAAGCGATTTTACATGCTGTTAAATAAAGTTTTTAACAGAAGTTACAAAGAGCATTATCTCTTATTATGGATTTTTGCCTTACTGGAGGAACTGAGCACATGTGAATGATTAATGATTGGTGTGGGGAGTTCTTTTAGACGGGGCAAACACCTTGTTTTTTATTCCAAATTAACTTGTATTGTACGCTTAACTTATATATTTAGCTTAAGTTTACCTTTATCTCTGGCGCCACTAACTTTTGTATCAGGAGGTCAGCAGTTCTGATGATGTTAAATATACAGAATGTATCTGCTGGTGTATCGCATTAGCACAGTTCACTTTCTGATTTGAGAGTAAACCAGGGGTGTAGCTAGGAGAGGGGCAGGCGGGGCATTTGCCCTGAGTGCAGCCAGCTCAAGGGCCCCGTCAGGATACCTAATGCGGTGGTCCGAGGTGTCTCCTTGACTCCCTACTAGCGGCATTTTTCCACCCCTCAAGAGTGGGATTAGGCCATTCTCTGAGATGTTTGTCAAACTGACAGCCAACAAAAGATGATAAAAGTCTGCAGCTACGAGCTGTGTCTGTGAAAAGTCATTATGGTGTCTGGACAAGAAATAGAAGTAAAGAAAGAATATCAGAAAAGATGCAACCAATAAGTTACCTGGATGCAAATGTTTATTTGTAATAGTGACTATGTCTCATCAGTACTGTGGTTTCTGTATGGTCCGCTGTCTGATAATGGCTGTTAACAACCACTCCCAGAATCTCATTACCATTATTAAGGACATACTGGAAAATGAAGGTTTATTCAATACAATTGTATATGCGTCTGACCTGACATTACAATTAATCCCTGTACAAAACATGTAGGGATGTACTGATGGTGGTTTTGGTGATGTATTCATGTGATGATGGGGGTTCTTGTGCCGTATTCATGTAATGATGGTGGTTCTGGTAATGTATTCAAGTAGTGATGATAGTTGTGCTGTATTCATGCACTGATGGTGGTTCTCGTGCTGTATTGATGTACTGATGAACATGATACACTGTTGGTGATTCTGGTGATATATTCCTCTACTGATGGTGCTTCAGGTTATATATTTGGGTGCTGTTGGTGGTTCTGTATGTGGTTCTGAGTAAATGATGCTGGTGAACTCCTTTATGGAAATTGTAAGCCTGATACTCCTCTGTCTGCAGTTCACTTGATTAACAGAATGTAGAATGCTGAGAAAAGATGTTTCATTTCTTCCCATCATCCTTTCCGATACACAGCATCAGTGCAATGACACAAGTTTTCATAACAATTGCCCAAATGCAGAAAGAAAACTACCTGCATATGGATCCCAGTTTTGATTTAAGTCTCAGTGTTAAGCTTAGCATTTTTTTAATCACAGACAATGCCATCCTACTCTCTATAATGACCATACAGCAAAATCTTCTTTTAAAAGGTAAGACAGCAGGTGTACACTCAAGCGGTATGGAGTACTGGCTGCTGGCTCATATATTTGCAGATTTCAGTTCCCTATAATTATTAAATTTTATAATTTGCCAAAATTCAATAACTTAGCAGCCAAGTATTGATTATTTAATAAGTTATACAGTATTTGATTTAATTTACATTACTTATAAGGCACTTTTTCTAATACAATTTAGGAAATATTATAGCAACATTTTAGACAGCCATTCTTACATTTTCTTCCAGTTTGGTGAGTTGTTCATCTAGTCTGAGAGGGTCAGCACAAATAGGTACAGTCTCTCGGTCAAGTGTATTTCCTGGGGAATCCCATGAATCTGTGGATCCTGCTATCAGTTCCTCTGTTGCATTGATGACTTTTAGGACCTCTGTTGATATGTTGCAGAGAGACACAGCAGAGTATTTCTGTTTATGTACAAGAGTACATGGAGACAAAACAGCAAAATATTAAAGAGGATTTTTTTTCAGTACATAGTGACACTACTGTTAACTGAAGAAATGTATCCCGGCCTGCATCTACAATGATATCATACACAGTCCTTCAAAACAGAATGGAGTAACTAATGGCTGTCATTATGTGCTATTCAACATCTTTTAAAGGGGTAAACTCGCTAACAGCAGCTTTAGGCTAGGTTCAAATTGTGTTAGGGGCATCCGTTTAACGGATCCGTTAAACGGATGCGCAAAAGCAGATGTCATTTTTTACATCTTTTGTGCCCTAGCACTAATGGTATGCACTAACGTATGGTAGCATTTTGCTACCATGCGTTAGTCATACGCTAGACCCAACGCACCCGAGAACGCTGCAGACCGCGTTCTCGGGTGTGTCACAAAGTAACGCATCATCGCTAAAACATGCCGATATTGGCATGCGCTAAGATGTGTTACTATCATTTCGGGCAATGGGCACATTAATGCATCCGTTACGTAGCGTTAGTGCCGCTATGTAACGGATGCGTTAAACGCAGCGCCCTAACGCAATATGAACCACCCCTAAGGGTATGTCCACACAGACTTTTTTAACGTTTTTTTGAGCAGGTACACTCAAAAAAGCCTGAAAAATTGCTCAATAAATGCTTGAAAGACCCTTTCTTTTCATTTATATTATGAAACCACTTTGCTTTTCATAAGTTCAGTCTTTTGAGTATTTTTCTCCACTTCAGGTTTAAAAACAATAATACAAAATCCCAGCAGCAGAAATCATTACAGATAGTGGTGAATATTTAATACTCTACATCACAAACAGGCATTAGCCCATGGAAAACTCCAATACATATATGAATACACCAGAAAAGAGGAGTCTAAATCCACCAATAAAATTACTTCATTACTTTAATAGTACTCAACAAGATTGTATAAAATACATAAACACAAATGAACAACCATATATACCACAATGCGTTACAAACAGACTAAAAGGTGCAACTATGTGCAGGGTTGCTAGCAGCAAACAAAATTATCATATCTAGAGCCAGTGCCATTATACTCCAGAGGCCCCATGGATACTAATTAGCATTGGTAAAGTAATCCCCCCCGTGAGGTGTGAGTTACAAAGTAATCCCTTGCTAATAGTCCTCAGGTCATAACCTCACAGTCATTGCTCACCCATTTGCTGTCAGGACCGCTGCACACTGCACCCCTACGCGCGTTTCGCATGGGCTTCTTCCAGGGGGCTGTTGTTCTGATCACATACTAGGTGTGATTTTAGATAGGGTCCCGATAAACCAAGATAGGAGTATATAATACATGTCTATGGGCACCAATACAACAGTATGGTGCATTAAGTTGAAGACAGATTGACAGCTTGCCTTCAATAGCACTCTAACCATAATACAACGCTGACGTGGCTATTGAAACAGGGAGACCACGTCTGCAGCTATTTAGCTGTTAAACCCATACTCGATTTCTCATGCTAGCCGTGCATATACTGGATGCGGCTCATGTGGTGGATTAATAGCTGTTACCTGCTAATTGAGCGGCGCTGGCTGCAATGCATTACATAGCACTACATATACAGATAGCGGTTTCCCATGTTGATCGCTGTGACAAAGTCATTGGTAAAGTGCTGGACGGGAGATACACCTAATGACCTAATGGCATCAGTGATATAAAACCCAGAGTTTTTCCTCCAGCACACTAAATGTTGTGAGGGGTTAAGTCATTTGCATAATGCAAGTCATTTGCATAATGGGCTGGCATGTATGTGGACATCTACAGAGTGGGTAGGAGGATGTCCACTTATCTCCACCCCAGGGCATGGTCTGGGGCTTAAGTAGCTGGCCTTTAGAGGCAGCAGTGTTCAGTGTCTGTAGAGGAACACTCCAGAGAAGTGGTTTGTACATTTGTTTATGCCTGAACTGTGGGTCTTGCTAACCCTGAGTGGGCTGATCCCTAGAAGGGCCGGACTGGCCGTCTGGCAATTCTGTCAAATGCCAGATGGGCCAGTCTGGTCATGGGCTGCCTTGTTTGCTACGTTGTTAACAGAATCAGTGTTCTCAAGACACCCATTCTGTTAAGAGTTGTGATGGAGCACAATGTTGCTGACTCCATCACTTACCCCTGCAGGCCACAGGTATCATTAGAAATATTGGTCTTGTAGTAAATCTTGCTTCCCTTCATCCAGGGTAATATTAGTAATACATCCCATCAAACATGCTACAAAAAACATTCTGGGGTAAAACGCTTCAGCGAGAAGAAGAATGAACATGCTACTTCTTTTAACTACTTCACAGTTTCCAAACTAAAGTGGTTAAAAGAAGTAACCAAAGACTGAATATATGCATAGCAATGTCGTGTTTATGTTTCTGTGCGTTATGTTCTTTTTTTGTGGCGGTTTTACAATGCTTTTTAAGGTGGATTCCATGTGGCATCCACCTGAAAAAGACATGTGTACATACTTTTAGGAACTCAAAATACTTCTAAAAAACTCTTCAAGTTTTTATACATGATTGCTGACACAAATTGCCAAAAAAACACATTGTCATAACAGCCGGGGGTCTGCTGATGACCCCCAATGCCTGTGTTATGGAAATATATATGTATATGTATTTCATCTAGATCTCACTTGCCTGCTATAGGCTATATGCTATATACTTATGTACTCTAATATACTCTATATACTCATATGCACACAGATACATATTCACAGCTTGAACTTTGTAACCAGTTATTGGAAATGACCTGCTACCCCCCCATGAGCCAGTCTGGGGAGCTGATGTTATCTCATGATAGCATTGTCTTGTGACATTTGTCCCAGACATACAGAAGAGGAAGTTAGGCCAGATGGTCCAAGCTGATATTGGAGTCTTGCTGACATTGTAAGACAAGGGACAGTAGATCATTCTAATCTGTGCCGTCTGAGAGGGACGACAGATCTAAGCATGCCTTCTGTGACAGCAGAAAAGGGGAAGCAGTCCGCTCCCCCCACCATCTCCTCTCTCCCCACTCTTCCCTCCTCCCACCTCTCTCACCTCTCTCCTCCCTCTATCTCCTCTATTCTTACTCCCACCTCCTCTCTCTCATCTATTTCTCCTCCTATAGCTCATCCTCCCTCACCATCTCTCTCTCTCCCCCCGCTATCTTCTTCATCTCTGCCAATCTCTCCCACCTTCTCTCTCTCCCATCTCTCCTCCCTCTCCACCTTCCTCACCAACACCCATCTCTCATCTTCACTTTCTCCCCCTCTTTTGTCTCCTCCCCACTCTCCTCCACTGTCTCTCACTTCTCCTATTCCCAATCTCTCCTCTACCCTTCCCTGCTTCTCTCGCTCTTCTTCCCCCCCACCTCTCCGTTCATCATCACCAGCTGTCCCAGTGCCAGATCCAGACAATGAGGTGTCCCTATTTCCACAGGGCACCCTCTCTAAAGAGACAGCTATGACACCGGGAGAAGAAAGTGAATCACTCCCCACACACAACAACACAGGTGCCCTCCCAATACAACAGCTAGCAGAAGAGAGGTGTGGGCCATCAGAGACTGCTCCTGCTAAGTCTGAGACTGAGGATCCTATGTGCCAGACGGAGCTGCAGTCTCAGAGGGGGGGAGTGCTGCCCACACACAAGACAATCACACAATGGCACATTTCCTCCTCTGATGAATATGAAGAGGGGATTATGCTGCATAGTACTAGGGGAAACTCACAGACACCAAGAAGGCAGGGGCAGATAGAGCCAGAACTCTTACACTATGTGCCCTATGTGTGGGGAGTGATTCACTTTCTTCTCCCGGTGTCATAGCTGTCTCTTTAGAGAGGGTGCCCTGTGGAAATAGGGACACCTCATTGTCTGGATCTGGCACTGGGACAGTGTTCAGTATTCTAATAAATCTGCCAGACCCAGATATGGACCCCATGACATTTTACCGAAGAATGCAGCAGAGCCAGCAGACATATGCTGCAACCTGGAGTGATCTCTGGTCCATAATGGAGATAAAAGCAGATGAAACACTCTGGCCAATCATGAAGGAACACTTCAAGCTTCCATCAGAATTAGATGTGCATTCCTGGGAATCAGGATCAAAGCTAATTGAACAGCTCAGAGAGTGGGCCAAAGCCAGACAAGCACTCAGCCTGCATAACATGAGCCAAGCCGAGACAGTCTGTAGACGAGTTTCATGGCAGAGTGAGGCAAGTATTACAAATTTTAGGCTTCACTATTCATGATCACATACACGGACAAATGTTGGCACAGGCCTTTGTGCATGGACTAAGAGAACCAATCAAGAAACTACTGATAGTGGCCAGGCCTGAGTACAGGACAATAGCAGTAGATGCCCTGCTCGCAGTAGCCAGAAGAATTGAGTCCCTCCCAGGAGTGCAGAGGACAGTCCCTCCTGTGGTGGCCACTGACGTGGAGGAGCAACCACCCTGCAGGGATAGGAGACCTGTTAGGTGTTTCAACTGTGGCAACCTTGGCCATTTCCGGAAGCAGTGCACAGCACCCCGGCAACCCAGGTCATCACGCAGAGGAATAGGCCAAGAAAGAAACACAGAAGTCAATGAAGACTCCTGTCCATAGGACAGAGGCAAACCAGGTCCGCCAGATGTCACGCCCCTGACATGTGAAACCCCATTAGCGGACCCAATACCTGAAATCACTGGGGGCTGTCATATCTTTCCTTGCGGACACTGGTTTAGTCAGAAGTGAAAATCCCCGACGCCACCAGTCTATCAGAACACTCTGTGTCTTGTATGGGCATTAAAGGTCAAGACAGACGTTCCCCAGCTTGCGAGCCCCTGAGCATGTGAACACTGCCAGGACACTCCATCCTGTTCCAGTTTGCGGTGGAGACCTGCCCACCCCACCTGATGAGTGCAGACCTACTGCAGGAACTGAAGGTGACCAGAAGTGTCCCATGAAGATGTGACCTCGACCTCTTCTCCACCCCAGACCCAAGAAGAATCAATCATGCCCATGCTGGTGGCCCTATAAGAGCCACACTTGAACAACCGGCGCAAGCTTACCCAAGGAGGTGCTGGACATAGCACCCGGAAGCCTATGGTCCAAGGGAGACTTCAAGTTGCACCAGTGCGAAAGTCACTCCAAGTCTGGAACCCCGGACGCTCATAGGGCCCAGCATCCGCTGCTCATCACCCAGAGCTAAACTGCCTCTGACCAACTGGAGGTCTAAGTGGAACTGCTGTTCAAGAAACGGCCTAAGAATTTTGGCATGGGCCAGGAAAACTCTCAACTCAGAGGGACCATACCCGCTTCGTGGAATGGCTGCACTGCTTCCAGCTCCAGCGCCAAAGGATCATCTTGGACAAGATTCTGAAGGTGCTCCCTGAAGTTAATCCAGGCCCTGGACCAGAAGACAGCCACTCAGCCCCTCAAACTGGTTAACAAATGCAGACCTGAGATCAAGCTGGGTGAAAGGAACGGGTGCTGGCTGGTAAAGAAGATGCCCCAGCAAAAAGACCCCCTGCGAGAGCAAGAAAGCTCAGCTGGACATCATCTCTGATGAAGAGGACCCCAGTATAACGGCTTGTTTTCCTGCCGTCCCTGTGCCAGAAGATGGGAGTCACTCACAGCACTGTGAATAGCAAGGCCAGATTGAGCCGCCTCACCCATGGGAACCATCATGCAGTCCCAGCTTTTCTCGATCAAGAGGAATACTGTGAAAGGAGAATCAGACTGGGTTGAATGGTGCATAACCTGAGGGCTGTGAGCGAAGCAACCGTGTTTGAATCCCCAGTTGTGCCAGATCTGCACACTCTGCTGACAAACGTGCCAGTCACAGCAACGGTGCTCACGGCAAAGGATCTGCCCGAAGCTCCCCTCAATGATCCCCCTCACCTGGATGACCAATTCCTGAAAACGCACAAGGGGGCTGCAGAACAAATGGACAGTGATGCCCAAGAGGGCCCGGAACAGCCTTTCACAGCTCGCCAGAGCTTTGTTCTCCATCCCCGTCAACTGGATTGTGGAGCATGCAGAAGTCATCGACATCGCTACCTGCACAGCGCTTTCCATGTCTCCTCTACTCTGCCTGGCGGAGCAGCAATGTAAGTTCTGCAAAAACAAAGTCCAGTGGTGTCAAAAGCAAGTTCCTGAAGACACCGTATCGCCCACTAGACGAAACACTTGACAGATGACCGGAGGACCGCAGAGGAGAAGATGGCTCCCTCAACAACTCTGAAGATGCAGGCCTTCCTTAGTCTAGTCTCGTACTGCAGAACTTGGATCCCTGGTGCTCCAGGCTTAATGCAGCCTCTGTACAATTGCATCAAAGCATTGCAGCCTTCATCTCCTACAGGAAACTGAAAGACTTCATGGTCTCTGCGCCAGCTCTAGGCCTCCCTGACTATGAGAAGCCATCCCATCTTTGCCGAACAGAAAAGGAAGGACAAAGATGGAGAAGGTCATGCTGCTGACCAGTCCTAAAACAGACCCGCTGAGGAAAACCAGAGGCCTCTAGAATATCTCTCTGCCGGCCTTGATTCAATTGCAAGGGGGGGCCCTCCTGCATGAAAACAATATCTGCAGCACATGCCCTCCTGACAAGGCGGCTCTCCACCACTCTTCAGTGCTCTCAGTCATTACCTGTCTCTACTCCCACTCCCAAGGGGGGATGCGGATACGGACCCTCAGATGAAAAGTCTGCAAAATACCGTAGATGGCTCCAGTTTTGCAGATGATGAAGGAAGGTTCCACACGGGATGTGCAGTGACCAGCAATCAAGACATCCTATGGTCCAGAAGTTTGTCAGCCAAAGAGCCCAAGAAGCGGAAATGATAGAGCTGACGATATGCTTGCCAGATTGTGAACAAAACTTCTAGGTACTCGCATGGCATAGCACACGACTTCGGACCCATCTGGGCTGCAAGAGACTTCATCACAGCAAGCGGATCGACCGTGAAGTGTCATGGAGCCATCAGAGACCTGCTGGACGCTCTTCAACTACTAAAAGTGGTAGCAGTGTTGAAGGTCAAGGCACACGGAAAATTGAACACAGTAGAGACACGGGGCATCAACATGGCGGACGTGGCAGCCAAAGAAGCAGCCAGAGGAAGACAATATGGAAAATGGGAGAGGTCGTAGAGCCAGACGGCTACTACATGATGACTGAAGACGAGAAAACCTGACAAAATGACTTCCTGAAACCTGTACAAGAAGTAGCAGGATCAAACTCAGAAGGAGGAGAAGGAAAGCTGGATGCTAAAAGGCAAAAGCACTGGGCTCCAAGAAACCTGTCTACCTCAAATGTCAACCTCGAAACGTCTACCTCAAAGTGTGTACCCTACGGTGGTTCAATGGGCACATGGCCCCGTACAGAATTGAAGACACAGATGAATGACCTGATTTGACTCAACTCACTCCTTAACAGCCAAATTCCCAGCAGCGGTTTGGCCTCCGACACATTCAACATCGGACAAGCGGGAAAAGTTCCCCCACGCCATCTGGCCTGAAGACTTCCCAGTAAGGAACCAGTTGGCGAAGACTACTGCAAAGAAGCTACTCTCAAAAATAGTGTGCAGATATGGGGGTTCCAGAAGCGATAGCAAGTGATCAGGGACCCACATTCACAGCAAACCTGACACGAGATCTGATCAGCAGTAGGGTCAGACTTAGGCCTACACACACTTCCCACCATCCCGCACCATAGACTAAGTGGGACACTTAAGAGCAGCATGCTAAAAAATTCTGCCAAGAAACAGACAAACCCTGGCATTAGACACTCCCATAGGCTCAGAAAAAGCTGTCACCAATATGAAACCCTATTTGGGTCTAACCCCCAGGTTAGGGGTATTCTTTACTTTGCAGTTAACTATGCAAAATGATACTTTGTCTGCATGTGTAATTGAATTTATCAAGAATCTTGCTAATGTCCATTCCCGAGTTTTTCCTTCATTGCCAGGTCCAGATTCGGTGCCTGGTATGCACACCCTGAAGTCAGGAGACTGCTGAGTGTGGGTGGAAAAAGTCCGTAAGGAGAAGCACTCGATCCCAGATCCGATGGCCCTTCTCCAAGTGCTAGCGCCACCAACCTGGAAGGAAAACCCCCACCTGGATCCACGCACCACATTGCAGGAAAAAGCCCTCATACCAGAAGATACACCTGAGCTGGAATGATGCTGTGGCTGACCTATCTGACTGAATAAATTACCTACCTGATAGAGAATACACATGCACTGACTGCATAGACTGCTAACTAAGAGACTTTGATTACATTGCACCAAACCCCCATTAGGGACAGATCTCCTGACCGCCCATTTGCGAAAAGGCTGTACAGAGGAGGATGTATGCGCTAGGCATACGTCAGTCCACTGGCAGCATAAAAGAGTTGCAGGGCTTTGGGCCAGGAGCAGGATTTTAGGGCAAGTGATATCTAAGGGGGGATTGTTATGGAAATATATATGTATTTCATCTAGATCTCACTTGCCTGCTGTAGGCTATATGCTATATACTTATGTACTCATATATACTCTATATACTCATATGCACACAGATACATATTCACAGCTTGAACTTTGTAACCAGTTATTGGAAATGACCTGCTACCCCCCATGACCCAGTCTGGGGAGCTGATGTTATCTCATGATAGCATTGTCTTGTGACATTTGTCTCAGACATACAGAAAAGGAAGTTAGGCCAGATGGTCCAAGCCGATATTGGAGTCTTGCTGACATTGTTAGACAAGGGACAGTAGATCATATGATGTCTAAGTCACCTCAGGTCGGACACCCATATATGTTCATGTATTTAAACTGACCAATTAGATAAGAAGTTCAGCCTTTATGTTAATGAGTAACCACTCCTTTGTACGAACTAATAAAACCAAGTATATTCAATAAACTTCCAGAGCTCTGCTGGAAAAGATTGCTGCTAACTAGGCTTGGCGTCTTTCCTTCCTTGAGCACTTAATATGACTCTGTCTAATTAGGACAGGCCGCAGCACACACAGAGATATATACAGTCATATGTAAAAGTTTGGGCACCCCTATTAATGTTAACCTTTTTTCTTTATAACAATTTTGGTTTTTGCAACAGGTATTTCAGTTTCATATATCTAATAACTGATGGACTCAGTTATATTTCTGGATTCAAATGAGGTTTATTGTACTAACAGAAAATGTGCAATCTGCATTTAAACAAAATTTGACCGGTGCAAAAGTATGGGCACCCTTATCATTTTCTTGATTTGAACACTCCTAACTACTTTTTACTGACTTCCTGAAGCACTAAATTGGTTTTGTAACCTCATTGAGCTTTGAACTTCATAGCCAGGTGTATCAAATCATGAGAAAAGGTATTTAAAGTGGCCACTTGCAAGTAGTTCTCCTATTTGATTCTCCTATGAAGAGTGGCATCATGGGCTCCTCAAAACAACTCTCAAATGATCTGAAAACAAAGATTATTCAACATAGCTTTTCAGGGGAAGGATACAAAAAGTTGTCTCAGAGATTTAACCAGTCAGTTTCCACTGTGAGGAACATAGTAAGGAAATGGAAGAACACAGGTACAGTTCTTGTTAAGCCCAGAAGTGGCAGGCCAAGAAAAATATCAGAAAGGCAGAGAAGAATGGTGAGAACAGTCAAGGAAAATCCACAGACCACCTCCAAAGACCTGCAGCATCATCTTGCTGCAGATGGTGTCACTGTGCATCGGTCAACAATACAGCGCACTTTGCACAAGGAGAAGCTGTATGGGAGAATGATGCGAAAGAAACCGTTTCTCCAAGCACGCCACAAACAGAATCACCTGAGGTATGCAAAAGCACATTTGGACAAGCCAGTTACATTTTGGAAGAAGGTCCTGTGGACTGATGAAACAAAGATTGAGTTGCTTGGTCATACAAAAAGGCGTTATGCATGCGCTGTATTGTTGACCGATGCACAGTGACACCATCTGCAGCAAGATGATGCTGCAGGTCTTTGGAGGTGGTCTGTGGATTGTCCTTGACTGTTCTCACCATTCTTCTTCTCTGCCTTTCTGATATTTTTCTTGGCCTGCCACTTCTGGGCTTAACAAGAACTGTACCTGTGTTCTTCCATTTCCTTACTATGTTCCTCACAGTGGAAACTGACTGGTTAAATCTCTGAGACAACTTTTTGTATCCTTCCCCTGAAAAGCTATGTTGAATAATCTTTGTTTTCAGATCATTTGAGAGTTGTTTTGAGGAGCCCATGATGCCACTCTTCATAGGAGAATCAAATAGGAGAACTACTTGCAAGTGGCCACTTTAAATACCTTTTCTCATGATTTGATACACCTGGCTATGAAGTTCAAAGCTCAATGAGGTTACAAAACCAAGTTAGGCTGGTTTCACATTTGCGTTTTTTAGCGCTGGAAAAAAACGCATATGTGCGCATGCGTTTTTTCCCCTATATTTAACATGGGTGCGCATACCTGCGCGCTGGCATGCGCACGTATGCGATTTTCATGCGCTGCGTTTTTTTGGGGTATGCGTTGGTTTTTCCAGACGCAGCATGTTGCATTTTTTGGCCCTGGAAAAAAGCGCATGCGCACGTATGCGCACGTTTTGCGCTAAAAATGGCCATTATAGCCTATGGATGCGCATACGTGCGCACTGGCATGCGCAGGTATGCGTTTTTTTAGCGCTGCGTTTTTTTGGTGGTGTCCACTTGTTGTCCTAGTTATAATCTTCTAAAGTCAAAAAAAAAAAGTCTATATAAAGGAGGTGCCTGCCAAAACTCTGCCACTACTACACTGACAGATTGAAGAGCAGACAGTCAACCAAGAACCCATTATATCAGCGAAGAATGTGAGTATATTACATTATATGCCTGTCCTTTTAAATTATGTATGTACTAATGATTTTTATTATTTTTACATGCAGTATGTCTTCAGAATCCGAGTATTCCCCATCGTGGCAGGAATTGGCGCAAGCAGACCGTGAGGTGATTATTTTCGTGCATCTGGTAAGTATATCTGCTGCTTCTCCAAATCTCTTACATTTTTTTCAACTTTTTTAAGACATCGTCATCATCATCTTCTGCGGACGGGACTAGTGAGGGCGAAGAGCAGGAGCAGCGAAGCCAAGTCCCGGTGGTGATACGGAATGTAAGTATCAAATGATTTGTAATGTTCTTTATTTTTTATCTTCTATTTTTACTCTTTTTTATGTTTCTTTTTTTGTAACTTTTTATTCAATTTAAATTTGATTATTCTAATGAATGTGTTTTGTCTAGGTTCCACAACGGGATGAAGACGTCTACCTGGATAATGAGCAGCTCATCAGCCTGGTCCAGGAGCGTTCGCCGTTGTGGGACAGCCGTGACCGGCTGCACAAGGACATTGTGGTGACCCGGCGGCTATGGAATGAGGTGGCCGCAGCGTTGATGGATGGCTGGGACAGCGCCACAGCATCCTCCAAAAAGGCGTTTAGTGAGTATTTCCCTGCTCTGTATTGTGCCGCAGTGACTGTTGTCCTTGACGGCACTGTTGGGTTTCGTGCTAGGCATATTCTAGCAGGAAACCCAACAGTGTCATCGGGGTCTACAGTGACTGCTTTGAGTATTGTATTGCTACATTGTGCCGCAGTGACTGTTGTCCTTGACGGCACTGTTGGGTTTCGTGCTAGGTGTATTCTAGCAGGAAACCCAACAGTGTCATCGGGGTCTACAGTGACTGCTTTGAGTATTGTATTGCTACATTGTGCCGCAGTGACTGTTGTCCTTGACGGCACTGTTGGGTTTCGTACTAGGCGTATTCTAGCAGGAAACCCAACAGTGTCATCGGGGTCTACAGTGACTGCTTTGAGTATTGTATTGCTACATTGTGCCGCAGTGACTGTTGTCCTTGACGGCACTGTTGGGTTTCGTGCTAGGTGTATTCTAGCAGGAAACCCAACAGTGTCATCGGGGTCTACAGTGACTGCTTTGAGTATTGTATTGCTACATTGTGCCGCAGTGACTGTTGTCCTTGACGGCACTGTTGGGTTTCGTGCTAGGTGTATTCTAGCAGGAAACCCAACAGTGTCATCGGGGTCTACAGTGACTGCTTTGAGTATTGTATTGCTACATTGTGCCGCAGTGACTGTTGTCCTTGACGGCACTGTTGGGTTTCGTGCTAGGTGTATTCTAGCAGGAAACCCAACAGTGTCATCGGGGTCTACAGTGACTGCTTTGAGTATTGTATTGCTACATTGTGCCGCAGTGACTGTTGTCCTTGACGGCACTGTTGGGTTTCGTGCTAGGCGTATTCTAGC
The DNA here is from genome assembly GCF_039654945.1 of Dendrobates tinctorius. NCBI lineage: Eukaryota > Metazoa > Chordata > Amphibia > Anura > Dendrobatidae > Dendrobates > Dendrobates tinctorius. The sequence continues at coordinate 72,578,034 of NW_027361829.1, forward strand.
AGGAAACCCAACAGTGTCATCGGGGTCTACAGTGACTGCTTTGAGTATTGTATTGCTACATTGTGCCGCAGTGACTGTTGTCCTTGACGGCACTGTTGGGTTTCGTGCTAGGTGTATTCTAGCAGGAAACCAAACAGTGTCATCGGGGTCTACAGTGACTGCTTTGAGTATTGTATTGCTACATTGTGCCGCAGTGACTGTTGTCCTTGACGGCACTGTTTTTTTTTATCAACAGTGGACAAAGTCCGAACACGTTGGCGTTCGATCAAGGACCGCTTCAACAGTGATGTTCGTGCTGAGGGCCAGGTTCGCAGTGGATCTGCGTCAAGGACCAGAACTAGATACCGTCACTATCACGCGTTGCAGTTCCTAAGACCGGTCCTTGCCACGAGATCGTAAGTATTATAAATTTTGGGTTTTTATTTTTATTAATCTGTGTTTTTCTAATCCACAGCTGATGCTTCTTGTAAAGGCATGGTAGTAATGATTTTCCTTTCTTCCACAGCACCTGGAGCAGCACCCTGCAACCTGGCCCTGGAGCGGTCCTTCCTCGGACGTCCTCTGACCCGTCCCAGCCATCCGACAGCCAGGAAGCACCTTGCAGGTCAACCACACACACAGCTGGTGACCAGGAAGCTGGGCCATCAGGTGTTCCCCTGTCCCAGGTCTCTGCCACTGGTTATGCGGGCACTACCCGCCAGCGGCAGAGGGCCTTGGACAGGAATGTCTTGCCCGAGTTTATGCATTTGAGCGAGACATTTAATTCCAGCCTCAAGTCACTGTCCGACAGAGTTGAAAGCGGTTTTGCACTCATGGAACGTGGTTTTAACCACTTTGAACACCGCTTCAATTCTGTAGAACAGCGCCTTGACCGTCTGGAGGCCGACCTCAACAGACCAGCACACCATTTTTTTAGTAAGATTGAAAAGGGCATGGCGGAACACCTTAGTCCTGATCAACAGCTGAATGTGCTGCAGGCCTGCAACAATGCTTTCTTGCAGGCTATGCAGCATAATCGGTACGGTCAGCAGTCAGTGGTGTCCTTTCCACCTGTGCCACCATTGACTCGCTTCACCTCACTACCGACTTGTGCTGCATACCACTGCACGGACACCTCTATTCAAAGCCAGGACACCCACCGTTACACCACCACAAGTCTGAGTGCAGCTGGTCACTTCACCGACACCACCATGGCAAGCGCTGCTCCTGTCTGGAGCACCACCGCCACTCCCATGCATGCGTGGAGCTCAGCCACCACTAGGCAAACATGGAACAGCCCTGCCGCTACAACAACATGTAGTAGCCCTGCCACCACCACTCTGCAAACCTGGACCATCACTGCCGCCACCAGTCCTCCTGCAAGGACGAGCACTGACAACGAAGAGCAGCAGCAGCAGCCACCTCAGCAGCAGCAGCCACCTCAGCAGCAGCCACCTCAGCAGCAGCAGCAGCCACCTCAGAAGCAGCAGCAGCCACCTCAGCAGCAGCAGCAACCACCTCAGCAGCAGCAACCACCTCAGCAGCAGCAGCCACCTCAGCAGCAGCCGCCACCTCAGCAGCAGCCGCCACCTCAGCAGCAGCCGCCACCTCAGCAGCAGCCGCCACCTCAGCAGCAGCAGCAGCCATACCAGCAGACGGGGGACCTACATTCAATATTTGCCCCTAGTTCAAGGCGAAATATATCAAGGCGGGCATTGGGCCAAAGTCAGTCCAGGCACACAAGCCTACGGCGACATGCCATTACAACTAATGTACCTGAACAGATTTTCTCTCCTCCAAGTGTTCCTAGTTTAATTCCCTTAACTGGACTACCTTCCCCCACAAGTTTTGTTGCCCCTTCCCCTCAAACACCGTCTTCAACTGCAAGTGTTGCATATTCCCTGCACACCCCCAAATTGAAACCATCTGCCCCCAAACGCCGGAAAAAATAATTTTTTGGTTTATTTTTGTGATAAAAAATAAATTTACATTTGTGGTTCACCATTACTAAGTTTCATTAATGTTGTTTGCGCCGCTCACACACACTGATGGGTAAATACATGTTAAAAACCAACCCAAGGCCTAGTATAGTCATATGTGAAATAACACGGACTAGTATAGTCATACCAAGGCCTAGTGTAATAACTCGAGTTTTACCAACTTGGATCTGGTTTCATGAAAAACAAACTGTTGAAACTTGTCTTAAAAATAAGTTTCTTTCTAGTTTCACCAGTTTGTTTTTTGTGAAACAAGATGCTAGTTGTTAAAAATCGAGTTATTACAGTAGGCCTTGGTATGACTATACTAGGCCGTGGTATTTCACATATTACTATACTACTAGCCCCAAGGCCTACTATACTCATATTTGAAATACCACGGCCTAGTATAGTCATTACAAGGCCTAGTGTAATAACTCTAGTTTCACCAACTAGAATCTGGTTTCATGAAAAAAAAACTGTTGAAACTTGTCAAGTTTCACCAGTTTGTTTTTCGTGAAACAAGATCCTAGTTGGTAAAATTCGAGTAGGCCTTGGTATGACTATACTAGGCCGTGGTATTTCACATATTACTATACTACAAGCCCCAAGGCCTACTATACTCATATTTGAAATACCACGGCCTAGTGTAGTCATTACAAGGCCTAGTGTAATAACTCTATTTTTACCAACTAGAATCTGGTTTCATGAAAAAAAAACTGTTGAAACTTGTCAAGTTTCACCCGTTTGTTTTTCGTGAAACAAGATCCTAGTTGGCAAAAATCGAGTAGGCCTTGTTATGACTATACTAGGCCGTGGTATTTCACATATGACTATACTAGTAGGCCCAAGGCCTACTATACTCATATTTGAAATACCACGGCCTAGTATAGTCATTCCAAGGCCTAGTGTAATAACTCTAGTTTTACCAACTAGAATCTGGTTTCATGAAAAACAAACTGTTGAAACTTGTCAAGTTTCACCCGTTTGTTTTTCGTGAAACAAGATCCTAGTTGGCAAAAATCGAGTAGGCCTTGTTATGACTATACTAGGCCGTGGTATTTCACATATGACTATACTAGTAGGCCCAAGGCCTACTATACTCATATTTGAAATACCACGGCCTAGTATAGTCATTCCAAGGCCTAGTGTAATAACTTGTAAGTTGGAATGGAGCAGATTACATTCATCCACTCAATGCTGACTTGTATTCCCCATGGACTTTCATTGGGGTTGGGTTTTGAGGGTTGTGTTTTGAGAAAATCACATACTTTGTTTTCAACTAGTTGCACAATTTTCTCTTGAAAAAAAATGGTTTCCTGATTCATGGCCTGCAGCTTTGCTCGTTCCAATATATTTCACGCAGACTAGCAATGCTGCATTTTAACTCATATGTGTATTTACCTGCCCAGGTGTGTGAACATCAAAAAATTCAGTTATACATGTGAACTTTTTTATTTAATTGGAGTTTAAAAAATATAGTGCACTCAGTAATGGTATCAAATAAGGTTTTTTATTACCATAAACAAACAAAAACATTACACCATTTCATCTTGCCAGTGCACCCGTCCTACATCAGAAATAAAGTAGGCCGCAAATTGGTCCCTCATTTGGCCAACTTCAACGGATGACCTGAGAGTGTGCTGAGTGAATTCAGGCAATGGGTTAGGAGCATCATCGTCCAGTTCAAAGGTCGGGTGCTCTTTAGCCATCACAAAGTTATGTAGAACCACACAGGCCTTCACCACCTCATCGACTGTTTCAAGTTTAAGATTAATGGCCGTGCCCAGAATTCGCCATCTGGAAACAAGAATCCCAAAAGCACACTCGACAGTTCTTCTGGCCCTGGTCAGCCTGTAATTAAATATTTTTTTGGTGTGGTCCAAGTCCCGGCTGGAGTAGGGTTTCAGTAAGTTTCCGCACATTTGAAAAGCCTCATCGCCAACCATTACAAAGGGCAGTGGCGGAGCTTCGGTGTGAGGAAGAGGCCGTGGCATAGGGAAATTAAATTGGTTGCCATACAACCTCCGGCCCATGTCTGAGTTTTTAAAAGCCTGTGAGTCATTACCACGGCCAAATGCTCCAATGTCCACTGCTGCAAACATACATCCGGCATCCGCAATCGCAATGAGTACTATTGAAAAGTACTTTTTGTAATTATAGTACTCAGATCCCGTTCTTTGGGGTTTGATGATCCGTATGTGTTTACCATCAACAGCTCCCAAACAGTTGGGAAAATTGCATACTGTCCAGAATTTGTCAGCAATTTCCATCCACTTTTCAGCGGTGGGCAGGGGCATAAATTCTGGGCAAAGAACATTCCAGAGAGCCCGGCAGGTGTCAGCAACAATTCCAGACAAGGTAGAGATTCCAATACGGTACTGGAAGTGTAGTGAAGATAGGGTTTCTCCAGTCGCCAGGAATCTGTGAACAGACAAAGAAGTAAAATTAATATTTATGTATATTATTTTAAAAAACTATAAAATAAAATATTAGTACATTCACGAAAACTAATTACCCAAGGTTTTGAATACTAAATTTAAAAAAAAAACATCAGACCGCACCCCTTGGTTTTTAAAACATACCGTAATGTCACCAGTAGCCGTTCCTCAGGAGGAATCGCACGACGGAGCTGTGTGTCCTGTCTCCGGATGGATTTTTGGACACGAGCAAGCAAATCCATGAAACTTTCGTGGGACATCCTGATATAATCTGTAAATTTCTCCGGGTTTGCCTGTAGCTCGCTGTAGAGGGTGTGGTATGCCCCACGGCTCTCCCAGAGTTCAACAATCGGATGTATCCACATACGCCGCCGTCTTCGCTGCCTCTCTCTCTTCCTTTGTTCATGGCAAGCAACTGCATACGCCTGAGCCATCGCGATGTCCAAATCCAAGTTGAAGTGAAAACTCTTCCAGCGCAGATCCATGGTCACGAGAAGAATCAAGCAAATGTGAAGAATACTGTAGACAGGGTCTATATATTAACATACCACACCCACAATGAAGTCCCATTGGTCTTGTGTGTTGTTGAATGGTTGTTTGTTCATTTTTGTGGGGTTTTTCCAAAATCTGTAAAAAAACGCAAACGCACAAAAAACGCATACAAACGCGCAAAAACGCTGCGTTTTTTTCCTGCATGCGCATAAAAATGCTTGAAAAAAACGCAGCGTTTGTATGCATTTGTATGCTTTTTTTAATGCGTTTTTTTGCGGGAAAAACGCGCTGCAAAAAAAAGCAAGTGTGAAACTAGCCTTAGTGCTTCAGGAAGTCAGTAAAAAGTAGTTAGGAGTGTTCAAATCAAGAAAATGATAAGGGTGCCCATACTTTTGCACCGGTCAAATTTTGTTTAAATGCAGATTGCACATTTTCTGTTAGTACAATAAACCTCATTTGAATCCAGAAATATAACTGAGTCCATCAGTTATTAGATATATGAAACTGAAATACCTGTTGCAAAAACCAAAATTGTTATAAAGAAAAAAGGTTAACATTAATAGGGGTGCCCAAACTTTTACATATGACTGTATCTATATCAATCAAAAATCCATAACACCTGTCATTACAATACTCCTGTCAATAGTGTCTCGTGACTGGCGTTCATAGGAAATTGTGAGTTCTGCCATACATAGCAGTGCTGAAGCAGTTCTATGTATAGCCATCAAATGCCAAAAATGAAAATGCTATAGGTCTCGGAAAATGGTAACATAAGCAAAAAAAAAATTCTTACAAATTTACAATTTTTTTTTCACCACTTAAATAAAAAAACTTTATAAATGTTTGGTGCAGTTTCTGTGTATTCGTACTGACCTGGAGCATCATGTTGCTAGTTCATTTTTACCATACAGTGAGCATGATAAAAAAGAAACCCAAAAAACAATAATGGAATTGCACGTTTTAGCAATTTCAATGCACTTGGAATGAATGGTGCCATTCAAAATTACAACTCGGCCTGCAATATGGCTATATTGACGGAAAAATAAAAAAGTTATGCCTCTTGGAATAAGGGGAGGTAAAAACGAAAGCGCAAAAACAGAAAATCGCAAGGTCATGCAGAGGATAAAAAAGAGCTGAACCAGACATATCCAATTCTCAAGGAGATTTAGACCGAGACATCTACTTGGGAATTAACCCCTTCCTGACATGAGACGTACTATCCCGTCCACGGTACCCGGGCCCGTATGACCGGGGACGGGATAGTACGTCTACCGCGATCAGCGGCGCCCACGTGGTGAGCGCCGCTAATCGCGGCCGGGTGTCAGCTGATTATCACAGCTGACACCCGGCACTACGTGTCAGGGGCGGTCACGGACCGCCCCCGACACGTTAACCCCTTGCACACCGCGATCAAACATGATCGCGGTGTACCGGGGGTTAAAGGGAAGCATCGGCAGGGAGGGGGCTCCCTCCGTGCATCCCTGAGCCCCCCACGGCAGCGCAATGTGCAGCGCTGCTGCGGGGGGCTCCTTTCCTCCAGGCCCCCGAATCCAAGATGGCGACGGGGGCCTTCGGGGGCCTGGGGAAGCTGGCTTCCTCAGTGCCTGCAAAGCGCAGGCATGAGGAAGCCTTGTGCACTGCCTGTGACAGATTGCTGATCTGTCACAGTGATCTGTGATGTGACAGATCAGCGATCTGTCACAGGACAGTGATGTCCCACCTGGGACTATGTAATAAAGTAAAAAAAAATTTAAAAAAAGTGTAAAAATAAATTTAAAAAAATCGCCAAATAAATTAGTAAAAAAAAAAAAAATATTCCCCAATAAATTCATTTTTTGAAAATAATAAAAAAACAAAACAATAAAAGTACACATATTAGGTATCGCCGCGTCCGTAACGACCTGCCCTATAAAACTGTCCCATTAGTTAACCCCTTTAGCGAACCCCTTAAAAAATAAAAATAAAAAACGAAGCAAAAAATAATGATTTATTATCATACCGCCAAACAAAAAGTGCAATAACGCGCGATCAAAAAGACGCATATAAATATCCATGGTACCGCTGAAAACGTCATCTTGTCCCGCAAAAAACAAGCCACCACACAGCATCACCAGCGAAAAAATAAAAAAGTTATAACTCGCAGAATAAAGCGATGCAAAAATAATTATTTTTTATATAAAATAGTTTTCATTGCATAAAACCGACAAAAACATAAAAAAACGACCTAAATGAGGTATCGCTGTAACCGTACTGACCCGAAGAATAAAACCGCTTTATCAATTTTACCGCACGCGGAACGGTGTAAACGCACCCCCCCCAAAAGAAATTCATGAAACGCTGGTTTTTGTTCATTCTGCGTCCCAAAAATCGGAATAAAAAGCGATCAAAAAATTTCACGTGCCCGAAAATGGTACCAATAAAAACGTCAACTCGTCCCGCAAAAAATAAGACCTCACATGACTCGGTGGGTCAAAATAAGGAAAAATTATAGCTCTCAATATGTGGTGATGCAAAAACTATTTTTACAATAAAAAGCGTCTTTTAGCGTGCGACAGCCGCCAAACATAAAAACCGCCATAAATACTAAATCAAACCCCCCGTTATCACCCCCTTAGTTAGGGAAAAATAATAAAATAAAAAAAATGTATTTATTTCCATTTTTCCATTAGGGTTAGGGCTAGGGTTAGGGCTAGGGGTGTGTTGGGGTAGGGTTGGGGTAGGGTTAGGGCTAGGGTTAGGGCTAGGGCTAGGGTTAGGGCTAGGGTTAGGGCTAGGGTTAGGGCTAGGGTTAGGGGAGTGTTGGGGTTCGGGTTGGAGTTAGAATTGGGGGTTTCCACTGTTTGGGCACATCAGGGGCTCTCCAAATGCATCATGGCGTCTGATCTCAATTCCAGCCAATTCTGAGTTGAAAAAGTCAAATGGTGCTCCTTCCCTTCCAAGCTCTGCTATGCGCCCAAACAGTGTTTTACCCCCACATGTAGGGTATCAGCCTACTCAGGACAAATTGCAAAACAATTTTTGGGGTCCAATTTCTCCTGTTACCCTTAGGAAAATAAAAAATTGGGGGCAAAAATATCATTTTTGTGGAAAAAAATGATTTTTTTATTTTCACATCCGAGTGTTATAAACTTCTGTGAAGCACTTGGGGGTTCAAAGTGCTCACCACACATCTAGATAAGTTCCGTGGGGGGTCTAGTGTCCAAAATGGGGTTACTTGTGGGGAGTTTCAATAGTTTAGGTACATCAGGGGCTCTCCAAACGCACATGACACCCGCAGACCATTCCATCAAAGTCTGCATTCCAAAACGTCACTGCTTCCCTTCCGAGCCCCGATGTGTGTCCATACAGTAGTTTTCTCCAACATATGGGGTGTCAGCGTACTCAGGACAAATTGGACAACAACTTTTGGGGTCCAATTTCTCCTGGTACCCTTGGGAAAATAAAAAAATGGTGACTAAAAGATCATGTTTGTGGAAAAAATACAAATTTTTTATTTTCACGCCCGGGCGTTGTAAACTTCTGTGAAGCACTGGGGGGTCAAAGTGCTCACCTCACATATAGATAAGTTCCTTAGGGGGTCTAGTTTACAAAATGGTGTCATTTGTGGGGGGTTTCCACTGTTTAGGTACATTAGGGGCTCTCCAAAGGCAACATGACACCCGCAGACCATTCCATCAAAGTCTGCATTCCAAAACGTCACTACTTCCCTTCCGAGCCCCGACGTGTGCCCATACAGTAGTTTTCTCCCACATATGGGGTAGCAGCGTACTCAGGACAAATTGGACAACAACTTTTGGGGTCCAATTTCTCCTGGTACCCTTGGGAAAATAAAAAAATGGTGACTAAAAGATCATGTTTGTGGAAAAAATACGAATTTTTTATTTTCACGCCCGGGCGTTGTAAACTTCTGTGAAGCACTGGGGGGTCAAAGTGCTCACCACACATCTAGATAAGTTCCTTGGGGGGTCTAGTTTACAAAATGGTGTCATTTGTGGGGGGTTTCCACTGTTTAGGTACATTAGGGGCTCTCCAAAGGCAACATGACACCCGCAGACCATTCCATCAAAGTCTGCATTCCAAAACGTCACTACTTCCCTTCCGAGCCCCGACGTGTGCCCATACAGTAGTTTTCTCCTACATATGGGGTAGCAGCGTACTCAGGACAAATTGGACAACAACTTTTGGGGTCCAATTTCTCCTGGTACCCTTGGAAAAATAAAAAAATGGTGACTAAAAGATCATGTTTGTGGAAAAAATACGAATTTTTTATTTTCACGCCCGGGCGTTGTAAACTTCTGTGAAGCACTGGGGGGGTCAAAGTGCTCACCACACATCTAGATAAGTTCCTTGGGGGGTCTAGTTTACAAAATGGTGTCATTTGTGGGGGGTTTCCACTGTTTAGGTACATTAGGGTCTCTCCAAAGGCAACATGACACCCGCAGACCATTCCATCAAAGTCTGCATTCCAAAACGTCACTACTTCCCTTCCGAGCCCCGACGTGTGCCCATACAGTAGTTTTCTCCCACATATGGGGTATCAGCATACTCAGGACAAATTGGACAACAACTTTTGGGGTCCAATTTCTCCTGGTACCCTTGGGAAAATAAAAAAATGGTGACTAAAAGATCATGTTTGTGGAAAAAATACGAATTTTTTATTTTCACGCCCGGGCGTTGTAAACTTCTGTGAAGCACTGGGGGGGTCAAAGTGCTCACCACACATCTAGATAAGTTCCTTAGGGGGTCTAGTTTCCAAAATGGTGTCATTTGTGGGGGGGTTCCACTGTTTTGGTACATCAGGAGTTTTCCAAACGCGACATGGTGTCCGATCTCAATTCCAGCCAAAAACGTCAAATGGCGCTGCTTCCCTTCCGAGCTCTGCCATGCGCCCAAATAGTGGTTTACCCCCACATGTGGGGTATCAGCGTACTCAGGACAAATTGCACAATAACTTTTATGGTCCTGTTACCCTTGGAAAAATAAGAATTGAGGGTGAAAAGATCATTTTTGTGGAAAAAATATGATTTTTTAATTGTATGGCTTTATGTTATAAACTTCTGTGAAGCCCATGGGGGTTCAAAGTTCTCACCACACATCTAGATAAGTTCCTTAGGGGGTCTAGTTTCCAAAATGGTGTCATTTGTGGGGGGTTTCCACTGTTTTGGTACATCAGGGGTTTTCCAAACGCGACATGGTGTCCGATCTCAATTCCAGCCAAAAACGTCAAATGGCGCTGCTTCCCTTCCGAGCTCTGCCATGCGCCCAAATAGTGGTTTACCCCCACATGTGGGGTATCAGCGTACTCAGGACAAATTGCACAATAACTTTTAGGGTCCTGTTACCCTTGGAAAAATAAGAATTGAGGGTGAAAAGATCATTTTTGTTGAAAAAATATGATTTTTTAATTGTATGGCTTTATGTTATAAACTTCTGTGAAGCCCATGGGGGTTCAAAGTTCTCACCACACATCTAGATAAGTTCCTTAGGGGGTCTATTTTCCAAAATGGTGTCATTTGTGGGGGGTTTCCACTGTTTTGGTACATCAGGGGTTTTCCAAACGCGACATGGTGTCCGATCTCAATTCCAGCCAAAAACGTCAAATGGCGCTGCTTCCCTTCCGAGCTCTGCCATGCGCCCAAATAGTGGTTTACCCCCACATGTGGGGTATCAGCATACTCAGGACAAATTGCACAATAACTTTTAGGGTCCTGCTACCCTTGGGAAAATAAAAATTGGGGTGAAAAGATCATTTTTGTGGAAAAAATATGATTTTTTAATTGTACCGCTGTACGTTATAAACTTCTGTAAAGCCCTTGTGGGTTCAAAGTTCTCACCACATATCTAGATAAGTTCCTTGGGGGGTCTAGTTTCCAAAATGGGGTCACTTGTAGGGGGTTTCCACTGTTTAGGTACATCAGGGACTCTCCAAACGTGACATGGCGTCCAATCTGAATTCCAGCCAATTTTGCATTGAAAAAGTCAAACGGCGCTCCTTCCATTCTGAGCTCTGCCATGCGCCGAAACAGTCGTTCCCCCCCACATATCAGGTATCTGCGTACTCAGGACAAATTGCACAATAACTTTTGCAGTTCAATTTCTCCTGTTACCCTTGGTAAAATAAAAAAAATTGAACCTGAAGTATTTTTTTTATGAAAAAAAGTTAGATGTTCATTTTTTTTTAAATATTCAAAAAAATTCCTGTGACACACCTAAAGGGTTAATAAACTTCTTGAATGTGGTTTTGAGCACCTTAAGGGGTGCAGTTTTTAGAATGGTGTCACTTTTGGGTATTTTCTATCATATAGACCCCTCAAAGTGGCTTCAAATGTGATGTGGTCCTAAAAATAAAATGGTGTTGTAAAAATGAGAAATCGCTGGTCAACTTTTAACCCTTATAACTTCCTAACAAAAAAAAATTTTGGTTCCAAAATTGTGCTGATGTAAAGTAAACATGTGGGAAATGTTAGTTATCAAGTTTTTTGTGTGCCGTATCTCTGTGATTTAAGGGCATAAAAATTCAAAGTTGGAAAATTGCGAAATTTTCAAAATTTTCGCCAAATTTCCGTTTTTCTCACAAATAAACGCAAGTTATTTGAACGAAATGTTACCACAAACATGAAGTACAATATGTCACGAGAAAACAATGTCAGAATCACCGGTATCCATGGAAGCGTTCGAGAGTTATGACCTCATAAAGGTACAGTGGTCAGAATTGTAAAAATTGGCCCGGTCATGAACGTGCAAACCACCCTTGGGGGTGAAGGGGTTAAAGAGATGAGTCCGTTCTAAGGCCGTGGCCCTAAGTGAAGTGGAATAGATCATGAAATATGGTACTTTTAAGCTACGCAATCTCTATTTAATATCCAACTTTGCTCTCCTCCACTGGACCTCTGATAGAAATACACATTATATATGGGAACTTTGGCTCTATCAATCGTAAGAGCAGGGTGCTATCGAGCTGTGTGCAGAATGGAGTCAATCATGGAAAAGCTTGATCAGGATGGGATGCCATAGAGCACATGGAGGCACTGGGTAAGCAGGAACCCTGTGGGCACATTCTATTTCAAAGATAGGAGAGAGGGCATCTTTGCCAATTGTGTTGATTATCCAGGATTCAAAAACACTCTACAGGATTGTATGTCTTAGCTCTATCAGGAACTCCAAATAATTGTAGATGATTTATGTGGAGCCTGTTTTCTAGATCATCTGTTTAGTCCATATGGAAGGTAAAAATAGCTAATAGTTAAAAACGAGCTCCAAACAGTGTCTCTGGAGATTTGTGGACTGTCTTTTTACAGCACTTTAAATGGACTGACCTATGGACTTGCACATTACAGTAAAAAGTGGTTACTGTTTACTTTTCTGTGCCAAATGTGAATTTGAAACTTACGCCTGCGAATTTTTAATAAATGAAGGAGAATTTTGTGTTACAATGCTCACCTGGTGAGGTGGATTTTTTAAGCCAGAGGTCAAAATCATCAGTATGAACCAATGGAGATGATACAGTGGAAATGGGCAGCACTAGGATCAGCAAGGACAAGGACAGCAGTGTATACAGGAAAGTAGGTGGGCAAATGAAGCTGGAAGCAGTAGATCCAGCTGAAGGGCAGTTTCACACAGGACCAGCTGAGAATATATGCAATCAGATATCAAGCAGCACAGATACGATCAACCACATGAATAGCAGAGGCATATATTTAATTAGAATCTCACAGCGGGGTTAGGGTTATCCACAGGAATAGCAGAAACATAAATGCAATCAGCAACTTTACGCAGGGATATGGTAAACCACAAGAATAGTAGCAACTAGTGTTGAGCATTCCGATACCGCAAGTATCGGGTATCGGCCGATACTTGCTGTATCGGAATTCCGATACCGACTTCCGATATTTTTTCAATATCGGAATTCGGCATCGGAATCGGAAGTTCAAAGTTGATTGACAGCCTGACGTCATCATGATGCGCGGTGTGTGCGCGTCATGATGCGCCGTCATTTCGGGCCTTCCGGGGGTCTCTGCCGGCCTGCCGGGGGGCTGTGTGGACTGCCCGGGGTCTGTACCGGCCTGCCGGGGGGCTGTGCCGGCCTGCCGGTGGTCTGTGCACCCTGTGGGGGTCTGTACCGGCCTGCCGGGGGGCTGTGCCGGCCTGCCGGTGGTCTGTGCACCCTGTGGGGGTCTGTACCGGCCTGCCGGGGGGCTGTGCCGGCCTGCCGGGGGGCTGTGCTGATGTCCGGGGGTCTGTGCAAGCATCGTCCGATGGGACTACAAGTCCCATCTGGCGATGCCTGCTACCATGACAGTGATTGACACATTAGCCAATGATGGGACAGTAGTAGTCCCATCATCCGGCTAATGTGTTGTTAAAAAAAAAAAAAAAAAATACTACATACATACTACATGCATGCTACATACATACTACATGCTACATACATACTACATGCTACATACATACCACATATATACTACATGCATGCTACATACATACTACATATATACTACATACATACTACATATATACTACATATATACTACATGCATGCTACATACATACTACATATATACTACATACATACTACATATATACTACATACATGCTACATACATACTGCATGCTACATACATACTACATGCTACATACATACTACATACATACTACATACATACTACATACATACTACATATATACTACATACATACTACATATATACTACATACATGCTACATACATACTGCATGCTACATACATACTACATATATACTACATACATACTACATACATACTACATGCATGCTACATACATACTACATGCTACATACATACTACATATATACTACATGCATGCTACATACATACTACATGCTACATACATACTACATATATACTACATACATGCTACATACATACTGCATGCTACATACATACTACATGCTACATACATACTACATATATACTACATACATACTACATATATACTACATACATACTACATATATACTACATACATGCTACATACATACTGCATGCTACATACATACCACATACATACTACATACATACTACATACATACTACATGCTACATACATACTACATATATACTACATGCATGCTACATACATACTACATGCTACATACATACCACATACATACTACATACATGCTACATACATACTACATATATACTACATACATACTACATACTACATACATACTACATGCATGCTACATACATACTACATACATACTACATGCATGCTACATGCATGCTACATACATACTACATGCTACATACATACCACATGCATACTACATACATACATACTACATATATACTACATGCATGCTACATACATACTACATGCTACATACATACCACATACATACTACATACATGCTACATGCTACATACATACTACATATATACTACATGCATGCTACATACATACTACATATATAATACATGCATGCTACATACATACTGCATGCTACATGCATGCTACATACATACTACATACATACTACATGCTACATACATACCACATATATACTACATACATACAATACATTCATACAATACATACATAGACATACAGTACATATAACATAGAGTAACATACTTACCAATACTTGTCACATTGTTCCCCGAAGCCATTGTCTTTTCCGGAATAAATATTAACATAACAAACCACAAAAATACTCACCCACGATCTGAAGCAGTCCACGAGTGTGTCCCACGACGATCTTGGGTAGAGAACTGCAGCATCAGCTGATGCCGCCGTTCTCTACGGGCTGCAGGAATCCAATGACGGAAGGTAGGTATCCTTCCACACTGTATTCCTCTGCCACTTAAAAAAAAAAAAGTCCCTAGTCTCACTTTATGCCATTGCTGCGTGGGAAATTCCCACACAGCAATGGCATAAAGTGAGACTAGGGACTTTTTTTTTTTTTTAAGTGGCAGAGGAATACAGTGCGGAAGGATACCTACCTTCCGTCATTGGATTCCTGCAGCCCGTAGAGAACGGCGGCATCAGCTGATGCTGCAGTTCTCTACCCAAGATCGTCGTGAGACACACTCGTGGACTGCTTCGGATCGTGGGTGAGTATTTTTGTGGTTTGTTATGTTAATATTTATTCCGGAAAAGACAATGGCTTCGGGGAACAATGTGACAAGTATTGGTAAGTATGTTACTCTATGTTATATGTACTGTATGTCTATGTATGTATTGTATGAATGTATTGTATGTATGTAGTATATATGTGGTATGTATGTAGCATGTAGTATGTATGTAGTATGTATGTAGCATGCATGTAGCATGCAGTATGTATGTAGCATGCATGTAGTATGTATGTAGTATATATGTAGTATGTATGTAGCATGCATGTAGTATATATGTAGTATGTATGTAGTATATATGTAGTATGTATGTTGCATGTAGTATTTATGTAGTATGAATGTAGCATGTATGTAGTATGCATGTTGTATGTATGTAGCATGCATGTAGTATATATGTAGTATGTATGTAGTATTTATGTAGTATGAATGTAGCATGTATGTAGTATGTAGTATGAATGTAGCATGTATGTAGTATGCATGTTGTATGTATGTAGCATGCATGTAGTATATATGTAGTATGTATGTAGTATATATGTGGTATGTATGTAGCATGTAGTATGTATGTAGTATGTATGTAGCATGCATGTAGCATGCAGTATGTATGTAGCATGCATGTAGTATGTATGTAGTATATATGTAGTATGTATGTAGCATGCATGTAGTATATATGTAGTATGTATGTAGTATATATGTAGTATGTATGTTGCATGTAGTATTTATGTAGTATGAATGTAGCATGTATGTAGTATGCATGTTGTATGTATGTAGCATGCATGTAGTATATATGTAGTATGTATGTAGTATTTATGTAGTATGAATGTAGCATGTATGTAGTATGTAGTATGAATGTAGCATGTATGTAGTATGCATGTTGTATGTATGTAGCATGCATGTAGTATATATGTAGTATGTATGTAGTATTTATGTAGTATGAATGTAGCATGTATGTAGTATGTAGTATGAATGTAGCATGTATGTAGTATGCATGTTGTATGTATGTAGCATGTATGTAGCATGTAATTTTTTTTTTTTTATTTTTTTTTTACATTCAACACATTAGCCGGATGATGGGACTACTACTGTCCCATCATTGGCTGATGTGTCAATCACTGTCATGGTAGCAGGCATCGCCCGATGGGACTTGTAGTCCCATCGGACGATGCCTGCACAGACCCCCGAAGCCTGCACAGACCACCGGCAGGCCGGCACATCCCCCCGGCAGGCCGGCACAGCCCCCCGGAGCCTGCACAGACCACCGGCAGGCCGGCACAGCCCCCCGGCAGGCCGGCACAGCCCCCCGGAGCCTGCACAGACCACCGGCAGGCCGGCACAGCCCCCCGGCAGGCCGGCACAGCCCCCCGGAGCCTGCACAGACCACCGGCAGGCCGGCACAGCCCCCCGGCAGGCCGGCACAGCCCACCGGAGCCTGCACAGCCCCCCGGCAGGCCGGCACAGACCACCGGAGCCTGCACAGACCCCCTGGCAGGCCGGCACAGCCCCCCGAAAGGCCCGTACAGACCCCAGAGAGGCTGTACAAGGCAAAAACAGGGTTTTTCTTATTCCGATACCGGAAGTCCCATAGACTTGAATGGGACTTCCGGTATCGGAATCGGCGATACCGATACTTTTTTTAAAGATCGGCCGATCCATTCCGATCCGATACTTTGAAGTATCGGACGGTATTGCTCAACTCTATTAGCAACCTATATACCATCAAGTACGTATGTGATCTTAAATTACTCAGATGTAAATTCAGTAGTCTGAGAGACAAACATTATTATCTTTATGTTGACTTTTAAATTTGTGTCATTCTTTGGTTAGTCAAGAAACACAGACCATTGATCATATGAGCCTTTAACATTGACTCGTGAGTTGACGTTTGTTAAAGTATATTATGTTGTTATCTTAGATCACGGGGCACAACGTAATTGAACAATAGATGTTTGTTAATACCGTATGTTGTTTACGCATTGTCCAGGCTAGCTAGTTTGTTGACCTGCAAAATGGAGAAGGACAAACTATGCAGATTGATTAAATACTCGAACAATGAGATGACTTGATCCACAGAAATGGGTATAAAAAGGGACTTTCTATCCTTCTGAAAGGATTAGAGACTCTTTATATAACCACAGCCAGGAATACGCTACAGGACAGCAACCAGGACATCATGGCTTCATCACAAGGGACACAGATTTGACATTTTACAGGTTGCCAGCTTAAGGGACCATGGACCCAGCTGAAGCAATACAGACCTTCTCTATTGACCATCACTGAACCCATGGATACATTTTGGGGAAGCCAGGATTTGGACCCACTGGTCACCTGAGCCCCATGGATACATTTGGGGAAGTCAGGATTGGATCCAACTGGTCACCAGGCTCCATGAAGATGTTCAGATAAATAAGGTTGTGAACATCCGGTCACCTGTTAAAGGACAACCTATTAAAATCAGCTAAGCTAGTATGTATCCATTAACAGGATATTAATGGGTAATCTAATCCTCTGGATTTATATCTGATAGCCTTCATAGTACTTATTTATTAAAGGAAATTGGTGCGTCCGCTACCACTATCCTCATTTAGAGTTTATACATACTTCAATAGCTAGCAACTAAAATAACTACTAGGCCTCCCTGAAATGTTTCACCAGCTAAATTGGCTACATCAGGGTATCAGGCTGGACTGAGCAAGCATATGGGTAACAAGATCTTTTAAAAGACTTGGTATGATGTCATCAGACAGAGATAAATCAAGGTCAACAAATCAGAGCACTCAAATCATTACACCAATCACAGCTAATATTGCTAAACAGACAGGGGTCAAATATTGCAAAAAATTCCTTAGTGTTGTTCTTAGGGGCTTAAATATATCGCTAGGAATACTCTTATAACATTCATAGTTGAATTCTTACTTAACATTGAAAGTGCATATCAACATCACCTACAGTCATGTGTTAAAGTTTAGGCACCCCTATTAATGTTAACCTTTTTTCTTTATAACAATTTTGGTTTTTGCAACAGCTATTTCAGTTTCATATATCTAATAACTGATGGACTCAGTTATATTTCTGGATTCAAATGAGGTTTATTGTACTAACAGAAAATGTGCAATCTGCATTTAAACAAAATTTGACCGGTGCAAAAGTATGGGCACCTCAACATGAAAGTGACATTAATATTTTATAGATCCTCCTTTTGCAAAAATAACAGCCTCTAGTCATTTCCTGTAGCTATTAATGAGTTCCTGGATCCTGGATGAAGGTATTTGTGACCATTCCTGTTTACAAAACAATTCCAATTCAGTTAAGTTTGATGGTCGCCGAGCATGGACAGCCCGCTTCAAATCATCCCACAGATGTTCAATGATATTCAGGTCTGGGGACTGGGATGGCCATTCCAGAACATTGTAATTGTTCCTCTGCATGAATGCCTGAGTAGTATTTGGAGCGGTGTTTTGGATCATTGTCTTGCTGAAATATTCATCCCCTGTGTAACTTCAACTTCGTCACTGATTCTTGCACATTGTTGTCAATAATCTGCTGATACTGAGTTGAATCCATGCGACCCTCAACTTTAACAAGATTCCCGGTGCCGGCATTTACCACACAGCCCCAAAGCATGATGGAACCTCCACCAAATTTTACTGTGGGTAGCAAGTGTTTTTCTTGGAATGCTGTGTTTTTTAGCCTCCATGCATAACGCCTTTTTGTATGACCAAACAACTCAAGCTTTGTTTCATCAGTCCACAGGACCTTCTTCCAAAATGTAACTGGCTTGTCCAAATGTGCTTTTGCATACCTCAGGCGTGCTTGCAGAAACGGCTTCTTTCGCATCACTCTCCCATACAGCTTCTCCTTGTGCGCTGTATTGTTGACCGATGCACAGTGACACCATCTGCAGCAAGATGATGCTGCAGGTCTTTGGAGGTGGTCTGTGGATTGTCCTTGATTGTTCACACCATTCTTCTTCTCTGCCTTTCTGATATTTTTCTTGGCCAGCCACTTCTGGGCTTAACAAGAACTGTACCTGTGTTCTTCCATTTCCTTACTATGTTCCTCACAGTGGAAACTGACAGGTTAAATCTCTGAGACAACTTTTTACATCCTTCCCCAGAATAGCTATGTTGAATAATCTTTGTTTTCTGATCATTTGAGAGTTGTTTTGAGGAGCCCATGATGCCACTCTTCATAGGAGAATCAAATAGGAGAACTACTTGCAAGTAGCCACCTTAAATACCTTTTCTCATGATTTGATACACCTGGCTATGAAGTTCAAAGCTCAATGAGGTTACAAAACCAATTTAGTGCTTCAGGAAGTCAGTAAAAAGTAGTTAGGAGTGTTCAAATCAAGAAAATGATAAGGGTGCCCATACTTTTGCACCGGTCAAATTTTGTTTAAATGCAGATTGCACATTTTCTGTTAGTACAATAAACCTCATTTGAATCCAGAAATATAACTGAGTCCATCAGTTATTAGATATATGAAACTGAAATAGCTGTTGCAAAAACCAAAATTGTTATAAAGAAAAAAGGTTAACATTAATAGGGGTGCCCAAACTTTAACATATGACTGTATTTAGGAAACAAAAATAACTCTGCTCCTTCCCCGTGTCAGTTCCAGGTGCTTGTTGCTGGGGTACTCCCACCGTTTGCACCAATCGCCACCTTCCACATCATGTACGATGATTGGCAGCATAAGTTACACACCTATTGCTTCCGGAGGTCTCCCGTGACCCTGAGCTCGCATGCGCACTCATCTCCAGACAGGACAATGCTAGAAGTTAACTGCACATGTCATCTTAATGAAAGTCACAATTGCACAAAAAAGCAATGTAATTCTAATTCACTACATCAGTGATATCATTCATAAAGGGGAGAGTAGACTATCACTTGGTGAATTAAAGGTATATACATGGATACCGGCTTACAAGAAATCAAATAACAAATAAATCCGGTATAAACAACACATTTGTGAAGCTAGTCACTTCTCACGGCCAAGACATGAGTAAGAGTGGTTAAAGAGTCCAAGGTCAGAAGCCAGGAAGGTAAATCATAAACAGAAGGAAGAGACAAAAGCATATTCAGGTAACGTTCTGAGGTCAGAGTTCCAGGAGGATAACAGATCAGAGCTGAAGGGGTTAAACCGACGGATAGTCAGAACGAGGTCCAAGGTCAGGCAACAGATCAAGCATACAGAACTCAAGGCACAGGAAAGCACAAACCTCAAAGGCTGAATGTACGTCTGGCAGAGTTCTGGGAGACACACCTCAGTTAAGAAGTATGGTAATCAACTGGAATAATGAACACATGGTGACAGCCGACACTTCAGTCTCAGATTGGATAACTGAGCCGTCAATCAACACATTGACAGCTCAGCATGCCTCTGTGCCAGAATGAATGGCAAAGCTGTCAATAAAAGTACCGACAGCTTCAACACACCCCTATACCAGATTGGATGGCCGAGCTGTCAGTAACTGCATCTCAGACACACCGAGGGGTGGAACCAAGACAGTACCCCCTCTTCTAGGGGAACCAATGGACCCCCAGGATTCCCAGGAAAGTTTAGATGGAAGGCACTGACTAACAGATTGGCCTTCACATCTCGAGAAGGGACCCAGGATCTTTCCTCTGGTCCGTATTCCCTCCAGTGGATGAGGTACTGGAGGGGATTATGGACCCTCTGAGAATCCACAACCCTCTGAACCCCATACTTCAGGCCACCGTCTAATGAAAGTGGAGGAGGCGGGGATGAGGGATATAATGCAGAACAGACATACTCCTTTAATAGGGATTTATGGAATATGTTAGGGATGCAAAAGAATGGAGGAAGCTTTAATGTAAATGCCACAGGATTGAAAATAAATTTTTTTACCCAAATTTGCCGACGGCACTTTAAGTTTAATGTTTCTGGAAGACAACCAAACCTTATCCCCAATCTTTAAAACCAGACCCACTGAACGTCTTCTATCGGCCTTTTGTTTTTGGTGAATCTGGGCAATCCCAATATTCTTTTGAACCTCCCTCCAGACATCCCCAAGTCTCTTTAAGGCAACCTCCACCCCAGGGCATTCAGAACTAATTCTAGAAAACTCACCAAAATGGGGATGAAAGCCATGATTACAGAAGAACGGTGAGGTTCCGGTAGATTGATTTACTCTACTGTTAAAAGCAAACTCAGCGAGAGGTAAAAAGGAAGACCAGTCCTCCTGTCACGCTGCCACAAAGCACCTTAAAATTTGTTCCAATGATTGATTTGTCCTCTCAGTCTGACCATTGGTTTCAGAGTGATAAGCAGATGAAAATGACAAGTCAATCCCTAATTTAGTGCAAAAAGCTCTACAAAATGTAGAGACAAATTGTACTCCCCTATCGGACACAATGTTTAGAGAGATCCCATGTAACCTTACAATATGAGAAATAAACAATCTGGAGAGTGTCTCTCCATTAGGTAATCCTGACAAAGGAACAAAATGAGCTTCTTTGTTGAATCGATCAATTACCACCCCAAATAGCAGTCGTCCCATCAGACAGAAGCAAATCTGTAATGAAATCCATGGACAAATGAGTTCATGGTCTTTCTGGAATAGGCAATGGAGCCAATTCCCCAACCAGCCGGCTATGACTGACTTTGGTGACTGCGCATACTTCACAAGCAGATAAAAAATCTAAATATCATTATGCATGGACGGCCACCAAAAAAGTCTAGCAATTGCTTTCCTTGGGGCAGTAACCCCAGGATGTCCACTTAAAATGGAATCGTGAAATTCCTTTAACACCCACAATCTTAGGAACACAGGCACAAATAATTTGGACCCTGGGGAAGTGGAAGGAACCAATAACTGGGCTTTACGAATCTCCTCTTCCAGCTCCGAGGTTAACATAGACACCACAATACCCTGAGGAATAATGGAGGATGGAGGTTCTGGAGGAGAAACGGAATCTAGACTACGAGATAAAGCATCAACTTTCACATTCTTAGATCCTGGCCTGAATGTAATAGAAAAATTAAACCGAGAGAAAAACAAGGATAACGGATCAAAGCTGAAGGGAATAAACAGATGGATGGTCAGAATGAGGTCCAAGGTCAGGCAACATCTCAAGCATACAGAACTGAAGGCACAGGAATGCACAAACCTCACAGACTGAATGCACGTCTGGCAGAGTGCTGGAAGACACAGCTCAGCTAACAAGCATTGCAATTAACTGGAATAATGAACACATGGAGTCAGCTGATGCCTCACAGTTTCAGATTGGATAGCTGAGCTGTCAATCAATACATTGACAACTCAGCATGCCCCTGTACCGACAGCTTCAACACACATCTATACCAGATTGGACAGCTGAGCTGTTAGTAACTGCAACCCAGACCTACTGAGGGGTGGAACCATGTTAACATTGTTGCTCGATTCACTCGATACGTAAGTAAAATGGTAAAGGTATATCTCAAAACATCATCTGGATATTCATATCAATACACAGTGGAATGTAACCAGAAGGTAACAAATAAAGTACAGTAATATCTACGATCTAATATCTTCATTTATATTGTCTCTATATATTCAACACTCATAATATACCTTCACTAACATTTTACTACCCGCAGAAACCATTATCTCATGACTGTATCACAAAGCAGAAAAGTAATAAACATTGCACAAGACGTCCTTCAATAGTTATTATTAATTCCAGGCAGGAAGAATTTATACACTGCGTGCAGAATTATTAGGCAAGTTGTATTTGAGAGGATTCTTTTTATTATTGAACAACAACTATGTTCTCAATCAACCCAAAAGACTCATAAATATCAAAGTTTAATATTTTTGGAAGTTGGAGTGGGTTTTTGTTAGATTTGGCTATCTTAGGAGGATATCTGTTTTTTCAGGTAACTATTACCGTGCATAATTATTAGGCAACTTAATAAAAACCAAATATATAGCCATGTCACTTGTTTATTTTCACCAGGTAGACCAATATAACACAAAATTTAGAAATAAACATTTCTGACATTCAAAAACAAAAGAAAATCAGTGACCAATATAGCCACCTTTCTTTACGATGACAGTCAAAAGCCTTCCATCCATAGATTCTGTCAGTGACTCTTGATGGGCCAGATAGATGGGCCCGAGGCTGGATCAGTAAAGGGCAAAGAGCTCCTCTTCGACTCAGACGCCAGCAAGGTGGTGGTGGGGTACTGGTATGGGCTGGTATCATCAAAGATGTACTTGTGGGACCTTTTCGGGTTGAGGATGGAGTGAAGCTCAACTCCCAGACCTACTGCCAGTTTCTGGAAGACATCTTCTTCAAGCAGTGGTACAGGAAGAAGTCGTAATAATTCAAGAAAAACATGATTTTCATGCAGGACAATGCTCTATCACATGCATCCAAATACTCCACAGTGTGGCTGGCCAGTAAAGGTCTAAAAGAAGAAAAAATAATGACATGGCCCCCTTGTTCACCTGATCTTAACCCCATAGAAAACCTGTGTTCCCTCATAAAATGTGATACACACCCCCTTGATGGGAGATAGGTGGCTGGCCAGTCCCGCCCAGCTGTCCGGCCAACTCTGTAAGTCCAGCCTCTTATAAGCTAAACAAAGCTCTTGGAACTACAAGTCCCAGAGCAACATTTCAGGCTTACAGCAGAGAGGACCTCCTCCTCTGTGACACATACTGGCCATTCACAACAACGCCGGTCACTGTCTCACAACTGATACAAAATCAGAAAATAACTGTGAATCACCATCCCACAAAATTAAAACATCATCTATATATCTACCCCAAAATAAAATATGACTGGTATAAAAAATCAAATCCTCACAGAAAATGTGTACATCCTTCCACCACCCCAAAAATAAATTAGCAAAAGTTGGTGCACAAGAAGTACCCATAGCGGTACCCTTCACCTGATGGTAGAAGTTACCGCCAAAGGTAAAAAAAAATTGTGAGTAAGTACAAAACGTAGAAGTGAACATAAAAATAAGTTGTCTACCTTTGGTGGAAAGAAAATGTGATACAGCTGTGATTCCTACCTCATGATCTATATTGCTATAGAGAGCTTCAATATCTAGACTTATGAGAATGGTGGTATCAGGGACACTTAAATCCTTCAATTTAAGGACCATGTCCTTTGTATCTTGAGATATCTAAAGAACATCTTAATATCTTGTTAACCTCTGGTTACATTCCACTGTGTATTGACATGAATATCCAGATGATGTTTTGAGATATACCTTTACCATTTTACTTACGTATTGAGTGAATCGAGCACCAATGTGTAGTTTATACCTGGGTTATTTGTTATAAGATTTTTTGTAAACCGTTATCCTTGGATATACCTTTAATTCACCAAGTGATAGGGTACTCTCCCCTTTTAAGAATGATATGACTGTTGTAGTGATTTAGAATTACAATGCTTTTCTGCGCAATCGCGACTTTCATTAAGATGACATGCGCAGTTAACTTCTAGCATTGTCCTGTCTGGAGATGAGTGCGCATGCGCACTTAGGGTCACAGGGGACCTCCAAAAGCAATAGGTATGTATCTTATGCTGGCGGTCACCATACATGATGTGAAAGGTGACAATTGGTGCAAACTGTGGGAGTACACCAACAAGGGCACCCGGAACTGATGCGGGGAAGGTGCAGAGTTATTTTTGTTCTCCGAATAGGTCATGTTGATATGCGCTTTCAACGTTAAGTAAGAATTCATCTATGAATGTTATATGAGTATCTCTAGCAATGGATTTAAGCTCCTAAAAACATCACTAAGGATTTTTTTTGCAAAATTTGACCACGGTCTGTTTAGTAATGCTAGCTGTGATTGTTGTAATGATTTGAGAGCTCTGATTTGTTGACCGTGATTTGTCTCTGTCTAATGACATCATACCAAGTCTTTTAAAAGATCTCCTTACCCATATGCTTGCTCAGTCTAGCCTCATACTATGATGAAGCCAGTTTAGCTGGTGAAACATGCTGGGGAGGCCTAGGAGTTATTTTAGTTGCTAGCTAGTAGAGTATGTATAAACTTTGAATGAGGATGCTGGTAGCGGCCGCATCAATTTCCTTTAATAAATAAATAATATAAAGGATACCAGATGTAAATCCAGAGGATTAGATAGATTACTCATTAATATCCTGTTAATGGATACACATTAGCTTAGCTGATTGTAATAGTTTGTCCTTTAATATTTTGATTAAAAGTTATATTTTATTAAAATCTTTAGTTACGGTCTAATTGCTTATGGCAAACTGTTAATTATTGTGCTTACCCTATGTTAATTTGAACAGCATTTGCTGTGCATCCGGTCACCTGGTCATGTGCCTTAATGGACTTTCAGCTTCGTAAACTTGTCATTACCTCCTCTCTGTCGGTGTCACAGGTGGGGATAGTCGGCCTTGGATGCCCCGCAGTTGCAGCTGCTCTAATCCCGGCAAGTCAGCGGAAGGGTGAGACTCTGTAATTTTGCACCATCTTGGGTATTTTGCTATTGTCTTTTTTGTGATTCGATGAAGTATTGATACACTGTTTTACCCTCACCCTGTGTTTTCTGAGTAGTATTAAGCCCACTATAAAAAGGAGAGTGGGTATTCAGTGGGATGAGACCTGGTCCATGCAGTCCTGGGCCAGCAGACGAAACCACTCACTGACCACCTGTGTTTCCACAACGTTGATAGCAAAAAGCAGTTACTTGTAGCTTGATTAAGAAGAGCAATTGGAATTGCTGGACTGAGCTGGGAAGTAGTAGATAGATTCTGGGAAGCAATCAGGCGCGGCAGGGATGATATTAGCCAGCTGGTTAAAGCAAAATGTAGAGGAAAATAAGGCTAAATCCATGTGGTAGCAAGCTGCTATACTTTCCTGAAGTAAATTTCTTTAGTAAATTTATTTCAGCCTAATCCAGCCATAAAAAGCTTTGTGGGAAAAAAAAACAAGATATCCTCTGAAAATAAGCCATATCCCAACTTTCAGAGCAACAAATAACATAAGACCCTGTCTTATTTTTTGGGAAGCGCAGTACATTTATTTTTTTCTACCCTTTTGTACAAAGAGCAATAAAAAAAAAAAACATGAAAATTGCTAACTGTAAAAAAATTGGATAGTGAAGCAATAATGAACATAAAATTTGTAAGTCAATCTTTGTATAGCTGGGGCTGTCTGCTGAGGTCTTGTACAAATAGGAGCTACATATGATTAGAGGATGCATTTTATGACATTTGTGTATATACTGCAGGCCACAAACAAAAACAAACTCACCAAATTACAAAAAACTTTGGGTTTTGACCCTATTATAATAATAAAGAGGCATAATGAAGATGATGAGAGCTGTTCTTTGCAGATGTGAAGCTCTTCAACAGTAGACAGAGTCACCTTAAGCCCTCCAAAGCTCTAGTGCTTTTTACACTCACAAGTGCCACTTAGATTGAAATACATCCTCCACGAACATTATGGAAAAAGAATAGAAATCAATGCTGCTCAAGAGATATAATGGGTTTCATATCCTCATACTCCTTAATGTGACTAATGAAGGCCAAGGGATATCTGTCCGTGTTCCGTATTATTTCCATACACAAAATAGCACTTTTTAAAGGCTGCTAAATCCAATATACTCTCTTGTTGAGACTTCATTTGAGGGCTTTCTAATGAGTGATACATCAACTATGGCAATCTCATCATACGCACGTTGCAATTAAATTCTCTTTCTTCATGAAAATATACATTAAGAACCAGTTGCCAATTTATTACCTACAAAGTTTAAGAAGATAGTTTGTCTTTCATGTGTCATTTGATTCTACATATCACGTTTCTTGTAAAGAAAGAAAAAAAAACATTGGATATTATCGGATAGTGATTGTAAAAAACAAGCCGTTTTCAAAATTAACTGCAGATTTTTTTAAATGTTACCACTCTTCTTTTGTTTACATTCATTGTCTACGAGACTGACCACCACTGCTGTCTAACTTGCAAGAGCTGCACTTAAGCCTGACAGGATTAAAGGGAACCTGTAAGCAGAAATATGCACAATATCCTACAGTGTCAGGTCGGCAACGTTATACTGATTAAAATGGTAACTTGGTTGATGAAATCCGAATTGTGGTTGTTGTTTAATCCTTATTTTCAATTATGAGTTAATGAAATGCTCATGCTCCGGGGCGGCCTGTGGCGGGCGGGGGTCTTCACGTGGTGCTCTGATTAGGTATTCATAATGCAGTCACTCAGCGACCTACCCCCTAGTTTACATAATAAATAATGTATATGTATTGAAAAAAAAATCACCTGCAGCAGGCAGATGCTGATCGCTGATGCTACTATGCAGGCGCCGGTGGCGTCATCTTGAAAAAAAAAATCCTCCTCCAAGATAGTGTGCCGGCGCATGCACAGTAGCAGCTTTTCTGGGGTCCCCTGTAAAATCAAGGTTACGGCAAGCAACCTTGCCGATATGTTTAATCAAGAGAATATCACAGTTCTATTGAATGCTTTATGCATAGCTGCTAGCCCCTAGAAGTCATGAATAATGATGAAACACGTAGGGCTTGACCTATACATTAGGATTTTACTCACTCATGTGCCAGCAACTTAACTTAATAAGGATCTGCAATCTTCATTGAATTAGCGATATCTGCTGGGCGTATATCTGCTTACACAACCAATGCAGAAAAGAGTCTTTTTTGCTATAATACTGACTAGCATTTATTAGAACCTCTAAAATACAGCGTATTGCTGTTACCACCTCTCTGTTTCGAACTTTGTTAGGAGAGTGACGACATACATCCATTATGCATAGGTGCCTAATGAAAGGGCATACTAAAAATATTATAGCGATAGTCCCATCTAAAATACAGTGTGTTGCTGTTAACAAAATCTCCATTATCTAATACCTATTTGCAGTTTAGCTTATACAGTGTGTCTAGTAATATTGTGACACAATGCCTATTAGGGAAAATACATAAGGTAATTGAATTGATAGTATTTATAAAACCAAGTCTGCTATTGTTGCTAATCTGAATGTCTGCATATAAATAAAGAAGGAAAATCTGTTGTTGCTAATATTAAATCATGTTCACTCTCTAACTGACTCATCTAGTGGTTTAACACATATTATCATCTATTGTGTTACATAAGATCTGTTGCTATCTAGACTCAAGCTATAGATCCTGAAAGATATACCATTAATAAACTGTGGTTAATCCGGCACGTTTGCATGTTCTGACATTGGGCGAAATAGTACGCCAATGTTCGACTCCCTCCCTTTGATGTGGGCTCCAGCATTGAACCCACATCTTTTCCAGCACATGTTTTAAACAGCTGACATGTGCCTCTAACAGCTGCGGGTGGAATTGCGATCCACCCGCGGCATTTAACTTGCGCTTCCTGCAAGAGCGCAGGAAATCCCGCCCATCGGTGACCACCGTCACATGATCGCAGGTGTCAAGCAGACCTCTATGGTTGTCATTGCCGGATTGCTATGAGCGCCGCCCGGTGGTCGGCACTCATAGCAAGTGAGTAATTTTGCTACATACAGGAGAGCTGATCGGACAACTGCAGCTGCTAGTTTCCCATGGAGACTATTGAAGCATGCAAAAAGTAAAAAAAAGTTTTAAAAAATATAAAAAAATTTAAAAATATATAAAAGTTCAAATCACCCCCTTTCGCCCCATTCAAAATAAAGCAATAAAAAAATTCAAACACACACATATTTGTTATCGCCGAGATCAGAATTGCCCGATCTATCAATATAAAAAAAAATAACCCGATCGCATAACGAGAAAAAAATTCAAAACTAATTTACCAGAATTAAGTTTTTTTGGTCACTGCAACATTTCAGTAAAATGCAATAACGGGTGATCAAATGATCGTATCTGCACCAAAGTGGCATCAATAAAAAATGTCAGCTTGGCACGCAAAAAATAAGCCCTCACCCAACCTGAGATCATGAAAAATGGAGAGTCTACAGGTATCGGAAATTGGCACAATTTTTTTTATTTTTAACAAACTTTGGAATTTTTTTCACAACTTAAATAAAAAAGGAACCTAGACATGTTTAGTGTCTATGAACTTGAAATGACCTGGAGAATGATAATGGCAGGTCAGTTATAGCATTTAGTGAACACTGTAAAAAAAATCTGTGGGATTGCACTTTTTTGCAATTTCACCGCGTTTTGAATTTTTTTCCCGTTTTCAAGCAGATGAAATGGTAAAATCAATTGTGTTGTTCAAAAGTACAACTCGTCCCGCAAAAAACAAGCCATCACATGGCCATTTTCACCAAAAAATAAAAATGTTATGGCTCTGGGAAGAAGGGGAGCAAAAAATTAAAATGCAAAACCAAAATTACCTCTTGTCGTTAAGGGGTGAAACTTTACAATTGCACAGCATATTTTTAAACATTATTATTAAAAGTTATGTCTTATTATTTTTTCTCACTCCAATTGGATTAATTTATGAAAATTGAAGAATTATTTTTCGAGAGATTATACTTATATTAGTCTTCAGTGAACTCTTGTAATCCGGTAGTTGCTATTGCACAGGCGCTAGCGGCGCCATCTTGCTGTACAAAAAAATATTTCCTCCTCCTAGATGATGGATTTCAGCAAACAAGGTATCATTTTTATCAGTGAAACGGCGCCGACCTGACTCTGTCAGTAGGTTACTGTGCACAATCCTGCTGACGGGTTCCATTTAACCTGCAGATTAACCCCATATCTGCAGGTGAATAGCTTTTTTTTGGTGAGAGATTCCCTTTAAAAAGCTTTAGTGCATGCTTTGTTTTCATTTTCCTAACCTAATATCATGGCATATTTATCAGCAATTCATTATTTTATACCTCTGTTATTTTAAAAACAGAAGCCTTATGGATGGTGTACTGTCTCCAACATAATTAATAACTCTTGAACTGCCTATTTTGATAACATACAATGATTGCTGTATGTATAGAATGTTCAGATTTCTATAATTTAATGTTTAGTGTTTTTGGCTCCATCTAGTGGCCAAAGTCATAACTGCATGTTATTATGCATTGTATTTCTTGATTCATTTTCCCTCCAATCCACAATGTATCCTGGGTAAGTTTGCAAAGTACCATGGTCTATTCCAGCCCCCCTTTTCTCTTCAGTCTGCCATTTTCTCTCAAGTCTGCATACTGGAAGCACCTCATTCTTCTACTCCCCTTGCGTTAGCATCGCTGGTACATGACATGTTCCCTCTATATATCCCTATCGCTCATATTAGTCAGCTTAATCAGTTCTCCCCGTTCAGCTAGTAGTGCAGATTGTGTATGCCTATGTATATTGTGTATTCCTATGGACAAAGCACTGATTCTATGTACAGTCATATGTTAAAGTTTGGGCACCCCTATTAATGTTAACCTTTTTTCTTTATAACAATTTTGGTTTTTGCAACAGCTATTTCAGTTGCATATATCTAATAGCTGATGGACTCAGTTATATTTCTGGATTCAAATGAGGTTTATTGTACTAACAGAAAATGTGCAATCTGCATTTTAACAAAATTTGACCGGTGCAAAAGTATGGGCACCTCAACATAAAAGTGACATTAATATTTCGTAGATCGTCCTTTTGCAAAAATAACAGCCTCTAGTCTCTTCCTGTAGCTATTAATGAGTTCCTGGATCCTGGATGAAGGTATGTGTGACCATTCCTGTTTACAAAACAATTCCAGTTCAGTTAAGTTTGATGGTCACCGAGCATGAACAGCCCGCTTCAAATCATCCCACAGATGTTCAATGATATTCAGGTCTGGGGACTGGGATGGCCATTCCAGGACATTGTAATTGTTCCTCTGCATGAATGCCTGAGTAGATTTGGAGCGGCGTTTTGGATCATTGTCTTGCTGAAATATCCATCCCCTGCGTAACTTCAACTTCGTCACTGATTCTTGCACATTATTGTCAAGAATCTGCTGATACTGAGTTGAATCCATGCGACCCTCAACTTTAACAAGATTCCCGGTGCCGGCATTGGCCACACAGCCCCAAAGCATGATGGAACCTCCACCAAATTTTACTGTGGGTAGCAAGTGTTTTTCTTGGAATGCTGTGTTTTTTAGCCTCCATGCATAACGCCTTTTTGTATGACCAAACAACTCAATCTTTGTTTCATCAGTCCACAGGACCTTCTTCCAAAATGTAAATCGCTTATCCAAATGTGCTTTTGCATACCTCAGGCGACTCTGTTTGTGGCGTGCTTGCAGAAACGGCTTCTTTCGCATCACTCTCCCATACAGCTTCTCCTTGTGCAAAGTGCGCTGTATTGTTGACCGATGCACAGTGACACCATCTGCAGCAAGATGATGCTGCAGGTCTTTGGAGGTGGTCTGTGGATTGTCCTTGACTGTTCTCAGCATTCTTCTTCTCTGCCTTTCTGATATTTTTCTTGGCCTGCCACTTATGGGCTTAACAAGAACTGTACCTGTGTTCTTCCATTTCCTTACTATGTTCCTCACAGTGGAAACTGACAGGTTAAATCTCTGAGACAACTTTTTGTATCCTTCCCCTGAAAAGCTATGTTGAATAATCTTTGTTTTCAGATCATTTGAGAGTATTTTTGAGGAGCCCATGATGCCACTCTTCATAGGAGAATCAAATAGGAGAACTACTTGCAACTGGCCACCTTAAATACCTTTTCTCATGATTTGATACACCTGGCTATGAAGTTCAAAGCTCAATGAGGTTACAAAACCAATTTAGTGCTTCAGGAAGTCAGTAAAAAGTAGTTAGGAGTGTTCAAATCAAGAAAATGATAAGGGTGCCCATACATTTGCACCGGTCTAATTTTGTTTAAATGCAGATCGCACATTTTCTGTTAGTACAATAAACCTCATTTGAATCCAGAAATATAACTGAGTCCATCAGTTTTTAGATATATGAAACTGAAATAGCTGTTGCAAAAACCAAAATTGTTATAAAGAAAAAAGGTTAACATTAATAGGGGTGCCCAAACTTTAACATATGAATGTATGTATCTGTCTTGTATTGTAGTTTCACCATCTATATAACTACGTTCAATAAACCACAGATTCAACTACAGTCTCCCTTATTGGACCCGGTATAGTGTTTTAGCTGCTTGTTAAGCTTTATGAATCCTGTTCATTTAGCTGAAGACAGGACAGATGGTTTATTACTTGTTCAATTGAAGAAACTACAAAACACATCAAAAGATTTTAAATGACCCAAGTTTGTAGAATATCTGGTGGAAATTAATAATACTAGTCAAATAGATTTCACTGCATCCATTGACTGAAATATATAACTGTGCCCCTCTTTTTTCTTGGAAAGTTTCTTATCCAGCATCTTTTGTAACTTGTATATCACATAGGTAAAGTGCATTCTCTTTACAGCACGAAAACAAATCTTTATTTGAGCGTCCTTTAAGTAGTGAAGAATCTATGAATTGTTTCTTAATTCATTGTTCAGTTCAAAAAATTCAATTTTCTATTTGGTTTTCATGAATTTCCAGTCTGTATTCCATTGATTCAATTGACTCTAAGTGCAAAAATATCTATTTTTACCAGTAATTTGAAGCTATGAAGTAAAATAGACAGTATTACTGGGTACGTCAACAAAAGAGTTCAATGCATTGACAAATCTTCAGCAAAATTTCATTTGTCAAAATGACAATATATTGACATAAGGATCTCACGCATCCATTGATCAGAAGTAATTTCTCACTATTCGATTTGATTTTTTAATGTTTCAGTTTAATATGTATGATTTACAAATTCAGTATTAAAATATTAGCACTACTTAGTTTGCATTTATTTCATTTCCTTTCTTTCTGTCATTTACTTTTTCACTGGAGCTCATTCAATCTTTGTTTTATGGTGTTTTTAATTTTATTACTATTTTATTGTTAATGTCTCCGATTAAAATGTATGATTTACAAATGCATTATTAAAACTGTATTAGCACAACTTAAATTGCAGCTACTTTATTTCCATCCTTTCCGTACTTTTTTTCCCCAGCAGTTTATTTAATATTTGTTTTTTTTGGGTGGAGGGGTTTAATATAGTTCTTTTTACATTCTTTAAAGTTTATTTGGGATCTTGTTGAAAAACCTATCGCAGCCAGCATACCACAAATATGCTAAATAGATTCCATAATTGTCGGTATAATGCAAATTTATACACAGTAGTTAAGATTTACTAAACTAAGCTAAAAGCTAAAATCTTGATTTTATTTGTGCCAAAGCGATCTTACATGGTGTAGGAAAGCCAGGTAGGACAGGGTTACGACCTACCACCGGATATCCTGGTTACGTGGATCTGACTAGCTGTGTCTAGAGCCAGGTCCTGTGTTCAGTTGTTGGTCAGTCAGCTGGGGGAGCTGAGCAGAGTGGTTTGTGTTGGAGCTGCAGAAAAACAAGTTAGAATCTTTCTGAGAGGACACCGCAGAGGTAGTGTGCGCCAAACTGCAAGTATCACTGGTTGCTTTTAACAATAGAAATTATGTTTGACTGAACTGGGACAAGCACATCTATAAATGAATATAAACATATGGGCCATGCACACAGTGAACAAGTCTGTAGGACAGTGTTCACACCACCAAAAGACTGAAACACAGAAAAACACAGTATAACAAATGTATAAAAATACTCTGCTGAAAAAAAGTAACAGTAAACAGCAAGTGCTAGTAAAAAGATGATAACAAAACAGGGTATTTAGTTTATACGTTTTTTACAAAAAAATGTATACTAAGCCGCTCTACCAAACGTCAAGGTATACCCATATCAGAGCAGTCCCTAACCGATGTATTTAAAAACTTGACCATATGTATGGTACATATAAGAGCATGATTCAGAAAGGTAATGTCTGATGTGGACACACTGTGGAAGATGGCTTATATGTGCA
Source organism: Dendrobates tinctorius (assembly GCF_039654945.1). NCBI lineage: Eukaryota > Metazoa > Chordata > Amphibia > Anura > Dendrobatidae > Dendrobates > Dendrobates tinctorius. The sequence continues at coordinate 72,611,891 of NW_027361829.1, forward strand.
AATAAGTATCCAAAGTCTGTTTTGGTTTAGTTAGTGCCTGGACAAGGCTAGGGATTTATGTTTATGGTTTTGTTTGTTTTCGATTCTCTGCAACCTGTTGAAACAAACGTCACGTTGTTTTTCACATAGGAATCCAGCGCCTGTGTGAACGCTGTCTAATGCGGAGCGTGAATCTCTACAACCGCTTTTAGACATGCTTGACTAGAGGTTGTGCTTTTGTGGGAAAGAAGTGTTATCAGGACAACTCTGTGACCATTCTTGACTGGCCCACCCAGTTATTCTGAAGACACTCTTTTATTATTTTAGCTGTGTGCTTAGGGTCATTGTCTTGTTGGAAGGTAAAACTTCGGCCAAGTCTGAGGTCCAGAGCACTCAGGAAGAGATTTTCATCCAGGATATCTCTGTACTTGGCCGCATTCATGTTTCCTTCAATTGCAACCAGTTGTCCCTGTAGCTGAAAAACACGCCCATAACATGATGCTGCCACCACCATGTTTCACTGCTAGGATTGTATTGGACAGGTGATGAGCAGTGCCTGGTTTTCTCAACACATACCGCATAGAATTACCAAAAAGTTCTCTCTTTGTCTCATCACATCAGAGAATCTTATTTCTTATAGTCAGGGAGTCCTTCATGTGTTTTTTTAGTAAAATCTATGCGGGCTCTCATATGTCTGGCACTGAGGAGAGGCTTCCATTGGGCCACTTTGCCATAAAGGCCTGACTGGTGAGGGCTGCAGTGATAGTTGACTTTGTGTAACTTTCTCCCACCTCTCTACTGTATCTGTGGAGCTCAGCCACAGTGATCTTGGGGTTCTTCTTTACCTCTCTCACCAAGGCTCTTCTCCCACGATTGCTCAGTTTGGCTGGACGGCCAGGTCTAGAAAGACTTCTGGTGGTCCCAAACTTCTTCCATTAAAGGATTATGGAGGCCACTGTGCTCTTAGGAACCTTGAATACTGCAGAAATTACTTTGTAATCTTGGCCAGATCTGTGCCTTGCCACAATTCTGTCTCTGAGCTCCTTGGCTAGTTCTTTTGACCTCATGATTCTCATTTGGTCTTCCTGCCTGCATACTAGCCATACCTGCCTGCACATGTCTGCATGCCAACCATTCCTGTCTGCACTTACCATGCCAGTCTGCATACCAATCATATCTGCTTACACCTGCAGTGTCAGTCTGTTTACTAGCCAATCCTGCCAGTACCTGCTGTGCCTATCTTTACCAGCCAAGTCTACCCATTCCTCGCCGATCCAACTACCTGCCCCTTTGGGGGTCAGCTGTGGTGTGTCCGAGGTCTGTCCTGGAGTAGCACCAGGTGTCCATCCATAGCCAATTCTAATCCCACCATCAGGGGCTCTAGCGAACAGTGAGGTGTTCACCTAGTCACGCCCCTCCTGGATTTCCTCGGTCCATGGCACAGTGGTTCCACCACTTTTGTTACAGTTTGCTCAGGCCAAGGAATCCATTGTCTCTCAATCGTTCTGTGTCTACGATATATACCAGGACCCTATCTGTCGGCCTCACCACGCTATCACGGTGATACCATGGGTTCATCAATCAATGCATGCTGTACTTTGAACTCTTGGCACATCAGTTCGCTTCAGACTGGGCCAAAGTGGCATTCTTCTGTCTTCTGACCAGGAGGAAGAGCCTCAACACATCATTGAGTCCTCCAAAATAGTTACTGGCGCTCTGGTAGATCTGTCCCTCATTCCATCCGGCAAGACCTTTGTCGCTGAACCAGACAGGAAGTGGGTACTTCAGTGGGGTCACTCACCTAAATTGGCTGGTTATGATGGACAGAAAAAGTTAATAATAATAATCTTTATTTTTATATAGCGCTAACATATTCCGCAGCGCACATATGGCTCTTCTCATTTCACAGCATTATTGGTGGCCTTCTCTGCGCAAAGATATTACAAATTTAGTTTTGGTCTGTCTCTCCTGTGTCTGTAATACGACTCTGAAACAGCTTCCAAACAGTCGTTAACTTCCTCTCCTTGTGCCATCAGCTCCCTGACAGCACATTGTGATGGACTTCATTATCGATCTCCCAGTATAGGCCGTCTGCTCCTGTGCTTGCCGAGAAGTTCATCCAACATATTTTCCAACTCCATGGGTCACCTCTCCATATAGTATCCGAAAGAGGTTTCCAGTTTACATCTCGCTTCTGGAGAGCTAACTGCAAACTTCTCAATGTCACTTTAGATTTCTCTTCAACCTATCACAATGCAATAGCCAGGTAGAGCGATCCAGGAGACCCAGGAAAGATCCACACCAACTTCCTACGGCATTTTGTCAATGTCCACCACACACAGTGATTGGGTCCATCTCCTGCTTTAGGGCGAATTCTCTTATAACAATTATTTGAGTGAATCCTCAGCAAAATCTCCACTTTTCATTGTGTATGGTCAACATCCCAATATTCCATTGTCTGGAACATTACCTGAGCAAACAATAAAGTGACATTTCTTTTCTTTAGGCCCTATCAGAGCATATGTACATCACAGAGATGAGATGGACACCAACAAGTAACAACTCTAACGCCACAATCTTGGCCCAGCCATGAATTACATATATGCAATGAACAGCCAAAGGCAACTTCCTTCAGGGGTGCTCTTATATTGCTGGATTTGTGTCTGATGGGACATTTTTATTACTGGGAAAGAGACTGGAAGTGGGAATTTTATACAAATTTTGTAACTAGTGTCCTGTCCAAATAAAGAGAAAGTACTTCATTAACATCATTACCAACTTAAAGGGAGCCTGTCAGTAAAATCAACCACCCAAAATGGCATATATGTTCAGGAAGGTTTATGAAATGTAAATCCATCGACATCTTTATATCTTTTATCTGTTGCTGTATTTTCAAATAATTAGCATTAAGGCGATAAGTGCTCTGGGCATGACAGAGCATTTAAGGAGCCACTTCCTTCTAAGGGTCTTTCTACACCTAGCTCCAGCCTCTTTAGTTTGATTGATAGCTCACTGTCTGATTTATTTTTTTGTCATCACACAGACTGTGAGTTATCAATCAAATTGAAGAGGCTGCTGCTGGTAGGGAAACAAGCTCTGGAGGCAAAGGCTTATTATGTGTTCTGTCAAGGCTACAGCACTTAATACATCCTCTGCATATGAATTAAAATACTAATTATTCAGGAATGCAACAACAGGTTTAAAATAAAAGGTGTCAATGGATTTAAATTTCAAAGATCTGCAGGTCTATATAATGTATGTGTTTTGGCGGGTTGTGCTTAATGATAGACTCCTTTCATGTGTATTATAAAATCATGCATATGCATTCACATATTAATCATGCACAATTTCATGCAGCACTATCATATTGGATGAAATACAAATCATCACTTTGTAATACATCATGATTCCCTTAAATGGGGGCAAAATCAAAATATTATCCTGCATAAAAATGGTTGTAATTAAAACAATTGATTTATAATTTCCAAGCTTCTGAGATCTTTTAGGGGGGATGCTAATACTTAAAATGGATGGCCCATCTTTTAACTAGGCCATCAATGTATGCATGTTGAGGGGTCCACCCTGACTGATGATCTATTCTGTGCATAGACCACCCTCTGATGCAATACCCTCTGATGAAAGAGACAGCAGTATCTCCGTAATGCCTAAGGGAAAGTACGACCCTTTGGGACTCCATACACGAGCAACGAGTGATGTCAAACGCCGACTGCTCCTATACGCGGCACGAACCACATCGGGTGATTCACTGGCCGGGACTCCCTGTTTTGAGGTGTGCTGCAACGAACTTTTGAGACTTCTTCCCACCAACTCGTGAGAGTATCTTCCCTATACCAGTGGAAATCTGGATGTAAAGTATTTACCACAAGGATAACCATTTGTGTTACAAGTTTAACACCGTGCTACATTATTTGCAAGCATCAATGTAAAGCCACTGACTCATGACTTTTATAGTCCATGCTGTATAGAACTGACACAAGATTATATGCTACTTTATTTTGTTGTCCTGTGGCTAAGGCAACACGAAGATCAAAACTGTGGACAACTATAGATTTGTGTCTGTCAGCTGTGGCTAATAACTATTAAAGAATTGTCCCTATAAAGGGTTTATCTAAAATCAACAAAAATTATTATATGGACAATTCCACTAACCATTGGTCTTAGTAAATAACGAACTGTGCTGCCAGCCGTGGTATTCACTATATCAACTATGGCTATTGGCTAACGAATTTTATTGCATGATGGATGATGTTTAACTATATATGTGTGCTTGCTGTGTTAATTATATCCTTTTTTAGTTGATACTCCTTGAGAAAGCCACGTACGTTGGAGTCACTGGAGCTGTGGGATACTGACTACTGGTAGATATTAATACATTATATCCCTTCTTTTCATGCTTTCTCTGAACTTTACTTCTAGACATGTCTGTCTAAAAGATTCTTTGCACTATATAGTCTAAGAATATGGGATTCTTATCATTTTAACTATGTTATTTGGTCAGTATTCCCACCAATGATTTTCCTGTACTATGGTTTTTGACGTTGTTCTTTGGTCCCCTATTTTCATATGTTTTTAATAATATGACTCAGTAAAATTTGATATATTTTATAAATTTTTTCATTTCCTCTTGGTTTATTCACCTATTTCTGGGTAGGTTTTTTTTATATCCTTTTTTATTGCAATTTGCTATCCATGACTAACAATTCAATTTATCAAGCAGGCATTTGCACAATTGATGGGGATTAGTGTGAATGGTATCCTATAGGACTAAATACCGCACATGTTCACATTATATAGAGCAGAGACATTTTTTCATTTTTAATCTCAAATATAATAACTGTTAGAAATTACAGAATGGAATTGAAAGAACAGAGCAAACTATGGAGGATATGGAGGGTGCAAACATACCTGGTCTCATTGGTTTGGGCACACAATAGCCATTCAGCCACAGAAGGGGATACTACTGTGTATATTTTGTACTGTGTAGTAATAACCTCTGTAATGTGTTCATGATCTGTGTACTGTGACATCTCTATGTACATCATATTTAGTTATGATGCTATCATTATTACAGCTGTTTTGCTATATGATCCATTATCTGTGATTTGCTTATGTCCCTTAGGGCTTGTTCACACGCTGCATTTTTGCAACGGAAAAAAATTCAGCGTCTTACAGTACCAGCAAAGTGAATGAGATATCTGAAATCTCATGCACATGCTGCTTATTTTTTCCTTGCGGATTTCATCTATCAGTGTTTATTCAAATCTGCAGCATGTAAATTCTTTTTTTTTTTGACGCATCAGTCACCATTTGAATGAGTGGAAAAAAATGCATCATAAACAAATGCAAAACATGTAAAAAATTGGTATTTGCAGCAGATTTTTTTTCTGCAGGAAAAGACAAAACTGTGTACATTCTCTGGTAATAACATCACTATGTTTTACCCCTTTCCTACATTAGACGTACTATTCCGTCCATGTGACCTGAGACCTAAGTCCCAAGGACGGAATGGTACATCTAGAGCGATCAGCGGTGCTCACGGGGGAGCGCCGCTGATTGCGACTGGGTGTCAGCTGATTATCACAGCTGACAGTCGGCACTATGTGTCAGTGGCGGTTACGGACCGCCCCCGACACATTAGCCCCTGGCACACTGCGATAAAACATGATCGCAGTGTACCGGCAGCATAGGAGAGAAGAGCGCAGGGAGGGGGCTCCCTCCGTGCTTCCCTGAGATCCCCGAAGCAGCGCGATGTGCTGCGCTGCTCTGGGGGCCTCCTTCCTTGCAGGTCCCCGGATCCAAGATGGCGGCGGGAACCTACAGGGGCCTGCAGGGAGGGGGCTTCCTCAGTGCTTGCAGAGCGCAGGCATGAGGAAGCCTGTGTAGCGCCTGTGACAGATCGCTGATCTGTCACAGCGATCGGTGATGTGACAGATCAGCGATCTGTCACATGACAGATATGTCCCCCCTGGGACAATGTAATAAAGTTAAAAAAAAAAGTGTACAAATTTATAAAAAATCGCTAAATAAATTAAAAAAAAAAATTCCCTCATAAATTCATTTTTTGAAAATAAAGAAAAAAAAAAAATAAAAGTACACATATTTAGTATTGCCGCGTCCGTAACGACCCGCCCTATAAAACTGTCCCAGTAGTTAACCCCTTTATTGAACCCCTTAAAAAATAAAAATAAAAAACGAAGCAAAAAATAATGCTTTAGCATCATACCGCCGAACAAAAAGTGCAATAACGCTCGATCAAAAAGACGGATATAAATATCCATGGTACCGCTGAAAACGTCATCTTGTCCCACAAAAAACGAGCCACCACACAGTGTCATCAGAGAAAAAATAAAAAAGTTATAGCTCGCAGAATAAAGTGATGCAAAAATAATTATTTTTTATATAAAATTGCTTTCATTGCATAAAAGCGCCAAAACATAAAAAAGACATAAATGAGGTATCGCTGTAACTGTAATGACCCAAAAAATAAAACTGATTTATCAATTTTACCGCACGCGGAACGGTGTAAACGCCCCCCCAAAAGAAATTCATGAAATGCTGGTTTTTGTTCATTCTGCTTCCCAAAACTCAGAATAAAAAGCGATCAAAAAATGTCACGTGCCCGAAAATGGTACCAATAAAAATGTCAACTCATCCTGCGAAAAATAGACCTCACATGACTCGGTGGGTCAAAATATGGAAAAATTATAGCTCTCAAAATGTGGTGATGCATAATCTATTTTTACAATAAAAAGCATCTTTTAGCGTGCAACAGCTGCCAAACATAAAAACCCGCCATAAATAGTAAATCAATCCCCCCTTTATCACCCCCTTAGTTAGGGAAAAATAATAAAATAAAAAAATGTATTTATTTCCATTTTCCCATTAGGACTAGGGTTAGGGCTAGGGTTAGGGGTGTGTTGGGATTAGGGTTGGAGTTAGAATTGGGGGGTTTCCACTGTTTTGGCACATCAGGGGCTTTCCAAACGCGACATGGCGTCCGAGCTCAATTCCAGCCAAAAAAGTCAAATGGCGCTGCTTCCCATCCAAGCTCTGCCATGCACCCAAATAGTGGCTTACCACCACATATGGGGTATCAGCGTACTCAGGACAAATTGCACAATAACTTTTGGGGTCCTGTTACCCTTGGGAAAATAAAAATTGGGGGTGAAAAAATGATTTTTTAATTGTACAGCTGTACGGTATAAACTTCTGTGAAGCCCTTGGGGGTTCAAAGGGCTCACCACATATCTAGATAAGTTCCATGGGGGGGTCTAGTTTCCAAAATGGGGTTACTTGTGAGGGGTTTCCACTGTTTAGGCACATCAGGGGCTCTCCAAACTTGACATGACATCCGATCTGAATTCCAGCCAATTTTGCAGTGAAAAAGTCAAACGGCGCTCCTTCCCTTCCGAGCTCTGCCATGCGCCGAAACAGTGGTTCCCCCCACATATCAGGTATCGGAGTACTCAGGACAAATTGCACAATAACTTTTGCAGTCCAATTTCTCCTGTTACCCTTGGTGAAATAAAAAAATTGAACCTGAAGTAATTTTTTTTGTGAAAAAAAGTTAAATGTTCATTTTTTTTAAACATTCAAAAAATTCCTGTGAAGCACCTGAAAGGTTAATAAACTTCTTGAATCTGGTTTTGAGCACCTTGAGGGGTGCAGTTTTTAGAATGGTGTCACTTTTGGCTATTTTCTATCATATAGACCCCTCAAAGTGACTTCAAATGTGATGTGGTCCCTAAAAATAAAATGGTGTTGTAAAAATGAGAAATCGCTGGTCAACTTTTAACCCTTATAACTTCCTAACAAAAAAATTTTGGTTCCCAAATTGTGCTGATGTAAAGTAAACATGTGGGAAATGTTACTTAAGTTTTTTGTGTGCCGTATCTCTGTGATTTAAGAGCATAAAAATTCAAAGTTGGAAAATTGCAAAATTTTCAAAATTTTCGCCAAATTTCCGTTTTTTTCACAAATAAACGCAAGTTATATGAATGAAATTTTACCACTAACATGAAGTACAATATGTCACCAGAAAACAATGTCTGAATCACCAGGATCCATGGAAGCGCTCCAGAGCTATTACCTCATAAAGGGACAGTGGTCAGAATTGTAAAAATTGGCCCGGGCATTAACATGGAAACCACCCTTGGGAGTAAAGGGGTTAATGTTTATATTCTATGACATGAGTCATGTTCTGTGACATCAATTTGCACAATTCTCTTTGTGATATCGCGATAAGGCCATATTTAAAAATACTTTCTAAATTTTAGATAGTGAAAATTTAAACTTGGCAGTCACAAAACATGCCTGACTTATAACGGTACAAGAAAGCAAAATCTGATGAACTTAGTTAAGTAAATTTCCCCATATATGCATACTGTATTCTATATATTATGATGGCATGTCCATTATAACTGAACTTTGATATCACCACGTCTCGTAGAATTTAGCTGTGACATCACTGTGTCCGGTATTTAGCTGTGACATCACCACTATTATTATCCTTGTAATGTTACTTTACTTTGGTCATTATCCACATGTTGAAATGTCAATATTAATATGAAGTACATGAAGTGTCAATAGCATAATGGCTTTTGAAATTTACGAAAAAACACATGAGATGCTTGCTTAGCACAAAATTTGGCCAAAAATTGTGAGCCCATCCACCAACATCAAGGTAATTTCATGGATCGGATGGGTCCCCGACCTAACTGCCTAGTGTGAACACTTACCTCTGGCTAATGTCTTGGTAAGGCCTATATTTATGGGTAGGTCAGAACCAAATGTGATTGGATGTAATTAAAATCACAGCATGGTGATACTAAGTGAACACCGGCAGGTTAACCACTGACCCGGTGTGCACAGGAGCGAACTCTGTTTCCTCACAGAGCTGCTAAAAACAAACGCCGGAGCCTGTTAACTTCACAAGTCTTGGCTGAAGGAGTGCTCTTAAACGGTCACACGACTCTGCCCCAGAGAAAAGGGTTGGAGTCCCTCTAGACCAAGGGCGCTTGGTGCTGCAGCCACGGCACCAGCTAGGAGTAATATGAAAATAGTGCACAGAGCCGCTCTGGCGCACGCCACCAATCGCCCAGGATTGGGCTATCAAGCGCACAACTTGCACATGGCACTGCAATGGTGGGAGCTGAGACTTGGCGTGGTACGAGAGTGCCATGTACGGTATGGAACACTCGGAGTGTGAGGTGCAGTGACTTGTAGCACTGTGGTTCTAGACAATGCCATTAATAGGCACTGACTCTAAACCAGAACCCTGCAACATACGCAGCCAAGGGAGGGGAATCATAATGAGTCAGTCACACACACATGCATTCATCATCTCACACACCCTAAACCATAAAAGTCTATACTAGCGCATGGCCGTGCAGCCGTGCGATCCTTTTATAGGCGCTGCCTTCCGGGACCTTCCAGATGGTCCCATCCGAGCAGCAACAGGACCTGAGCATGTGACCCCCGGCCTCCAATGAGAGGATGACATAGCTCGAAAGAAGGACTTGGTCCCAGTAGCTGATTGCTGCTGACCAGTGCAGGCTGCTATCACTGACCCTGAGATGGCAGCAACAACTGAACCGACAGCACTGGCCTGATCAAGATGTCGGGAACGACGTCTTTGCTGAGCAGCCTCCTCTGCGGCTGGGACTGAATGGGAGACCGCAGAAGGCAAGGCTTGGGATTCCTCCTGTGCAGAGGCAGTAACCTGATGCCTAACAGGATGTAATTAAAATCACAAAATTTGCGCTAAGCATCTCATGTGTTTTTTCTTAAATTTAAAAAGCCATTACGCTATTCACACTTCATGTATTTCACATTGACCTAGCTTTAGTGCAATTTAGTGCTACCTTTTTCTTTATTTGCTATGTGAGTCGTTTTTGGTTTGCACTAGTTCCGACTAGTTCTTTGTTCAGTCAGTTTTCAATTATTATCTACTACTATTTTTTCTGACTTGGACACCCCGCCCTTCATCATGCTGTGATTTTAATTACATTCAATCACATTTAGTTCCGACCTTCCTATAAATATAGGCTTTACCAAGACATTAGCCAGAGGTAAGTGTTCACACTAGGCAGTCAGGTCAGGGACCCATCCGATCCATGAGATTACCTTGACGTTGGTGGACGGGCTCACATTTTTTGGCCAAATTTTGAGCTAAGCATCTCATGTGTTTTTTCCTAAATTTTAAAAGCCATTACGCTATTCACACTTCATGTATTTCACATTGACCTAGCTTTAGTGCAATTTAGTGCTACCTTTTTCTTTATTTCCTATGTGAATTGCTTTTGGTTTGCACTAGTTCAGACTAGTTCTTTGTACAGTCAGTTTTCTATTACTTAGAAATGTAAATATTGTTCTTATTCCGGTGTGGAGTATTGTTTTATTACCTCTGTTATGACATCACCGTGTTTGTTATACTTCCATGTTACATCAATGTTTATTATACTTGTGTTGCGACATTTCATTCATTGTCCCTGTGCAGAGCTATCGCTGTTTATTATTATCCCTATCATTGTGACATCACTGTGTTTATTACCTCTAGGCAGAGCAATTACTGTTATTATCCCTGTATTGTGACATCATTGTTTTATTGTGACAATGTGTTTATTATCTCTGCGCATTGTTCTCGCTGTTCATTATCTCTGTATTGTTTATTATCCCTATAGTGTAACATTATTCTATTTACTATTCATGGAATAAAATATAATAAAAATTATTCCTGTGTTGTAACATTGCTGTGTGCATATTTGGGCAATTAGGAATATAGGATGCAGAGCTTCCAATCACATTCATTTAGCACGAGGTCAACAAACTTCAACTTCATGTCTCCATATGTGAGCATCTCAATGCATTATAGCTGACAGGTACTTTTTAAAAAAAAATTATTTTCTTATATCAGATTTTGATGTAAAATTTGCTCAGGTCACTCTATGTCATGTTTCCTGGGGTCAAATAAAGCTAATGCACTCATGCTCATATATATATATGATTATATATAAACTGCTAATCATTTTTACTAACATTTATGGTTTCTGCAGTTCGGAAGGAGCGAAAATAGTTTTCATAGTATATTAAGAAGAAAAATGGTCCCGAGTAACAAGACACATACAGAAATATTAGACTTGTGAGTGGTCTTTATATGATTTGAAAAATAAATTAATTTTGAGAAAGTTCTGCCCCCTAGTGGAGGCTGAATAAAGTCTCAGCCTGCACTGCAGAAAGCTGGTGGAAAGCAGGTAATGGGTAGCAGAATGGCATGAGAAAATTAGAAAATGTTCCAGAATGGCATGAGAAAATTAGAAAATGTTCTCACCTGTTGCAGTACTGAGGACAAAAACTGCAATTTTAAGTGAAGCTCTAAAGGCTGATGCTTTTCCTAGTGTTATTCAGAGAGCAGTTAAATAAAAAGAAAGTTATTAGAGTTAAAAACAGAACTGTATATGCAACAGGGAAATGTTTGACTAGAATTCATGCAATCTATTGGACAGTCATATGTGGTCAAATATAATCTTTCTGGCAACTTTGATAGTGGAACACAAATATTATTATATTTGTGATGGATGATACGGACTATATTTCATTTTTCATCTAGATGTGAGAATGGGCACCAGACACACGTTGGTACTTGGGTGAGGAGAAATGTGATAGTAACAATCTCACATAGTATTTCTTCTGACAATGAATTAAAGAACACCTTCAGATGGACTTTTTACCTCCTCCAATTGTTGTTGTTCCACTTTTTCTTTTTCTCCTGTGCCCCTCCATTGGGACGGTATACCCCCTGGCAACAACAGTGCAAATTTTCCATTCAACCAATTTTTATACCAAAGAACGTCTTTGTAGGCGCGGCCATGTTTTGATTGACAAGTGTAAGATGAGAAAAAGCTAAAAACAACAAAGACATTCTGTGGTATACACCCAGTTGGTTGAAGGGAAAATTTGCAATTTTGTTACCGGAGCATAACTTTGGAAGCCTGGAAACTGAAGAAAAGGAAAAAACTGGTCCCCAGAATCAGTGAAGCAACAACCATCAAGTAGGTACTCAATTTAAATAATAGTAATAAAAAAAAAAAAAACAGATGAAATGTCCCCTTTAAATAGAACCAGTTGGCCCTCCAGACAGGTCTATTTTGACAAATACTTGTATTTCCAATGAAATAATAAAATAATAATCCTGAAATGTGTAAGGACAGATAATGTAAGGTGTAAATTTATTAATATATTTACAGGAGGAATTAGAGAAGAACGGCTCAACGTCAAGTTCTAAGAAAAGATGCTTCAGAATTGTTACAGGCAATAATTCTTGTCCAAGTATTGCGTCATCATTGCGCCAACATTTATTTCTATTATAGCATGTTACTGGTGAATACTTTTATGAATTTGAAATGCAATCAGTTTGCCCCAGAAAGCTGTCATCTGGCCATCATTTCCTCTGCTGTGATACAATGACTGTTGTTATGATTGAGTCACCGTAGGAGGAAAAAACAGAAATGCTAGCTAAGTCCAGAAAACCAGAGAAGTTGGCAGCTATGGGATTGCAGACCCCTGAACCTATCAACACAACTAGCAGTAGCCGTGGGGGGTTCCTACGATGCCCTAGACCCCTCGATCACAGCCGGAGAATTAAATAGGCCTAAAGAAAGAAAGGGGAAATCTAAACTGCCCCAAAGCAGACCCCAAAGCAATAGGCAGCCCCCAACATATAATGACGGTGAAGCAAGATGAAAATACTAACACAGACAGAAAGATAGACTGAGCAAAGAGAGGCCCAAGCTAACTAAATAGAAAAGGACAGGAAGGCTGCTGTCTGCAATCCGAGAAAAACCCTATGAAAATAAGAGCCAACAGACTGACAGTGAATCATAGAATCATAGAATCATAGAATCGTAGAGTTGGAAGGGACCTCCTGGGCCATCTAGTCCAACCCCCTGCTCAAAGCAGGATTCGCTAAATCATCCCAGTTAGATGTCTGTCCAGCCTCTGTTTGAAGACTTCCATTGAAGGAGAACTCACCACTTCTCGTGGCAGCCTGTTCCACTCATTGATCACTCTAACTGTCAAAAAGTTTTTTCTAATATCTAATCTGTGTCTCCTCCCATTCAGCTTCATCCCATTGCTTCTAGTCTTTCCTTGTGCAAATGAGAATAAAGTTGATCCTTCTACAATGTGACAGCCCTTTAGATATTTGTAGACAGCTATTAAGTCTCCTCTCAGTCTTCTCTTTTGCAAACTAAACATTCCCAAATCCTGCAACCTTTCCTCATAAGACAGGGTTTGCAGACCGGTCACCATTCTGGTCGCTCTTTTCTGAACTTGCTCCAGTTTGTTGATGTCTTTTTTAAAATGTGGTGCCCAAAATTGGACACAATATTCCAGATGAGGTCTGACCAAAGAGGAGTAGAGGGAAATAATTACTTCACGTGATCTAGACTGTATGCTTCTGTTAATACATCCTAGAATTGCATTTGCCTTTTTTGCTGCTGCATCACACTGTTGACTCATATTCAGTCTGTGATCTATTAGTATACCCAAGTCTTTTTCACATGTGCTGTCACTTAGCCCTATTCCTCCCATTCTATATCTGCTTTTTTCATTATTATTGCCCAGATGTAGTACTTTGCATTTCTCCCTGTTAAAAACCATTCTGTTAGTTGCTGCCCACTTCTCCAGTTTATTTAAATCTTTTTGAATCCTCTCTCTCTCTTCTCTAGTATTAGCTATCCCTCCTAGCTTTGTGTCATCAGCAAATTTAATCAGTTTACCCTCAATTCCTTCATCTACATCGTTGATAAAGATGTTGAACAATACAGGGCCCAGGACAGAGCCCTGTGGTACCCCACTTGAGACATTCTTTCAACTGGATGTGCAGCCATTTACGACCACTCTTTGGGTCCGATCACTAAGCCAGTTATGAATCCACCTAACAGTTGCCTTGTCCATTCCATACTTAGTCATTTTTTCAATAAGGATTGTGTGAGAGACTTTGTCAAATGCTTTGCTGAAGTCAAGATATACTATATCTACAGCATTTCCTTGATCCACCCAATCAGTAATACCGTCATAGAAGGAAATTAAATTAGTCTGACATGACTTATTAGTTACAAACCCATGCTGACTCTGTTTAATCACTTCATTCTTATCCAGGTATTGACATACATGTTGTTCAATAATTTGTTCAAAGATCTTTCCTGGTATAGAAGTCAGACTCACCGGCCTATAGTTGCCTGGGTCCACCTTCTTCCCCTTTTTGAAGATAGGAACAACATTTGCTCTTCTCCAGTCTTCTGGCACTTCTCCTGTTCTCCAAGAATTTTCAAAGATTATGGAGAGGGGTTCAAAAATTTCTTCTGCTATCTCCTTCAGTACTCTGGGGTGTAATTCATCTGGACCTGGAGACTTGAATTCATTTAGGTTAGCTAAGTGTTTCCTCACTATCTTTCTGTTTATAGATATCCTGGATTCTTCTATTCCCTTAATAGGACAGTGAAGAACAGTTGATGTTACATTTCCTTTCTGAGAGAAAACAGATGCAAAATAGGAATTTAAAAGTTCAGCCTTCTCAACATCCTGTCTTACCATTTCATCATTTTCATCCTGTAAAAGGCCCTGAAGACGCTAGGCTTCAAAAAAGCTATGTCAGTACTCAGGAATATACTGAAGACAGAGCTACAGGCAAAAGGAGATTCAGCTCACCCCAGCAGGGAATGGCAGAATACTGAAAAGCAAGGAAAACAAAAAACAAAACTAAAAGCTAACAGGCAAAACAGAAACTTAGCTTTAGAGGAGCAGGAATCAGACTGGTGTCCTAGAAGTCCACAGAGAAATCACCCGCAGGGCAGAAGGGCGTCGGCAGCCTTATATCCAGTCCGTGACTCCACTCAGCCAGTCATCCTCATTAGACTCAGGTGCCTGATAATCAGGCTCATTACCTTCCTTTACCAGAATAGGGAGTTCACCAGACCCCAGTGACGAAGGGGAAAATGAACTCACAACAGTACCTCCCCCTTGAGGAGGGGTCACCGAACCCTCAACCATGCCACCAAGGCGATCAGGGTGAGCCCGATGAAATGCACGCACCAATCTTTTGGCATGAATATCAGAGGCAGAGACCCAGGAATTATCCTCCTGACCATAACCCTTCCACTTAACCAAATACTGGAGTCTCCGTCTAGCCAGACGGGAATCCAGTATTTTCTCTACCTCATATTCCATGTTACCTTCAACCAATACAGGGTCTGGAGGTGCCACCCCAGGAACAACTGGTTCAACAAACCTCTTCAACAAGGACTTATGGAACACATTATGGATTTTAAATGTGACAGGAAGAGCCAAACGAAAAGAGACCGGATTAATAATCTCCAAAATCTTGTAAGGTCCAATAAATCTAGGCTTAAATTTAGGAGAAGCCACCTTCATAGCAATATTTTTTGATGATAACCACACCATATCACCAATCTTAAACTGGGGACCAATGGTCCTATGTCGATTGGAAAACCGCTGGGCCTTTTCCTGGGAGAGAGATAACTTATCCACCACTTGGTCCCAGATCTGGTGCATTCTCTCCACCACAGTGTCAACACCTGGGCAGGCAGAAGGCTCCACCTGCCCTGAAGAAAATCGAGGATGAAACCCAAAGTTACAAAAAAAAAGGTGACATCAAAGTGGCAGAACTAGCTCTATTATTTAAAGCAAATTCGGCCAAGGGCAAAAAACGAAACCCAATTATCCTGATCAGCGGAAATAAAACATCTCAAATACGACTCCAAGGTCTGGTTTGTTCTCTCTGTCTGCCCATTGGTCTGAGGGTGAAAAGCAGAGGAGAAGGACAAGTGAATTCCCAGCTTGGAACAGAAAGTCCTCCAAAATCTAGACACAAACTGAACTCCTCTGTCAGACACAATGTTCTCAGGAATCCCGTGTAAGCGAACCACCTGTTGCAAAAACAGGGGCACCAACTCACAGGAAGATGGCAACTTAGGGAGTGGTACAAGATGAACCATCTTAGAGAACGTATCACAAATCACCCAAATAACAGTCATTCTTTGAGAGACCAGCATATCAGAGATGAAATCCATTGAAATATGGGTCCATGGCCTCCTGGGGACCGGCAAAGGCATCAACAACCCACTGGAGCGAGAACAAGATTTAGACCGGGAGCAAGTCCTACAGGACTGCACAAAATTCCTGACATCATGAGACAAGGTGGGCCACCAAAAAGAGCGACTCACCAGATCTCTAGTACCAAAAATACCTGGATGACCAGCCAATGCAGAGCAATGAACTTCAGACATCACTCTCTTCTTCCACTGGTCAGGAACATACAACTTTCCACTGGGACAACGCTCAGGTTTGTCCTCCTGGAACTCTTGCAGAGCAAGTCTCAAATCGGGCGAGATGGCAGAAAGAACTACCCCTTCACCTAAGATGGTAGCAGGCTTGGTCACCACAGGAGAATCAGCAAAGAAACTCCTAGAGAGGGCGTCTGCCTTGACATTCTTAGTTCCAGGAAGAAAAGAGACCACAAAATCAAAACGTGTAAAAAACAAGGCCCACCTAGCCTATCTAGGGTTCAAGCGTTTAGCCGACTCTAGGTAAATCAAATTCTTGTGGTCAGTGAGGACCACAACTTGATGTTTAGCTCCCTCCAACCAATGTCTCCACTCCTCAAATGCCCATTTCATGGCCAACAGTTCCCGATTCCCCACATCATAGTTACGTTCAGATAGAGAGAACTTTCGGGAAAAGAAAGCACAGGGATTCATTTTAGATGTTACAGGATCCTTTTGTGACAAAACAGCTCCTGCACCAATCTCAGAAGCATCCACCTCTACCTGGAACGGGAGTGAGACATCAGGTTGCCGCAAAACCGGGGCGGAGGTAAATCTTCGCTTCAGCTCCTGAAAGGAAGCAACAGCCTCAGGAGACCAATTCAACACATCAGCACCCTTCTTAGTCAGATCAGTCAATGGCTTGGCAATACTAGAAAATTTTGCTATAAATTTCCGATAAAAATTAGCAAAACCCAAAAACTTCTGGAGGGCCTTCAAAGAAGTGGGCTGAACCCAATCATAAATGGCCTGTACCTTGGCCGGGTCCATTTCAATAGTTGACGGAGACAAAATAAATCCCAAAAATGAAATCCTCTGTACTCCAAAAAGGCATTTCAATCCTTTGACATACAGGGAATTCTCCCTCAAGATCCGGAACACAGTCCGAATATGTTCCACATGAGAATCCCAATCCTTGGAGAAGATCAAAATATCATCCAGATAGATAATCAAAAATTTATCAACAAAGTCTCGGAAAATATCGTTCATGAAGCACTGGAAGACAGAAGGGGCATTAGTGAGCCCAAAAGGCATCACCAGGTACTCAAAATGTCCCTCCGGAGTATTAACCCCTTCACGACCTTTGACGCCACGTAGGCGTCATGAAAAGTCATGCCAGAACGACCCATGACGCCTATGTGGCGTCATGACTTTAAAGCCCCCCTGCGGGTCGGGTGACCTAGGTCACTGAAAGGTCACCCGACCCGCAGATAGAGGGGGCTTTGTTCTTCGCCACAGGGGGCGTGGCTTCACCCCCACATGGCTACGATCGCTCTGATTGGCTGTTAAAAGTGAAACAGCCAATCAGAGTGATAGTAATATTTCATCAATGAAAAATGATGAAATATTACAATCCAGCCATGGCCGATGCTGCTGTAGCATCGGACATAGCTGGAGACACCGATTCCACCCCCCCCACCGGCGATCGCCCCCCCGCAACTGAATGATAGCGGCGATCTGCCGCCGCTGTCATCATCTGCCCCCTCCCATTCCCTCTGCTCCCCGCCAGATTCCGATAACCCCCTCACCCCCTCTCACCTCCCCCGGCACCTTCTAAGTCCCCCTGTCGCTCCCGGTGTCCGGCGGGTCCAGTTCATGGGCGCCGCCATCTTAGAAAATGGCGGGCGCATGCGCAGTGCGCCCGCCCGAATCTGCCAGCTGCAGATTCCATTCTTTCATTTTGATCACGCTCACAGTGATCAAAATGAAAGAAAAAGTAAATAAACCCCCCGATTATCACCCCCATAGGTAGGCACAACTAATAAAATAAAGAAAATATTTTTATTTTTATTTTTCCATTAGGGTTAGGGTTAGGGTTGAAAAGAGGGTTAGGGTTGAAAAGAGGGTTAGGGTTAGGGTTGAAAAGAGGGTTAGGGTTAGGGTTGGAAAGAGGGTTAGGGTTGGAAAGAGGGTTAGGGTTAGGGTTGGAAAGAGGGTTAGGGTTGGAAAGAGGGTTAGGGTTGGAAAGAGGGTTAGGGTTGGAAAGAGGGTTAGGGTTAGGATTGGAAAGAGGGTTAGGGTTGGAAAGAGGGTTAGGGTTGGAATTAGGGTTAGGGTTGGAATTAGGGCTAGAATTAGGGTTAGGGTTGGAATTAGGGTTAGCGCTGGAATTAGGGTTAGGCTTGTTGTTAGGGATGTGTTAGGGTTAGGGCTGTGGTTAGGGGTGTGTTGGGGTTAGGGTTGGAGTTAGAATTGAGGGGTTTCCACTGTTTAGGCATATCAGGGGGTCGCCAAACGCGACATGGTGCAACCATTGATTCCAGCCAATTTTGCATTCAAAAAGTCAAACGGTGCTCCCTCCCTTCCAAGCCCTGACGTGTGCCCAAACAGTGGTTTACCCCAACATATGAGGTATCAACGTACTCAGGAAAAATTGCACAAAAACTTTTGGGGACTAATTTCTCGTGTTACCCTTGGGAAAATAAAAAATTGGGGGCTAAAAAATTATTTTTGTGGAAAAAAATGATTTTTTCATTTTCACGTCTCTGCGTTATAAACTTCTGTGAAGCACTTGGGGGTTCAAAGTGCTCACAACACATCTTACATACGTTCCTTGGAAGGTCTAGTTTCCAAAATGGGGTCACTTGTGGGGGGTTTTCACTGTTTAGGCACATCAGGGGCTCTGCAAACGTAATGACGACCGCAAACTATTCCATCAAAGTCTGCATTTCAAAACATCACTACTTCCATTCCGAGCCTTGACGTGTGCCAAAACAATGGTTCCCCCCACATATGGGGTACCAGCGTACTCAGGACAAACTGGACAACAACTTTTGTGGTCCAATTTCTCCTGTTACCCTTGTGAAAATAAAAAATTGCGGGCTAAAAAAATCATTTTTTGAGGAAAAGAAAGATTTTTTATTTTCACGGTTCTGCATTATAAACTTCTATGAAGCACTTGGGGGTTCAAAGTGCTGCTCACCACACATCTAGATAAGTTCCTTGGTGGTCTAGTTTCCAAAATGGGGTCACTTGTGGGGGGTTTCCACTGTTTAGGCACATCAGAGGCTCTGCAAACGTAACATGATGCCCGCAGACCATTCGATCAAGTCGGTATTTCAAAACGTCACTACTTCCCTTCCGAGCCCGGACGTGTGCCCAATCAATGGTCCCTCCCCACATATGGGGTATCAGCGTACTCAGGACAAACTGGACAACAACTTTTGGGGTCCAATTTCTCCTGTTACCCATGTGAAAATAAAAAATTGCGAGCTAAAAATTCATTTTTTGAGGAAAAAAAGATTTTTTATTTTCATGGCTCTGCGTTACAATCTTCTGTGAAGCACTTCTGGGTTCAAGGGGCTCACCACACATCTAGATAAGTTCCTTGGGGGGTCTAGTTTCCAAAATGGGGTCACTTGTGGGGGGTTTCCACAGTTTAGGTACATCAAGGGCTCTGCAAATGTAACATGACGCCCGCAGACCATTCCATCAAAGACAGCATTTCAAAATGTCACTACTTCCCTGCTGAGCCCCAACGTGTGCCCAAACAGTGGTTCCCCCCACATATGGGGTACCAGCGTACTCAGGACAAACTGGACAACAACTTTTGGGGTCCAATTTATCCTAGTACCCTTGTGAAAATAAAAAATTGCCAACTAAAAAAAATTTTTTTAGGAAAAAAAAGATTTTTTATTTTCACTGCTCTGCATTATAAACTTCTGTGAATCACCTGGGGGTTCAAAGTGCTCACTATGCATCTGGATAAGTTCCTTAGGGGGTCTAGTTTCCAAAATGGGGTCATTTGTGGGGGAGCTCCAAAGTTTAGGCACACAGGGGCTCTTCAAACACGAGATGGTGTCCGCTCATTCCCTTCTGCGCCCTGCCGTGCACCCAAACAGTGGCCCCCCCACATATGGGGTACGAGCATACTCAGGACAATCTGTACTACTTTTTTGGTCCAATTTCTCCTGTTACCCTTGTGAAAATAAAAAATAGCGCGCTAAAAAATCATTTTTGAGGAAAAAAAATTATTTTTTATTTTCACTGCTCTATGTTATAAACTTTTGTGAAGCACTTGGGGGTTCAAAGTGCTCACTACACATCTAGATAAGTTCCTTAAGGGGTCTAGTTTCCAAAATGGTGTCACTTGTGGGGGAGCTCCAATGTTTAGGCACACAGGGGCTCTCCAAATGCGACATGGTGTCCGTTTATGTCGGTGTACTCAGGAGAAATTGCCCAACAAATTTTAGGATCCATTTTATCCTGTTGCCCATGTGAAAATGAAAAAACAAACTGAGGCTAAAAGATAATTTTTGTGAAAAAAAAGTACTTTTTTTTTACCGATCAATTTGAGAAGCACCTGGGGGTTCAAAGTGATCACTATGCATCTAGATAAGTTCCTTGGGGGGTGTAGTTTCCAAAATGGGGTCACTTGTGGGGGAGCTCCAATGTTTAGGCACACAGCGACTCTCCAAATGCAACATAGCAAGCGCTAAATATTCCAGCATATTTTCCATTCAAAAACTCAAATGGCGCTCCTTCCCTTCTGAGCCCTGCCGTGCGCCCAAACAGTGGTTTATGACCACATATGAGGTATCGGTGTACTCAGGGGAAATTGCCCAACAAATTTTAGGATCCATTTTATCCTGTTGCCCATGTGAAAATGAAAAAATTGATGCTGAAAGAAAATTTTTGTTGGAAAAATTAAAATGTCCTTTTTTTCCTTCCAGGTTGCTTTAGTTCCTGTGAAACACCTAAAGGGTTAATAATCTTCTTGAATGTAGTTTTGAGTAGATTGAGGGGTGCAGTTTTTAGAATGGTGTCACTTTTGGGTGTTTTCTGCCATATAGACCCCTCAAAGTGACTTCAAATGTGAGGTGGTCCCTAAAAAAATGGTTTTGTAAATTTTGTTGTAAAAATGAGAAATCACTGGTCAACTTTTAACCCTTATAACTTCCTAACAAAAAAATATTTTGCTTCCAAAATTGTGCTGATGTAAAGTAGACATGTGGGAAATGTTATTTAGTAACTATTTTGTGTCACATAACTCTCTAGTTTAACAGAATAAAAATTCAAAATTTGAAAATTGCGAAATTTTCAAAATTTTCGCCAAATTTCTGATTTTTTCACAAATAAACGCAAAAATTATCGATCTAAATTTACCACTTCCATGAAGCCCAATATGTCGCGAAAAAACAATCTCAGAATCGCTAGGATCCATTGACGCGTTCCTGAGTTATTACCTCATAAAGGGACACTGGTCAGAATTGCAAAAAATGGCCAGGTCATTAAGGTCAAAATTGGCTGGGTCATGAAGGGGTTAAATGCCGTCTTCCATTCATCCCCCTGCTTAATGCGGATAAGATTACACTCCCCCCTGAGGTCAAGCTTGGTAAACCAGCAAGCACCTCTAACTCTAGAGAATAGATCCGAAATCAGGGGTAACGGATACTGATATTTAATAGTAATTTTATTGAGGGCACGATAATCAATACAAGGCCTTAAAGAACCATCCTTTTTGGCCGCAAAAAAAAACTGGCACCTAAGGGTGAAGAGGATGGTCTAATATGACCCTTCTCCAACGCCTCCTTAATATAGGACCGCATAGCCTCGTGCTCGGGTACAGATAAATTGAAGAGCCGACCCTTGGGAAATTTACACCCCGAGCTTAGTTCAATTGCTCAGTCATAACTCCTATGAGGAGGCAAGGACGCAGACTCATTCTCACTAAATACATCATAAAAGTCCGCCAAATAGTCAGGAACATCATGCGACTGAGGAGAGGTGGAAAAAACCGGAGTCTCACTAAAGGCACACCGAAAACCCCAACTCACCACAGACACAGATTTCCAATCCAAAACTGGATTATGAATTTGCAACCAGGGAAACCCCAGAACAACGGCATCATGCAGACCATGCAATACCAAAAATCTGCAATTTTCTTGATGGTCTGGGGCGACCCGCATGACCACCTGGGTCCAAAACTGAGGTTTATTTTTAGCCAAAGGAGTAGCATCAATCCCCCTCAAAGGGATAGGCGTCTGCAGAGGTGTCATCGGAAATCCACAACGTTTAGCAAAATCCAAGTCCATTAGGTTTAGCGCTGCTCCCGAATCCACAAAAGCCTTGGCGGAAAATGTGGACAGGGAGCAGATCAGAGTAATTGCCAGAAGAAACTTAGGTTGAACACCACCAACAGAAAACGTGTGTGCAAAGCGTTTCTCTCGTTTAGGACAAACAGAAATAATATGTGAGGCATCTCCACAGAAAAAACACAGCTTATTACGCCTTCTGAACTCCTGACGTTGCGCCTTAGACAAAACTCTATCACATTGCATAGGTTCAGACGTCTGTTCAACCGGTGGCAACACCTCTCGTGCAATCCTGCATTCACGTAAACGCCGATCAACCTGAATGGCTAATGACATAGAATAGTCCAGACCAGAGGGAACAGGAAATACCACCATAGTATCTTTTACGGCTTCTGACAAACCCTTCCGAAAGAGAGCAGCCAAGGCATTATCATTCCAGGTAGTAAGGACCGCCCACTTTCGGAACTTTTGACAGTACAACTCTGCAGAATCTCGACCCTGGTTCAATGCTAACAGGGTCTTTTCAGCCTGATCAATAGCATTAGGTTCATCATACAACAACCCCAAAGCTTGAAAGAATGCGTTCACATTAGTCAGAAAAGGATCATCTGGTTTCAAAGAAAACGCCCAATCCTGGGGATCGCCACGCAGCAAAGAGATGACAATTTTAACCTGCTGCGCGGAGCTCCCTGACGAGTTAGGCTTCAAGGCAAAAAATAATTTCCAATTATTTTTGAAACTCAAAAATTTAGATCGATCCCCAAAAAATACATCAGGTGTAGGGATCTTTGGTTCAACAGCATGCGAACGAGCAAGGTAGGCAGAAATTCCCCGCACTTCCGCAGCGAGCTGCTCCACACGATCAGACAATTGCTTTATCTCCATTGAGAGAGAAAAAAAAAATTCCCCCTACGGCCTCAGAGATATAGAGGAAAGAATATACACACACCTTTTTTTTTTTTTTTTTTTTAAACACAATTCTTTCCTGCTATTGAGTACCCTAGGATCTGCGGTATGGCGGGTGATTCTGTTATGATTGAGTCACCGTAGGAGGAAAATACAGAAATGCTAGCTAAATCCAGAAAACCAGAGAAGTTGGCAGCTATCGGATTGCAGACCCCTGAACCTATCAACACAACTAGCAGTAGCCGTGGGGGGTTCCTACGTGCCCTAGACCACTCGATCACAGCCGGAGAATTAAATAGGCCTAAAGAAAGAAAGGGGAAATCTAAACTGCCCCAGAGCAGACCCCAAAGCAATAGGCAGCCCCCAACATATAATGACGGTGAAGCAAGATGAAAATACTAACACAGACAGAAAGATAGACTGAGCAAAGAGGGGCCCAAGCTAACTAAATAGAAAAGGACAGGAAGGCTGCTGTCTGCAATCCGAGAAAAACCCTTTGAAAATAAGAGCCAACAGACTGACAGTGAAAAAGGCCCTGAAGACGCTAGGCTTCAAAAAAGCTATGTCAGTACTCAGGAATATACTGAAGACAGAGCTACAGGCAAAAGGAGATTCAGCTCACCCCAGCAGGGAATGGCAGAATACTGAAAAGCAAGGAAAACAAAAAACAAAACTAAAAGCTAACAGGCAAAACAGAAACTTAGCTTTAGAGGAGCAGGAATCAGACTGGTGTCCTAGAAGTCCACAGAGAAATCACCCGCAGGGCAGAAGGGCGTCGGCAGCCTTATATCCAGTCCGTGACTCCACTCAGCCAGTCATCCTCATTAGACTCAGGTGCCTGATAATCAGGCTCATTACCTTCCTTTACCAGAATAGGGAGTTCACCAGACCCCAGTGACGAAGTGGAAAATGAACTCACAACAGACTGTATTTAAAGAGGTAATCTGTCTCTGCTCAGTTCGGCATCAGTAGGTGAGCGGTGCTGGTGTTGTCATATCTACCGATATCTGCATTGCAGGCTCATGTGCACATGAGACAGGTTTTTACTAGCATAGGACAAGTACCTTTCAAAATATCTGCAGCTTAAGCATGTGAGTAGGTAATTATCTCTAGAAATGATGTCACCATCCCCACTCTCCTCTCGTTATGGAAATGAATGAACCAGATTACTCCTTTAAAAGAGGACCTACCATCAAGAAACTGCAGTCCTATCTGCTGGCACCATTTTATAGAGCAGGGGAAGCTGGGTAGATTGACATATAATGTGTAAGAAAAGATTCAGTATAGTCTGTGATTTAATAATTCAAACTTCTGCTCTTTATAAAACTTAGAATCCGAGTCCTTGAAGCAAAACACATAGTAATAAAAAGAAGTCAAACCCTATATCAGATGGTGAGGGGGGCTATTTTAGCAGAGAAAACTCCCATAATTAGTGAAAACGCAAGAAAAAAAAGAGCAAAATTTATCCCATATAAAATATATAAAGATTATTACAAAAATAATACACTGAAAACAAAATTAACATAAACTGACAAAGTGAATACATGATTTACACAGATGTAAAACACATTGGCTCCAGTTATTTGTAATGGATATGGCAAGAAAAAAAAATTGCAAGTATTTATAAAGTGCTAGTGCTCATATACAGTGGGGCAAAAAAGTATTTAGTCAGTCAGCAATAGTGCAAGTTCCACCACTTAAAAAGATGAGAGGCGTCTGTAATTTACATCATAGGTAGACCTCAACTATGGGAGACAAACTGAGAAAAAAAAATCCAGAAAATCACATTGTCTGTTTTTGTTTCATTTTATTTGCATATTATGGTGGAAAATAAGTATTTGGTCAGAAACAAGCAATCAAGATTTCTGGCTCTCACAGACCTGTAACTTCTTCTTTAAGAGTCTCCTCTTTCCTCCACTCATTACCTGTAGTAATGGCACCTGTTTAAACTTGTTATCAGTATAAAAAGACACCTGTGCACACCCTCAAACAGTCTGACTCCAAACTCCACTATGGTGAAGACCAAAGACCTGTCAAAGGACACCAGAAACAAAATTGTAGCCCTGCACCAGGCTGGGAAGACTGAATCTGCAATAGCCAACCAGCTTGGAGTGAAGAAATCAACTGTGGGAGCAATAATTAGAAAATGGAAGACATACAAGACCACTGATAATCTCCCTCGATCTGGTGCTCCATGCAAAATCCCACCCCGTGGGGTCAGAATGATCACAAGAATGGTGAGCAAAAATCCCAGAACCACGCGGGGGGACCTAGTGAATGAACTGCAGAGAGCTGGGACCAATGTAACAAGGCCTACCATAAGTAACACACTACGCCACCATGGACTCAGATCCTGCAGTGCCAGACGTGTCCCACTGCTTAAGCCTGTACATGTCCGGTCCCGTCTGAAGTTTGCTAGAGAGCATTTGGATGATCCAGAGGAGTTTTGGGAGAATGTCCTATGGTCTGATGAAACCAAACTGGAACTGTTTGGTAGAAACACAACTTGTCGTGTTTGGAGGAAAAAGAATAGAGTTGCATCCATCAAACACCATACCTACTGTAAAGCATGGTGGTGGAAACATCATGCTTTGGGGCTGTTTCTCTGCAAAGGGGCCAGGACGACTTATCCGGGTACATGAAAGAGTGAATGGGGCCATGTATCGTGAGATTTTGAGTGCAAACCTCCTTCCATCAGCAAGGGCATTGAAGATGAAACGTGGCTGGGTCTTTCAACATGATAATGATCCAAAGCACACCGCCAGGGCAACGAAGGAGTGGCTTCGTAAGAAGCATTTCAAGGTCCTGGAGTGGCCTAGCCAGTCTCCAGATCTCAACCCTATAGAAAACCTTTGGAGGGAGTTGAAAGTCCGTGTTGCCAAGCGAAAAGCCAAAAACATCACTGCTCTAGAGGAGATCTGCAAGGAGGAATGGGCCAACATACCAACAACAGTGTGTGGCAACCTTGTGAAGACTTACAGAAAACGTTTGACCTCTGTCATTGCCAACAAAGGATATATCACAAAGTATTGAGATGAAATTTTGTTTCTGACCAAATACTTATTTTCCACCATAATATGCAAATAAAATGAAACAAAAACAGACAATGTGATTTTCTGGATTTTTTTTTCTCAGTTTGTCTCCCATAGTTGAGGTCTACCTATGATGTAAATTACAGACGCCTCTCATCTTTTTAAGTGGTGGAACTTGCACTATTGCTGACTGACTAAATACTTTTTTGCCCCACTGTAGTCATTGTTCCCAAGTTACAGAAAGTACAAATCCATAGACCATTCGCATAGCATGCATGTCAGACAGATATATTCACTAACTAGAAAACGAGGTGTGCACCACTTTTAGGGAAACAAAAACTGTGAAAATAAAGCTAAATTCTACTCTTACCCATTGTATCCACCTGGGAGCAGATGCTGTCAGCCCCAGCGTGGGTTTCGCGGGGGCTTCCTCGGGGGGCTGTGTGTGTATTTTTTTGCTCTCCTCATATCCATTACAAATTACTGGGGCCAATGTGTTTTACATCTGTGTAAATCATCTATCCACATTATCGCTTTATGTAAATTTTGTTATTAAATTTTCAGTGTTCTATTTTTGTAATAAACTTTATATGTGATAAATTTTGCTCTTTTTTTCTTTATAAAACTTTTAGTCCAGTGGGTGGTCCAATCTGTGACTGACAGCTACCTCGGTATTCTTATTTATACAAAGAAAGCTGTCACCAAGATTAAATACTCCATTTTTTTCATACACTAAAATATAACTTTTAATATTTAAATTAAAATTGTCCAATAATGTGAATTACACACATACCACCACCAAAGTATCATTAGACACTTATGAAAAATACCTAGGGAGGTGCCTATACCTACGATATCCTATAGTTACCCTACCTGTCAGCAAAGGTTGGCACCCTAGATCCTGCGCAATGGCGCACTCGCTCATCGACAGCTCACCCTGCTGACCCTATCGGTCTTGTTGTGCAGCAGGGGAGAAAAGAGAAAAAAGTGGCACAAAAATAGGAGAAAATGTATCAAAATGTTTTATGTATATTACTTAAATGTTAGGGTCTAATCATTTTTCTACTTAAGATGAATTGTCTATATAGACATTTACTTTCTCCTATTTTGGAACTGCCTAACAGTGGGGATTGGCGCCCTAAGTGTAGCGAGAGTGGCGTCCCAGCTCGCCGGCGGCTGACCCTTCTGTCCCTCTAAGATGTGGATGCCAATTGGCATAGAGAGAGGGTGATAAATAAACCTCTTTGATTTCTTGTATGCAAAAAATCATAGAGGTTTCTCAAGCTTTTCCATGCAAACAGTGAAAAATTGATGTCCGAGTGCTGTTCGAGTGTTTCATTGACCCATAGTGAAAAGGAATGTAAGGAGCAAGACCGGGACGCGGGTACCTGTTCAGAACCTGGTCCGAAACTGTTGAGGCTGCCTTCCTTGTTACCTGGGGAAAGGAATGAGGAGCCGTACTGACTTCATGACCCGGGTAGGAGGGACAGCTTAAAGATCAAAGTGCATGCAGCCACAGGCAGTTTGGTGCGAACAGGCAGCGCGCAGCAGGCTGAGCGGCATGCTCTGGCCCCCGAGTCCCAGTGCTGCAACATCTGTGCCTGCCAGCATCCACCACCACGAGAGTGACTGCGAGAGACTGAGGTGCCGGGTTCCCTGTGTCTGTCAGAGAGCGAGGTGCCGTGCGCTCCGCGACTGTGAGTACTGCGCACGTGCAGAGCAGAGAAGGCCAGGTACTGGGCATATACCTGTGGCCCTCCTTACCCGTGAACATTGACCAATCCACGTTGCACTTGGAAAGAGCTGCGGCCTTGATTGCTCCAGCCGCAAGCGCTTATGGACTATAGGCTAAGTCGAAAGTAATGAAGACGGATCATCATTTTAAGGACCCCATCAAAGGACATCACCCGGCCGCTGCCGGTTCTAAAATCCCCTTGCGGAACCATCTGCTGCAGAGGATCATACAGGACATGATAAGTTCCATCACTGGACTGTTATTGCTTATATTTGTTATCTCTATTATCCTTCCTGTAACCATTAACCTCCCTGCGAGGAGTGAATACCTTGTTCTATTAAATTCTTACATTTTGTTAACCCTTGCTCTGCCTCCTGTCTGTCTCTGCATCCTGCAACCTGCTTACACGGTACATGAGAGTTGCTCAGAGTAGCATAATGGATAAATGAATAGGTTTTCTACTGTAAAATATTGTTCAGATGGAGAAGGGTTTTAACCCCCTTAACGACTGCTGATACACCTTTTAACGGCAGCAGTTAAGGGTACTTATTCCTTAGTGCTGCTTTTCAACGGGTATAGCACCCCCCAGCGTCGGAAAATCTCCTATGTCTCAGCTACTGAGACCCTCGAGAACATAATCAGGGACGGTTTTGAAGGTCCCCTGTCACGTGATCATCGTTCTTCACTGAATAATGGCAATCATAAAAAAGTCTGATTTACAATTAATTTTTCTCTCCTCTGATATGATCTAGCATATCAGAGAACAGAGTAATGGGATCCCCTGAGCACCCCCGGTATCTCTACCACCCCAGGGCCTCCTGATTTGCTCCACATACCGCCTTGTCATCTGTCTGGAAAAAAAATAGCGCAGTACGCCAGCCGAGATCTGCCAGCCGGTATGCGGCAACAATAGGGAGTTTTTCCTATTGGTTCCTTTTGATCATTGTGATAGACAGTATCACAGTGATCAAAGTAAAAAAAAAAAATAGTAAATCAAATCCCCCTTTGTCACCCCTTTAGTTAGAAAAAAAATTCTAAAATAAAAAAAAATTAATTTATTCCATTCTTTGCAGCTAGGATAAGGGTTGGGATTAGAGTTAGGATAGGGGTTAGGGTTATGGTTGTGTTGGAGTTAGGGTTGAGGTTAGGGTTTTGTTAGGGTGGCGCTAGAGTTGTTTTTTTTCACAAGAAAAAAAATAAATGATGACGATATGAAAGCTAGTTTTGAGCACAAGTGCACGTTACTCGAGTTTGCATAGAGTACTTGGGTATGAACGGAGTATTGTGGATCCCCGCATGTTTTTTTGGGGGTGTCTAATAGCCAAGAAACATGAAGGGCAGGAACTTGAGCATGTTACTCGAGATATTCAGTGCATACTCGAGCACCAGATGCAAACTGGAGCACTTGCTTTTAACACTAATGACAACCTAATGTTATCAAATTCTGTGTTGTACCTGTGGGTTCAAAATGGTCACGATACCCCTGGATAAAATCCTTGGGGTCACTTGTGAATGATTTCCACTGTTTAGGCACATTAAGGGATCTCCAAATGCAACATGACGTCGGATCTTGATTCAAGCCAATTTTGCATTCAAAAAGTCAAACGGTGCACCTTCCCTTCCAAGCCCTGCCGTGCACCCAAACAGTGGATTTCCCTCACATATGGGGTATCAGTGTACTAGGAAAATTTGCACAACAAATTTTGTGGTCCATTTTTGATTGTTACAATTGTGAAAATAAAAAAAGTTTGGGTCTAAAGTAAATTTTATTGTGAAAAAAGTTAAATGTTAATGTTTTCCTCCCACATTCAGTTCTCGTGAAGCAACTGAAGAGTTAATGAACTTTTGGAATGTGGCTTTGAACACCTTGAGGGGTGCAGATTTTATAATGGTGTCACTTTTGGGTACTTTCTGTCATATAGGCCCTCAAAGCCACTTCAAATGTGATGTGTTACCAAAAAAAATGGTTTTGGAAATTTTGTTCAAGAAATGAGAAATCGCTGGTCAACTTTTAACCCTTCTAACTTCCTAACATGCTTCCAATATTCTATGTAAAGTAGACATGTGGGAAATGTTATTTATTAACTATTTCGTGTGAAATAACTCTGATTTAAAAAAAAAAATTAAAAAGTTTGAAATTTGCTAAATTTTCAACATTTTTACCACTAACATGAAGTACAATATGTCATGAAAAAAAAATCTGAGAATCAGTGGGATCCGTTGAAGCGTTCCACAGTTATAACCTCATAAAGTGACAGTGGTCAGAATTGTAAAAATTGGAATGGTCATTAAGGTCAAAATTGACTCGGTTACTAAGGGGTTCTAACCCTCGACTAAACAGCTGGTCAGCAACAGTATGTTATGTGGCTATCTTATGCATGATGATACAACACACTGGTATTCTTATATAGCAAGCAAAAAAATAAGAGATAAGCCAATGGATACTACTTCGATATGATTTTCCCTAACAGACTTGCTGAAAAAAGAATTAATATCTAGTTATTGCATCCACAATTCACGTGGAGATATAGCAAACTCCCTGCAGACATATGAATATAATAAAGGTCATAGGAGACGAGACCAAAGGACTGTAAGGGTGAGTTTCCACTTAGCGCATTCCTTGTGCTTTGGACAGAACGGAAACCCTGCTCCACCCAAAGCCCCGCCCCTTCTGTATGCACAGTGATTCCGGATGTGCTCATTGAACACATCCGGAATCGCGGCATCGTATACATAGAGTAGGCTATTTACCTTGCGGAGACTGAGCATCTCCGCAAGGTAAACAGACATGCTGCATTCTAGAAAGACGCACTGCATGTCTGGTTTCGCGGGTGTGTCACCCGCATATTAGGACGCATAGTGGAGACGGGATTTCATAAAATCCTATCCACTATGCTGTAACATTTGGAAGCTGCGGATTAAACGCTGCGGCTGTACGCAGCGTTCAATCCACAACTAATCTGGATGTAATACGCCACATGGAAACTCACCCTAAATCCATCCTAAATTAAAGCCAGTCAGCTCATTATGACATGATGCTATTAATCTAACAGAGGAGCTGACACCAGGCTAAAGGTACTCAGTTTTTGCTCTTATTTTATTTCCACTGCTTATTTTATTTTGTTGTTTTTTTACAAACTGCCATAAGGTTGCGGTGATATGAGCCATTTTATTTAGTGCTACTTTTTATGGTGTTTACCAGGGGTCGTGTTTTAGGCTGCTCTGCATTACTACCCAGTGAATAGTGCCCCCTTGCTAAAGACCATAAAAAAGAGCACTAAATAAAAAAGCCACTCGCTATACAACCATATTGCAGTTCTAAAGGGAATCTGTCACCGGAAATTTGCGGGCTATGTAAATGCCCTGTGTCCGGTTCGATGGCCGGTGTTTCTTCTTCTTTTCTCCACCCCATCCGTGGCTTCCGTCTGCGATATTTTCCGGAATTAGAGTAGTTCTCCTCCATTTTTCGTGCCTGCGCAAAGTAATCATGCCTCGTGCTAACCGAGTGACTTCGGCATGCTCGAAACATATGTTAGAGTCCCCACGGCTACATGTCTCGCGGCTGTTCAACAGCTGCAACACATGCACGGATTGCCTAACAAATAGGCAATCCATGCATGTGTTATGCTTGTTGAACAGCCGTGAGACATGCAGCCTTGGGGACTCTAACATATGTTTCGAGCACGCCGAAGTCGCTCGGTTAGCACCCGAGCATGCTTGGATAACACCTTACCTGAGGATGTTCGCTCATCACTAGTGATAACTTGTTCCAATCAGACAATTCCATTAAAAGAATATAACTTATAAATTTATATGGGGTGGTTCTTGAGATGTTGACAGTTTTCTTACCTTTTTCAGTTCCTCTTGTATACATGTGGAATTGTCTTCTGATGAAAGCATTTCATAGTTTCCAGCGCTCAGTCTTGGCTCCGGCTCGTGCTCATCTCCAGATGAAGTTTCTCTGTCGCTCATCTTTGCTGTTAATTCATTTATTCTAGTCTTTAGTTTTTGCTCAATGCTGTCACTTTCCGTTCTACATTGCTGATCTCCACTGCTCATCCCAGTTTCTGATAAATCACTACAACTCTGTAGATAAGAAAAAAGAATTACACATTGCTATTCATAGTCTCTCTATAACACCTAAAAAAACAGCAAAATCTGGAGAGAAGTCAGTGGAGTGACTGCATAAAGTAACATGTTTGTAGGAGGCCACTGGTATCACTACTCTCCCAGAACTGTCACATGTTGTCAGCCACAGAGCGCCATAACAATGTCCGATATGGAGCCCAATATTGTTGCAAAACAACTCTGCTTATCAACCAGGAGTAAATGACCTATGAGAATCTTATTAAACCAAATCACATGTAAGTTTCCCTTCCTGAAATACTATGAGTTTCCGCAGAGGTGACATGCCTAAAGCGGTTGTCTGGCCTCAGGCTATAAGTCTGCAGACTTGTGAATCCTCACATTTTCTCTGAGGCTGGCTGACTGCAAACATGCAGTTTGCATACTTCTGGACACATTCCGACTAGACGTGTCTGACCTTACTCAATGCAAATGTTTTTTTTCCTCCTAGACTGGAGCCGCTCCTCCGCTCTCAGACATGTGTCTCCCCCCAGTCTCCTGACATTTTTCTTGTGACCTCTGACAGTCAATCAGTGGCCACTGATCAGTCGCAGCCTTCACAAGCAGAAGTATATATGATAAAATGAAAACCTGGCACTCAACTTAATGCTTGGTGAGGCAGTTTATTGTAGTACCAGAAAACGTTTCGGTCGATATAGACCTTCATCAATTACGTGCTAGTATGTTTGAAAGTAGCTTGAAGGAGGGCGCTTTTTATGTTGAAAATATCAGTGCAGCCTGTTCATCCTGGACGTGGTAAACACCACGACCAGGAGGAACAGTCTGCGCTGATATTTTCAACTATTAAGATTATCCTGTGTTACAGCAGCATTCTGACCATTTGATTACTGGCGTTATCAGTGAATAACATAAAAAGCGCCCTCCTTCAAGCTACTTTCAAACATACTAGCACGTAACTGATGAAGGTCTATATCGACCGAAACGTTTTCTGGTACTACAATAAACTGCCTCACCAAGCATTAAGTTGAGTGCCAGGTTTTCATTTTATCATATATGGTTTGGGAACCTAACTTGGCACCACTACAGTAGTACACACAGTGTTTTCTACTTCACAAGCAGAAGAACTGTGTTTCTTCCATTTTGATGGAAATGTGAAAGCTGTGGATGGTCAGTGCCTCTGACTGACTGCTGTGGTCACTTTAAGTTGTCAAGAGATTGCCAAAGAACACAGGGGGAGAGCGCAGGGGGGGCGCCAGTCATGAAGGTCAGTATAAATTTTTTAAGTTATAAAACTAGCTAAGTCAGCCTTTTTTTCTGCTGGAAATCAGATGAAACATCTTTCATTCAAAGAAGGATCTGTCATCCATTAACAATCTGACAATCTCCTGTTGAAAGAATATTCCCAGAAAGACTAATTTTTCGTCACCAGGAGTCATCGAAACTGTATGGCCAGGTGAATATAAAGCCCAATTTGGAATAAAATGCATACTGCTGCATCAGTACAACAATCATTTACTAGAAATCATTCTTCATTCATCTGATGTGTTTCTATATATTCAGTTCAAGAATTAGTGTATGATTTCCACCTTGTGGTGAAAAAGGGACACCACACTATTCATTGTTTTTGATAAAACATTTACCTTGATTACACTAATGCTAGTTTGATTGAGATATTTTTCACACTAAGTTTTCTACATACTGTTCTTAATAGCTTAAACAATAATTATCTGTTAGCTGTATGATTTATGCTCTGAAGTCAGTCTGGTAAGATTTATAACTCTCATCTTAATATGGTGCTTGCATAGGACTGCCCAATGTCTGCCATTTCTGTCATTATTCAGGCCAATCACATACAGAAAATAAATTCCAGATAATAATCGATGACTTACGTAATTTCCTAAAACAAACCTTATTTGTGTCCACAGTCCTTTTCTGCACTTTCACTACTGTAGTGCTCCCCTCTCCCACCTCCTCCAGGGATACTTTGCTCTTCCTCCATCTCCTTGACCGTTTCTCAATATCTGCATGGCTTTTTTCCGCTTCGCTGCTGTCTGAGTATTCCATACTAATAGACTGTGGGTTGAAGTTGATATCCATCTTTCCATACCCGTGGTCCTTATGCATCTGATCACAGGCACTCTTTCTGTTTGGCCATAGAGATTTAGCAGACAGACGACTCTCTTTTAGAGAGTTGACAGAAGAGGTTTCGGAGTCGGAATACACAGTTTCGGGGTTTGTAAACAGTCCGGATGATGGGGATGTTACAGGCTGATAATAATCATTGCCACATGCCCACTCTGTGTTATACTGGGAGTCCGTATAGCAGGAATCACCGGACATCTCTCTTGTTCTTCGCCGATATGCATTGAGTGCCAAGTTCCAATCAACCTCCTCATCACTGTCAGAGCCCATCTCGTCATAAGCGGAGACAATGGTAGACTCATTCTCTAAGGATTTGAAGACTTGGCTCTTTGGTTGGGCAAGCATTCTTGGCGGAGGCAACGTTATACTTTGTAATGCTACCCAGTTTCCATCAGAACTCTGCAGAACTGGAGATGGACCTTGGAAGAAAACAATTACACACATTTTGAAGAAGACCGTGTAACTCATATCATTATCCAAGAATCCAATACACAATAGAATGGCGCCCATGATCCCAAGCTCACAAATGTACTCTAAACCTTATATCAATCCTGAATGGGCTGCTGATTAGTTTAGCAATACATGGATGGATAGTTAATATATGATATAAACTTATGTCATCAACCTAATTGTTTAGTTTGTTGGTAATCTGCAAACCACTACTTGGATGGGGTCTTAATACTCTTAAAGTGATTGCGAGCCTAAACAAGTTATCAATTACCCACTGGATGAATGGTAACGGTTAGATTGGTGTTGGTGCCATTGATTGGATCAACACCAATCACCAGAATAGGGAATTTCTATCTTTGTTTTTTCCTGGCAGCTTTACCCCATCCTGATGTAAGAATGAAGGAACAAGTAAATCATGCAACCTTCTACTCTAGTCAAGTCTACAACAATGAAAATACACATAGATAGCAGAGTGCAGCGATTGGCAGGACCAGTCTACAATCTGATCAGTATGGAATGTGAATGAAAATTGCATGGCCAAGGCAGCAAAATGATTGACTGCCAGACGATTAATGGCCGTTCAACTAAATATATTTTGAAGGTGCTATTGACATGAAATTCTCACCAGATGTGGGTCACAACCCATCCAATCCACACAGGCAAATAAATCAAACTAAAGATTCCATAAATTGTGTGTAAGAATGAGAAATGACACAGGAAAAAAGTATGAAACACATGAAATAAGAGAGGAGCAAAAAGCCATGAAAAGTCATGACACCAGCTGAAATGTATCAGTAATTAGAAAGCAATCCTGCCACCAAGTGAAAAATAATATCAGCTGTTTGAACTGAAACTGGCCAATATATTTACTTAGAAAATTGGTGACAAGTTCAATACTTATTTCACCAGCTGCCTGTCTGTCTATCTATCTATCCCATATCTATCTCATATCTTTCTATCTATGTCAAATCTATCTATCTAGAAATATATGTTTTATGGTAGACCGTCTCACTTGCCTGCACACAGAGGTAGACAGAGGTAGACTGTCTCTTTAAATCTTCTGTTAGTTTATTAGACATGTGGCATAAACCAACGGAAAGTGAAAATAAACACGCCCTTTGAGGAAAAACAAAACAAAATGGTATACAGTCTCTGCATCTGCGGGGATTTGACCGCTCAGGATAATAGCCATTCACTGGTTCAGTTTTTTTCCTCAGTAGAGATGAGCGAATTTGTTCAGATTTGGTTTTGAATATGATCAGAATCGAATATTGTTTTTGCAATATTTGTCGAACACAGCCAAACGTCATTTGAGTCAATGGGAGTAGAAATTACCGAATATGTTCGGAACCAATCCTAAGACATACATTCGGTATGAATATTGTTCAAATATGGCTCGAATATGTCAAAATCAGATTCAGGGACAAAATCCGAACAAATTCGCTTATCTCTACTCCTCAAGATACAAAACACTGGAGTTCCTCTCTCTAGCCCTACTGAACACTAAATGTCTCTGGAGGCCGACTATTTAACTCCCAGACCACACCGTGGCTTGGAGATAAAGTGGAAACCTACCATCCACTCTATGGTTGTCCATGAAAACCCAGCACTTAAAATGGCCATTTAGCCCCTCTCAATACATAGTGTGCTGGAGAAAACTTCTGGGTTTTAAATCACTGAAACTACTAGCTTCAGTGAAACATATCTCCCCTCCAGCACTTTGCCAGCGACATTGTCACATACTCCCCCTCTGCCCAAAGCTGGGGGTTTTGGCATCTTCACTTATTAGGCAGGGAAGTCTGGATGGGGCATCTGCGTTAACATGTAGCTTCTCTGTCCTATGCTCGAAGTGGAAGCTGAAGTCCTGGAGCGCCAGAAACCACGTAGTCACCCTGGCATTCTTTCCATTTCTTTCCCTCATCCATCTCAGGAGCACATAGTTTGACACTATCCTGCACTTCCGGCCTAACAGGTTAATTGTCCATTTGATGACCAAGCACTCTTTCTCTGAGAAAACACCAAATGGAGGGCACCAATATATTAGACAACAAAAGGGTTCACCAAAGACATGTTAATAACAATGCAAGAAAGTAGGGGAATGCAACATGTCTATAAATTGGGAACACATGATCAGATAAGACAAATTGAACAAAATTTATTACAAAATGCTGACACATATATAGAACAAACACAGTATCCAACTTAAAAACAATTAAAATTGCAAGAAAAGCAAACAAGTCATGTCATGGAATAATGATGTAATGACTCTCCCACGTCAAAAACCCCTCCACACAGACAAGCCTGTATAAGAATGATAATGTGAACACAAGGTAACCTGGAAGAGTTATTAATGAATATAGTTACCGTACAATGGCATCCATGTTGATGGCAAAAAGAGGTCTGCACCTGACACCTAGGTGGCTGTTAACAGCATCATGCAAGAAAATGCTATACATATGTAGAAACACAAGAGACCTGGTAGTCACAAAATAAGTTAATAATTAACATCGTTACCATACACTGGCATCTGTGTTGATTGCAAAAGAGGCCTGCACCTAACACCTAAGTGGCTATTCACAGCACCATGCAAAAAATGCTATACACATATAGAGACACAAAAGACCTGGTAGTCATAAAACGACTGCATGAGATATGTATGGGCCAGCCAAACAGAAATACAGTGTGGCCAAACCAGCACAAGAGAGCTCGAAAATGGTTTCTAGGTGTGTAGTCCCACGTTATTCTCCCCTGAGGAAGCCACGTAGGCATTGGCGATACGCGTGGGGCTTTCTGCTTCCCCCACTTCCCCATCCCACAGCTGCATTCTGCACTTTAACTTAATGGGACTACACACCTAGAAAACATTTTCGGACACTTTTGTGCTGGTTTGGCCACACTGAATTTCTGTTTGGCTGGCCCATACATATCTCATGCAGTCATTTTATGACTACCAGGTCTTTTGTGTCTCTATATATGTATAGCATTTTTTGCATGGTGCTGTGAATAGCCACTTAGGTGTTAGGTGCAGGCTTCTTTTACAATCAACACGGATGCCAGTGTATGGTAACTATATTCATTATTAACTTATTTTGTGACTACCAGGTCTCTTGTGTTTTTACATAAGTATAATATTTTCTTGCATGATGCTGTTAACAGCCACCTAGGTGTCAGGTGCAGGCCTCTTTTTGCCATCAACATGGATGCCATTGTATGATAACTATATTCATTATTAACTCTTGCAGGTTACCTTGTGTTCACATTATCATTCTTATACAGGCTTGTCTGTGTGGAGGGGTTTTTGACGTGGGAGAGTCATTACATCATTATTCCATGACATGACTCGTTTGCTTTTCTTGCAATTTTAATTGTTTTTAAGTTGGATACTGTGTTTGTTCCATATATGTGTTAGTATTTTGCAATAAAGTTTGTTCAATTTGTCTTATCTGATCGTGTGTTCCCAATTTATAGACATGTTGCTTTCCCCTACTTTCTTGCAAGAACTCTTTCTCTACTATGGCTTAGTTCTTTTCACAGGAGGAGAATTTCCTACTAAGGAGTAGAACTGGATGTTCATCACCATCTACTACCTGGGACAACACAGCTCCCAACCAGACCTCGGAGGCGTCCGTCTGAACCACAAACTCCTTGGTGAAGTCAGGTGCAACCAAGACTGGCTGTTTCCATAGGGCAAGCTTCAACTCCTAGAATGCAATCTCCGCTTAAGTGTACCACTTGGCCATCAATGTCTTTGTGCTCTTAAGAAGATCAGCCAAAGGGGTAGCTATCATGATGAAATTTGGGATAAATCTATGATACTATCCTACAATTCCCAGATCCCAGAAAAGACAAAGCTTGCTTCTTGGAGACCGGTTGCAGCCAATTTTGGATTGTCTACACCTTGTTTACTTACAGTTTTATTTTGCCCCTCTCGACGATGTAGTTCAAGTATTTTGCCTCTTCCTTAACCATGGCACACTTCTTTGGGTTTATGGTAAACCCTTCCTTCCTCAGTGCATCCAGTACTGCCTGGAACTTCTGCAGGCGACTTCCCCAATCCAGGCTAAAGATCTCGATGTTGTCCAGATGAGTGGCGGAATACTTTTTGTGAGGTTAGGATCCGGGCCATGATTCTCTGGAGGGTAGCTGGGGCTCCCTGATGACTGAACGGCATCCTGTAGAGAAGGCCGTCTTCTCCTTGGCACTTGGGGACAGGAGAATTTGTCTTTTGTTAGGTCCAGGGTGGTGATATGTTTGGCAGACTCTAGCATCTCAATGAGCCCATCGACCCGGGGCATCGGATATGAGTCGAACTTGGACACCTCGCTTAGCTTCCTGTAGTCATTACAGAGACACCAAGCCCTGTTTGGCTTTGGCACAAGACAATGGGGCTGGACCAGTCACTCTTTGACTCCTTTAATGCCTTGATGACTCCCAGGCTCAACATTCTTCTCACCTCATGGCGGGCTTCGGGAATCTGATATGGCTTTTGGTTCACTCGCATATGAGGTTCGTCAGGATTTAATGCTCCATGACCTGCATATAACCTGGCAATTCCGAAAACGGGACCCAGCTCCGCTGAGGCAGCTTTCGGCACTGTTGCTTCTAGGCCGGTGACAGTGTCTCTGTCACTGTTACATCGCTGAACATGGCTTCAGGTTCGGCCCCCAGACACCTATCTTCCACCGTTTCCCTGTCTCACCATGATTTGAGAAGGTTAACGTGGTACACCTGGTACAGCATTCTGCTCCCTCGTTGTTGGACCTTGTAGTTGATGTCACTCAACTTTTCAAACACCTCGTATGACTCTTTGCACTTGGCCAGGAACTTACTTTCCACTGTGGAGATCAACACCAACACCCAGTCTTCAAGGCTAAACTGTCTTAGTCTCGCTGCCCGAATGTAGATCCTTGCCTGGGCCTCTTGTGCTTGAAGGAGGCTATTCTTCACAATCGGCATCACCTTTGCAATCCGGTTCTGCTTCTGGGCCACATGCTCGATGATGCTCCGGGGGGGTGTAACATCTGCTGCCTAGGTCTCCCTTGCAATATACAGAAGTCCACGAAGGTGCCTATATATGTATAGCAGCTCGAAGGGTGAGAACCCTGTGGAGGCCTGTGGGACTTCCATGATAGAGAACAACAGGTATGGCAGTAGGCAGTCCCAGTCTTGGCCATCCTTTTCCACGAACTTCTAAAGCATGGATTTCAAGGTCTTGTTGAACCTCTCCACCAGGCTGTCCATCTGCGGACGTCCGGAATCATGTAATCTGGAGAGTCTTATACCATTCCCTCATAACATTGGGCATAAACGGAGTTCTGTGCTTTGTCGGGATCTCCTTTGGCAGGCCCATCAAGGAGAAATTATGGACCATCTCTCAGGATATGCACCCAACAGAGGAGCTTCTCAGGGGTACCGCCTCTGGATACTGTGTTTCATAGTCCATTACTACAAGGATGTATTGGTGCTCCCTGAAGGAGTTAACTAGGGGCCCTACAAGGTCAATGGCAATCCAGTCAAATAGGACCTCTATAATGGGCAACAGGACTAGGGGACTTTAGAAGTGGGATACGGGAGCAGTTAGCTGACAAGTAGGGCAGGATCGGCAGTAGTTAACAATCTCTCTGTGACACCCTGGCCAGTAGAACCTCTGAAGGACCCATTCTTGAGTTTCTTCTACTAACAGATGCCCACCCAAGACATGAGAATGGACCAGGTCTAGTACCCTATGCCTATAGGTACCTGGCTCTAACAACTACTCTACCTCGTTCTCTTTTAGTGTAGTGACCCGATAAAGCAGCTCCTCATTTATAGCAAAATGTGGAAACCTGGTATCAGCCCTCGGCTTTTAAGCCACTCCATTTATCACAGTTACATTGCCATATCCCCTTTTAGAATAAGATGCCACATTCAAGCAGTCCCCAAATTTCCCCCAGAAACCCCCAGTTCAGGAATCTCAGCCTCACTAGTCACCGTCTTGGCCTCCTTACCAGCCAGGAAACACAAGTGGATTTCATCCACCTCCGACTGTGATGGGATTTTATCATTGTTGAACTGGCTCCTGTCTGAGTCATTTGGTATTCCCGCCTTCCACCATAAGCCCCAGAACAGCCTAAAGTCCAACCCTATTATCACCAGGTGTACTAAGTCCTTAATCAACCTGACCTTATGTGTCTCAGCCCCACAGTTCATTTTTATAGACACACTGGCAACCTGGTAGTCCTTGGATTCCAGGTGAATACACCGTATGCCCACGTATTTTCCAGGGATCATCTGGTGGGGGAGTGTGGCCCTTACCAGGGTCACCAAACTCTCTAGGTCCTGACACCAGTACCCCATTTATTGTTACGGGACATGCCTGTGGACCCTCAGTGGGCTGATAGTCCACATCGCAGGAGGGGTAGACATAGTAAGAACAGCACCTCCCAATGTTACAGTCCATCTGTTAGTAGGGAATAGGACGCCAGGCTATATAACCAGGACCATGACATCTCCAGACATCTCCAGCAGAGCAAGTCTTTACCTGCAGCCTTTGGCAAACCCTCATCGACCCCTTGGGATCGCGGACTACCCGCAGTGGTAGCTCTACTACGCCTCTTTTGGGATTTGGGCTCCCTCTGGGTACCCCATTATGGGAATGCAACACCACCCGGCTTTCTTAGGGACCTCTCAACCACCTGGTACCTTTCCACTAGACCAACCAGGTCATCTGCATTTCGAGGATCGCACTGGGGAACCCAGGTCTGCACCAGCCTTAGAAGGGAGTGTATAAATCAGTCCATTACAACTCGCTCTACCATCTGGGCTGGGGTGGAGGATTCCAGCTGCAACCACTTCTGTATCAGATACAGCAAATCGAAAATTTGGGAGTTAAGGGGTTTATCGTTGCAATACATCCAGTAGTGCATCCTTTTAGCTTGGACATACATAGTAACCCCTGTGCGTGTCAGTATATCAGTTTTTAGTTTGGCATATTCACGGGCATCTTGTACAGCCAGGTCATAATAAACCTTCTGGGGCTCACCAG
Source organism: Dendrobates tinctorius (assembly GCF_039654945.1). Taxonomy (NCBI): domain Eukaryota; kingdom Metazoa; phylum Chordata; class Amphibia; order Anura; family Dendrobatidae; genus Dendrobates; species Dendrobates tinctorius. The sequence continues at coordinate 72,653,644 of NW_027361829.1, forward strand.
TTAGATAGGGGGCCAGCACATCAGCCTTCTAGTCTGGCGGTAGTTTTTCCCGCTCTACTACCTGCTCAAAAACAGTGAAAAATGCTGCCCCATCATCTCCCAGGGTCATCTTTTGCATTGCTCATCTTACCGCTCTCTGGACGTATGAGTATCACCTGGACTAGGGGAAGCGGTTGTCGGTCTCCCACAAATGGCCTCTGTGAGCAACTCTATTTGTTGCTGTTATTGGAACTAGTCTTGTTGCTGTTGCTGTTGTTGGAGCAGCAGCTTGTGCTGCTGTATCTGTTGCATAAGCAGATGACTTTTCTTTTGCTGGGCTTTCACAAGTTGCTTAATCAGGTCTTCCATGTTGTCTGACATCGCTTCCTGGCTTATGGTCACCTTCACCCAGGATATATGGTTTTATCAACAGCTGTCACATGTGCTCCCTGGGGAAATTGCCTGCACTTCAAGCACCAACTGTGGTACATTGGCTCACTCGGCTGCACACTGAGGTAAACACAGGTACACTGTCTCTTTAAAATGTTCTGTTGGTTTATTAAACATGTGGCATAAACCAGCGTGAAGTGAAAATAAACACAGCCCTTCGGGCAAAAATAGGGTTTTAAATCAATGAAGCTAATAGCCTCCGTGAAACATATCTCCCCTCCAGCACTTTGCCAGTGACTTTCTCAAAGTACACATAGATATAAATTTTTGCAATGTAAATATTGAAAAAAAAAAACTTTTTCTTGCTTAGACTTTTCTTTTTAGATTTTTACTATTTATGTTTCACACCAATCACCTGGTAAATATATTATCTAGGTAATTATGGCCATTATGTGGATATCTAATATGCATAGTTTGTTTTTTGTTTTATATATATATATATATATATATATATATATATATATATATATATAGACTGTATATAGACTTTTTTTTATAATTTTTGTCATGGGGACTTAATATTTTGTATTACTATATACAGTGTGTCCATAAACTCATGGTGCACTTTTGACCAGTCACTGGAAAGCAACAAAAGATGATAGAAATGTGAAATCTGCTCCAAATAAAAGTAAAACTCTCCCAAATTCTTACCTATTCAGTTCCGGTTTATGTGGGCTCCATTTGTTGCCCTACACACATCCAAACAATAGTGAAGTTCTTGCCACACACGGTTAAGGACGTCTGGTGTAACAGAGTGAATAACGTCTGTGATTCTCTGTTTTAAATGATTAATGTCGTTGATACGTTCAATGTACACATGTTGCTTCACATAATTTCCGCGGGAATTCCGCAACTCCCTGCCGCGGGAAATAGGCTAGAATTCCGCATGCATAATTCCCATGATAAACTAGCGTTTTGCAAGCGTAATTAGCTTGCAGAATACTAGCGTTTTCCAAGCGGTCTGTAGCATCGCTTGGAAAACTGATTGACAAGTTGGTCACACTTGTCAAACATAGTGTTTGACAAGTGTGAGCAACTTTTTACTATTGAGGCTGCCTATGCAGCATCAGTAGTAAAATGACATAAAGTTAAAAATGATAAAAAAAATAAAAAAAATTGTGTTTTTCTCACCTTCTGGCGTCCCGCGCAGCGTCCCCAGGCCTCAGCGATGCTCCTGGCAAGTCCCGTTCCCAGCGATGCCTTGCGACAATGACCTTTGATGACTTAGCGGTCTTGCGATACTGTAGCGGTCTCTCGAGACCGCTACGGTATCGCAAGACCGCTAAGTCATCAAAGGTCATTATCGCAAGGCATCGCTGGGAACGGGACTTGCTGGGAGCATCGCTGAGGCCTGGAGATGCTGTGTGGGACGCCGGAAGGTGAGAATATCAACATTTTACTTCTATTTTTTACAGGGATATGGTACCCAGGGCCTGGAGGAGAATCTCCTCTCCTCCAGACCCTGGGTACCATCCACACCTTTTTTGAGCTTACTTTGCGCATGGTGGGCATAGCCACATGCGGAAAGTAAACGGAACAGTGCATTTCTATGTGTGCAGAATCCCCACGATTCCGCACAAAGAATGAGCATGCTGCGTATTTTTCCGCGGTGCGATTTTGCCGTGGAAAAATACGCAGCATTAGCACAGCATGTGCAGAATGCCATTGAATACAATGGGTTGCTTATTTTATGCATTTTTGCAGTGTTTACGCCACGTTCTCGTGGCGAAAAAACACGGCAAAAATGCATAAAATCTGCTGGAATTCTGGACGTGTGCACATAGCCTAAGGGCGTCAGATCCGAGGATCGTGGTGGCCATGGTTTGACAGAACTCCTGTCAAAAGTGCACCATGACTTTACGGACACACTGTATATATGTATCTATATACAGTTAGGTCCATATATATTTGGACAGAGACAACATTTTTCTAATGTTGGTTCTAGACATTACCACAATGAATTTTAAACAAAACAATTCAGATGCAGTTGAAGTTCAGACTTTCAGCTTTCATTTGAGGGTATCCACATTAAAATTGGATGAAGGGTTTAGGAGTTTCAGCTCCTTAACATGTGCCACCCTGTTTTTAAAGGGACCAAAGTAATTGGACAATTGACTCCAAGGCTATTTCATGGACAGGTGTGGGCAATCCCTTTGTTATGTCATTCTCAATTAAGCAGATAAAAGGCCTGGAGTTGATTTGAGGTGTGGTGCTTGCATTTGGAATTGTTTTGTTTACAATTCATTGTGGTAATGTCTAGAACCAAAATTAGAAAAATGTTGTCTCTGTCCAAATATATATGGACCTAACTGTATATCTATATCTATCTCTCTATCTATCTCTCTATCTACAGTATATATATATATATATATATATATATATATATATATATATATACAGTATATATATATATATATATATATATATATATACAGTATATATATATATACCAGGCCCGGTTTGGTAATATACCCAACTGGGCATTTTCCCGCTGGGCCGCTGTCATGAGGGCCAGCTGATGCGGCCACTGGCACTCCATTCTCGCCCTAGCATGAGACCTCCCCCGCCCCCTGCAGCCACTCACAGCGTCGCTTGCCTGCTCTCTTCTCTGTACACAGGACCTTTGATGAGGTCACAGGAGGGGAGGAGTCAGGGGTCACATGATCAAGAGCCTTTGTCCAGACCCCTGATCATGTGACCCCTGACTCCGCCCCTCCTGTGATCTCATCACAGGTCCTGTGCGCACAGTCCTGCCGCTTGGTGTCTGTAGGACTCAGCTGTGCTGGTTGTCATGGTGCTGGATGAGGGAAGTATGTGTGGGGTCAGGAGGGGTTTACAGGATAGATGTAGCAGAGCTGTGTGTGTACGAGGTGTACGGAGTGGAGCCGCATGTGTGTACGAGCTGTACGGAGCGGAGCCACGTGTGTACGAGGTGTACGGAGAGGAGCCGTGTGTGTACGCGGTGTACAGAGCAGAGCCGTGTGTGTACGAGGTGTACATAGCGGAGATGTGTACGGGGTGTACGGAGCAGAGTCACATGTGTACGAGGTGTACGGAGAGGAGCCGCGCGTGTGCGAGGTGTATGGAGAGGAGCCGCGCGTGTACGAGGTGTACAGACCAGAGCCGCGCATGTACGAGGTGTACGGAGCGGAGCCGTGTGTGTACGAGGTGTACGGAGCGGAGCGGCGTGTGTATGGGGTATACGGAGCGGAGCCGTGTGTGTACAGAGTGGAGCCATATGTGTACGGGATGAACGGAGCAGAGCCAAGTGTGTACGGAGCATACAAAGCGGGCTTTTTCCACGGACACAGGAGTACACGGAGGAGCCCCGAGGAGCATTTTAAAACTCGCACATGACGTTCCACCTGAAGTAATGTGCTGGAAGCTGACTGGAAATGAGATAATTTCATGAGGAGATTGTGATGGAACTAGGAATGCTTCAGATCCATCACAGTGTCCTCCTCGGACAGCGCAGGCTGCGGGATCGCCTTGGAATCAGGGATGCCGGCCATGTGAGCGGATTATGATATGTCCTGCATCGGGAGGCTCAGGTGGGCATTACAATGGGAGCTGGGCTGCTATAGTATCTTTATAGAATCTTTCTTTATTTTTTTCTCTCTGTTTCTTTCTTTCTCTGTTCTTTCTCATTCTCTGTTCTGTCTTTCCCTCATTTTCTCTCTCTAATCTTTCTTTTTTCTTTCTCTCTCTCTGTTCTTTCTATCCACTCTTTCTTTCTCTCTGTTCTTTCTTTTCTTTACTTCTTTCTTTCTCTCTCTGTCTCTCTCTGTTCTTTCTTTCCCCTCTTTCTTTCTCTCTGTTCTTTCTTTTCTTTACTTCTTTCTTTCTCTCTCTGTCTCTCTCTGTTCTTTCTTCCCCTCTTTCTTTCTTCTTTCTCTCTCTGTTCTTTCTTCTTTCTCTCTGTTTTCTTTTTTCTCTCTATCTCTGTTTCCTCTCTGCCTTAGTGCCAGTCAGTGTGCCCATAATGCCAGCCACTGTGCCCTCAGTACCAGTCAGTGTGATCAGCAGTGCTAAATGGGTGCGGTTGGGCGTGGGCATGGGTGTGACTAGTTGTGAAATGGGTGTGGCCAGGGCGTGGCCTAAAATATGCAGCTGCGTGCGCCGCAGCCTTTGTCCTTCTTTCCCTTCTTCAAAACTTGGGAATATGATAGGGGCAGCTATGACCAGGGGGTCTGGTTGCCCAATGGATAGCAGTTCTGCCAGGAATTCTGTCATCGTGCAAACAAAAGGGGACAGAACTTTGGGAGGAGTACTGTACCTAAAAGCAATAAATAGGACTGAGCTGAAATACTGGGCACAGCTCTGACTACATGTTATATAGTCGTGTTAATCTCCTCTCACTTCTTGTAACCTACAAGTGTCCAAAAATATTATATAGTCACCATGTGACTAGTGGGCCTCTGTAACTTCAAATGCCAGGGCTGAATTTTAGTCCCAGTCCGGCCCTGATATATATATATATATATATATATATATATATATAGACTGCATCTATATATACATACTAGCTGAAGAGTCCGGCATTGCCTGGGCATAGTAACCAACTGTGGTTAGTTACAACAAATTATAATGATTATATTGCACATAAAAAACATGCATCTAATCCTATCCTGTTTGATACTGACTGCTGAGCCATGTATCTAATCCTATTCTGTGTGATACTGTCTGCTGAACCGTGTATCTAATACTATTCTGTTTGATACTGTGTGCTGAGCTGCGTATCTAATCCTATCCTGTGTGATACTGTCTGCTGAGCCGTGTATCTAATACTATTCTGTGTGATACTGTGTGCTGAGCTTTGTATCTAATCCTATCCTGTGTGATACTGTATGCTGAGCCATGTATCTATTCCTATCCTGTGTGATACTGACTGCTGAGCTGTGTATCTAATCCTATCCTGTGTGATACTGACTGCTGAGCCGTGTATCTAATCCTATCCTGTTCGATACTGTCTGCTGAGCTGTGTATCTAATCCTATCCTGTGTGATACTGGGTTCCCCCTGCAGTCTGTGTCAGAGGGTGGTCTGTGTTGGCACGGTAATAAATTGTGTTATTTCCAGCTTTACAGAAGGGCGATAACACCATAGAAATGATAAGAATAATAGGCCTCAGTTACCACAACTGTCTACAAAGAAAACTGTTGCTGATAGCAACCAATCACAGCTAATTTTTCATCTTTTAAACAGCTCTGGGACAGCGTGGCGAGTTTTGAGTGGCGACTTTGCTGTTTCGACTTTTATGTGGCAAGGTTGGTGTATGTGTGGTGAAATGTGTGCTGAGGGTGGTATATGTGTTGAAGCACGTGGTAGTGTGTGGCGCATTTTGTGTGTGTTCGTATCCCTGTGTGTGGTGAGTATCCCATGTCAGGGCCCCACATTAGCAACTGTAGGGTATGTACTCTTTGGCACCATCGCTCTTATTCTTTAAGTCCCCTTTGTTCACATCTGACAGCTGTCAATTTGCCTCCAACACTTTTCCTTTCACTTTTTCCCCATTATGTAGATAGGGTAAAAATTGTTTGGTGAATTGGAATGCGCGGAGTTAGAATTTCGCCTCACAACATAGCCTATGATGCTCTCGGGGTCCAGACATGTGACTGTGCAAAATTTTGTGGCTGTAGCTACAACGGTGCAGATGCCAATACATACGTACACTTTTTCCCCATTATGTAGATAGGGTAAAAATTGTTTGGTGAATTGGAACACGCAGGGTTAAAATTTCGCCTCACAACATAGCCTATGATGCTCTCGGGGTCCAGACGTGTGACTGTGCCAATTTTTGTGGCTGTAGCTGCGACGGTGCGGATGTCAATCCCGGACATACATACATACACACCCACATTGAGCTTTATATATTAGATATATATATATATATATATATATATATATATATATATATACTAGCTGAAGAGCCCAGCGCTGCCTGGGCATAGTAACTAACTGAGGTTAGTTATAACAAATTATAATTATCCTCCATCCCATAGTCACGTGCCCATATACCCATCATACATATCCACCATCCCATAGGCCCATGCCCATGTACCCTTCATACATATCCTCCATCCCATAGGCGTGTGCCTATATACCCATCACACATCCTCCATCTCATAGGCCCGTGCCCATATACCCATCATACATATCCTCCATCCCATAGTCGAGTGCCCATATACATATCACACATCCTCCATCCCATAGTCCCATGCCCATATACCCATCACAAATCCTCCATCCCATAGTCCCATGCCCATATACCCATCATACATATTCGCCATCCCATAGTCAAGTGCCCATATATCCATCACACATCCTTCATCTCATAGTCCCATGCCCATATACCCATCATACATATCCTCCATCTCAGTCCCGTGCCCATATACCCATCATACATATCCACCATTCCATAGTCCCGTGCCCATATACCGGTCATACATATCCTCCATCCCATAGTCGAGTGCCCATATACCCATCACACATCCTCCATCCCATAGTCCCATGCCCATATACCCATCACACATCCTCCATCCCATAGTCCCATGCCTATATACCCATCATACATATTCGCCATCCCATAGTCGAGTGCCCATATACCCATCGTACATATCCTCCATCCCATAGTCCAGTGCCCATATACCCATCACGCATCCTCCATCCCATAGTCCCATGCCCATATACCCGTCAAACATATCCTCCATCCCATAGTCCAGTGCCCATATACCCATCACACATCCTCCATTCCATAGTCAACCATTATGACATCATAATGAGCAGCGGGGCTTGCAAACTATGATGACATCAGCGTCGCCATGGCAACCATTGTGACATCATAATGAGGGGCGGGGCTTGATACTCACACACTGTTTCCCCAGTATGCAAATAGGGGCATTATGACATCATAATGAGGGGCGGAGCTTGACGCGCACACACTTTTTCCCCAGTATGTAGACAGGGGCAAAATTGTTTGGTGAATTGGAAGGCGCGGGGTTAAAATTTCGCCTCACAACATAGCTTAGGACGCTCTCGGGGTCCAGACGTGTGACTGTGCCAAATTTTGTGGCTGTAGCTGCGACGGTGCGCATGCCTATCCCGGACATACACACACACATACATACACACACAGATACATACATACATACATACATACACACTTTGAGCTTTATATATTAGATATCTAATATATAAAGCTCAAAGTGTGTATGTATGTAGTGTATGTATGTGTGTATGCATGTCTGTATGTGTGTATGTCCGGGATAGGCATCCGCACCGTCGCAGCTACAGCCACAAAATTTGGCACAGTCACACGTCTGGACCCTGAGAGCGTCCTAAGTTATGTTGTGAGGCGAAATTTTAACCCCGCGTGTTCCAATTCACCAAACAATTTTGCCCCTATCTACATACTGGGGAAAAAGTGTGTGCGTGTCAAGCCCCACCCCTCATTATGATGTCATAATGCCCCTATTTGCATACTGGGGAAACAGTGTGTGCGTATTAAGCCCCACCCCTCATTATGATGTCACAATGGTTGCCATGGCGACTCTGATGTCATCATAGGTTGCAAACCCCTCCGCTCATTATGATGTCATAATGGTTGACTATGGGATGGAGGATGTGTGATGGGTATATGGGCACAGGACTATGGGATGGAGGATATGTAGGATGGGTATATGGGCATGGGACTATGAGATGAAGGATGTGTGATGGGTACATGGGCACGGGACTATGGGATGGCAGATATGTATGATGGGTATATGGGCACGGGACTATGGGATGGAGGATATGTATGATGGGTATATGGACATGGGACTATGGGATGGAGGATATGTATGATGGGTATATGGGCATGGGACTATGGGATGGAGGATATGTGTGATGGTAAATGGGCACGGGACTATGGGATGGCGGATATGTATATGAGCACGGGACTATGGGATGGAGGATGCGTGATGGGTATATGGGCACTGGACTATGGGATGGAGGATATGTATGATGGGTATATGGGCACGGGACTATGGGATGGCGGATATGTATGATGGGTATATGGGCACGGGACTATGGGATGGAGGATAAGTATGATGGGTAGGTGGGCATGGGACTATGAGATGAAGGATATGTGATGGGTATATGGGCACTCGACTATGGAATGGCGAATATGTATGATGGGTATATGGGCATGGGACTATGGGATGGAGGATATGTATGATGGGTATATGGGCATGGGTCTATGGGATGGCGGATATGTATATGGGCACGGGACTATGGGATGGAGGATGTGTGATGGGTATATGGGCACAGGACTATGGGATGGAGGATATGTAGGATGGGTATATGGGCATGGGACTATGAGATGAAGGATGTGTGATGGGTACATGGGCACGGGACTATGGGATGGCAGATATGTATGATGGGTATATGGGCACGGGACTATGGGATGGAGGATATGTATGATGGGTATATGGGCACGGGACTATGGGATGGAGGATATGTATGATGGGTATATGGGCATGGGACTATGGGATGGAGGATATGTATGATGGGTATATGGGCACGGGCCTATGGGATGGAGGATGTGTGATGGTAAATGGGCACGGGACTATGGGATGGCGGATATGTATATGAGCACGGGACTATGGGATGGAGGATGCGTGATGGGTATATGGGCACTGGACTATGGGATGGAGGATATGTTTGATGGGTATATGGGCACGGGACTATGGGATGGCGGATATGTATGATGGGTATATGGGCACGGGACTATGGGATGGAGGATAAGTATGATGGGTATGTGGGCATGGGACTATGAGATGAAGGATATGTGATGGGTATATGGGCACTCGACTATGGGATGGCGAATATGTATGATGGGTATATGGGCATGGGACTATGGGATGGAGGATATGTATGATGGGTATATGCGCATGGGCCTATGGGATGGAGGATGTGTGATGGGTATATGGGCACTGGACTATGGGATGGCGGATATGTATATGGGCACGGGACTTTGGGATGGAGGATGTGTGATGGATATATGGGCACTGGACTATAGGATGGAGGATATTTATGATGGGTATATGGGCACGGGACTATGGGATGGCGGATATGTATGATGGGTATATGGGCACGGGATTATGGGATGGAGGATACGTATGATGGGTATATGGGCATGGGACTATGGGATGGAGGATATGTATGATGGGTATATGGGCACGGGCCTATGGGATGGAGAATGTGTGATTGGTATATGGGCACGGGACTATGGGATGGCGGATATGTATATGGGCAAGGGTCTATTGGATGGAGGATGTGTGATGGGTATATGGGCACTGGACTTTGAGATGGAGGATATGTATGACGGGTATATGGGCACGGGACTATGGGATGGCGGATATGTATGATGGGTATATGGGCACGGGACTATGGGATGGAGGATATGTATGATGGGTATATGGGCATGGGACTATGAGATGAAGGATGTGTGATGGGTATATGGGCACTCGACTATGGGATGGCGAATATGTATGATGGGTATATGGGCATGGGACTATGGGATGGAGAATATGTATGATGGGTATATGGGCATGGGACTATGGGATGGAGAATATGTATGATGGGTATATGAGCATGGGACTATGGGATGGAGGATATGTATGATGGGTATATGGGCATGGGCCTATGGGATCGTGGATATGTATGATGGGTATATGGGCACGGGACTATGGGATGGAGGATAATTATAATTTGCTATAACTAACCACAGTTAGTTACTATGCCCGGGCAGCGCCGGGCTTTTCAGCTAGTATATATATATATATATATATATATACACAGTATATATACTGTGTGTATATATATATATATAAATGTATATAGATGCATATATACTGCATAAGTATATATATATAAGTAAAAGTATATTTATATACTTATTTTGTAGGCTGTGTTCAAACGTACCGGAACTCTAGCGGAAATTATCGCGAGAATTCTGGAATTCCATTCCGCGGGAAAATCGCATTTTAAATTCCCGCGATTTTCCCGCGGAAAAACTAGCATTTTGCAAGCGTAATTAGCTTGCAGAATTGCTAGCGTTTTCCAAGCGATCTGGAGCATAGCTTGGAGAACTGATTGACAGGTTGGTCACACTCTTCAAACAGAGTGTTTGACGAGTGTGACCAACTTTTTACTATTGAGGCCGCCTATGCGGCGTCAATAGTAAAAGATAGAATGTAAAAAATAATAATAATAAAAAAATATTGTTATTCTCACCTTCCGACGTCCAGCACAGCCTTCCCCCCTCTCTCCACGCTCCCGGTCCCAGTAATCCTTTGCGACAATTACCGCGATGACATCTGTTCTCGCGGGATTGCGACGTCTCACGGTCATTCGCGATGACGTCGCGCGAATGACCGCAAGACTTTGCGATCCCGCAAGAACAGATGTCATCGCTCGCAAAGGCTTACTGGGACCGGGAGCGTGGAGAGAGGCGGGAAGGTTGCGCGGGACGTTGGAAGGTGAGAATAACAATATTTTTTACTTTAAATTCTATTTTTCACAGGGATATGGTACCCAAAGCCCGGAGGACAGTCTCCTCTCATCCGGACCGCGCGATGTCATCGCGAATGATCGCGAGACGTCGCGATCCCGCGAGAACAGATGTCATCGTGGTAATTGTCGCAAAGGATTACTGGGTCCGGGAGCGTGGAGAGAGGCGGAAAGGCTGCGCGGGACGTCGGAAGGTGAGAATAACAATATTTTTTTAATTATTATTTTTTACATTCTATCTTTTACTATTGTCGCCGCATAGGCGGCCTCAATAGTGAAAAGTTGGTCACACTCGTCAAACACTATGTTTGACGAGTGTGACCAACTTGTCAATCAGGTTTCCAAGCTATGCTCCAGATCGCTAGCAATTCTGCAAGTTAATTACGCTTGCAAAATGCTAGTTTTTCCGCTGTAAAATCGCGGGAATTTAAAATGTGATATTCTCGCGGTAATTTCCGCCAGAGTTCCGCTACGTGTGAGCCCAGCCTTAGTGTCAAGTGTGAAGAGAAAATGAATGGCAATAAGGCAATAAATCCAGACGCCTGTGGATAGAGATTATATGCGGCTGATAACTAGCGGTCTTTTAGCTATAGGTATATTGTGCACAGCATTGGAAAATTACATCTTGTGAACGTCAAAAAGAAGAAAAGAGATGTGGCACTCACCCAAAGTCCTTTATTCAACCTTCATCGGTTTCAGATAAGGTTCAAGGGACAAGCAGGAAAAAAATGCATTCGGGGAAAGAACGGACGACGGCCGTTTCGCGTACTCAACGCTTCCAGAAGTCCAGGTTCCATCTGGACCCGTGAAAGCGTTGAGTATGCAAAACGGCTGTCGCCCGTTCTTTCCCTGCATGCCTCTTTTACCTGCTTGTCCCTTGAACCTTATCTGAAACTGATGAAGGTTGAATAAAGGATTTTATTTTACAGCTAACGGGTGAGTGCCACATCTCTTTTCTTCTTTTTTACTTTCTTAGGGTGTTTTTTCAAATGTTTTACACATTCTTTTTTTTCTTATATTTTTTGCATAATAAAATCCTAAAAGATCTCTGGGAATATTATTATTTTTTGTTCACTTTTTCCCCACTGTAAATGGAGCATAGGAGCCATAGTTACGGGAAAATACAGCCACCTGAACTTGGTGTCTCTCACACTGCTAATCTGGGTTTGCTAGGACACAGCAGCTCTGCTATGCTGGCAGAACCTGGTGGTCATCCGATCACCAGGTCCTTCAGAAGTATCAGCAATGCTGATGATTCTGTTTGATGCACAGACTTCACTAAGCGCTATGTGGCCATCAAAGGAGAAGACAGGAGCAGTAATAAACAGCTATGGTCTTCTTCATGGGATGCATGATGTGTGTTACAGCCATTGACTGAACCTGCTTCTGCCATACCGCAGAAGATTTAACCACGCACCAAACATTTATAATGACACAAGTTAAAGCTCAGGACCATGTGAAGTATATTTACAGCGCTTGGTCATTATCTGGTTAACAATTTAAATCAGATGGTCCTACAAGATAAGATCTGCTGTGATGTACTGACTGTATTGAAGAACATAAATTACTTGAATCATAAAGACTGTCCACACTCTTCCAACTTGGCAATGCAGAAGGTCTTGCTTCTTTAAGTCTTCTCTTGTGGATTCTTTGTGATGAGTAGCGGGGTTCTGGGGTACTAGTTTTAACTTCTGCATGGTTACTTGCTGCATCCTCACTCATTAGAGAGAAAGCAGAGTGGGATCTCTAAAGAAAGAAAATGAAATAATATTTAGGCATTTTAGGGTGCTTTTTTTCTTTTCGTGCAGCAATTGTAGTAAAACTAGATAATTTTTCTGCTATTTTTGAAAATCATGGCAAAAAAAGTGACACGACAACGATGCTTGAACACAAGTTAAAGTTTTATGCAACATACATTAGTCTCTATTAGTAAGTCTAGATCTTCTTTACTATCCAGTAGCACCAGGACGTCATGAAGACTGCCATTTTGCAACCTCAGACACTCTTATTTCCTGCTAATATCTGATATTGTTTAATATTTCATCTTACATTATACAATAGATGTTACTAAAGGCTACTTTTATAGGAAAAGGTTTCCATTCTACTGTATCCAATGTGAACTCATAACTTCCAACTGGCCCTAGAGACATCATACTGTGTGTAGGAGCATTAGACTGTGTGAAGGAGCTGTCAGGATATAATTGGAGCATCATACTGTTTGGAGGGACATGAGGGGGCATTATACTGTATGTGGGGGCCTGTGGGAGCATTATAATCTGATGGGTTGTGGGACCATTATACTGTGTGGGGAGACTGTGGGGGGCATCATACTGTCTAGGAAGAAATGTGGGGATATTATACTGTGTGGGTGAGATGCAGGGCATAACAGTGTGTGGAAGGACTGTGGTGGCATTATACTGTGTGGGAGGACCGTGGGGGCATCAAAATGTGTGGAAAAGCAATGGGGGTCAAACTATGTGTAGTGGGCAATGGGGGCCTCATACTATATTGGGGGCATTGTGGAGAAATCATTCTGTGTGTGGGAGCCACTGTAGGGAATTCATATGGTGTGAGGGGACTGCAGTGGCATTATAGTGTTTGTTTGTGTGTTTGCGAGTAGGGTGGGTTGTGAACATCATGATGTGTATGGGGGATTTTGGCATCATACTTTAGGTAGGGTCATAGGGGCATCATAATGTATGTTAGGCTATAGGGGCATCATAATGTATGTGAGGGGGCATCATATTGTGTTAAGGGGGACTGTGGAAATTATAATGTTTGAAGGTGCATATTGTGTATGTTGGGCATTGTGTGGTCATCATAGAGTGTATGGTAGGTACCATGGTGACATGCTCTGCGGGGGACACTGTGGGCATCATACTGGATAGGCGAGCGCTGTTTGGGCAACAGAATGTGTGGTGGGCGCTGTGGGTGTATAATACTGTGTGATGGAGGTCACCGTGAATATCATACTGTGTGTGGTGGGCACTGTGTTGGCCATGACAGCAGTTTCGTACTACGTTGGAACACTAATGAGTTTAGTGTATAATATAAACAGCCATGACTCCTCACCGTCTGTGTGACTCCCCGTGCACTTTCCTGTATATATGTTTTATGTGTAATGTAATGTGATATTATGTATTTGTGTATGTTGTCCTTTAAATGTCTGTGCAGAGTTAGAGACAGGCAATAGTTAAAAGGGGGCTGGACTTGCAGCCACAAGGGGACAGGAAGCCGCTGCTCCACAGAACTGCCTGGGACTCTGGCCAGGGCAGATGTGATTGTCAGACGGGACACTGCCAGACCCCCAGGATGGGAGAGGTCTGTTGCCCCAGACTCAAAGCACTCCAGGGACTCAACAAGGGTCCCAAGGATCAAAGGACTGAGGATTACGACATGGGCCCCTAGGAATCAGGAAGGGCCCCTGCTGGAGTGGTGTCAAGGGCCCAGGACTCCAGCGTGTGGACCACTGTCTAACTTTGGCTGCCACAGCTGCTGCAGGTGAGGCTGCGGAGCATGTCAGTGAAAGATCTGAAATCCAGTGCTATATTCTTCTGTTATTCTACTTTATCCCTGTTTATTAAAAGTTATTTTCCCTGTTGGATAACAGCTGCCTTTCGAGAGTATTAATCACCTGGACTGCTGTGACCAGAACAGAGAAGGTAATCTGTGGGGAAAATGGTGTCGGTCATGTCCTTTATGTACAAGGGGTCGGGGGTGCTCATTGATGGTGTGCTCAGTGGACTCTGCCTATGTTCTGTATCTTTAAATAGCCCGGACACAACTACCCCCCCGCCACCATTGTAACTGTGGCGTAGTATCAATAAATTAAACAGTCTGCTACATCTACATTACAGAAAACTATCAGGCTTGGATAGAGATGTGTGCTGCTGGTGTATTCAGTGCTTATTAGACTGCCTTTGCTGGATAAAATCTTTTTTACACCATAAAATCAGATTTTTTTTCACATGATATACCATCTCACATCCACTAGGTGGCGATACAGGATAATGCAAAACATATATAAGCTTTATAAGTAGTGTTGAGCGATACCATCCGATATTGAGAAATATCGGATCGGATTGGATCGGCCAAAACCCAAAAAGTATCGGGTATCGCCGATTCCGATACTGGAAGTCCCACTCAAGTCAATGGGACAGAAATATCGGAATTTAAAAAAAACCCTTTCATTACTTGCACATCCTGTTCGGGAGGGGGGAAGAGTGTGGGCGGTGCGTGGGCAGACACTGTGCATGTCTGTGTGTGCGTGCCTGCCGGGGGTCTGTACGGGCCTGCCGGGGGTCTGTGCGGACTGGCGGGGGGTCTGTATGGGCCTGCCGGGGGTCTGTGTCGGCTGCCGGGGGTCTGTGCGGACTGACGGGGGTCTGTGCGGGCCTGCCGGGGGTCTCTACGGGCCTGCCGGGGGTCTGTATGGGCCTGCCAGGGGTCTGTGCCGGCCTGCCGGGGGTCTGTACGGGCCTGCCGGAGGTCTGTACAGGCCTGCCGGGGGTCTGTGCCGGCTGCCGGGGGTCTGTGCCGGCTGCCGGGGGTCTGTGCGGGCCTGCCGGGGGTTGTGTGTGCGTGCAGGCATTGTCCGATGGGACAAGTCCCATCGGGCTATGCTTGCTACAATGACAGTGATTGACACATTAGCCAATGATGGCTACTACATGCATACTACATATATACAACATTCATACAACATACATACATACTACATACATACTACATATATACTACATTCATACAGCATACATACATTCTACATATATACAACATTCATACAACATACATACATACGACATATATACTACATTCATACAGCATACATACATACTACATATATACAACATTCATACAACATACATAAATACTACATACATACTATATATACTACATTCATACAACATACATACATACTACATACATACTACATACATACATACTACATATATACAACATTCATACAACATACATACATACTACATACATACTACATATATACAACATTGATACAACATACATACATACTACATTCATACAGCATACATACATACTACATATACAACATTCATACAACATACATACATACTACATACATACATACTACATATATACTACATTCATACAACATACATACATACTACATATATACTACATTCATACAACATACATACATAGTAGATACTACATACATACAACATACATACAACATGCTACAGACATACAACATACATACTACATAGAATACATTCATACAGTACATACATATAGACATACAGTACATATAACATAGAGTACATACTCACCATCACTTGTCACTTTGTTCCCCGAAGCCAGTGTCATCTATAAAAAATATGAAAATAACCAACAAGCTATATACTCCCTGATCCGCAGAAATCCATGAGTGTCCCACGACGATCTCCCATGGAGAACAGCAGCATCAGTTGATGCGACCGTTCTCTAGGGGCCCCAGGAATACAATGACGGGAGGTAGGTATCCTTCCACACTGTATTCCACTGCCACTGTAAAAAAATAGTCCCTAGTCTCACTCTTGGCATTGCTGCGTGAGAAAGTTCCCATGCAGCTTTTGCCATAAAGTGAGACCAGTGAACAATAGTAACCTCTCAGTGATGCAGTGCAGGAGATCGTCGTGGGACACTCGTGGATTTCTGCAGATCAGGGAGTATATCGGTTGTTTGTTTTTTTCATATTTTTTATAGATGACACTGGCTTCGGGGAACAAAGTGACAAGTGTTGGTGAGTATGTACTCAATTCAATTCAATTCAAAGAAGGCAGGACTAAATACACATTAGTTTTGCCAAAGCAAGTGTACAAAAGGGAATAGGGATAGGGACTGTAGGAATGTTGGGTAGGGGCTGTAGGAAAGGTGGATGGGGGCAGATCCAGGATGGGGCTATAGAAGTCCATGGCATAGGGAAGGTGGATGGGGGGATGGGGCAGATCCAGGGTGGGGGCCATAGAAGTCCATGGCATAGGGAAGGTGAATGGGGGCATGGGGCAGATCCAGGGTTGGGGGTACTCTATGTTGTATGTACTGTATGTCTATATGTATGTATTGTATGAATGTATTGTATGTAGTATGTATGTAGTATGTATTTTGCATGTCTGTAGCATGTTGTATGTATGTTGTATGTATGTAGTATGTACTATGTATGCATGTATGTCGTATGAATGTAGTATATATGTAGTATGTAGTATGCATGTATGTATGTTGTATGAATGTAGTATATATGTAGTATGTATGTAGTATGTATGTAGTATATATTAAGTATGTATGTAGTATGTAGTATGTATGTATGCTGTATGAATGTAGTATACTGTATATGTAGTATGTATGTAGTATGTATGTATGTATTTTGTATGAATGTAGTATATATGAAGCATGTATGTAGTATGTACGTATGTTGTATGAATGTAGTATATATGTAGTATGTACTATGTATGTATGTTGTATTAATGTAGTATGTATGTAGTATGTATGTTGTATGAATGTTGTATATATGTAGTATGTATGTATGCTGTATGAATGTAGTATATATGTAGTATGTACGTAGTATGTATGTATGTTGTATGAATGTTGTATATATGTAGTATGTATGTATGTTGTATGAATGTTGTATATATGTAGTACGTATGTATGCTGTATGAATGTAGTATATATGAAGTATGTATGTAGTAGGTATGTATATTGTATGAATGTTGTATATATGTAGTATGCATGTAGTATGTATGTATGTTGTATGAATGTTGTATATATGTAGTATGTATGTAGTATGTATGTATGTTGTATGAATGTTGTATATATGTAGTATGTATGTATGCTGTACGAATGTAGTATATATGTATGTTGTATGAATGTAGTATATATGGTATATATGTAGTATGTATGTATGCTGTATGAATGTAGTATATATGAAGTATGTATGTATGTTGTATGAATGTTGTATATATGTAGTATATATGAAGTATGTATGTACTGTCCCATCATTGGCTAATGTGTCAATCACTGTCATTGTAGCAGGCACCGCCCGATGGGACTTGTAGTCCCATCGGACGATGCCTGCACACAGACACAAAGACCCCCGGCAGCCCGCACAGACCCCGGCAGGCCCGCACAGACCCCCGGCAGGCCCGCAGACCCCCGGCAGGCCCGCACAGACCCCAGGCAGCCGGCACAGACCCCCGGCAGTCCGCACAGACCCCCGGCAGGCCCACACAGACCCCTGGCAGCCGGCACAGACCCCCGGCAGGCCCGCATAGACCCCCGGCAGCCAGCACAGACCCCGCATCATGATGCGCACAGACCGCGCATCATGATGACATCATTTCAGCAGCCAATCACAGCCACAACAGTGGCTCATTGCATTATGGGAACTTCCGATTCCGGTATCCGATATTGTAAAAATATCGGTACTCGGTATCGGAATTCCGATACAGCGAATATCGGCCGATACCTGATATTTGCAGTATCGGAATGCTCAACACTATTTATGAGTGATGAGGCAGATGTTGTTCTGAAAATACGTAATAACAGATGATTTTCTGTGGTTCATTATTAATGACTGCAGTTCTGTAGATCTGTAAGCAGGAGACTTTCTGTGCCAGTTTTGATTTATTTTTACATGACCAGCAAATATTTTCAAATGCAGGTAGTGACCAATGAAAGTTCCTTTTGAGTGACATGCAGAGATCTCGCTTGAAAACTGTGAGAAAAATATTCAGAAATTATAAAAAATTATATACCTTTTCATTATACAACAAATAATATTATTTGCAGAAACCAGATTGCACCTTTAACCCTTCCCAGATTTTGGTGGGTTTTTTTCACAATTGTTGTTATCCCCCAAATATTTTTTTAAGGAAGAGTAAATTTATTTATTGATGCATAGGGCCAGGGGCGTAACTACCGCAGTCTCAGCGGTCACAGCTGCGACAGGGCCCGAAGTGCTTAAGGGCCCGATAGCGAGTTTGCACTTCGATGGTGAGCTGTGTAGTGGACATGACGCAATGGCTGTTCTGTATGCACAGGACCTGTGATGAGGTCACAGGAGGGGAGCAGTCAGGAGTCACATGATCAGGGGCCTCGGTGTATGCAGGACTCTGCTGTGCTGGTTGTCATGGTGCTGGATGAGGAAAAGTTTATGTGTGGGGTCAGAAGGGGTTTACAGGGTGGATGTAGCAGAGCCGTATGTGTACAAGGTGTACGGAGCAGAGCCGTGTGTGTACGAAGTGTATGGAGTGCAACCGTGTGTGTACGAGGTGAGCAGAGCCATGTACGAAGCGGAGCCACGTGTGTAGAAGGTGTACGGAGAGGAGCCGCATGTGTATGAGGTGGACAGAGAGGAGCCGCGTGTGTAAGAGGCGTACAAAGCAGAGCCGTGTGTGTACGGAGCGGCGCCGTGCGTGGACGAGGTGTACGGAGCGGAGCCGCGCGTGTACGAGGTGTACGGAGCGGAGCCGCGCGTGTATGAGGTGTGTGGAGCAGAGCCACGCGTGTACAATGTGTGCGGAGCGGCGCCGAGCCGTGCGTGTGCGAGGTGTGCATAGCGGAGCCACACGTGTACGAGGTGTGCGGAGCAGAGCTGCGCATGTACGATGTGTGCGGAGCGGAGCCGTGCGTGTACAAGGTGTATGGAGCGGCGATGTGCGTGTATTTTGGCATGGGGGGCCCATTTGAAAGTTCGTACCGGGGCCCATAACTTTGTAGTTACACCACTGCATAGGGCTTATTAAATATAAATATTAAAAAGGGGTTTTCATATTTGCATTATCTATCAATTACCATTTATATTTATTATTTGCATTGTGCGCTTTATATAAAGCAGTGACATCACCCGATGTCACTGTTCTATAGGGGAGGTCGTCGTGGGACACTCGTTATTAATTGGACTGCATCAGACAGGGAGTATATGGTTGGTTTATTATTTTACTTAATGAAATAAGACACAACACAGTTTTCCATATTTTTATTGCATGCCTAATCCATGCGATGCCCTCGGTCTCCTGTAATAAAAAGTAAAATAATAAACCAACCATATACAGTACTCCCTGTCTGACGCAGTCCAATTAATTGGCCAAATCATGTGCTAAGAACCTTTGCTTTTGTAAGTACATCTTGCTGAGGGACAGAGCGTTTGGAAGTTGTTATTTCCATTGACATCATATGTCTTGGCATTCACAGGATGCTGCTGTGCCTTTTTCATACATGCTTTGCAGTCACTGCAGCTTGCACCTATTCACACTTAGGAGGTGCTGGTCAGGTTTTTTTTGTCTATCTACCTGTCTATCTATCTATCTATCTATCCCATATATACATTAGTATATCTATCTATCTAGGGCCGTATTTAGAGTTTATGCTGCCCTAGGCACTTTTAGTGCTGCCTCCCCATCAGTGAGTATGACTAATGCAGACAATGTCGGCAGCGACTTAGGCTGCTTTCACATCAGTGATTTTTGCCATTCTCGGCAGATCCGGCAGTTTTTCCGCATCTGCTGCATAACAGATCACTTACGGCAACACTGCGTTTGCCTTTATTTATTCCTTATGGGACTTGAGAACATGTGCGGCACTTGTGGTTTTGCTGCGATCCGGCAAATGCGGTACTTGCAGCAACGTAAAAAAAAAACGCTGCTAGCAGTGTTTTTTTGTCTCACCGCAAGTGCAAAACCGCAAGTGCCGCACATGTCTGCAAGTAGCCACAGACAGCCCTGGCACACCAGTCTGACCAAAGAACTGAGGCAGGCTTCCAGGGCTGCTGAGCGGAGATGGAAAAAATCCCACTCCAATGAGGACTTCATCACATTCAAACTTCCACTACTTTCACTACTTTCAAGGCCACACTCGCTGCAGCAAAACAAACCTGCTTCTCATCTCTCATATCCTCCCTGTCTCACAACCCTAAACAGTTATTCAACACCTTCAATTCTCTCCTCCGCCCCCCAGCACCTCCTCCCTCTCCACTCATCTCAGCTGAAGACTTTGCCTCATTTTTCAAGGAGAAGATTGATAACATCAGAGACAGTTTTGGTCAACAACCCCCAGTGCCCTCCCTCCTACCTTCCCTGCCCTCCTCCCCCAAAACCAACTTCTCCACCATTACAGAAGATCAACTCTTCACTCTACTCTCAAGATCACATCTCACTACCTGTGCCCTTGACCCGATCCCATCCTACTTCATCCCAAACCTCACCACAGTCTTCATCCCAACCCTAACCCATCACTTCAACCTATCACTAACAACTGGTGTTTCCCCCTCAAGCTTTAAACATGCCTCAATCACACCTATCCTCAAAAAGCCCTCTCTTGACCCATCCTCTGTATCTAGCTATCGCCCTATATCACTTCTCCCCTATGCCTCAAAACTACTGGAACAACACGTCCATCTTGAACTATCCTCTCACCTCTCTTC
Source organism: Dendrobates tinctorius (assembly GCF_039654945.1). Lineage (NCBI taxonomy): Eukaryota > Metazoa > Chordata > Amphibia > Anura > Dendrobatidae > Dendrobates > Dendrobates tinctorius. The sequence continues at coordinate 72,675,058 of NW_027361829.1, forward strand.
TTGCTCCCTCCTTGACCATTTGCAATCCGGCTTCCGGCCACACCACTCCACTGAAACTGCCCTAACTAAAGTCACCAACGACCTACTAGCTGCCAAGGCCAAGTGACACTACTCTGTCCTCCTCCTCCTGGACCTGTCCTCTGCCTTTGACACAGTGGACCATTCCCTATTACTACAGACCCTCTCATCTCTTGGTATCACAGACTTGGCCCTATCTTGGATTGCATCATACCTAGAAGACCGGACATTCAGCGTCTCCCATTCGCACACCACCTCCTCACCGCGCCCTCTATCCATCGGAGTCCCGCAAGGTTCAGTCCTAGGGCCCCTGCTCTTCTCCGTTTACACCTTTGGCCTCGGACAGCTCATAGAATCTCATGGCTTTCAGTATCATCTCTATGCTGATGACACACAGATCTACATCTCTGGACCAGATATCACCTCCCTACTAAACAGAATCCCTCAATGTCTGTCTGCTATTTCATCCTTCTTCTCCGCTAGATTTCTAAAACTTAATATGGACAAAACAGAATTAATCATCTTTCGCCCATCTCACATGACACCCCCAACAAACCTATCCATTAAAGTAAACGGCTGCCCACTCTCTCAATCCCACAAGCTCGCTGCCTCGGGGTTATCCTTGACACTGATCTCTCTTTCAAACCACATATCCAAGCCCTTTCCGCTTCCTGCTGACTTCAACTCAAAAATATTTCACGGATCCGTACATTCCTCAACCAAGATTCTGCAAAAACCCTAGTCCATGCCCTCATCATCTCCCGCCTTGACTACTGCAACCTCCTGCTCTGTGGCCTCCCCTCTAACACTCTCGCACCCCTCCAATCTATTCTTAACTCTGCTGCCCGACTAATCCACCTGTCCCCCTGCTATTCCCCGGCCTCTCCCCTCTGTCAATCCCTGCACTGGCTCCCCATTACCCAAAGACTCCAGTTCAAAACCCTAACCATGACATACAAAGCCATCCACAACCTGAGTCCTCCGTACATCTGTGACCTAGTCTCCCGGTACTTACCTGCACGAAACCTCCGATCCTCACAAGATCTCCTTCTGTACTCCCCTCTTATCTCCTCTTCCCACAATCGCATACAAGATTTCTCCCGCCCATCCCCTCTACTCTGGAACTCTCTACCACAACATATCAGACTCTCGCCTACCATGGAAACCTTCAAAAAGAACTTGAAGACCTTTCTCTTCCGACAAGCCTACAACTTGCAATAACGACCGATCCACCAAACCGCTGCACGACCAGCTCTACCCTCAACTACTGTATCCTCACCCATCCCGTTGTAGATTGTGAGCCCTCGCGGGCAGGGTCCTCTCTCATCCTGTACCAGTTGTGACTTGTTTTGTTTAAGATTACTGTACTTGTATGTATTATGCATACACCTCCTCACATCTAAAGCGCCATGGAATAAATGGAGCTGCTATAATAATAATAATAATAATAATAATAAAGTAGCCATTACTACCTGTCCCTGCACCTTGCTAGCTCATCCCTAACCATCCCTCTCTGAACTAAAACTACACTATAAAACTTTAGAAAAACAATTTATTAACTTACATATTCCTATGATAATGAGGGTTCCAGGCTACTGCGTAGACTGGCATGGGCAGTCTCCGGGTCTCCATTCTCTCCCTCTCGCTGCTCTTATCATGTCCCACTGGGCGTCATCATTCCTTCTCTTCTTACCCCACGATGCTGAAGTTGGTTTCTTATTTAGCAATTTTTTCTTTTCTGTTTTTTATAGGTTTAACAACAAAAAATAATCATCACAATAATAACATACAATGCAGCGAGGTGCCCTGATGAGACTTCGCTTAAAAACAGCTACAAATATTATAAAACTGGCACAAAAATGGGCATAAAAAATGGGCGTCATTAATGGGCGTTAATGAAAGGGTTAAATGACTTTAAGCCACTGATATCAATCTGCAGACATATAGAACAGGGTGCCCCACATCAAAACCAGGTCTCTCCAGCCTGGCCCAAATGGGTTCTGGGCATCAGAACTGGCATCAAAGTGGGCAGACAGTCCATTTTGGCCATTTGAATAAGTAACTGGTGTTTTTAAGGGGTTAAATGACTTTGGGCCACTGACCTCACACTAAGAATAAACAGATAGTAATGTCCTGCATCAAACCCATGTCCCTCCATCCTGGCCCAAATGGGTTCTAGGCATCAGAATTGGCATCAAAGTGGGCAAACAGCCAATTTTCACAGATTTGAATAAGTAACTGGTTTTTAAGGGGTTAAATAACTTAGGGCCACTGATCTCACACTAAGAATATATAGATAGTGATGCCCTGTATCAAACACAGTTTCTTCCAGCCTGGCCAAAATAGGATATGGGCATCAGAATTGGCAAGAAAGTGGGCAAACAGTCAAATTTTTACAGATCAGATTTGAATAAGTAACTGATGTTTTTAAAGGGTTAAATGACTTTGGGCCACTCATCTCACACTAAGAATATATAGATAGTGATACCTGCATAAAACACAGGTCCTTCCAGCCGGGCCCAAAGTCATTTAACCCCTTAAAACATCAGAATCCATTTGGGCCAGGCTGGAGATACCTGGGTTTAATGTGGTGCTCCATGTGTCTGCAGTGTGATATCAGTGGCCCAAAGTCATTTAACGCTTTCATTAATGCCCTTTGGTGCCCACTTTGATGCCCATTTTTGTGCCAGTTTTATAGTTTTTGTAGCTGTTTTTAAGTATATTCACATCAGGGCACCTCGCTGCATTGTATGTTATTATTGTGATGCTTATTTCTTGTTGTTAAACCTATAAAAAAACAGGAAAGAAAAAACTGCTGAATAAGAAACTGACAAATAAGAAACCAACATCAGCCTCGTCTCGCCACCTATGTTGAAATTCCCGCCTCCTCCTGACAGGTGGAGCAGGATACAGTGTAGTCATAGTGACAGGCGGAGCACACCTTGCTCTCCAGTTACACCGACTGCTCCAGGGTCTCTGCACCACCCCGGCCCCGCTATCCCCCTGTCCCGGGTGTTCCGCACTCACCGGCAGTTTGGGGCTGACCTCCCCCTTGCAGTGATGGTAAAATAAGCGATGCTGGGACACCGCCACCGCCTCTGCCATTTTTCTCTTCCTCCTCCGCCCACTCCTCTCGTCACGTCATTCCTCTGAGCAGCAGAGAGCGCCTCTCCTGGCACAGCTGCTCTATCCCTGCAGCAACCAGCGAGAGGCGCCCGGTCCTACAGCACCACTAAGATGAGGGTAGAGCATCCTGCTTCCGGGGCTGCTCTTTCCATGGCAACAAGGTTTATTAAAACCCGTCCTGACACAAGTCTGCGGAGCCTGAGCTCAGCGCCTGGAGAGTGCTGAGGTGAGAGGGTAGTGTTACACCGCTCACAGTACCATACCGGTGGCGGTGATATAGCTGCCCGGGCCTCCACGGGATAAAAAAAAACCTTGCTCGGGTGCCGCCCCCCCGCATCGTGGCGCCCTAGGCACGTGCCTTCAAGTGCCTAGTAGCAAATTCGGCCCTCTATCTATCTATCTATATATCTATGTATCTATTTATGTATCTGTCATGTCGGACGCTGTTCACACCACTGCGTCCGGCAGGCAGAGGTAGTTCCACCTCCAGCCACTATAGCCTCAGTGGCGCCGGCTTGATCTTCAGGCTCTCGGGGGTTAATCCTGCTGGAGACCAGGTTGGATGGTTAGTCACACCCACAGTCTTTAAATAGTCATGCTGGCCTATGGGCGTCGCCGATTATAGCTTGTGTTTCATACCAAGTGGTTCCGGTCTGGAGTGGAGGTGTTGCAGAGAGAGAGAGATTCGTGTCTGGTGGCGTATGATCCGTTGTTTTCCTTTCTCCTTCCCATATTTGTGTTTAGTTGTGCCCTGTTCACATTACTGTATATTCCTGTGTGTGTGTGGCGCAGTGCAGTTTAAGTTCTCCCTGTCTGTCATATTTGTGTGGGGGCTTTGGTGTTGTGACTCCTCACTGGGTGGAGGGTGGAGGGTTAAGTGCAGGGCTGAGCAGGAGATAAGGAAAGGGTGGAGGCTCAGGCATTTGCACCATCAGCAAAAACCCTGGGTTGAGGGTCAGACAGGGTTTCCCCTAGTTATAGGGACATCACAGGGGCCCCGGGAGTTACAGCCTTAGTTGAACTAAGCCCCCCGTGACATTATAATCGGCCCACATTTTTTCAGGAGTCCATGGATCCATTAGAGTCCATAACCCGCCAGTTGGCGGCGCTGTCCATACAGGTCTCCGAGTTGAAAGGAGCAGTTCAGCAGCAGGCCCTGGTAGTAGCGAAGGTGCAAACGGCATCTGCAGGTATCGGTGCAGAGCCGAAGTTTCTGCTGCCAGAACGATTTTCAGGGGATCGCAGCAAATTTGTCGTATTTCGGGAGGCCTGCAAGTTATACTTCCGCATGCGGCCAATCTCCTCAGGTAATGAGGCCCAGCGGGTAGGGCTAGTGTTGTCATTACTGAGTGGTGACCCCCAAGCATGGGCATTTTCTTTACCAGCTGACTCTGCTACATTTCATTCTGTTGATAATGTTTTTTCTGCCCTCGGGCTCATTTACGATGATCCTGACCGACTGGCTCTAGCGGAATCTAAAATCCGCGCCCTCCGCCAGGGGGAGCGCTTGGCAGAGGACTATTGTTCGGAATTTCGCCGCTGGGCCGTAGACACACAGTGGAATGACCCAGCCCTGCGGAGCCAGTTTATTCATGGGGTATCAGAGAGGGTTAAACAAGCCCTCCTGATGTATGAGACTCCGGCATCGTTGGAGTCTGCCATGAGTTTGGTGATACGTATTGATCGCCGTTTTCGTCAGGGGGCACAGGAGACGCTACCTCTGGGGGAAAGCAGAGGTGCAAGTGTGGTTGAAGTTGATGAGTTCCCTGAACCTATGCAGATCGCTGGCGTGGCACAGGTTAAGCGTCGCGCTCCGGGATTCTGGAAGCCTGGAGCATGTTTCTACTGTGGTAAAAGTGGTCATTATGTTAACGTTTGCCCGGTACTACCTAAGAGGGTCACATCGGCGGAAAACTGTTAAGCTTAGTGGGCATGGAGGAGACCCAACTGAGCGTATGCATATCCTCCATGATGGTATCTCAATGTATGCTCCCTGCCAAGGTTATTATCGCGGGCAGAGAGCTACCAATATCAGTATTTGTGGATAGCGGTTCCGCCACCAATCTCATAGATGAGAAGTTTGCACACACCGCCGGGTTTAAGATTGAAAAACTTCCTCACCCCATACAGGTGGTGACCATTAATGCTGTTCCCCTCCCTCAAGGGGAGATTACGAAGTTTGTGGCAGAGGTGAAACTCCACATTGGGGTCCTACATTCTGAGTCGGTTACATGTAGGGTCCTCCGTAATCTCCCAGCACAAATGGTCCTGGGTTTTCCATGGTGGTCCAGGCACAACCCGGTAATTGATTGGACAACTCAGGACATATTACAATGGAGTGGTTTCTGCCAAGACAATTGCTTGGCCACATGTGTGTCCGCCGTGACGCCCAGCCTGCCGGAGGCTTTGCAGGATTTCGCGGATGTTTTCTCTGAGAAGGGTTGCTCAGAACTGCCTCCACATAGAGCCTATGACTGTGCGATTAGGTTAAAACCCGGGGCCAAATTACCTAAGGCCAGGATGTTTAATATTTCTGGTCCTGAGAGACAAGCTCTGAAAGACTACATCGCGGAGAGTCTGAGCAAAGGACACATCCGGCCTTCGTCCTCGCCTGTAGCCGCGGGGTTTTTTCTTCATTAAGAAGAAAGATGGGGGGTTACGCCCGTGTCTGGATTTCCGAGAGTTAAACCAGATTACTATCCGTGATCCCTACCCAATGCCGTTAATCCCAGATTTGTTCAACCAGGTAGCGGGGGAGAAATGGTTTTCCAAGCTGGACCTCAGGGGGGCGTATAACCTCATAAGGGTCCGTCAGGGGGATGAGTGGAAGACGGCGTTTAACACTCCTGAGGGTCATTTTGAGAGTCTGGTTATGCCGTTTGGGTTGACCACCGCGCCTGCCGTTTTCCAACATTTTATTAATGATATATTTGCTCATATCCTGGGGAGATTTGTGATTGTATACCTGGATGATATCCTCATTTATTCTAGCGATCGGGACACTCATTTGGAGCATGTCAGGCAGGTGTTACAGTTGCTCCGGGAGAACCAGCTCTATGCTAAGCTGGAAAAATGTTTATTTTTTGTCCAGGAGTTGCCCTTTTTAGGATATATTGTGTCCGCAGCCGGGTTTAAAATGGACACCGCTAAGGTGCAAGCGGTGCTGCAATGGGAGAGGCCGGAGAGTCTGAAAGCACTCCAGCGGTTCCTTGGGTTTGCCAATTATTATAGGAAATTTATAAAACACTTTTCGACTATCGCCAAACCGCTCACGGACATGACAAAAAAGGGTGCCGATCTAGCGAACTGGCCTGAGGTGGCTATACGTGCATTTGAGCGTCTGAAGAATAGTTTTGCTTCAGCCCCCATTCTGGTGCAACCAGACGTGTCTAAACCTTTTGTGGTGGAGGTTGATGCGTCGGAGGTGGGAGTGGGGGCAGTACTGTCTCAAGGCTCGTCCTTGAGCGAGATGCATCCATGCGCCTACTTCTCCAAGAAGCTGTCGCCGGCCGAACGGAATTATGATATCAGCAACAGGGAGTTGTTGGCCATCAAATTGGCTTTTGAGGAATGGCGACACTTCTTGGAGGGGGCGGCTCACCAGGTCACAGTCATCACCGACCATAAGAATCTGCTCTATCTGGAGTCGGCCAAGCGTCTGTCTCCTAGGCAGGCCCGCTGGGCATTGTTTTTTTACTCGTTTCAATTTTCTTGTGACTTACCGTCCCGGGGCTAAAAACACCAAGGCGGATGCTTTGTCTAGGTGTTTTCCGGGGGGGAGAACCTTGGGAAGAGCCGGTACCCATCCTCCAGAAAGGGGTAGTGGTCTCTGCTCTCACGACGGAGGTAGAGGCGGAGATTGCCGAGGCCCAAGAGGAGGTACCACTAGGACTTCCCGCCAACAAATCATTTGTACCCCTGCATCTTCGGCTTAAGCTGTTGAAGGAACACCACGACTCGGTACTGGCTGGTCAACCAGGGGTGAGGGGCACCTTAGAGCTGGTATCGCGTCGTTTCTGGTGGCCCAAAATCCGGCAGGACGTGGTCTCATACGTGGCAGCTTGCATCACGTGTGCTAGGGCTAAGTCACCCCGTACCCGTCCTGCTGGCACGCTACAGCCTCTGGGGGTACCCAATAGGCCATGGACAGAAATCTCCATGGATTTCATCACTGACTTGCCAGCCTCGGTGGGGAACACGGTCATCCTGGTGGTGGTTGACCGTTTTTCAAAGATGGCGCATTTTGTGGCGTTGTCTTCATTGCCCAATGCTAAGACATTGGCTCAGGTATTTGTAAAGGAGGTGGTCAGACTCCACGGAGTACCGTCGGACATAGTATCTGATAGGGGTACGCAATTTGTGGCGAGGTTTTGGAAAGCTTTTTGCTCACGTTTGGGGATCAAGTTGTCACATTCATCGGCGTTTCATCCACAGTCTAATGGACAAACTGAGCGCATGAACCAAAATCTAGAACAGTATTTACGATGCTTTGTGTCCGACAACCAGGAGGAGTGGTCTACTTTCCTTCCTCTGGCCGAATTCGCGTTAAATAATCACCGCCAAGAGTCATCGGGAGTGTCTCCATTCTTTTGTGTGTACAGTCAACATCCTCAGTTTTGTACCTTACGTCAGGGTGACTCGGGGGGTGTCCCGGAGGAGGATCAGCTAGGAGCCCAATTGTCATCAGTCTGGAGGCGGGTGAAACAGCGTTTGTTGAGCATGAATGCCAGGTACAAACGGGTGGCTGACAGTAGACGCGTGCCAGGTCCAGACCTGTGTGTGGGTGAATGGGTGTGGTTAGCTACGAAGAACATAAAACTCAAAATTCCATCTTTAAAACTGGGTCCAAGGTTTATTGGGCCTTTTAGGATTTCTGCCATCATTAACCCAGTGGCTTATCGGTTGGAACTTCCCGCGGTGTACAAGATACACAACGTGTTTCACAGGGCTTTATTGAAAAAGGTGGTAGGCTTGGTGGACACGACGCCGATGCCACCTCCAGTCATGGTGGATGGCGATTTAGAGTTTGAGGTCGCCAAGGTAGTGGACTCTCGAGTAGTATGCCGTACTCTTCAGTATTTGGTGCACTGGCGGGGGTATGGTCCGGAGGAGAGGTCTTGGGTTCCAGCCTCAGACATACATGCGGATCAGCTGGTCAGTTCTTTTCACCGTCGTCATCCGGACAAGCCGGGTCCTATGAGTCTTGAGGGTCCGGAGGTCCCTCGTAGAAGACGGGGTAATGTCATGTCGGACGCTGTTCACACCACTGCGTCCGGCAGGCAGAGGTAGTTCCACCTCCAGCCACTATAGCCTCAGTGGCGCCGGCTTGATCTTCAGGCTCTCGGGGGTTAATCCTGCTGGAGACCAGGTTGGATGGTTAGTCACGCCCACAGTCTTTAAATAGTCATGCTGGCCTATGGGCGTCGCCGATTATAGCTTGTGTTTCATACCAAGTGGTTCCGGTCTGGAGTGGAGGTGTTGCAGAGAGAGAGAGATTCGTGTCTGGTGGCGTATGATCCGTTGTTTTCCTTTCTCCTTCCCATATTTGTGTTTAGTTGTGCCCTGTTCACATTACTGTATATTCCTGTGTGTGTGCGGCGCAGTGCAGTTTAAGTTCTCCCTGTCTGTCATATTTGTGTGGGGGCTTTGGTGTTGTGACTCCTCACTGGGTGGAGGGTGGAGGGTTAAGTGCAGGGCTGAGCAGGAGATAAGGAAAGGGTGGAGGCTCAGGCATTTGCACCATCAGCAAAAACCCTGGGTTGAGGGTCAGACAGGGTTTCCCCTAGTTATAAGGACATCACAGGGGCCCCGGGAGTTACAGCCTTAGTTGAACTAAGCCCCCCGTGACACTATCTATCCCATATCTATCTATCTATCTATCTATCTATCTATCTATCCATCTATCCATACCATATCTATCAAACCTATCTATCCCATATCTCTCTATCTATTCCATATCTATCTATCCATTTATCTCTCTATCTATCCATTTATCTATCTATCTATCTATCTATCTATCCATCTATCTATTATCATCTGTCTATCTGTCTATCTGTGTGTGTAATGGAGTGTGGGTTGGACAAATGTAAAAGAGGAGGTTGGACAGGAAATTACATCACAAATCTTTTTTTTTTAATTACTTTTTTTTTAAATGACAAATCTTTATTTAGCTTACAAAAACGCAGACAAATTTGCATGAAAAAACGCATGAAAATCCGCATAAAAAATGCACCTGCATTTTCTGCCAAGAGGTGCGGATTCTGTGCAGAAAATTCCGCAGGCAATTCTGCAACATGTGCACATACCCGTTATCTTTTGTGGTTATACTTATCATGTGAATTGGATAGTATTAATTTTTAGTAGAGACACTGTTTACTGCCTATTTGGTGAACTGAAGTTATTACCTTTTCATATATATGGTCATATTTTGAAAATATTTGTTACCTTATGTGAAGTGCTTGTGGCTGATTGTTTGTGTAATACACACATATATGAATACACAGAGCACATATATACAGACATATGTATACCTAGAGCATATGTGTCACGTGGACCCATCCTGTGTGATGCGACCCGCAGGCTGGTAACTGTAAACAACAAGACGCGGCACGTGATACAGTCCTGTGTGACACAGCCCGCAGGCCGGTAACTAAAACAACAAGACAAGGGGAAGGGAAAACAGTTACAACAGTGGGCACTGCGATAGGGAAAGACCTCCTGCACGCCCCTGAGTCAGTGCCCCTAACGCTCCTAACGTTCCCTATGCCGGTTCCGCATCGGGCGCCGCTCAGGATACCTGTTGCCCTAGCACACCCTACACCTATCCCTTGCTAGGGAGCTGGGTGGCGCAGGCACTGGCCCCACCGCTGTACTAATACACACGAAGGAAAAACACAAACAGGGAAACACCACTTAGCTTTACTCTGTTGCACTTGCTCCTGGCAACAGAGTCCACCATCAGAATGCAGCTCTCCTCCTGAATCGCTGCCACCAAGCTCTGTCAGCGCTACAAGGAAATCCCCTATGACTCCTTCCACACCAGGGCTAAGACAGTGCTGCAATTAACGCTCTACAGCTCCTTCCTCCACCAAGGATGGTTGAAATGAACACTATCACCAATGCTGATTGCAACACCTGTGACATGTGCACTTATCTAAAGAAACAGAGTGCAAAGACGCTCACCACCACCGGTGCAAACTTAGAACAAACGACACCACAGTGCAATAAACCTAATGGCCACCGGGGGCAAAAACCACACTTAAGCACAGCTTAAGAAAAAAAAAAAGTTACCTGTGCTTTATATCTGTCCTGATCCTGCATGGATCATGACAGTACCCTCCCCTTAATGAGGGGCCTCTGGACCCTCAAGACCGCTCCCCATCAGGGAACCACCTACAGCGGGGACGCCCAGACCCAGAGTTCACCCCAGCAACTACTTGCATGTCAGGTTGATGACAAACGAGCCCGCTGGTATTGGCATCGTATGTTCTGGAGGCAACACACATCTCAGAAGCGCTGACCTGGGAAACGGGTTGTGTATGTTTGGTATGAGCTGGTAACACTCTACAACACACTTCCACTGGATGTTTTTTGGTGGCCACCCATACACGCTCGTTCGTTTGTCACCACTTGAAGAACTCTTTATGGGATTGACTACAGAGGCGTCCCCCTGTGTCACCACACTCACACCCCCGCACTTCACCAAGGGGTACACCACCCTCCAACCCCTTCCACCATGAGGTCTGCGACCCCCAGGGTTGGCCAATGGCGAGGGTTGAGACTTGCCCCTACTCTCCTGCAGCACATCTGCTGCTCTCACCGGAGAGGAAGGGGTCTGTTGAAGAGAGACGGCAGAGACAGTAGTTCCTAGTCAGCAGCCCTTACACGAGTGCCCCCAGCTGACCACTTCCCTCGCCAGCCCATCTATTACCGAGTTGTGTCTTTTCAGCCAAGGGAGGCCTAAAACAATAGGTACTGATATTCCCTCCAAGACGTAGCACGATAAGGACTACTCATGATGTCCTATACGCAGATGGATATTCTCTACGACCTTGGTCAAGCTCCCCTGGCTCAGTGGAACAGAGTTTATCACCTGGACGCTTATAGGCCGTGCTAGCGTCCTACACCTCAGACCATGAGTCTGGATAAAGCTAGCATCCACCAGACTGACTCCTGCTCCGCTGTCCACAAGCACTGGTATCACCTCCGGTACCCCACCAGCCAAGACCTTTGCTGACATGGTACCTTGGGAGGGCAAAATGGAGGAAATGTATACCCCATGGTCGCCTCCCTCCAAGCGACCAGGGGAATGCGGCTTCTCAGATGGCACAGATAATTTGGCGCGCAGTGGGCAAGCCTTCAAGACATGACCAGTCTGCCCACAGTACAAACATGCCGACACCACTCCCTGAACCATAGGCAGCTCCGAATACAACCTAGCTACTCCTACTTGCATAGGTTTGTCTGGAGACTTGGCATGAGCTGGGCAGGCTCTCATAAAATGGCCAGACTTCCCACAGGAAAAGCATACCCCCCACCACGACGAGCTGCAGACACCCCCTTTTTTGTATCAACAACACCGGGCTGTCTGGGTTCCTCCGTCCGCACTGGTGGGTCCGCCTCCCTAGCGAGGACATCAGGGGGCACTTTTTGTATATGTCTTTCCCTAAGACATCTATCCACCCGGATGGCAAGGGACATGGCGGCCTCCAGCGACCTGGGGGCGGTGTACTGCACCAGAGTATCCTGCAACTTTGGAGACAAACCCTGCACAAATTGACTCCTAAGTGCAGGGTCATTCCACTGAGTGTTAGTGGCCCATCTCCTAAACTCTGAGCAGTACTCCTCAGCAACCCCGGCTCCCTGTTTACACCTATGGATCCGAGATTCTGCCAGGGCAACACCATCAGGATTCCCATACACAAGTGCCAAAGCTGCAAAAAACTTGTCCACAGACTCTAATGATGGAGAATCGTCCGGTAGGGAGAAGGCCTAGGATTGGGGATCCCCTTTAAGAAGGGACATGATTCCCACCTGTTGCTCTTCTCTCCCTGATGAACGAGGGCGCAGCCTGAAATACAATTTACAGGCTTGTTGAAACACCAAGAATTGATCTCTCCCTCCAGAAAATCTGTCAGGGAGGGATATCTTTGGTTCTGGCTGAGCCTGCTCCTGAACCAAGCCCCCAAAGCCCACCAAGAGCTGCAGTTGCTGCACCAAGTCACCGCACAGGCCCCTAATCTCATTAGTAAGGGTCTGCAGCATTTGGGCAAAGGGCTGAACTTGGTCCATGGCTCAGCAGAGAAAAAATAAGTTATGGTTGGTGATAATGTCACGAAAATGTCACGTGGACCGTCCTGTGTGACGCGACCCGCAGGCCGGTAACTGTAAACAACAAGACGCGGCACGTGATACAGACCTGTGTGACACGGCCCGCAGGCCGGTAACTAAAACAACAAAACAAGAGGAAGGGAAAACAGTTACAATGGTTGGCCCTGCGATAGGGAATGGGGACGTGGAGACCTCCTGCACTCCCCTGAGTCAGTGTCCCTAACGCTCCTAACATTCCCTATGCCAGTTCCGCACCGGGCGGCGCTCAGGATACCTGTTGCCCTAGCACACCCTACACCTATCCCTTGCTAGGGAGCTGGGTGGCGCAGGTGCTGGCCCCACCACTGTACTAATACACACAAAGGAAAAACACAAACAGGGAAACACCACTTAGCTTTACTCTGTTGCACTTGCTCCTGGCAACAGAGTCCACCATCAGAATGCAGCTCTCCTCCTGAATCGCTGCCACCAAGCTCTGTCAGAGCTACAAGGAAATCCCCTATGACTCCTTCCACTCCAGGGCTAAGACAGTGCTGCAAGGAATGCTCTACAGCTCCTTCCTCCACCAAGGATGGTTGAAATGAACACTATCACCAAACACTGATTGCAACACCTGTGACTCTTTTATAGCAGAGCCAGCAATCACACCTGCATTATAAACATGTGCACTTAACTAAAGAAACAGAGTGCAATGACGCTCACCACCACCGGGGGCAAACTTACAACAAACGACACCTCAGTGCAATAATCCTAATGGCCACCGGGCGCAAAAACCACACTTAAGCACAGCTTAAGAAAATTTTTTTTTTACCTGTGCTTTATATCCGTCCTGATCCCGCATGGATCATGACAATATGCAAATACATGCATACACAGAGCATATACAGACATATGTACAGAGCACATATACACAGATCACATACATACAGCACATGTATTCACAGAGGACATACATACAAAGAAATGCATACACAGAGCACATACTTAAAGACACATGCATAAACAAAGCGCATACATAGAGCTACAGTATGCACATGCATACACAGAGCACATGTACACAGATCACATACATACAGCACATGTATTCACAGAGCACATGCATACAAAGACATGCATACACAATGTGCATACTTAAAGACACATGCATACACAGAGCGCATACATAGAGACATGTATACACCCAATACATATAGACATATAAAAACAGAGCACATACATACAGAAACATGCATACACAAAGCACATACATACACAAGTAAATGTATACACAGAGCACACATATATACATTCATATGTATACAAAGAGCACATGCATACAGACATATACAGTATGTATACCCAGAGCATATACAAACAGATATATGCATGCACAGAGCACAAACATACAGACTATGTATTTACAGAGCACATACATATATGTATAAACAGAGCACATACATATGTAAGAAGATGAGCCAGAACAGTCAGCGGTTCTCTATGCACTTTGGGGTCGGAACTATCAGGACTGTCACCACCGTTGCCGGGGGACGATTTATCCGAGTGGAGAGGACCTTTGCACTGGAAAGTAGGGGGTGTGGGGGAGATAAAAGGGACTGAGCACGGGAACAGGGGAGATTTGGTGGGAAGGTGACACGAGAACAAGGAGAAGGTTGACCCCCTCCCCACTGCTCCGTCTGCGTATGCCATATACTCTAGTTCCCTGCAGATTGACCTACCATCAGAGTGCGTCCTGACTGAGCTGCCCCCGGATGTTCCCATACTGGTCCAGTCCTTATCGCTCGCAGTGAAAGATAATTTTACTCGCTCTGATCATAGCGAGCCAGTTAGAGGTTCGCACGCTGCGTGGTCTGTGAGCCAGCATGCTGCTTGTGTTCTGCGACATTCCAGAGGAATCAACAAAAGAGACTATTCCCACATACCAACGTACTCCATTCAAGCAAGCCCGGATACATTGGCATGGTTGGGAGACAGTCCATTTCATTCTTCCGCAAAAGAACCAGAGACATTGTCCACGATCTACGACGCCGGCGGGAGATATTCCAGCCTCTCCCCAACAAGAACTTCAAGTGATAATTTACTTCTTTTGTACACCCCTTGCCCAAATATTGTGTTTTTGTACAAATTCTGTTGTTGCGCTCAGTGTTCCTGTGCCATTAAATTGTTGATTTCATCTCCCTGGGCGGAGTATCCCTTGTACGTCAATAATCTGTTCAAAGTAAACTCTGTTAACCCCTTCTCTGCCTCCTGCTTTTCACTGCATCCAACGAACTTCACTTGCAGTACCTTTACACATACATACAGACAAATGTATACACAAACCCATGCATACATATAGACATGTATATACAGACAAATGCATACACAGCATATATACATATATGTAAACATAGAGCACATACATACAGACAGAGACCCCTATTTGATATACAGTCAATCCCTATTTGCTATTTTGGGGACAATTTTTATATATTGTTGTAAGCAGTCTTGCCAAGTGTGTGCAGTAGTTATCTTCAAGACTTAGAAGTTAACTTCTAAGATCCCAGTCTGTTCTTTCCTGTACATTAATTTCTATATAGCAATTAGCTGCTCACCTCCCACTCTCAGCTGCAACTGCTCTTATCATAGTCCTGCATAATCACAATCCCCTAGCACCTAGCATCTTTAGTTTCTGGAGCAGTTCTCCAAATCACTGCTCTCATTTTCCTGAGCCATGCTCTTGTTAAATTGCCCTTGTCTATAAATATAATCGTCTAATTCTGTCTGTTTGTAACAGAAATCCCACATCGTTGATTGGTCGACCATGACCAATCAGCGACAGGCACAGTCTGGCCGTGAATTGGCGCGGAATTCGAACAACGGTTGCCATGGGTCATCTCCTGCCGCATGGAGGTCAGCGGAGACGCAGCCGGGAGATGACCGGCTCAGCGCTCAATGTGCGGATGGTACCCAGGGTCCGGAGGAGAGGAGACTCTCCTCCAGGCCCTGGGTACCATAAACCTGTAAAAAATAGAATTAAAATAAAAAATACTGATATACTCACCTTCTGATGGCCCCCGGACTCTTTCCCTCCTCTCATCAAGCGCCCGGCATCTTCCGATCCCAGAAATGCCTTGTGTGAAAGACCGCTGATGACGTCGCGCTCTCGCGAAAGTGTCGTCATCTCCGGTCCTTCGCGCTAAGCATTATTGGGACCGGAAGATGTCAGGAGCATGGAGAGGAGATTGGGGGCCGTCGGAAGGTGAGAATAACCTTTATTTTTTTATTATTTCTTACATTCTATCTTTTACTATTGATGCTGCGCAGGCAGCATCAATAGTAAAAAGTTGATCACAATTGTCAAGCACTGTGCTTGACAAGTGTGACCAAACTCTCAATCATATTCCAAGCAATGATTCAAATCTCTTGGAATGCGCCTGAATTCCGCACCCGAAAATCGCGTGAAAACGCATGTTTTCCGCAGGAAAATGTATGCTAATTTGCATGCGTTTTTCCAGTGGTGGGAGTTGCGGAAATGCTGCAGCATTTCTGCAACGTGGGCACTTAGCCTCAGTGTGACACGACCAGGCCCCCGCTGTGAGATCCCCGATCTTGGTGGATCGTCCTGGACCATCTTTTGAATGTCGGTCTCCTTTCTAGAATACGCATTAGAATCGGGCCACCATTTAGTATCTCTATATGCAAATATAATAACAGTGTAAACTTCAGAACAATGACAGCAGCAGAAGGAAACTGACCATAAAAATGTTGGTCAAGTAGGTGAGCAGTGCCCATGCCCAACCCCTCTTTCCTCCACCACTTGCCCTGCAACCAGGAATGAAGGAGACTTGAAAGCCATCAGTTGCTCAAGAGAAAACATTGGAACAACCCTTTAAGTGCTTTTTGCCTTTTTAAGAAAAAATTAGCAATTTACTTGAAAGACTGGAATATAAAACTCCGGTTACGATAAATCTACTCCCTTGAATTCTGAGTGGAAAGTAGAATCTGAAAGGGAGGCCTTCGGCTGCACTTGTGGTGTTTTATTACACATGAATAGAAACTAATAACTTTTTTAAAGCACCAGTGTACTAACAATATAACAATTTCGTAACAATCTGCAATCTCATTTCTTTTACCAAGCACAGTTTCAGTTTTATATCATAATCGTATTTCACCAAGTCTATTGCAGGATATCACCAGCAGCACAGAGAAACAAATGATCTACTGCAGCCTATAAATGGTAGACACTGAGGAATTGATGTCATATATCCCATCTTCAAGCTCTGAATGCAGAAACTTATAGCGTCTGCCCTGTTTATTTCTATTAACATTGGGCAACCTTTCACCTCCGATAAATAACACATTCATAGCTCAAGAGTTCATTGGATTCATTGTGTGGAAAGATTTTATATTTCTTATTAGAATGATTTAAAGCAGAATATTAGTCATTGGTTCAGAACTCATTCTGCTCAGCAAAGTTGTGGTACACTACCCAGGTCACACACAATGTAGTGCACTGATAAATACAATATTGCATTTGATGTGCTAGTAAATGTGCTCAATCAGAATAAGAACATAAAAAAGAGGCTACAATCCATGGTAAAAATGCGTCTAGGATTATACTCCTTACAAACATATTATGTATACAAGAAATGTTATACTCTTTACGGCATATTTTGACTCATTTCCCAATATTTTGAGGCCTGAAGCCGCATTGCAATGTGAGTTACCTTGCCACAATAAGATGGCTGTTATGCTTCTTTGATCAAAAAATCCCAACTAAGTATCCTATGGTTTTCTTTTATATGTATTACTATTTACTTACTACTGCAAGGTTCATTGTTTTTGTTTTAGGTTTTGTCTGTTAAATGGCCACAGTGTGAATGTGCACCTACACATTACACTTAAACCAACAGGTGTGCTGGCCCATGTTTTCAGTTTTGCTTTTAGGGTGTGCCCCCTCCACCCCCACTTTAGGCTGTCCATCTTGGCTATTTATCATTCCACCAGTAGGTGTAAAACACCAGCTCTGCCCCCATCTATTTTGAGACTTGCTGGCACATAGCGAGGTGAGATAATTAGGGTTAGGGACCATCCTGATTGGGTACACCTTGTTGGGGTAGGATGGCTTTCATTTTTCTGATTCAAAAAATGTCAACTAAGTAACCTGTACATGTGCTATTTACTGCAGGGTATCTAAGCATTGTGTTTATTCAAGGTTATACGCAGCGCTCATCATAAATGAGTAAACCTTCTTGGAAAAGTAAGATTTTAATCAATATCTCATTGAACACCAAAAGATTTTCCCAAATTTTGACAAAACTGAGTTTCATAGAACATTTTTTTCAACCCATAACATGAAAGATTAAAAATATAACTTCCATTACAAAATCTCTACATACTGTATTTACATAGGTTGTATAAAGACCTAGGTCCATCAAGTTCACCGTTTCTCCACCAATTGTACAAATTTAAAGTGAACTTGTCAGCAGGATTTTGCTCAGTTGGCACCGTTATATTGATTACATTGATACTTGGGTTGATGAAATCAATCTTGTGGTTGTTGCTTAACAGCTTCACTACATGTGTCGTACAAGTACGGCGCATGTCGGGTCTCCCCCTTTTATATGGGTTCAGGCACTGAAAATTGTGAAAATTGGGTCTAAATGTGTCTAGATGTGTGGTGAGCACCTTGAACATCCAGGTGCTTCTCAAAAGCTTATAACATTGATCTGTGTAAATGAAAAAAAATATTTTCCCCATAAAAATGTTGTTTTAGTCCCAATTTTTTTAACTTTCGCAAGGATATCAGGAGAAGATGGACCCAAAATTTGTTGTGCAATTTCTCATGAGTGCACCGACACTTCATATGTGATTTTTGAGGCAGAGTGCAAAGCTCAGAAGGGAAGAAGCGCCATGTTGTAGCTCAGATTTTGCTTGAATGGTTTAAGGGTGCCATGTCACTATGGCAGAGTCCCTGCGATGCCAGAACAGTAGAAACCCCCCCATAAGTGACCTCATGTTACAATCTACACCCCCCAATGAATTAATTTAGGGGTGCAGTAAGCATGTTGGCACGACATGTGTCTCACTTCACTGAATTTTATATCATTGGGCGGTGAAGAAAGAGTTACATTTTCACTACTACTAAAATGTTATTTTAGCCCTACTTTTTTAATTTTTTTAATGGGCTAATAGGAAAAAAATGATCTAAGTTTGTTGTAAAAATTTCTCTGTAGTGCACCAATACCCTATATGTTATCGGGTAATACCTTTCCGTGCAAAGATCAGAAGAGGAGGAGCACCAAATTACACTGCAGATTTTATTGTTTTGTTTTGTGGGTGCCACGAACCACTGGGAGAGCCCATGAGGTGCCAGAACAGCAGAACCCCTCATAAGTGACACCATTTTAAAACTATACTTCTCAATGAATTCACCTAAGTGTACAGTGATCATACTGGCACCACAGATGTGTCATAAGATTTTATACCATTGTGCGGAGAAGAAAAAATAATTACATTTTTACCACCAAAAGTTTGTTTTAGCCCCAGATTTTACATTTTCACGCAGGAAGTGGGTAAAAATGGCACCAAGATTTGTCCCACAATTTCTGCTGAATGTGGCAATACCCCATATGTGACTGTATGACTGTACAGTACTACTCAGCCATACGGAGAGACTTGGGAGGGATGGAAAGCTATTTTCCTCCTGGAGCACAGATTTTCCTAGAATAGTTTGTAGACTCCATATACAGAGCCCTTAAGTGCTAGAAGAGTAGAATATTCCCTCAAGTGAACCTATTTTGGAAATTATACCCCTGTGGGAATTTATCTACATATTTAGTGACAATTTTGACTCCATGGATGTTTTCCAGAAACAAGTAGCAGTGGATGTTGTTGAGTGAAAATTGCAAACTGCTGTTGTAGTGCCCAGTATGTTGTAATGCCAAGTACATTGTAGTCCCTAGTGCGTTGTAGTGACCAGTACATTGTAGTGGATAGTTTGTGAAGAAGGTACAGGGTGGTAGTCGTGGCTGATAGCATTTGCGTTAGCGCACCCTGCCCTCCCATCACACCATTACAGACACATACCGTCCGTAACTCTGCATACCTGTGGCTTCTTCACCTTAACCCTCAGGACCCTCTGCACATTTCTGAAGGCTTCCTCAGTCCGATTGTTCACAAAATGAGCCACAGTCCAACTCAACTTTCAAATAAACAACTTTACTGATCCTTGTACACAACACATCTGTATTCGTTCCAACACCAGCATCAGTTTCCACATCATGCAACTCTTCCTCTGTCCCTGTCCTTCTCTGTGTCACTAAGCTCGCTTCCTGGACTGACCATACCTTTCAGCCCTTCAGTGTCCTCCCTGTGCAGGCCTGCTCAGTTTGGGGGTTCCCTTGACCATTTCTCCCCGATTCTGAGGGCATCAGCCCATGCGATAACCTGCCACATTGTGAGTGACCTGCCCATACTGCTTAGTCTTCCCTAGCAACTGCAGTTCCCACTTTAGCTGCACTGCTAGCAATGTTGCCGCTGCTTCCTCTGATGATGTCCTGACCACCAATACCAGATAGCTTGGCCTTACTCTTAATGTTGCATGCCATGGTGTTGCCCAGGGCTAATTAGCCCACACGAGCTGTACGGGCGCCCTGGCCCCAACTGAGATCTATCAGGAAGTCCTTCCTGCCTTATCCACCGTGCCCCTCCTATCTTAACTATTCACATTCCTACTATAGTATATACACTATGTGGACTAATCTGCCCCATCTAGTGGCCAAACATGAACACTACGCTTTCTCTATATATAATGTGATACACACAGTATGAACATCAATAAATGTACATTAACGGGTATTCAAATAACAATATACAGTAACAAGAAGTACTTAAAGGGGTAGGAGCATGCTCCAGACTTTGTAACCCCTTACAAGTGCATGGTAGTGCCCAACTCATGCTTCTAAAGACATGCACCCGTAAATTAAGCGGGCTCTAATTGCTATAAAAATGCCAAACTTGTGGACATTAAATGTGGTTTAGGCACACTGTGGGGCTCAGAAGGGAGGGGGAATTTAGATTTGGTAATGCAGAATTAATTGGATTTCTTTTGTGGAGCAAGGAGTCATAGCACTTTTTTAGAGTCTTTGTATTACCAGTAACGTGAAAGCCCCCTATATTTAAGTTAACAAATTATGAACCTGAGTGGGGTCTTTCTTTTTTGTGGATTGAGTTGAAGCTTTTATTGGAAACATTTTCCATAATGTTATAAGATCACATTTATCATGCGCTCTATGCTGAGCCCTTATATTGGGGTTTCTATCTAAATCTCTGAGTGACGTGATTCAGATGAAACCCCCAAAGGATCCATTCACTAAAATGAGGCAGCAGAATTACTCTGGACTCCATCTGTCCTTTGCTCAGCATTGTCCTTTTCTTCAGAGTTGCACAAAACTGTGGACAATGGCTCTTTTATGCAAGCTTAAAAAGGCGGACATCACCGAATCATAGGTCAGACGGCATCCACAGTATCTCCATCTGCCTTATTAGAGCGCAAGATAAATGTGCTCCGAGCCTTACTGCGATTTTTGGGAGACAAAATGAAAAAAATCAACAGCAGATGAAGAATTGGTTTTCTTTATTTAATTGTTTACGCTGTTTTTTGTGTGGTATAAGTGATTAGACAACTTTATTCTTCAGGTCAGAGTTATTATAGCAATACCAGGTATATATTGTTTTTTTTTTTATATTTGGCTGTTGTCACACAAAGTTTTTTTTTTTTTCCACAAACTAGTTTTTGCATTGTCATCTTTGAAAGCTATAATTTTCCATTTTTCGTCTGACAGAGTCATGTGACGTCTTGTTTTTTTGCGGGACCAGTTGCCGTTTTTATTGGTACCATTTTCAGGCACTTGACATTTTTTGATCGCTTTCTATTGCAATTCTTGGGAGGCAGAATAAACAAAAAACAGCAATTCAGGAATTTATATAGTTTTTTGATGTTTTGGTGCTTTAACACAATAAAACCTATTTTATAGAAAAAATTATGAATTTTGGATCGCTTTATTCTGAGAGCGATAACTTTTTTATTGTTCTGCTGATGGAGATGTATGACAGCTTGTTTTCTGTGGGACAAAATTATGTTTTCAGAGATACCATTTATTTTCAATAGATCTCGATGCCAAGAAATCAATCTGCGCATGCGCCGCCTCCGGTGGCCATTTTACCGGAGGCCATCGCATTGCAGCAGTGGATGTGCGGGGCATTTTTAAAATGTCGGAGAAGCCCCCCACACTACCGAGCACCATCAAACCTGCCTCACCAGCCTGGAATGGGAGTCAGATCATCGCCGCACCACTGAACAACTCCTATGATCCTGCTCCACCAGTGGTGCCGACTCTCCTTCCCACGGTAAGCCGAATTTGGACTGTAAGACAGAACCCCATTTGACGCATTAATTTTTTCCCCTTTTTTCCTTGTGAAAATTTGGGGTGCGTCTTATAGTCTGAAAAATACAGTACATTCTTCTCTTGCCAAAAACAGGAAAATGTATTATTCACGCTGTAAAGAATAAAATAATTCTCAGGGTAAGAAACATTTAATGAAAAACTGTTTTACACAGTTGATCCAGAGAAAAGCAAATAACCCCATATGATGTTTTTCTCATCTAAGTAGAACAAAAATTCATATTGCAGCCAAAATAAATTGCTGGATCGGTTTACCATCACCAGATATCTATTAAACATAACTTGTAATAAATTAAACTTTACAAATACACTAGATAGTGCTGACCTGGAGGGGACTAATAATACAATCCAGTCGCCTAAAAGGGCAAAGCCCCACTAGATATTCTGTAACCCCTCGCTAAAAGGTCATAAACCGTAACCTTTACTGAGTATTAGATTAAAATATTTTATTTTTGCCAATCAGAAAATGTATTTTGTTTGAGAATGTTTTCAGAAGCAATTGCTTATCTGCAGTATTAATGATGCACCCTGGGGTGTCTTCCGTACATGGAAAGGCAAATACGGAATGAATAAAATTAAGCATGCGGCACATGTCCCCCCGATATGTTTCATCGAAACCTTGACGTCTTAAGGGGACGTGAAAATGAAGAGAATTTGTAATAACTTGTTCTAATATTATTAATGTTAGAAAGCCACTCATACTCTCATGAGAAATTTCAGCAAATGTATCTTCACAACAGCCTTGCTCCTCTTACAGTAAAGAAACCTTACGACGGTGATGGCAAAACCTTCATCCCTACAAGCTTGGAGGAGGCCCCCTTGTCACAGTTCTTAGCATAAATACACCATTGCATAGATATTGGTGCTGTACATTGTGTGTAATCTCCCCATAAACTGACTTTTTCCTAAATTAACCCCAAGTTAAATAATCTGAGTTTTGCAGTACTCCCATTCACTTTAATAATTTGGTTGCCATATTGTGCACCCATTGAGATTCAGTTATATCCCATAATATAAATATAGGATGTGTAAGCTAACAATAGCAGTGTCAATTTGACAACAACCACATAAATATTGATTTCTTTTTACACTTATTTTCCCAGCTATCCCTGAAATAATTTGCACAAAGGAGGAAGGATAAAAAAGAATTAAGCTGCTATAAAAGAAATGAAATCCACCTTTAAAATAAGTGACTGATAATAAGTTAAATGATTTGAGTCAAATACAAGAATCGACCAATCCAGCTGTCCTTGATCATACGTGCAAGGTTACTAAACTCCTCCAGAGAAGGATAATGCAGCTGCCAAACAATCAATGGTTTAGGATTCAAGGGAAAAGGCTTTTCTTAAAGAAGCCGTTCTGTACAATGGCTTCTATGGTAATTTACACCATGAAAATTCGAGCTATATACGTATCCTAATCAAATGACACACTTATGAGTCAAGAGAATCATTATTAGATGTTACAGAGGCTGTCAGCCAGAGGAAGCGCATTAAATGCTCAAGCATTGTTTCATTTTCTCACCGTTTTCCCTGTAATCAATGAATTAGTATTCACAAAGTACTGTCCACTTACCCACAACATATCTGATCCTCTCTCCTGCAGGGTCAGCATGCTTCTCTCAGATGCAGCTGGTGAGGTCAGAACACTCGCCGTGGACTGCGGCCACTCATACAATGCCTCAGCCTGATCGCCTTTGCTCTTCTTTCTCTTGATAATCTACATGATTAGAATAAAAGCACATTTTAATATCGCACTATACAAGTTAAATACTAGATGCCAAAAACAATGATTAAATCAATCTACATAGTCTAAAAACATGATAAACCTGAGTCATCATGCACATAGAGAGGTAGTATGAATTAATGGGAATCTGTTGGTAGGATCAATGCCCCTAAACCATCTATTGTTATTATTATTATTTATTATTATAGCGCCATTTATTCTATGTCACTTTACATGTGAGGAGGGGTATACATAATAAAAACAAGTACAGTATTCTTAAACAGTACAAGTCACGACTGGTACAAGAGGAGAGAGGATCCTGCCCGCGAGGGCTCACAATCTGCAAGGGATGGGTGAGGATACAGTAGGTGAGGGTAGAGCTGGTTGTGCAGTGGCTTGGTTGATCGGTGGTTACTGCAGGTTGTAGGCTTGTCGGAAGAGGTAGGTCTTCAGGTTCTTTTTGAAGGTTTCGATGGTAGACGAGAGTCTGATATGTTGTGGTAGAGAGTTCCTGATTAGGGGGGATGCGTGGGAGAAATCTTGTATAGGATTGTGTGAAGAGGAGATAAAAGGGGAGTAGAGAAGGAGATCTTGTGAGAATCGGAGTTGCATGCAGGTAAGTACCGGGAGATGAGGTCACAGATGTAAGGAGGACACAGTTTGTGGATGGCTTTGTATGTCATGGTTAGGGTTTTGAACTGGAGTCTTTGGGTAATGGGGAGCCAGTGCAGGGATTGACAGAGGGGAAAGGCTGGGGAATAGCGGGGGGACAGGTGGATTAGTCAGACAGCAGAGTTTAGAATAGATTGGAGGGGTGTGATGTGTTACATAGAGCAGGAGGTTACAGTAGTCAAGGCGGGAGATGATAAGGGCATGGAGTAGGGTTTTTGCAGATTATTGGTTGAGGAATGTATGGATCTGGGAAATATTTCTGAGTTGAAGCTGGCAGGAAGTGGAAAGGGCTTGTATATGGGGTTTGAAAGAGAGATCAGGGTCAAAGATAACCCTGAGGCAGCGAGCCTGTGAGACTGGGGAGAGTGGGCAGCCGTTTACTTTAATGGAATGGTCCGTTGGTGGGGCTGAGTGAGCTGGGGGAAAGGTGATGAGTTCTGTTTTGTCCATATTAAGTTTTTTAAATCTAGCAGAGAAGAAGCATGAAATAGTGGACAGACATTGAGGGATTCTGGTTAGTAGGATGGTGATATCTGGTCCAGAGATGTAGATCTGTGTGTCATCAGCATAGAGGTGATACTGAAAGCCGTGAGATTCTATGAGCTGTCCCAGGCCGAAGGTGTAAATGGAGAAGAGCAGGGGCCCTAGGACTGAACCTTGTGGGACTCCAATAGATAGGGGGTGCGGTGAGGTGGAGTGGAAGTGGGAGATGCTGAATATCCAGTCGGTTAGGTATGACGCGATCCAAGATAGGGCAAAGTCTGTGATGCCAAGAGATGAGAGGGTCTGTAGTAATAGGGAATGGTCCACTGTGTCACATGCATGGAGAGCCTGTTTGTTGTGACTGTCACACAGCCGCGACACATGCAGCTGTGGTGCCAAACAGCTGATTATCGGGAGCTGACCAGGTATCTGGTTTCCCGCTGCAGCTTCTTTCATAAGCGCTATAGCTTGCCGAATAAGGAGGGAGCCAACGATGTTCGCTCATCTCCAGTCATTACATGTCTCACACTGGTAACAACTAGAGATGAGTAAATTTGTTCGGATTCAGTTGCGAATATGATCGGAATCGAATATTGTTTTTGCAATATTCGTCGACCACAGCCGAACGTCATTAGAGTCAATGGGAGTAGAAATTACCGAATATGTTCGGAATCGATCATAAGACATACATTCGGCATGAATATTGTTTGAATATGGCTCGAATATGTCAAAATCAGATTCAAGGACAAAATTAGAACAAATTCGCTCATCTCTAGTAACAATCCCTTTCATTTAAGTCCTGGTGGCAGATTCTCATGCAGGTCAGTGTCTTGCCCATAGATCTTAACAGCTCATTTACATATCAAGAAAAATGTGGATCTGCAATATGACACAAGGTGCAGCAAAGAAGACCCAAGACAACATACTTAGAAGGGAGGTAAGAAAATTTCTAAAGCAATCCACAGGGAGGAGATTGGAACAAAACAAAATCCTCTAAACTGCATGCTTGCAAACGCCAGAAGCCTGACAAACAAGATGGAAGAACTTGAAGCAAAAATATCTACAGGTAACTATGACATAGTGGGAATAACCGCGACATGATTAGATGAAAGGTATGACTGGGCAGTTAACTTACAGGGTTACAGGCTGTTTAGAAAGGATCGTAAAAATCGGAGAGGAGGAGAGGTTTGTCTTTATATAATGTCTTGTCTAAAGTCCCCTTTAAGGGAGGATATTAGTGAAGGGAGTGAGGATGTCGAGTCCATATGGGTCGAAATACATGGAGGCAAAAATTGCAACAAAATTCTCATTGGGGTCTGTTACAAACCCAAAATATAACAGAAATCATGGAAAGTCTACTCCAAAGGCAGATAGATGAAGCTGTAACCCATTATGAGGTCCTTGTTATGAGGGACTTTAACTACCCGGATTTTAACTGGGAAATTGAGACCTGCAAAACCCATAAAGGCAACAGGTTTCTGCTAATAGCCAAGAATAATTATCTTTCACAATTGGTGCAGAATCCAACCAGAGGAGCAGCACTTTTAGACCTAATACTATCTAATAGACCTGACAGAATAACAAATCTGCAGGTCGTCGGGCATCTAGGAAATAGCGACCACAATATTGTACAGTTTCACTTGTCTTTCATTAGGGGGACTTGACAGGGAGTCACAAAAATACTGAACTTTAGGAAGGCAAAGTTTGACTAGCTTAGAGATGCCATTAATTTGGTTGACTGGGACAATGTCCTCAGAAATAAGAATACAGATAATAAACGGGAAATGTTTAAGAACATCCTAAATAGGCACTGTAAGCGGTTTATACCTTGTGGGAATAAAAGGACAAGAAATAGGAAAAACCCAATGTGGCTAAACAAAGAAGTAATAGGGGCAATTAACAAAAGAAAGCATTTAAACTACTAAAGCAGGACGGCACCATTGAAGCTCTAAAAAACTATAGGGTGAAAAACACTTTATCCATAAAACTAATTAAAGCTGCAGAAAAGGAAACAGAGAAGCACATTGCTAAGGAGAGTAAAACGAATCCCAAACTGTTCTTCAACTATATCAGTAGTAAAAGAATCATAAGTTAAAGTGTAGGCCCCTTAAAAAATTGTGAAGAAAGATGACGAGGAAAAAGCTAATATATTAAACACCTTCTTCTCTTCAGTATTCACGGTGGAAAATGAAATGCTATGTGAAATGCTGAGAGACAAAGAAAACCCTATATTAAGGGTCAAAAATCTAACCCAAGAAGAGGTGGGAAACCGGCTAAATAAGATTAAAATAACGTAGATAAATCTACGAGTCCAGACGGCATACACCCACGAGTACTAAGAGAACTAAGTAATGTAATAGACAAACCATTATTTCTTATATTTAGGGACTTTATAGCAGCAGGGTCTGTTCCACAGGACTGACGCATAGCAAATGTGGTACCAATATTCAAAAAGAGCTCTAAAAGTGAACCTGGTAATTATAGGCCAATAAGTCTAACCTCTATTGTTGGTAAAATATTTGAAGGGTTTCTGAGGGATCTTATTCTGGATTATCTCAATGAGAATTACTGTTTAACTCCATATCAGCATGGGTTTATGAGGAATCGCTCCTGTCAAACCAATCAAATCAGGTTTTATGAAGAGGTAAGCTATAGACTGGACCAAGGTGAGTCATTGGATGTGGTATATCTTGATTTTTCCAAAGTGTTTGATACCGTGCCACACAAGAAGTTGGTACACAAAATGAGAATGCTGGGTCTGGAGGAAAATGTGTGTAAATGTGTAAGTAACTGGCTTAGTGATAGAAAGCAGAGGGTGGTTATAAATGGTTTATTCTCTAACTGAGTCGCTGGTAGAAGATTTACACAGTAAAATATCGGTATTTGCAAATGATGCAAAACTATGTAAAGCAGTCAATACAAGAAAAGATAGTATTCTGCTACAGATGGATCTGGATAGGTTGAAAACTTGGGCCGAAAGGTGGCAGATGCGGTTTAACAATGATAAATGTACGGTTATACACATAGGAAGAAGGAATCAATATCACCATTACACACTGAATGGGAAACCACTGGGTAAATCTGACATGGAGAAGGACTTGGGGATTCTAGTTAATGATAAACTTACCTGGAGCGGTCAGTGCCAGGCAGTGGCTGCCAAGGCAAACAGGATCATGGGGTGCATTAAAAGACGTCTGGATACACATGATGAGAGCATTATACTGCCTCTGTACAAATCTCTGGTTAGACCGCACATGGAGTACTGTGTATAGTTTTGGGCACCAGTGCTCAGGAAGGATATAATGGAACTAGAGCGAGTACAATGGTGGGCAACAAAATTAATAAAGGGGATGGGGAACTACAATACCCAGAGAGATTAGCAAAATTAGGATTATTTAGTCTAGAAAAAAGACGACTGAGGTGCGATCTAATAACCATGTATAAGTATATAAGGGGACAATGCAGTTATCTCTCCGAGGATCTGTTTATACCAAGGAAGGTAAAGATCACAAGGGGGCATTTTCTGCGTCTGGAGGAGAGAAGGTTGTTCCACCAACATAGAAGAGGATTCCTTACTGTTAGAGCAGTGAGAATCTGGAATACCTTGCCTGAGGAGGTGGTGATGGCGAACTTTGTTGAGGAGTTCAAGAGAGGCCTGGATGTCTTCCTGGAGCGTAACAATATTGTATCTTACAGTTATTAGGTTCTTTAGGCGTAGATCAGGGGATTTATACTGATGGAATATAGGCTGAACTGGATGGACAAATGTCTTTTTTCAGAGTTGCTAACTATTTTACTATGTTACATATCAAGGTATCAATTTATTCAACTTTCTTATGAATGTGTAAGGAGAAGGGCGCTTTGTGCCGCCATACATTTTTGGCTATGGTTATAGCTACATGTTGCACAAAAAACATGCTTGTCATGCCTTCAGCATTAAGTTTCATGGTTGAGTTTTTGTTTGCAGTACACATGCTCTGGAGCCTCAGGAACTGAATTCACCTGTTGACAATAATTTTTCCCCTCTCTTGCCACCCTTCCTCCCTTTACAGTCATTTCGACCCTTACATCCCTGCATTCCTTGCTCCTTGTATATTGCTAAATATAACCATGTCACATTTGGATTACTACTACTACTATATGCTTTAAAAAGGTTTTAAAAGGAAACTGTCAGCTTGGGAATGCTGTAGGTCTATATTATAGAGCAGTAGCTGAGCAGATTGATTTGTCGGAAAAGAGTCAGTATAAGGGCTCCCTCATACGAGCTTGTAACTCAGACGAGTGCTATCCGATGTTTTATTGGATAGCATTCTTTCCAATGTTATAATATGGGGCAGTGCAGATCTGCGTTCAGATCGCAGCATGTTGTGAGTGGCTCCATAAATCAGATGACGCGGACCCATAAAGGTCTATGGGTGCGTGTAAAACATCAGACTGTGCTCGGATGTCTTCAGAGTACAGTCCAATCTATATGCACACAGGCAATGGAGAAGATGGAGAAATTAAATTCTCCATCTTCTCCACACCCGTGCTATGATTCTCTTATGCGAGAGAATCGGATCACAGCAAGATGACACTCGGCTCAAACTCTGATCAGAGTCTGAGCCAGGTGTCATTGCTATAATCAAATCGATTCTCTCAGAAGAAAGGATCATTGCTTGTGTGAACAAGCCCTAACCTGTTTTTTAATCACTTAAATTCCTGTCAATGGTAAGATGTAACCGAAAACCTACATTTTAGTTGCATATCCGAATAACTCACAATCAGTAAGTAGAATCACCCACTGGACGACTAAGCATAGAATGTGCAGGGATTTCAATGAATAAAATGCAAATTTTATTGATTTTTTTAACCCTCAAATTTAAATATCCATACAGCTGGCGGGTCAAACAACATATTCCATGTGATAAGCTCAGTTTAAAGGAATTATTTCCACGGTTTCCAAAAAAAAAAGCTTTTAATGCAGAAGAAACTTTTTGCAAAAGTTCAGTGAATGCAACCAGAACAAAGAAGAGAAATGCACTTACCTTTTGTACAATAGTTGTAGCCAGTTCCTCAATCAGTTCTTCCTTGTGCTCCCGCAAGTAACAAGCCTCATTCTGTTTATCCTAAAGGGAAAGAGAACATTTATTTTTTAAGTCACTGCTTTACGAAATCTAGGACACAATACTAGATTAACCCACATCTCCGTAGAGGGCTTTGCAAGGTCATGACTTAATTCCTGAATACTACCTGCTGCTTCCATCCATAACAAACAAACAAGACATTGCAGTCAGATAATAATAAGAATGTCACATATACAGAAGAGGATTTTATATAGCTAAAAAGTAACATGAAGGCCATGTTCACTCATTCGGTATTTTACATCAAAATTTGTAAGCCAAAACCAGGAGTGGAACAATCGAGGAAAAGTATAATAGAAACACGTCACCACTCCTGTATTTATCACCTACTGCTGGTTTGACTTCCAAATACTGATGTAAAATACTGACCAAATACTGAACGTGTGAACGTGGCCTAAATCTGCGATTTTATCACAAAACCCTAACAAGTATTTTCGAATCTAATACAAATTAAATATCCCCCAATTTGCAGGACCTACTGTACAGGTGGAACAATCCCTCTGAACACTAAAGGCAGGAGGATAAGAATTTGCTTTCCTTACCCAAAGTTAGAGGCATGATAGTAGTTGGATAGACAATCATATCACCCATTCTGTCAATCCCAAGTGTTCTTATGTATAATACTCTATACCTCTCTATACCACCATACTGTTCAAACATTTCTCAATGCAAGGTTGACTGTCCATCATAACATGTATCTGTAGTAAGTTCCACTTACATTTCTTTACTTTTATTGTATGTTTTTGTTTGTCTTAAAATTAAAAAAATGAAGGGCAGATTAGTATTATCCTATCTCCTCTTGAAGCAATTCAACCAAAGTTATACTGTGGTATCCGAAATATGTCATCTGTACAGACCCCGGTGTCCGGCACGGTCTTAAGAATACACATTTAATGGCATCCAAGAACCTGGACATCATTTGCCTTGAGCTGAACTACAACCATACTGATGATACAATTGTCAGGTGTTGGCTGGTAGTCTTGTGAAGTGATTTAAATCACACCTATCTCACCAAAAATGTGCACCTTGGTCTATAACTCTGATTTATAAACTAAAAAAAATCTAGATCACAGTTTAGAACGGATCAAGGTAACACTTAATTAAATATCTAGAGACAGAGGATTATATTAAAAACTATCTACCTCCAACTCTCCTATCTCCACAAACCTTTTGCCAAATGAGCTAAAGTTAGGGCTCTGCTAGAACCTTCTTTCTATTGTCTAAACCTCTCTTGCTCCTCTTTCTGGAAAGGCTTTTGACTTTGGAGGGCTTCTATATCTACTCTTGTCCACATATGCAGATGAGATAGGCAGAGAGAGCAATTGCACCAACAGCTAGCCTCCTTAAAGAGTCTCTGTCAGCACATAATGACTGTTCCAATTGAGTACAGGTGCTCAGTGCATCATGGTGTGACCAATCATTTACATACACTTTCCCACTTGGTTTCCCTCTATCGCCTCCATTCCCTGCTCTGATTGACACTTCTGGCTTCATATAGCCAGAGTAGGATGGAGATAGATGAAAAACAAGCAGGTGGGAAGGTGTATTTAAATAATTGGCCCCTCCATGAGGCACTGAGCATTGATACTTACCGTAGTTTCAACAGTCATTCTATGAAGACAGAATCCCTTTGAGGGAAGTGTCAAGGTAAGTGTGTGTGGGAAGAAACTCACGCAAACTCAGGAAAAAACATAAAAACTTATTGCAGATGTCCTTGGTGGAATTTGAATCCAGGACCCAAGTGCTGCAAATTAACACTGCTAACCACTGAAACATTTATTAATTGCATTTAATAAAAATGGATTTCTCAAAAGTGTGCAGCAATTTAGAATGTCACACAGGGAACCTTCTAACCTAAGGTGATGAACCAGAGACGCTGAATAGCAACAGAAGCCCTGCATTACTGACAGAGCTGATTAGACCTTGTGTGACTGCACTTGGCTCCTTAAGATGGTAAAGATGATTGGACATATAGCGTCATGTAAAAAGTTTGGGTACCCCTGGTCAAAATTACTGTTATTGTGAAAAGTTAAACAAGATGAAGATTAAATGATCTCTAAAAGGGATAAAGTTAAGGATGACACAATTGCTTTGTATTTTAGGCAGAAAAAATATTGTCATTTTTTATATTTTAAAAATTACAAAAAGGAAAAAGGAAAATGGGTCAATGCAAAAGTTTAGGCACCCCGCATGGTTAGTACCTTGTGGCACCTCCTTTAGCAAGTATGACAGCTTGTAAATGCTTTTTGCAGCCAGCCATGAGTCTTTCAATTCTCGTTTAAGGGATTTTCATTCATTCTTCCTTGGAAAATTCTTCCAGTTTTGTGAGATTCCTGGGTTGTCTTGCATGCACTGCTATTTTGAGGTCTATCCACAGATTTTCAACAAAGTTCAGATCAGGGGACTGTGAGGGCCATTGTAAAAACCTTCAGCTTGCACCTTTTGAGGAAGGCTATTGTGGATTTTGATGTGTGTTTAGGATCATTATCCATTTGTAGAAGCCATCCTCTTTTCAAATTCAGCTTTTTTTTACAAATCTTAAGTTTGCATCAAGAATTTGTTCAAATTTTAATTTAATCCATTCTTCCCTCTACCCGTGAAATGTTCCCTGTGCCATTGCCTGCAACACAACCCTAAAGCATGAATGATCCACCCCCATGCTTAATGGTTGGCAAGATGTTCTTTTCCTGAAATTCTGTGCCCTTTTTTCTCCACACATACCTTTGATCATTGTGGCCAAAGAGTTATATTTTAACCCCTTTCTGACATTTGACGTACTATCCTGTCCATGTGCCCTAGTGCTTCATGCCCATGGACAAGATAGTAAGTCATGTGCGATCAGCCGCGCTCACAGCCTGATTCTCACAACTGACAGGAATGGTCACGGACTGCTCCTGGCACTTTAGCCCCCAGAACACTGTGATCAAACATGATTGCAGCGTTCTGGAGGACCTGTCACTTGCCATAAATATGTATTTTTTTTAACCTGGTAATATTGCTGTTCTATTGAATCTGGTATTACTTTTCTTGTTTTCTTGCACCTTGGAAATATGGCGCTCTCTTCCCTGTATAAAAATCTAAAGTCCGTCATCATTCTGATTTCTTGTTAAGCCACTTTTTGTCTTGTCTTGTGGTATTTTTGCATTAAAATTCATCATAATGGGGCATGTTGTTCATGAAGTTTGCTCTTTATTATTGTCTCTACCCTGTTTTGCAGCAAGAAGTCAGAGTTAAGCTAAAATAGTGCAAAATTTTACACCACATTATCTTTCATGAATATTTATTTATGGCAAGTAAAAAGTCCTCTTTAAATTTTGAGCTACTTCTCACTTGAGAAATGGGCTTGCATGGCGTGGAGTTGTCAGAATTAAGCCAATTAGATTTTTCTTAACCCTGAGCTTGGTGCACCGAGGCTTGGAATACAGTTTACAAACAAAGCCTATGACTGACATTTGCCTCGACTCAGTTTTTGTGAAGCGGAAAATAAGTTCTAGGGTAGATCTATTAGAAAAGAACATGTGTCACTGCCTAGAGACACAGCATGAAATAAACTTTTAGTAATTAATACACTGAACATAACCGCTCATTATTTCCCTTGCCTTTTGTATTACATTGGATGTCTAATTTTATGTTTAATGACATTAACGAAATTAAAACAACATAACAAGCCATGCAAACCTCTGATTCCTAATAGTATTTACCAAGGGGGTTTTCGTGGGTTTTGGGTCATGTTCTCTTGAGTCTTTCTGTATCTCCTACAGGCATTAGAAAGTGTCTTTTCACTTTTTGTGAAGGAAAGGAAAGCCCTGAACTCCCCGTTTCTGGAGGTGGGGGGTTCCTGACAGACTCCTCAGCGTTAAAGCATTTATGACATATTAAATCCACATGCCTAATTGGTTTACATGGAAAAACCCACGGGCAAATGTACTAGTATTTTCATCCCCATAATGGTGTAAGCTAACAAAATATCACATTATTTTACACAGCTGGTGAATGCCATAAAACAGAAGAAATAACAAAACAATTAAAACAGAATTGCTGTCTGTAGCTCAAATTGCCCTAAACAGATTATATATATATATATTATACTGCTGAAAAATAATGGTAACATTAAATGCCACCTGCACAAAAATAATGGAAACACTAAATACTACATCCTAGATATCACTGAATGAAATATTCCAGTTGCAAATTATTATTCATTATATAGTGGAATGCGTTAAGAACAATAAAACATAAAAATGATCAATGTAAATCAAAATTAATATCCCATGGTGGTCTGTATTTGGAATAATACTCAAAATCAAAGTGGAAAATCAAATTACAGGCTGATCCAACTTCAGTGGAAATTCCTCAAGATAAGGAAATTTTGCTCAGTAGTGTGTGGCCTCCACATACCTGTATGACCTCCCTACAATGCCTTGGCATACTCCTGATGAGGTGGCGGATGTTCTCCTGAGGGATCTCCTTCCAAAATTGGATTAAAGCATCAGTCAACTCCTGGACAGTCTGTGGTGCAAAGTGGCATTGGTGGATGGAACAAGACATGATGTTACAGATGTGTTTGATTGGATTCAGGTCTGGGGAATGGGTAGGCCTGTCCATAGCATCAATGCCTTCATCATGCAGGAACTGCTGACATGTTTTAGCCACATGAGGCTGAGCATTGTCATGCATCAGAAAGAACCCAAGGCCAACTGCACCTGCATATGGTCTCACAATATGTATGAATACGATGTGGTGGGACGTTACTGAAACCTGGCTTGACGAGAGCCATGACTGGGTAACAAACGTAGAGAGTAACACTACATTTAGAAAAGTGTTATGATTGAGTCACCGTAGGAGGCAAAAACAGAAATGCTAGCTAAGTCCAGTTCAGCTTTAGAGGAGCAGTAATCAGACTGGTGTCCTAGAAGTCCACAGAGAAATCACCCACAGGGCAGAAGGGCGTCGGCAGCCTTATATCCAGTCCGTGACTCCACTCAGCCAGTTATCCTCATTAGACTCAGGTGC
Source organism: Dendrobates tinctorius (assembly GCF_039654945.1). Lineage (NCBI taxonomy): Eukaryota > Metazoa > Chordata > Amphibia > Anura > Dendrobatidae > Dendrobates > Dendrobates tinctorius. The sequence continues at coordinate 72,709,994 of NW_027361829.1, forward strand.
CTGATAATCAGGCTCATTACCTTCCTTTACCAGAATAGGGAGTTCACCAGACCTCAGTGACAAAGGGGAAAATGAACTCACCACAGAAAAGACAGGAAAGATAAAAAAGGTGGAGGGGTGTGTATCTTCGTAAAATCCACATTAACCCCTTACCGACATCAGATATACTATTACGCTGATGTCAGCATCCTCCACTTTGATATGGGCTCTGGCAGTGAGCCCACATATTTTCAAGGACATGTCGGCTGTTTTGAACATCTGACATGTGCCCGCAATAGCCGCGGGCGGAATCACGATCCACCCGCAGCTATTAACTAGTTAAATGCCACTGTCAAACACTGACAGCAGCATTTAAATGGCGCTTCCGGCCATCCAGACAAAAAAATGCGCTCACCGGTGACACGCGTCACGTGATCGCGGGTCACCGTTGCGTCGGCATGACAACACGAGGTCTCCTGGAGACTTCTATGGTTGTCAGTGCTGAATTGCTATGAGCGCCACCCAGTTTTCAGCGCTCATAGCAAGTCGGTAATTCTGCTACATAGAGGCGATCTGCTCATCACCTCTATGTAGCAGAGCCGATCGAGTTGTGCCAGCTTCTAGCATCCTATGGAGACTATTGAAGCATGACAAAAGTAAAGAAAAAAATTGTTTAAAAATATAAAAAATATATAAAAGTTTAAATCACCCCCCCTTCATCCCATTCAAAATAAAACAATAAAAAAAAAAATCACGCATATTAGGTATCTCTACGTTCAGAATTGCCCGCTCTATCAATAAAAAAGGATTAACCTGATCGCTAAACGACGTAGCAAGAAAAATATTAAAAACTCCAGAATTACTTTTTTTGGTCGCCGCGACATTGCATTAAAATGCAATAACGGGCTATCAAAAGAACGTAGCTGCACCAAAATGGTATCACTAAAAACGTCAACTCGGCGTGCAAAAAATAAGCCCTCAATGAACCCGAGATCACGAAAAATGGAGATGCTACGGGTATTGTAAAATGGCAGAATTCTTTTTTTTCGCAAAGTTTGGAATTTTTTTTCATCACTTAGATAAAAATTAACCTAGACATGTTTGATGTCTATGAATTCGTAATGACCTGGAGAATCATAATGGCAGGTCAGTTTTAGTATTTAGTGAACCTAACAAAAAAGCCAAACAAAAAATAAGTGTGGGATTGGACTTTTTTTTGAAATTTCACAGCACTTGAAATTTTTTCCTGTCTTCTAGTACACGACATGGTAAAACTAATGGTGTGGTTCAAAACTACAACTCATCCCGCAAAAAAAATAAGCCCTCACATGGCCATATTGACAGAAAAATAAAAAAGTTATGGCTCTGGGAAGAAGGGGAGCAAAAAATGAAAACGCAAAAACAAAAAAAAGCTCCGGTCATGAAGGGGTTTTATATAGCTGAACAGGTAGAGGATGAAATGCTGTAGCAAATTAAAAAGGCAGCAAACAGTAATAGGGTTCTTATAATGGGGGATTTTAACTATCCAGACATTCAATAAAATCTTCTGGTTGCGCTAAAAGCTACAATTTCTAATCCACAGTTCAGGACAATTACCTCTCTCAGCTGGTAGATGAACCAACCAGGGGAGGTAATCTGCTCAATCTGGTTATGTGAAATAAACCAAATACAATTTCAGATCTCCAGGTCAAGGAGCATTTGGGGAGCATAACATTGTAAGTTTCAATCATATATTCAAAAGGGGAAATGCCAAAACCTGGAACTTTAAGAAAGCTGATTTCAACAAATTAAGGGAAGAGCCTGGGACAACCTCATGGTAACTGGGGATACTGAACATAAATGGCACATTTTTAAGGAAATACTATTAGAATCCTGCAGAAAACTTATATCCTCTGGTAATAAAATGTCAAGGAATAAAAAGAAACCATTATGGATGAACGAAGTTTAATAAGACAAAAACAAAGGGCATTCAAAATCTTGAAAGCCGAGAATACTGTAATAGCATTTCAGGAGTATTAAGATCTAAACAAGAAATGTAAAAAATAAATCAAGCTAGCCAAGTTATCTACAGAGATACAAATCACCAACGACATTAAAATCCTAAAATTTTTTATAAATACATCATTGCCAGAAAGAAAAAAATAGATGGTATCGGCCCCTTAAAAGATGACAATAACAAGATAATCACAGAGGATAAAGAAGGCTGATTTATTAAACAGGCACTTTTCACCAATGAACTGTCTGTTACAGGGATCATTCAACAAGGCAAAAATCAAAATTCACAACCTGATATAATTAGTTTAACACAAAAAGAAGTACACCTACGTCTGAGCAAGTTAAACATTGACGAATCCTCCAGCACAGATGGCATTCATCCACGGATATTGAGGGAATTGAGATCAATAATTGACAGACCACTGTATCTCATATTCTTAGACTATCTTGTAACAGGGCTGGTGCCACAGGATTGGGGGATGGCTCATGTGGTACCAATATTTAAGAAAGGAAATAAGGTGGATCCAGGCAACTACCGTATGGTAAGTCTGACATCAGTAGTGTGCAAAATTTTTGAGGGCATTTTAAGAGATGACCTGCAGAGATATATTGCAGAAAATCTAATATATAAAGCTCAAAGTGTGTATGTATGTGTGTATGTATGTATGTATGTGTGTGTGTGTGTATGCGTGTATGTCCGGGATAGGCATCCGCACCGTCGCAGCTACAGCCATAAAATTTGGCACAGTCACACGTCTGGACCCCGAGAGCGTCCTAAACTATGTTGTGAGGCGAAATTTTAACCGCACACGTTCCAATTCACCAAACAATTTTGCCCCTATCTACATACTGGGGAAAAAGTGTGTGCGCGTCAAGCCCCGCCCCTCATTATGATGTCACAATGCCCCTATTTGCATACTGGGGAAGCAGTGTGTGCGTATCAAGCCCCGCCCCTCATTATGATGTCACAATGGTTGCCATGGCGACGCTGATGTCATCAGAGGTTGCAAGACCTGCCGCCGCTCATTATGATGTCATAATGGTTGACTATGGGATGGAGGATGTGTGATGGGTATATGGGCACTGGACTATGGGATGGAGGATATGTATGACGGGTATATGGGCACGGGCCTATGGGATGGTGGATATGTATGATGGGTATATGGGCACGGGACTATGGGATGGAGGATGTGTGATGGGTATATGGGCACTGGACTATGGGATGGAGGATATGTATGACGGGTATATGGGCACGGGACTATGGGATGGACGATATGTATGACGGGTATATGGGCACGGGACTATGGGATGGAGGATGTGTGATGGGTATATGGGCACTGGACTATGGGATGGAGGATATGTATGACGGGTATATGGGCACAGGACTATGGGATGGCGGATATGTATGATGGGTATATGGGCACTCGACTATGGAATGGCGAATATGTATGATGGGTATATGGGCATGGGACTATGGGATGGAGGATGTGTGATGGGTATATGGGCATGGGACTATGGGATAGAGGATGTGTGATGGTTATATGGGCACTTGACTATGGGATGGAGGATATGTATGATGGGTATATGGGCACTGTTCTATGGGATGGAGGATGTGTGATGGGTATATGGGCACTGACTATGGGATGGAGGATAAGTATGACGGGTATATGGGCACGGGACTATGGGATGGATGATATGTATGACGGGTATATGGGCACGGGACTATGGGATGGAGGATGTGTGATGGGTATATGGGCACTGGACTATGGGATGGAGGATATGTATGACGGGTATATGGGCACAGGACTATGGGATGGCGGATATGTATGATGGGTATATGGGCACTCGACTATGGAATGGCGAATATGTATGATGGGTATATGGGCATGGGACTATGGGATGGAGGATGTGTGATGGGTATATGGGCATGGGACTATGGGATAGAGGATGTATGATGGGTATATGGGCACGGGACTATGGGATGGAGGATATGTATATGGTCACGGGACTATGGGATGGAGGATATGTATGATGGGTATATGGGCATGGGACTATGGGATGGCGGATATGTATATGGGCACGGGACTATGGGATGGAGGATGTGTGATGGGTATATGGGCACTGGACTATGGGATAGAGGACATGTATGACGGGTATATGGGCACGGGACTATGGGATGGCGGATATGTATATGGGCACGGGACTATGGGATGGGGGATGTGTGATGGGTATATGGACACTGGACTATGGGATGGAGCATATGTTTGACGGGTATATGGGCACGGGACTATGGGATGGCAGATATGTATATGGGCACGGGACTATGGGATGCAGGATGTGTGATGGGTATATGGGCATGGGACTATGGGATGGAGGATGTGTGATGGGTATATGGGCATGGGACTATGGGATGGAGGATGTGCGATGGGTATATGGGAACTCAACTATGGGATGGAGTACATGTATGATGGGTATATAGGCACGGGCCTATGGGATCGTGGATATGTATGATGGGTATATGGGCACGGGATTATGGAATGGAGGATAATTATAATTTTCTATAACTAACCACAGTTAGTTACTATGCCCGGGCAGCGCCGGGCTCTTCAGCTAGTAATATAATAAATGACAACCAGCATGGATTCATGAACAATAAGTTGTGTCTAACTAACATGTTGGGTTTCTATGAGTAGGTGAGTCCAAACCTGGATGTAGGTAATGCGGTTGATGTGATTTATCGGGACTTTGCAAAGGCATTTAATACTGTACCCCTTAAGTCTTATACTTAAGCTACAGAAGCAAAGACTGGGGGAAAAAATATGCAGACGGGTAAGGAATGACAGTGACAGGAAACAAAGAGTTGTCATAAATGGTATGTTCTCTAAATGGGATATAGTCAGCAGTGGGGACTGCAGAGATCTGTGCTAGGACCGATTCTTTCTAACCTCTTTATTAATGACCCTGTGGATGGGATTGAGAGTAAAATGTCAGCAAACAAGATTTTAGGATGTATAAAAACAGAAATAAAATCCCACAATACCAACGTATTATTACCCCTATAAAAATCACTGATCAGGCCACATCTAGAATATGGGATCCAGTTTTGGGCTCCACACTTTAAAAAGGATATTCAGAAGTTAGAATCAGTTCAACGACGGGCAACTAGATTATTACAAGGGATAGAAGGCCTCTCATATGAGGAGAGGTTGGCAAAGTTGGGCTTGTTTAGCTTAGAAAAAAGATGCCTCAGAGGAGATCTCTTTTACATATATAAATATATGTATGACCAGTACAAAACACTGGCATATGACTTATTCCTTCCAAAGACCATACTAAGGACAAGGGAGCACTCATTACGGGTGGAAGAAAGGTGATTCCGGCAGCTAAACAGGAAAGGGTTCTTTACAGTTAGAGCAGTCAGACTGTGGAATGCCCCACCACAAGAGGTAGTAATGGCACACACTATAATAGCGTTTTAAAAAGGGTTGGACGATTTCCTTAATACATATAACATTGCGGGTTATAGCGAAATTAGTGTTGAAATGTACAATTGGTGGAGAAAGGTTGAACTTGATGGACATAGGTCTTTTTTCAACCTACGTAACTATCAATATCTGTACTGTAATCTCTCAGGCAGGGTTCACATCACACTAGCTCCAATGTTCAGTGGATCTGTCTGGGCTTACGTCCGGACACCCAAAAAATGGGATTCGGGCAAATGCCATTGAGTATAATGATACAAGCTGAGTCACATTGTGCTCTTTCATATATCATTTTTGGCTGTATATGCCTAGTTGAGGAGCGCAGCAAGATGTAGTCAACAGTATGGGGATTCAGATGGAGCCACTGAATGTAGGAGCAAAAGTGATATAAGCATAGCCTTATATATGTTCTGCAGGACTGGTAACTGCCACTATATTGTAATTTCAGTATTGGTCTTTTTGTAGAGACTTATTTTCAGTAACAGCATGGTCATCTTCCGAGTTCCTTTATACCTAAGATTAGAGTGCAACATTTTTACCTCATTAGGGGGACCACTAAGACATTTCGATGCCCCTCTGACACTCCTGCGTTGAACCCCTAGCTACGCCTCTGGTAAGAATAAAGCATATATGTGCTCAGAACAATTAAATGACACCACTGCAGCATAAAATGCCGCTCTGTGCAACATACATGTAAATCTCTGAAAAGTTTGAAGGAAATCGGTCACCAGGTTATGTTGCTCTGAGGGCAGCGTGAAGTAGTGACAGACACTCTGATACTTACGATGTGTTATTTTGTTTTGAGGTAAATGCATATCATCACTATTTATCAGCATGACCTAAGCATTCGTCAAGCAATGATGTGCAAGTTTTGTAGTCTTCAATATTTGTGGACTGTCTACCAGCTTTCCCACCTGACATGATTGACATCTTGCTTTGTATGTACCAAATAGAGAGAAAGCTGTCAGCTGGGGCCAAGAGGGCAGTGGTGCCCTGCAGCTCATGAATACAAGGTCTCATGTGCTCTGCTTGTACTGTAGCTGATAAAGAGTGATAGACAAAAGTGACACATTGCTGCAATCATTGAGCCTGGTTATGCGTTCGCTTAGATAGGGTAACATAAAACCGGTGACAGGTTCCCTTTAATTGCTGAGATAATTTGTGACGTGATAAAAATTTATCTCAGCTGTTAGCAAATTGTTTTCCCAGAAAGAAACAATAACATATAGTATAGTTTATTCATACAAGCTAGAATTGTTTAATAAAAACTGCCACTTAAATATCATCAAAGTTTTTTAAAGAAAATAATTTTCCAAAAATGGTAGTTTTATATTATTATATTATAGTTTTATGCTACCTTTTTTGTACACCTGCAATTAACTACTTAAATGATTGGTCTCGTACATAAAACATCCTTTCTAAATATCTCTTTGCACCCTACATTCGACAGAAACTGCACTCATCAAAGTGACCAATGACCTTCTGCCAGCAAAATGTAACAGTGACCACTCTCTGCTCATTCTTTTTGACCTTTCTGCAGCGTTCAACACTTTTGACCACCATCTCCTACTCTCTAGGCTCCAGTCACTAGGCATTAAGTACACTGCCCTCTCCTGGTTCTCTTCCAATCTTCCTGACCGCTCGTTCAGTGTCTTGTTCGCTGGCTCCACTTCATCTCCTCTTCCTCTCGCTGTCAGGGTACCTCAGGGCTCAGTCCTTGGCCCCCTCTCTTCTATCTCTACACAGCCCCAATTGGACAGACCATCAGCAGATTTAGCTTTCAGTACCATCTTTATGCTGATGACAAACAATTATACACATCTTCTCCCGACCTTACCCCCGCTGTACTACAGAACGCCTGTGACTGTCTATCCGCAGTCTTCAACATCATGTCCGCTCTCTATCTGAAACTCAGCCTCTCTAAAACTGAACTTCTGCTCCCACCGTCTACTAACCTCCCTAAATCTGACATTTCCCTCTCCATGGGTGGCAACACAATAACACCCCGGCAGCAGGCGCGCTGTCTAGGTGTTATGTTTGACACCAATCTCTCCTTCATATCCCATATACAATCTCTTTCCCGCTCTTGCCGCTTACACCTAAAGAACATATCTAAAATCCACCCTTTTCTCGTCATGGAAGCAACAAAACCCCTCAATGTTGCCTTGATTCACTGGACTACTGCAACGCTCTATTAATTGGCCTTCCCGTTACTCGACTTTCCCCTCTCCAATCTATCCTTAATGCAGCAGCCAGGGTCGTCCATCTAGCTAATCGGTATTCAGATGTGTCTTCTCTTCGCCAGTCATTACACTGGCTGCCCATTCATTATAGGATCCAATTCAAAGTACTTGTTCTCACCCACAAAGCTCTCAACAGTGCGGCACCCCATTAATCTCCTCCCTTATTTTTATCAGCCTAACCGATCGCTGCGCTCTGCAAATGACTTTCGATTCACTAATCTGTACCTCCCACTCCCGACTCCAAGACTTCCCCCGCGCTGCACCAATCCTCTGGAATGCTCTACCCCAAAAAATTAGGACCATCCACAATTTGCAATGTTTTAGGCGCTCTCTCAAAACACACTTGTTCAGAGCGGCCTATCACAATCCCTAATCAAAGTCATTCTATGTCTAAGTGTGTGTGTAGCCCATTCACTATCTCGATCTATCCCCCACTCCCTCAAGATGGCTGAACAATCATTGTCAATACAGCATTGGAAATACACATCTGTACTTTGTATTTCCCCCACCTCATTGTAGATTGTAAGCTCTCATGAGCAGGGTCATTTTATTTTGCTTTAATTACTGTATTGTTAACGTTGTTACCAAAGACTGTTGTGTTTGAAACTGTTAAACTGTAATGCGCTGCGGAATATGTTGGCGCTATATAAATAAAGATTATTATTATTATTATTATTATTATTCATTGTTGCACCCTAACCAGTTTTGCAATTTACTTCATTTCTGTGATGATTCGTTTGAAAGGAGTCTCAAACAGGACATCACAGAAGGCTAGGGCTGCACTCACTCCCTGCAGAGTCTATCACCCCTCCTAGAACAGAACATCATCAGGGAGCAATGCTGCAGTTACTGTACTTACTACAGTTTCTTGCATCACCGCCCCCTGTAAAGAAGTCCTGGATCCATGGTGATAGAAGCTGCGGAAGAGGTGACTTCAGCGTTACCATTCTGCTACTATCTCCATCGCTTGTGCTTCTAGCTGTGACAGAGGATATCATCAGAGGGTGGAGATAGTAGTGACACTGCCCCACAGCTTCAATCTCTCCTCTAAAATGATTTGCCATCGGGGGGTGTGTATCACCCACTGCTTTTACCACCACCCCGTAATGATGACTCATTTGAGGGCAGTGCTAAAAGCCATTGGAAGAGCTGGTGTCATTCACTGCTGCTATCTCCGCTCCCTGACTATGTCTTCTTTCACAGTTAGAAGCTACAGCGGCAAAGAAAGAAGCAGAGTGCAGGGGCAGCAGTCACATCTCTCACATTGTCTGTCACTTTGGATCCAGGATGTCTTCAGAGGGTGGCTATACAAGAAACTGTAGTAACTGCAGAACTGTCTCCTGATGTCCTATTCCAGGAGAGGCGATAGATGCTACAGAGAGAATTGGCATGACAGGCAACTGAGAACCTTCAGCAGGCCATTGGCTGTCATGGAAACCCATTGTCACCCCGTAACTGCATCACTTGGGAGCCGATGCATATCTGAACGAATACCCAAGCCAGATCAAGGAACTTAATTGCTGCAGTGAGTGATTCACAGCAGCGTTTAAAACATTAACAGCAGCGATCAGCGGTAGAACTGATTGCTACTGGTAAAAGCTGATGCCAGCTATGTAATAAAGCCAGTATCTGCCCTTTATGGAGCAGCAGGCTCTGCTCCTCAGCCCAACCCAAACAACTTGACATACTAAATGAAGTATATATACCCACCACAAACAACCTGACATATTAGATGAAGTAATATACAGTACATAATGGAGGATTAAGAGATTAAAAGGCAAAGAGACTTACCAAGCTATCACTGTAAGATTCAGCCTTGGCAATCGCTTCTTCTACAGCTTCTTCTGCCACACGTAAGGCCACTGAGAGAGTATCCATCATACTGTGTCCTGAAAGTCAAAAGGTATATTTATAAATATTAGCATTTGAAGCTTCATATATTTCCAGCATGTTTTTCTAGCTTTATAGATACATACTGTTTGGAAGGCATATAAATACAGTGACATACAATGGGGAAGAATTAATAAAACTGTATCATTTTTAGACAGTATACACTTAAAGGAGTTTTACCAAGAACAAAAGTTCATTTTAATCAATAGATCTTGGAGTAAAAATAACTTCCACAATTGGAATCTTTGGGTGGCAGAATGAACAAATCAACAGCAGATGAAGAATTGGTTTTATTATTTTTCCACCATTCCTTGTGTGGTATAAGTGATTAGATGACTTTATTTTTCGGGTTGGTGCCATTACAGCGATACCAGATTTATAAAGGTTTTTTTATGTTTGGCTGCTGTCACACATTAAAAGATGCTATTTTTTGCATTGCCATATTTTGAGAGCTATAATTTTTCTAGATTTCGGCCGACAGAGTCATGTGATGACTTTTTTTCTGTGGGACGAGTTGACGTTTTTATTGGTACCATTTTCGGGCACATAGCATTTTTTCATCGCTTTCTATTCTGATTTTTGTGGTGAAGAATGAGCAAAAAACAGCAATTCAGGAATTGTTTGTTATTTTTATGCCATTCACCATATGGTAAAAGTTGTAAGACAGCTTTATTTTTTGGGTCAGAATGATTAAAGTGGTACCACATTTATATAATTTTTTTATGTTTTTCTGGTTTTACACAATAAAAACAATTTTATATAAAAAAATTGTTTTTGCATTGCTATTTTCTGAGAGTTATGACTTTTTAATTTCTCAGCTGACAGAGTTGTAAGGCGGCCCGTTTTTGTGGGACAAGATGGTGTTTTCGATGAAGTTCACTGATGGGGTTAAATAGTGTGACAGTTTTATAGATTGCGGCAATACCAAATATAAGTATTTTTTCACATAGATATACCTATTTATTGATTTAATATTTTTCATTTTTTTGGTTTTTTTATTTTATGATTTTTAAAAAAATATTTTAACAATTTTTATTTTATTTTTTCATTTCATCCCTCTATGGGAACTTTTATTAGCCTGACTGTTAGTATGGTGCACTGCAATCCACCAGCATTGGAATTTATACCTGTCAGTGCTGCACTGACAGAAGCATCTTAGACCATGCTCTTAACTTGGCCTCGACGTCATCATGACGACCTCACATTGCAATGGGAACATTCGGGCCCTTGCGATGATGTCATGGGGGCGCCAATCTGAAGAGAGAGGGAGCCTTGTCTTTCTTCTAGCCTTCAAAATGTTGTGATTGATATCTATCATGGCATTTAAGGGTTTGAATGGCCCAGGGCGGTGCAGGCATGACTCTTGTCAATGACAGCTGGGTCTCGGTTATAACTTAAGTCGAGCTCCCAGCAGCATTGGTACGGGCACAGCTCCTGTGCCCGCATGATCGCCATGACTTAAACTTACGTCAAATGTCGGGCAGGGGTTAAAGAGTAAACAGCATTTAAAATCTTATTTCATAAATCAACAGTACATATGGAAATAAGCAACTCTGTAAGTGCCCCGTCACACAAGTTTTGTGACACAACAGCGATCTCACCAGCGAGATCGCTGTGTGTGACAGCGATCAGCAACCGGCCCCCCTGCCGGTATCGCTGATCGCTGTAGGAAAGCCCTTGACATTTTTTGGTCACTGGTCTCCCGCTGGCCAGCACGCATCGCTGCATGTGACAGGCGGGAGACGAGCGATCAGCTGGTAACTAATGTACACATCGGGTATCTAAGGGATGTGCATCCCTTAGATACCCGATGTGTACTTTAGTTACCAGCGCGCTGATGCAGGGAGCAGGTAACTAAGGTACACATCGGGTATCTAAGGGACGCACGCTCCCTGCATCAGTGCGCTGGTAACTAATGTACACAGCGACGCGTCGCTGTGCTGATCGTTGGTGAAGCTGTCTGTTTGACAGCTCACCAGCGATCACATAGTGACTTACCAGTGAAACATTGATATGCGATATGCGTTATGCTATACCGCTAGCGCAGATGCTCCATCTGCACTAGCGGTGACGGAGCCTCAGACACTGCAGCCCGCGTCCGAGGCTCCGTCACTGAATGACGGCACATCGTGAACACGTGCCGCTTTACGGCGTGCCGCTTTACGGCGTTATGCCTCGGTGTAACATAGACCGTCTAACGGACTGCAAAACAAAATGTGAACCCGGCCTTAGTGAGATAGGAGATAACAGTTGGTGCTTTTAAAATTCTTTGGGGAGAGAAGAGAGGAGGAGGTAGAGGCAGAAAGATATTCTACTGTAAGTACTGAAATGGCATCTTTAGTTCTCCATAAACCTGTATAAGCTCCAAGTGTCATATCCTATTTTAGTAATGGAAAATCTGTGCCCCCTGAAGATAGATTTTATCTGTGAATTGGGCATTTTGAGTATGAATGATCAGTTCAGAAAAAAAAGAAGCAGATTTCTCTTTTAATATACATCATAAAGTCTAATTTTTTTTTCACCAGTATTATTGCTTTTTTGAAAATAAAAATTAAATAACAGTTACTCTTTAAACTCATGATGGAGAATAAAAGGGGGTTATACAGTCTTTTAAAATTCATAGTTTTTCCCCAGGATAAGCCATCAATATTAGATTGCTGGCGTTCTATTCTTTTAGGTTGGTTGGCACATACCAGCACTTTATTTTTTAGCAGGCATTCAAGATATTGCAGCATTGTTAGATTCAATTAATTAGAGCAACCGTGTAAAATACGACCACTAGAAAAAATACTACACGGAAGTACAAACCAGCCTGAGAGCTGCTGTAAACATTCAAGGGGCCTCTTCAGACAGATGACCAGAGGTAGTAGGAATGGTTGGACCTTTACAAAACTAATGTTGATGGCTTAACCCTTTCACGCCACAGTCTGTTTTCGTCTTCATGACCAGGACAATTTTTACAATTCTGAACACTGTCACTTTAGTTAAGACATCAATTGGAGAAAAAAAAATGTGGATATTATGGATGCATCTCCTGAGGAAGAAGTCGCACTGACTTTGAAACGCGTTGAGAATTGAAGAATAAAGATACCATCTTCTCATCATCTTATGCCTGGATCGTCATTGCTACCACAGCGTGGGTAATATGCACATTTATTTTTTCTCCAAACTGATGTGTTGACTCTGTCAGTTAACTGACCTGTGGACCTGCAGCAGCTGTTGACTCTAATGAGTCATATATGCCCTAACATTGTGAAAAATAGGTGAGTGCAAAACTAAGGCTGTGTTCACACTTAGCTTTTTTTTGCGTTTTCGTGGCGATTTCAAAAGCACAATTTTGCCGCGAAAATGCAAAAAAAAGCATCCCATGCAATCCTATGGCATTCCGCACATGCTGTGCTAATGCTGCGTATTTTTCCAAGGCAGAATTGCATCGCGGAAAAATACGCAACATGCTCATTCTTTGTGCGGAATCGCGGGTAAATCCGCACACATAGGAATGCATTGTTCTGCTTACTTTCTGCATGTGGCTGTGCCCACCATGCAAAAAGTAAGCAGAACATTTGCGGATGGTACCCACGGTCTGGAGGAGATGAGATTCTCCTCCAGGCTCTGGGTACCATATCCCTGTAAAAAATACAGTTAAAATAAAAAAATCGTCATATTCTCACCTTCCGATGTCCCCTGCAGTGATCTCAGGCCTCAGCGATGCTCCCGGCAGGTCCCGTTCCCAGTGATGCCTTGCAACAATGACCTTTGATGACATCGCGGTCTCGCGATACCGTAGCGGTCTCGCAAGACCACGACGTCATCAATGGTCATAGTCGTAATGCATCACTGGGAACGGGACCTGCAGGGAGCATCTCGAGGATCGGGAACGCTGCGCGGAACGTCAGAAGATGATAAAAACACCATTTTATTATTTTTAACATTAGATCTTTTTACTACTGATGCTGCATAGGCAGCCTCAAAAGTAAAAAGTTGGTCACACTCGTCAAACACTATGTTTGATAAGTGTGAGCAACCTGTCAATCAGTTTTCCTAGCGATGCTACAGATTGCTTGGAAAATGCTAGCATTCTGCAAGCTAATTACGCTTGCAAATCGCTAGTTTTTCCACGGGAAATAGGCGGGAATTAAAATGAGGTTTTCTCGCATATTTCCAGTGGAATGGAATTCCGGAATTCCCATGGAAATTTCAGCGGAAATTCCGCAACGTGTGCACATAGCCTAAGTGTTAGCTCTATATTATTACCGGATAAGACCCTATTGGGGCTTTTTCTCTCCTATAGTGATTTTTGTGCACTTTATGAGGCTATAACTCCAATGCTTCAATGGATCCCACTGATTCGGACACTGTTTTTTTGAGACATATTGTACTTCATGATAGTGGTAAAATTTGATCGATATAACTTGCGTTTATTTCTGAAAATATTGGAAATATGGCAAAACTTTTGAAAATTTCACAGTTATCAAACTTAATATTTATGCCCTTAAACCAGAAAGTTATGTCACTCAAAATAGTTAATAAATAACATTTCCCACATGTCTACTTTACATCATCACAATTTCTGAAACAATGTTTTTTTGTAACGACGTTAAAAGTTTTAAAAGTTGATCAGCAATTTCTCATTTTTCCATGCAAATTGTCTCTTCAGAGAGGAAGAGGGCTAGAACTCTAGTACCACCTATTGGAAGTAGCAATCCTAAAAGTCAGGCTAAGCATGTCAGTCTCCTCAAGGAGAAGCGATACTTCTCGGATATCGGTCAGACTTTCAATAGGTGGCACTAGAGTTGTAGTCCTCTATCTCACTGAAGAGACAATTTGCATATTTCCCAGAGGAGCACTGTGGCTTTAAGTCTCCTCATCTCGGCATGCTTAGCATGTCAGTCTCTGCAAGGAGAAATGATACTTCTTAGATATCGGTCAGACGCCTCTCACACAGCCAACCAGAACGAGGGGCAGTACCCCGAAACACAGTGTATGCAAATTGTGATTCTGCTTTGGCCTTTATCCTAAGTTATGTGACAAGGCTGATTAACCCCTTTCTGTCATCCCGTCCATGTGCCCTGGGACTTAATTCCCAGGGATGGGATAGTACGTCACAGCGATCAGCGGTGCCCACGTGGTGAGCGCCGCTGATCGTGGCTGGGTGTCAGCTGATTATCACAGGTGATACCTGGCATAATGTGTCAGGGGTGGTCACGGACCGCCCCCGACACATTAACCCCTTGCACACCGCGATCAAACACGATCACGGTGTACCAGGGGTTAAAGGAAGCATCGGCAGGGAGGGGGCTCCCTCCGTGCTTCCCTGAGCCCCCCACAGCAGTGCAATGTGCAGCGCTGCTGCGGGGGGCTTCATCCCTGCAGGTCTCCAAATCCAAGATGGCGACGGGGACCTTCGGGGGCCTACAGGGAGCTGGCTTCCTCATGCCTGCATGCCCTGGGACAATGTAATAAAGTTTAAAAAAAAAAGTGTAAAAATAATTTTTTTAAAAATCGCTAAATAAATTAAAAAAAAATATTCCCTAATAAATTCATTTTTTGGAAATAAAAGACAAAACAATAAAAGTACACATATTTGGTATCGCTGTGTCAGTCACGACCAGCCCTATAAAACTGTCCCATTAGTTAACCCCTTTAGCAAACCCCTTAAAAATAAAAAACAAAGCAAAAAATAATGATTTATTATCATACCACCAAACAAAAACTGCAATAACGCGCAATCAAAAAGACGTATATAAATATCCATGGTACCGCTGAAAACGTCATCTTGTCCCACAAAAAACGAGCCACCATACAGCATCATCAGCAAAAAAAATAAAAAAGTTATAGCTTGCAGAATAAAGCGATGCAAAAATAATTATTTTTTATATAAAATTGTTTTCATTGCATAAAAGCGCCAAAACATAAAAAAAGACAAGTGAGGTATCGCTTTAACCGTACTGACCCGAGGAATAAAAGCGCTTTATCAATTTTACCGCAGGTGGAACGGTGTAAATGCACCCCCCAAAAGAAATTCATGAAATGCTGGTTTTTGTTCATTCTGCGTCCCAAAAATCGGAATAAAAAGCGATCAAAAGATGTCACGTGCCCGAAAATGATACCAATAAAAACGTCAACTCTGTGAGTCAAAATATGGAAAAATGATAGCTCTCAATATGTGGTGATGCAAAAACGATTTTTACAATAAAAAGCGTCTTTTAGCATGCGACAGCTGCCAAAAATAAAAACCCGCCATAAATAGTAAATCAAACCCCCCGTTATCATTCACTTAGTTAGGGAAAAATAATAACATTAAAAGAAAGTGTATTTATTTCCATTTTACCACTAGGGCTAGGGTTAGGGCTAGGGTTAGGGCTAGGGTTAGGGCTAGGGTTAGGGGTGTGTTGGGGTTGGGGTTGGAGTTATAATTGGGGGGTTTCCACTGTTTGGGCACATCAGGTGCTCTCCAAATGCAACATGGCATCTGATCTCAATTCCAGCCAATTCTGTGTTGAAAAAAAGTCAAATGGTGCTCCTTCCCTTCCAAGCTCTGCCATGCGTCCAAACAGTGTTTTACCCCCCCTACATATAGGGTATCAGCCTACTCAGGACAAATTGCAAAACAACTTTTGGGGTCCAAACTTCTGTGAAGCACTGGGGGGGGTTCAAAGTGCTCACCACACATCTAGATAAGTTCCTTAGGGGGTCTAGTTTCCAAAATGGGGTCACTTGTGGGGGGTTTCCACTGTTTAGGTACATCAGGGGCTCTCCAAAGGCAACATGACACCCACAGACCATTCCATCAAAGTCTGCATTCCAAAACATCACTACCTCCCTTCCGAGCCCCGACGTGTGCCCATACAGTAGTTTTCTCCCACATATAGGGTATCAGCATACTCAGGACAAATTGGACAACAACTTTAGGGGTCCAATTTCTCCTGGAACCCTTGGGAAAATAAAAAAATTGGTGACTAAAAGATCATGGTTGTGGAAAAAATACGATTTTTTTATTTTCACGCCCGGACGTTATAAACTTCTGTGAAGCACTGGGGGGTTCAAAATGCTCACCACACATCTAGATAAGTTCTTTGGGGGGTCTAGTTTCCAAAATGGTGTCATTTGTGGGGGGTTTTCACTGTTTTGGCACATCAGGGGCTTTCCAAACCCGACATGGTGTCCGATCTCAATTACAGCCAAAAACGTCAAATGGAACTGCTTCCCTTCCAAGCTCTGCCATGCGCCCAAATAGTGGTTTACCCCCACATGTGGGGTATCAGCGTACTCAGGACAAATTGCACAATAACTTTTAGGGTCCTGTTACCCTTGGAAAAATAAGAATTGAGGGTGAAAAGATCATTTTTGTGGAAAAAATATGATTTTTTAATTGTACGGCTGTACGTTATAAACTTCTGTGAAGCCCTTGGGGGTTCAAAGTTCTCAACACACATCTAAATAAGTTCCTTTGGGGGGTCTAGTTTCCAAAATGGTGTCATTTGTGGGGGGTTTCCACTGTTTTGGTACATCAGGGGTTTTCCAATCGCGACATGGTGTCCGATCTCAATTCCAGCCAAAAAAGTCAAATGGTGCTGCTTCCCATCTGAGCTCTGCCATGCACCCAAATAGTCATTTACACCCACATATGGGGTATCAGCGTACTCAGGACAAATTGCACAATAACTTTTAGGGTCCTGTTACCCTTGGGAAAATAAAAATTGGGGTGAAAAGATCATTTTTGTGGAAAAAATATGATTTTTTAATTGTACCGCTGACGTTATAAACTTCTGTGAAGCCCTTGTGGGTTCAAAGTTCTCACCACATATCTAGATAAGTTCCTTGGGGGGTCTAGTTTCCAAAATGGGGTCACTTGTGGGAGGTTTCCACTGTTTAGGTACATCAGAGGCTCTCCAAACGTGACATGGCGTCCGATCTGAATTCCAGCCAATTTTGCATTGAAAAAGTCAAACCGCGCTCCTTCCCTTCTGAGCTCTGCCATGCGCCGAAACAGTTGTTCCCCTCACATATCAGGCATCAGCGTACTCAGGACAAACTGCACAATAACTTTTGCAGTCCAATTTCTCCTGTTACCCTTGGTAAATTAAAAAAAATTGAACCTGAAGTATTTTTTTGTGAAAAAAAGTTAAATGTTCATTTTTTTTTTAAATATTCAAAAAATTCCTGTGAAGCACCTGAAGGGTTAATAAACTTCTTGAATGTGGTTTTGAGCACCTTAAGGGGTGCAGTTTTTAGAATGGTGTCACTTTTGGGTATTTTCTATCATATAGACCCCTCAAAGTGATTTCAAATGTGATGTGGTCTGTAAAAATAAAATGGTGTTGCAAAAATGAGAAATCGCTGGTCAACTTTTAACCCTTATAACTTCCTAACAAAAAAAAAATTTTGGTTCAAAAATTGTGCTGATGTAAAGTAAACATGTGGGAAATGTTACTTTTTAAGTTTTTTTTGTGTGCCGTATCTCTGTTTTAAGGGCATAAAAATTCAAAGTTGGAAAATTGCAAAATTTTCAAAATTTTCGCCAAATTTCCGCTTTTTTCACAAATAAACGTAAGTTATATGAATGAAATTTTACCACTAGCATGAAGTACAATATGTCATGAGAAAACAATGTCAGAATCACCGGGATCCATGGAAGCGTTTCAGAGTTATTACCTCATAAAGGGACAGTGGTCAGAATTGCAAAAAATTGACCCGGTCATGAACGTGCAAACCACCCTTGGGGGTTAAGGGGTTAAAGGATCGACATTGGCTTTTAGTATTATTACTTCCAATAGGTGGCACTAAATATCTACTACTCTTCCTCTCTGAAGAGACAATTTGCATATTTCCCAGAGGAGCATTGCGGCTTTAAGTCTCCTCATCTCGGCATGCTTAGCATGTCAGTCTCTGCAAGGAGAAACAATACTTCTTGGATATCATTTTTCCATAAAATTTCTAAACCATTTTTTTAGGGACACATCACATTTGAAGTGACTTTGAGGGGCCCATATGACAGAAAATACTCAAAAGTGACACCATTCTAAAAACTGCACCCCTCAAGGTGCTCAAAACCACATTCAAGAAGTTTATTAACCCTTCAGGTGCTTCACAAAAATTAATGGAATATGGATGGAAAAAATGAACATTTAACTTTTTCCCACAAAAATGTTACTTTAGCGCCATGTTTTTCACTTTCACAAAGGTAACAGAAGAAACTGCACCATAAAATTTGTTGTGCAATTTCTCCTGAGTAGGCCAATACCACATATGTAGAAGAAAACTACTGTTTGAGCACATAGCAGTTCTCGGAATGGAAGGAGCGCCTTTTGACTTTTGGAATACAAAATTGGCTTGAATCAATGGCTGACGCCATGTCACATTTGGAAATCCACTGAAGTGCCTAAACAGTGGAAACCCTCAACAAATGACCCCATTTTGGAAACTAGACCCCTTAAGGACTTTAGATGTGTGGTGAGCATCTTGAAACCTCAGGGGCTTCACAGAATTTTATAATGTTGAGCCGTGAAAATTAAAAAACACATTTTTTCCACAAAAACATGGATTTTTGTGAGTACTCACCGTAAAATCCTTTTCTCCGAGACGCTCATTGGGGGACATAGGTACTGTGGATGTATGCTACTGCTGTCTGGAGGCTGACACTAAGTATACAAAAAAAAGTTAGTTCCTCCTCTGCCGCATACACCCTCGCCCTGATTGCGGGCGGAAACCAGTTTAGTGCAACAGCAGTAGGAGAACACAAAACAAATTAACCTTAATGCAGAATACATATATCTGAAAAAGGACCACCCTACCCATTTTTTAAAAAAGGAATTATACTAATTAAATAAACAAGAGCCCAACTGGCTATCAGGGTGGGTGCTGTGTCCGCCAATGAGCATCTCGGAGAAAAGGATTTTACGGTGAGTACTCACAAAAATCCATGTTTCTCCTTCGTCTCATTGAGGGACACAGGTACTGTGGGACGTCCTAAAGCAGTCCCTGGGTGGGAAGTCAACTCACCGATCCAAGCCGCATGCTCTCCTGTTTAAAGGTGCGCCACTGCCGCTTGGAGAATTTTTCTACCCAGGCTCGCATCTGACGAAGCCTGAGTATGCACATTGTAATGCTTAGAAAAAGTATGCAGGCTGGACCAGGTCGCCGCCTTGCACACCTGCTCTGCCGAAGCCTGGTGCCGAAGTGCCCAAGAGGCGCCCACTGCCCAAGTAGAGTGCGCCCCTATCCCTGCTGGAATCGAGGTGCCTCTAATACGGTAAGCCTCTTGAATAGTTAGATGAATCCATCTGGCTATGGTCGACCTTGAGGCTGCGAGCCCCTTCCTGCGCCCTTCGGGGATCACAAACAGCGAGTCTGTCTGGCAAAAAGGTGCAGTCCTCGACACGTACCTCCTGAACGCTCTCACTAGGTCCAACGTGTGGACAAAATGTAGGCAGAACAATGTCCTCATTAATGTGAAATGAGGACACGACCTTCGGCAGAAAGGGGGGAGGTGGTCTAAGGACTACCTTATCCTTGTAAAAAGTCAGAAATGGTGCTTTACAAGATAGGGCTGCCAACTCCGAAACCCGCCTAATGGAAGTTATGGCTACCAAGAATACGACCTTCCTGGAAAGATATGATAATGAAACTTCTTGTAATGGCTCAAAAGGAGCTTCCAGCAGGACACCCAGGACCAGGTTAAGATCCCAGGAGTCTATGGGCGCTCTATAGGGGGGCACCAAATGGGAGACCCCTTGGACAAACGTCTTGACCTGCATATTAGTAGCGATCCTTCGCTGGAAGAGGACAGACAAGGCCGATATCTGTCTCCTAAGGGAGCTCGGGGCCAATCCTGCGTCTAGGCCTGACTGAAGAAAAGCCAGGATGCTGGGAACCGAAAAAGACAGTGGAGCAACCCTGTGCTCTCGACACCAACGAAAGAAAACCTTCCAAGTGTGACGGTAAATTCTCGCCGAGGAAGGCTTCCGGGTGCTAACCATTGTAGCAACCACTTCACGCCCAAACCCCGCCTGGGTCAGAATCCAAGATTCAATGGCCATGCCATCAAACACAGGGCCCCTGAGTTCGGGTGGCAGATCGGCCCCTGAGACAGTAAGTCTGGCCGTTCCGGCAGACGCCAAGGAACGTCTGCGAGAAGCTGAACCAGATCCGCGTACCATGCCCGACAGGGCCAGTCTGGGGCCAGCAGAATTGCTGGAACCCCCTCTGCCTTGATTTTTCTGATGACCCTCGAAAGTAGTGGCAGCGGGGGAAGCAGGTATGGGAGTCGAAACTGGCTCCACGGTAGGACCAATGCATCCACTGCGATTGCTCGCGGGTCTTGAGACCGAGCGACAAACACGGCTACCTTGGCGTTTTCCCTGGAGGCCATCAGATCCAAGTCCGGAGTCCCCCACTGTTGGCAAATCTGCCGGAAGACTTCGGGGTGCAGAGACCATTCCCCGGCCGTGACACCCTGCTGACTTAGGAAATCTGCTGCCCAATTTTCTACGCCTGGTATGTAGACTGCTGAGATTACCGAGTGGTTCCCCTTGGCCCAGCGTAGTACATCCTCTATCTCGCGCATGGTTGCCCTGCTGCGCGTGCCTCCCTGGTGATTCACATACGCCACCGCTGTGGCGTTGTGCGATTGAATCCGGACCAGACGCCCCGCTAGAAAGTGCTGGAAATGCTGCAGTGCCAACCGCACCGCTCGAATCTCCATTAAGTTGATCGGGAGGCGCCTCTCCTGATGCGACCATTGCCCCTGAGCCATGTGATGGCGGAAAACTGCTCCCCAACCGAGAAGACTTGCATCGGTTGTGATCACCAACCACTGATCTGGGAGAAAGGACTTCCCCTGAAGAAGAGAGGAGTCGCACGTCCACCACTAAAGTGACCGTCTGACTCGAGAGGACAACCTGCACTGATGATCGAGCATGAATGGACTCTTGTCCCAAGATGTCAAGAGAGCGTGCTGCAGGGGACCCAGATGAAATTGGGCAAACGGAATCACCTCCATTGCCGCCACCATCCTCCCTAGAACCCTCATCCCAAATCGAATGGTGTGAGGGCCTGGTCGTTGAAGATTCCGAACTCCCTGACGGAGCGCTCAAGCCTTGTCCCGAGGGAGAATTACCAACTCTCGGGAGGTGTCGAAAATCATCCCTAGGAATGAGATCCTCCGAGCTGGGACAAGGGAGGACTTTTTCCCGTTGACCAACCATCCTAGGCGAGACAGGGTATCCAGCGTGATGCTGACATTTTCTTCGCATGCCCGAAAGGACGGACCCTTCACTAAGAGGTCGTCTAAGTACGGTAAAACCACTATGCCCCGAGAATGTAGAATGGCCATGACGACCGCCATTACCTTCATGAACACTCTGGGGGCGGTAGCCAACCCGAAAGGCAGAGCCACAAATTGGAAATGCCGACCATCGATTGCAAAACGTAGGAATCTTTGATGCGGGGGAAAAATATGGATTTGCAGGTAAGCATCCTGGACATCGATCGAGGCCAAGTATTCTCCCTGCTCCATGGACGATACGACTGAACGGAGAGATTCCATTCGAAAGTGCCTGATTCTGATGAACCTGTTCAAGAGCTTTAAGTCCAGAACTGGCCTTACTGTCCCGTCCTTCTTGGGGACTGCGAACAGGTTGGAATAAAAACCTTGAGTCCTCTCGCACTCTGGTACAGGGACCACGACCCCATTGCGCTGCAGCACCTTGATGGCCCCTAGCAATGCCTCTGCCCGGGATTCTGCTATGGGCAGCCAAGAAAGAAAAAATCGTCTTGGAGGATCCCTGCCGAATTCTATTTTGTACCCCGACGACACTAGTTCCACCACCAATGCGTCGCGTGCCACCGTGACCCAAACGTGGCAGAACCTGAGTAGACATCCGCCCACTCTGCCGTCCTCGGGTACCAGATGCCCCGAGTCATTTCGCTGAGGGCCTCTGGGCCCATTCCGGGGGATCCAGACCCCTGGGCTCCGCAGGGGAGGGCTTCTGGGTGCGTTCGGAGTCACAGGCTTCACATAATTTAATAGTCTGCGCTCGTGGGAACATAACCCCACAGGAAACGCATGCGGCATAAAGGAACGTGTGCGTTTTTCCTTTCCCAGACATATCGCTGCTTAGGCCAACTCTTATGAAAGTTCAAGGGGAAAGGAGGAGGAGGAGGGTAACCCTTTAAATGCCTGTAGCGTAGCTCCGAGTCGGGGTCGCACTTACCCTGCTCCTGTGTGTCCCCCCCGCGCTCCCGGGTCTGCCTCCGATGCGCTCCTTCACCTCTGGGTAGGCTGCAAGTGGCTCTTCTGATCGCAGCCTACCCTGCTCAGAAACCGGGGCCTCAATTTTATCCAGCGCCCGCCCTAGTCACGGAGGGTGGCGCCGGAAATGACGTCGCGCCGGGGGGGCGGGACTTCCACCCGTGGCCTAGGCCGAAGCCGCAGGCTAAATTAGACCCGTCCACCCACTCGAGTGCAGGCTCCCCTGCTGGCCCAGCGATCCGGATCCCCCACGCTGCTCTCCTCCACCCGCTGGCGGCGCCGGCCCACGGGAGAACCTCCCAGACCCAGCCGCGCGCAGGTACCCGGAGGGAGGAGGAAGAGGATGGAGGGAGGGAGAGAGGAGGAAGGGAAAGCGGAGGAAGGGAGACGGGGAGGAGGGGGAAATGGTGCTGCTGATCGCAGCCTGGTCCTGCCCGAGGAGCTGCATGGTCGCTGCAACCTCAGCCACCCCAATTATTATTGGACTCTACAGGGGGGTCCATCCTCTGAGAAAACGCTGCCCAGAGCCCTCCCCAGCTCCATACCTACATCATGGACCTCGGTAGCAGCACCTGGGGTATTTGATCTTAGGACGGTGCAGGCACCCTAGCTCCATCTGCCCTGTAGGGGTGAGGAGAGGGACCGTCCGCCGCCATGCAGCACCGCTGCCTTGCGTTGGTGGAGCAGTGGGGGCCACACAGACTAGTCTTGTGCCTATGTGCAAGCCCACGGTTTCAATACCTAGGGGTGGACAGGGCTAAGCCTGGCATAATGTCCCACGTCGCGGGAAAGGATACGTGGAGGGACACTCGCACGTGCTCGCCCGTTGATGGTTTGGGGAAATCGGATCCTTTCAATAGGATGCGTTGCCCCTGTCTCATTTCCAAAAAAAAGATAAAAAAATAGAAGTCTGGGGAAAAGTCCCAGATACGTCCCTCGGTGCGAGAAAGGATATACGGAGGCGATACTCAACGCGTGCTTGCCCGTTGATGGTTTGGGGAGATCGGACCCTTTCAATAGGATCCGTCGCCCCTGTCTCATCTTCATGGTAAACTAGAAAAAAATAGTCTGGAGAGATCCAGACTGCGTGTGCCTCCATAGGACACAAAGCAAAAAACTGGTTTCCGCCCGCAATCGGGGCGAGGGTGTATGCGGCGGAGGAGGAGCTAACTTTTTTTTGCATACTTAGTGTCAGCCTCCAGACGGCAGTAGCATACACCCACAGTACCTGTGTCCTCCAATGAGACGAAGGAGAAATGGTAGCAAGAAAAAATGGTCCCCTAAATTTGTTGTGCAATTTCTCCTGAGTACGCCGATACCGCATATGTGGAGGAAAACTACTGTTTGGGCGCACGGTAGGGCTTGGAAGGGAAGGAGCACCATTTGACTTTTGAAATGCAAAATTGGCTTGATTCAATAGATGATGCCATGTTGCGTGTGGAGAGCCCCTGAGGTGCCTAAACAGTGGAAACCCCTGACAAAATACCCCATTTTGGAAACTAGACCCCTCAAGGACTTTATTTAGATGTGTGGTGAGCACTTTGAACCCTCAGGGGCTTCACAGAATTTTATAATATTGAGACGTGAAAATTAAAAAACACATTTTCCCAACAAAAATGTTGTTTCAGCCCCATTTTTTTAAGTTTTCACAATAGTCACAGGAGAAAAGGGATGCCAAAGTTTGTTGTGCAATTTTTACAAAGTACGCAGGTACCCCATATTTGTTGAAAAATGACTACTTGGGCGCATGATAGGACCCAACACCTGGTTGTATAATGGTTAGACAGAGACCTGGAGAGGCATACAAGGCACAGTGTTTTGTACCCACTGTGAAATTTGGTGGAGGATCGGTGATGATCTGGGGATGCTTCAGCAAGGCTGCAATTGGGCAGGTTAATCTTTGTGAAGGATGTATGAATCAAGCTGAATACAAGGTTATCCTGGAAAAACAGTTGATTCCTTCTGTTCAGGCAATGTTCCCCAACTCTGAAGACTGTTTTTTCCAGCAGGACAATGCACCATGCCACACAGCTAGGTCAATCAATGTGTGGATGAAGGACCACCACATCAAATTCCTGTCATGGGCAGCCCAATCTCCAGACCTGAACCCCATTGAAAACCTCTGGAATGTAAACAAGAGGACGATGGATAGCCACAAGCCATCAAACAAAGACAAATTGCTTAAATTTTTGTACCAGGAGTGGCATAAGGTCACCCAAAAGCAGTGTGAAAGACTGGTGGAAAGCATGCCAAGACACATTAAAGCTGTAATTAAAAATCATGGATATTCCACAAAATATTGATTTCTGAACTCTTACTGAGTTAAAACATTAGTATAGTTGTTTCTAAATGATTATGAACTTGTTTTCTTAGTATTATTTGAGGTCTGCAAGCACTGCATTTTTTTGTTATTTTGACCATTCCTCATTTTCTCAAAATAAATACAAAATTTAGTGCTTGGGCATTCGAAGACATATTGTCAGTAGTTTATAGAATAAAAGAGCAATTTACATTTTACTCAAAAATAAAAACTTATAAAGAGAAAAATCAGACAAACTGAAAAAATAATTGTTTTTGCATCACTTTATTCTGAGAGCTATAACTTTTTTATTTTTCCGCTGTTGTAGCTGTATGGCAGCTTGTTTTTTGCGGGACAAGATGACGTTTTCATTGCTACCTTTTTATTTTGATTTAACTTTTTGATCGGGTTTTATTCTACTTTTTGTTTGATGGCATGATGAAAAAGCAAAGGTTTTTGTTTATGGTGTGCACTGAAGGAGTTAACAAGTGTGACAATTTTAAAGGTCGGCTCGTTCTGGACGCGGCGATACCAAGTATGTGTACTTTTTTGTTTTTACATAAATATATTGTATTTTTCAGACTATAAGACACACCGGACCATAAGACGCACCCCAAATATTCAGACGGCAAATAAGGAAAAAAAATAATTTGTCAAACAGGGGTTCGTCTTACAGTTCGAATTCAGCTTACCGGGGAGATATCGGCAGGGGTAGAGGAGTGGTCACAGGGAAGCGTGGTTACAGGGGTTGCTTGGTGGTCCAGGCTGGTGTGGTGGCCACTGGTAAATCCCATCCAAGGCTGGTGCGATGGTGGTGCTCTGAGGCTCCACCGGCATTTTGCGACAGGTGCTGTGGTGGCGCTCTCTGGTGCTCTGGGGCTCCACCGGCATTTTGCAACAGGTGCAGCGGTGATGCTCCGTAGTGTGGCGGGGCTCCGCCGGCATTTTGTGAAAACCCAGAGGTCCCCACAGATCCATTGCCGCGATGCAGTGATCTCCGGGAAATTGGCCGCAGGTGGCAGCGCATGCTGAGATTGAGATCTCGGCAATGAGATCTCAATCTGCTGCGATGCGGTGGCCTCCGAGAAATGGCAGCTGGAGGCGGCGCATGCTCAGATTCAGATCTCGGGAACGAAATGCCGGCCGAGCTCCACCACACCACAGAGCATCACCGTCGCACCACCACAGAGTACCACCGCCGCACCACAGAGCTTAACTGCTCCACCAGCCAGGGAAGGGAGGCTACAACGCCCTGCAGCATCGGACCCGGACCGCCGCCACAATATTTTGGTAGTATATTCTGACTATAAGACGCACCCCTATTGTCCCCATAAATTTTGGAGGGAAAAGTGCATCTTATAGTCCGAAAAATACAGTATATATTTATTGGTTTAATATTTTTTCTTCTTTTTTTATTTTGAGATTTTTTTTAATAGTTTTAAAACTTTTTTTTTTTACTTTTTCACTTAGTTCCTGTATGGGACTTCACTTTTTGCTTCTCTGATCACTGGTCTCATACAATGCAATATACATGTATTGCATTGTATGAGAGCTGCAAGTGTTACACAGGTAGATCGCTTTTTAGACTCAGCTGCACCATAGCTGGCAGACCCGTAAGTCATCACATGACCTCCTGTTGCTGGGACAACGCAGGATCTCCCGTGATGTGATCAGATCTAATCACGGCGGGGCATTGGAGATGTGAGTACAGCTGTAGTCTCTCTCTGATATCTGCTAAATGCCGCGATCACAGCTAGAAGATAGCAAAGGGTTAACATCATTGGGACCTGATCCAATAAGGTCCTGATGGTGTCATCTGTTAGAGCTACCGCTCTGGACAGGAATTGCAGCACTTGCAGGACCCTAGGGGTCCTGAGCGCTGTGAGATCCCTGACCACTCGTAAACGTCAGCGCTGCCGACAGCCCAGCAAGCACAGACGTTTATGTACAGTGGGCGGTCGGAAAGCTGTTAAAGGATAAGTCATCACACTTACATGACTAGATAATCTCTTTAATATTATGAAAAATAGATGTTACCTTGTGTCTGCCTGTAGAATGCTGAGTCACTCCCACAAATACTTCCTTCATTTTCTAAACTTTCGTCAATAAAACTTCCCTCTGAAAAGAAAGAAACCATGTTAATATCAATATAACTATATGAAAAAAACAAACTATTGAATTTTAAAGGGGTCGTCTACTACTAGGATAACACCTTCTTAAACTAAATGTTTGGCCCCAAAGGATAATAAATCCTATACTCACCTCCCATGCCAATGTCGTTCCCTCTGGCACCAAGGCTTAGGCCGTGTCAAGGATGCACGAAAGTGTCATCATGTGCATATTAAATACCGCATATACTCATGTAGAAGCTGAGTTTTTTAGCACATTTTTTGTGCTGAAAACGCCCCCCTTGGCTTATACATAAGTCATTTGTCCTAGAGGGCAAGCGGGGGAGGGGGAACAGCAGAGCAGCGGGTCACAGAGACAGGAGTCAGCGGCTGTGGCTACAACCTGTGCCGCTGCTAAAGAGAAATGAATATTAATTTCTTTTATATCGTGCACAGTGACATCTGCAGCCTCAGTCGCTGGCTTCCAGAAGACATCATACTCACCTTCCAGTGTGCCCTGCATCTCGTTGGTCCTGGCGCCCTTGCAGCATCTCGTTAATGCCAGTTTCCTTGAGCACTTCCTGTGCTGAGCGATCACATAGCACCACTCATTAAGGTAATGCAGATGCACGAGTCTCCACTCCCATTGGCGTGGAGGGAAAATTCATTACCTTAATGAGCGGTGCCACATGATCACTCAGCACAGGGAGAGCTGTAGGAAGCTGGCACGAGGTGCTGTGAGGGTACGCTGGAGGGTGAGTAGGATACTTTTTTTTTAGGAAGCATGCATACCAGGATGGGGGGGAGCCACACATACCAGGACAGCGATGGGGGGAACCATGCATACCAGGACAGTTATGGGGGAGCCACGCATACCAGGACAGTGAAGGGGGACCCATCATACCAGTATAGTGAAGGGGAGCCATGCATACCAGGACAGCAATGGGGGAGCCACACATACCAGGACAGCGACGGGTGAGCCACACATACCAGGACAGGTAAATAACGTGATCTCAAGTACAGAATACATATTATATGGCAAATATCAGGATCCCCCGAGGAAGCTAACGTGAAACGCGCGTAGGGGTGCGCATCTTCACATGGACACCAGCACGGGTAAAGGTGAATTTCCCTTATGATAACCTCTGTCTTCCCCTCTTTGTCCTTCCCCCTTTTCTTTTCTTTAGCCACACTTTGGCAGAATATAATCATGGATACTTAGACTGGTACACTATGTTATGGTGGAAGGAACAGGGATAGATCCTTACTGTATGCGCTCCACTTGGTTTGGGATACACTTGTCTGTGTTTACTTAAACATACACACACAATTTTTGGACATAGTTTTGGGGTATATAGGTGGGATGAATAAGGACAGATCCCCACTGTATGCCCCCCATTTGGTTTGGGCTATAGTTGACTTCGTCTATTTAGACATATACACCTATTTTTGGATATAGTTGTGGGCTCTATAGGGTATTACATTTACCTGTTCCCGTGCTTTCATGCTCATGACGTAGTACGTTGTATTTTTATTGTTGGTGCATTCTGACCTGTGTCAAATGGCTCTGTAATTGTTTATGATCATTTTGTATATGAGCTTAAATTTTTGTACCAATAAAAGTATGTTTTATATTGCTATCTTTGGAATTGTTATGGTTTATATGCTCCACTTTTTTGTGTATACATACCAGAACAGGACAGGGGAGCCACTCATACCAGGACAGATATACGCGGGGAGGCACACATACCAGGGCAGCTACGGGGAAAGCCACGCATACCAGGACAGCGACGGGTGAGTCACACATACCAGGACTGGACGGGGAAGCCATTCATACCAGGACAGCTATGCGTTGAGCCACGCATACCAGGACAGCTGCGGGGGAAGCCATGCATACCAGGACAGCATGAGGGAGCCACACATACCAGGACAGGACGGGGGGAGCCACACATACCAGGACAAGGAAGAGGGGAACAATGCATACCCGGCTTATACTTGAGTCAATAAGCTTTCCCAGTTTTACGTGGCAAAACTAGGTGTCTCGAGTCGACTTATACTTGGGTCGACTTATACTCGAGTATATACGGTAAATGTCGTTTTTTCAACAAATATCATTATAAACTGTATATGCCTGGTAATATTTCAATAAGGGCCTGGTATTATTTTAGTAGGGGCTACGTCCCCTATAAAAATCTTTATGCAGTCTAATTGTCATTTTGAGGTGACAGACTCCCTTTCAGTAAGCTTAAAATGGACGTTTTGCTCGTGCATGGGGTGTTTGACAGCCTGTTCAGATATATCGCTAATCAGTTTCCCACTACTGGCTGCAGTGTCAAAGGGGTTGTCTGGTCTAAAACTACAAAACTGCAATCACTCTATGTTACTGCAGACTTGTGAATCCTAAGATCACACACTGCTTGCTGTGAGGATTCTCCGGTGTCAGGGTCAGGAACGGTGGTTTTGTGACTGCAAGTATGTGATTTGAATACTTCCGGGCACAATCCGACTTTGCAGGTAAATTGAGCGAGGTAACGACCATCTAGTCAGATTGTGGTTGGAAGTATGCATATCGCATGATAAAATTAATGAGGCAGTAGTGCGGATGCCTCTGCTGCATTCAACTGGTGCTTTTCAGATCCCCAGTCCTCAGGATCAGTGAGAACCATGGCGCTTGGATGCCCAGTGATTGGAAAGTTATTCCCTATCCCGTGGATAGGGAATAACTTTCAAACTTGAGATATCCGCTTTAAGCAAACCTGTCAACAGGATACTGCCAAGTAAACTACAGGCATATTCAGGTTGGCAATGTTAAACTGATTAAAATGATACCTGGGGTGAAGAAATCCATCTTCTGCTTCTTGTGTAATAAGTGTTAGAAGTTTTCAGCTAATGAGATGCTCGTGCTCCGTGGTGGGATTGTGGGCAGTCTTATATTCCTGATCAAAGAAACCAAGGAAAGACCTTACCACAGGCCCACCCCAAAGCACAAACATGTTCCTCATCATAGAGACAGAGAGATAGAGAGACAGACTATTTGTGCCTCGGGCGGCCTGTGGACAGGTCTTTTCTTGGTTTCTTTGGCATAAAGCA
Organism: Dendrobates tinctorius; assembly: GCF_039654945.1. Lineage (NCBI taxonomy): Eukaryota > Metazoa > Chordata > Amphibia > Anura > Dendrobatidae > Dendrobates > Dendrobates tinctorius. Next base: position 72,740,332 of record NW_027361829.1, read on the forward strand.
AGAGGATAAGACCTGCTTACTGTCCTGCCCCGGACTACGAGCATATCATTAACTGAAAACTTCTAACACTGATTACAAAAGAACCACAAGATGGATTTCTTCACCCCAGGTATCATTTTATTCAGTTTTACACTCAATCTGAAATTGCCTGTAGTTTATTTTGCAAAATCCTGCTGACAAGTTCACTTTAATGAATATCTAAACTTTTGGGATATTTGTTGTTTTATGCCAATTCTGAGCAGATTGGTGGGTCACCCAGTTCTGGCACCCACCAGTCGCTTAACAAAAGACCTCCTAGAAGATCGCAGCTCAAGAGACATGAGAGCATGCACACAATGCAGAGTGGATCCAGTGAATAAATAGTCATAGTCCTGTCTTCTGAGCTGTGGATTTTTAAGAGGTCTTTTGAACAATCAGTGGAGAGCTCAGGTCCCACCCCATGATGCCTCTTCTCCACACTTAGCCAACTTCAGACTCACACTTAGCTGCTAAAAATTAACGGGCTGCTAAAAATTAACGGGCCTAACACATATAAGATATCTTCCAAACACTAAGTTACTATTTAAATGTTTAATAAAGCTCCTGCCTAGGATCAAGCAGTACTGTGGTTCCTGTATGGTCCGCAATCTGATGATGGCTGGTAACAACAACTTCAAGCATCTTCTTACCATTGTTAAGGGCATACTAGGAGTTGTAGGTTAATGTGATATGATTGTATGTGGCGCTAACCTCACACTACAAATAAATGCTGTACTAAGCTTGAAAATGTACTCATGTACTGATGGAGGTTCAGGTGATGCACTACTATACTGATGATGGTTCTGGTGATGTTTTACTGCACTCACAGTGATTCTGGTGATGTATTACTGTACTGATGGAGGTTCTAGTGATGTAGTCATGTAGATGTTGTAATTTTTAATTTATCAGACTCAATATAAAAACATCAGTCCGTGTGCTGGACTAAAAATATACTTGTGTGAATGTCTGCCAACCAGACAAGAAATTGACTCATGCCCCTATACACTATAGACAGCTGTCCAATTGTTCGACTGCCAGCTATCTTGCCCGGCTCTCCCATAAAGCGTTCATGTGTTCTCTATGAGAGCTGCTGTTAAGGTACTGTCACACTTAGCGATGCACCAGCGATCCCGACCAGCGATATGACGCGGTCAGGATCGCTGGTGCCTCGCTAAGTGGTCGCTAGTGAGCTGCCACACAGGCAGATCTCACCAGCAACATCGCAGCGGTCGGGGGTCATTGCTTACCTGTCAAACGAGGCGATCCTGACATCCTCCCGCCCACGTCCATGCGTCGCTCGTCGGCGCCACAGGAAGCCCAGCAGGAAGCTGACAACGAGAAACGGTCCAGGACGTTCTCTCGCGATCAGCGATAGACAGCGGGAGAGCGGTCGGAGGTAAGTATCAGACATAGCGATATCACTAGCAATATCGCTGCTGTGTCACAAAACCAGTGACGTTATAGCGATATTGCTAGCGATATCACTTAGTTTGACAGGCCCTTTAGATATATAAGTTTATCACCTAGAGAACAAAAGGCTCTACAGTCTGAAATTGGACATGCTGTATTCTTATCTTCCCTGGCAATCATTAGTCAGAGGCCCTCATACACATTGGACTGTCAGAGGAACCTGTTGATATAGGTGAGTTTGGACAAATTTAGTGTAATGTATATGGGGGTCTTAACTACTATCTGAAGGGTAGGGGCACTGTCAAGATATGTGCACACGACTTCTTTTAGACTTCTGCGAGTGCCCAGAGTTTTTCAGACTGAAGACACTTCAGGACACATAGTCGGCATTTTGTTCTGAATTAACATTTTTTTTGCTTTTTTGTTGTCTTTTCAGACATCTTTTAACCAACAGTTTTTGTTTATTTTTTTTAACAAACTAGTAAGCAGCTTCCAAACAAAACCTGCCAATATAATAGACTGGTCACTCTTTTTTGCCTCTTCATGTCTTGGGAAACCTAAAATGGTTAAAAAAATTAAAAGTACTGAACATATGACAAGAGAGTCGTCTTGCAGTGTATGAGTTACCGTAATTGTTTTTAGCATATATTTAGCAATTTTCATACGGGTTACAGAGCGAATCTGCCTGGAGTTGTGTGCACATACCCTTAAGCCCCCGTCACACATAACGATGTCCCAGCGTTCCCACCAACAATCCGACATGGATGGGATGGCTGGGACATCCTTAGGCTGATCGCTGGTGAGCTGTCACATAGACAGCCCCAGCGATCAGGACCAGCGACGCTGGACGCTGGTTTCTAATCTAAACGTCGGGAATCTAGGAGCCGCGCGACTCCTGGATACCTGCTGTTTACCTTGGAAACCAGGGAGATTGAATTGGTGGAGGATGCTGCTGTATTTTTTTTTCCATGCCCCATTTTCATGCAATATACTAATTTGGTGCTGCCCTGCATGCCCTGCCTTTTTCATAAATAAGTTTTACATTTTTTTTACACTATTGAGAATGCAGTAGTCATCTGGAGCTGAAAAATTTAATTCAGACAGAAAACGGATCTGTAAAATGATGGTTACTGTTGCATGGTAACATCGGCAATATCTCTCACTGAATATATTGGACCAACCAGATGCACGATATGACTCAGATTGGCTGTTGTTTCTCTACCTGTTGATGGATGCAGACCAAAGCAAATTAGAGTGCTTGGTGCATGTACTGTAAGCTGCCATGGTTCTCACCACTGTGACTCCTATTTACACAGGGTGATGCATCGCCAAGAACAATGATCATTTATGCTACATAAAAGATAATTTCATCCGATGAAGCAGAGTTGCGCGCGTTCATAATTAGGAAACAAATAATGCTTATTTACAATTATGTTGCAGTATAAAAGCTGCTTTAGTCATTGTTGACAAGACAAACTGATTTGCCATTGTTATATGCTTATTTTAACTCCTGTGGTGTTCACATAGATAACATTAACAAGATAATCTTGGTGGTCATTGTTCATTCCTATATTCACAATTTATGTGCCATTTTGGCATCATTATTCTCAAATGCCACGTTGATTTGGAATGAATAACTGACCTCAAGCCTGTTATGAATACCTGACAGAGGTTACCTGGGCTCAGGCATTCAAAGCACAGTCTTTTCCTAGGTGTAAAGATGCCATCCATGGTAACAAGGTGATCATTGTAGCAAATGCAAAAGGTCCATATATTACCAGAAGCTGATTGGATGCACTATCATAAGAATATTGGAGCAAGGGATGGAGATGCAGATTGTATGTGAGCATGACTATGATTTATTTGATTTATATGTCAGTGCGAGATCACCCAAAAAGGTTACAGTTCCTTCTCTCAGAGCAAAGAGAAGCACAGTCCAACCAGTCTTGGTATCCCCTTCAGCCCCGGCTCCAGCAGCTTCCAGCACCAAAATAAAGTCTTCAACTGTGAGCACTGTTCACACTGAACAAACTGCAGCTTCCACACAATTCTCTGTAGCTCCAACACACAGACAACTCAGCTCTCCTAGCTGACCCATGGAGTCTTCATTCAGAGAGAGACTCTAGCTTGTCTCTCTACCAGGTATAGCTCACATTTTGTCTGGACACTTATCAGCAGCACACCTGATTCTGCTTCATTTAGCAGACTGCTACCTCTAGCGAATACAGACCCTGGTGTTATGAATAGGTCACCGAGGAGGATAGCAGGAATAGGCTAGGCCACCGGGAAACCAGAAAGGTTGGTAACTCAGCAGATTGCAGACCCCTGATCCTAACAACACAATTAGCAGTAGCCGTGGGGCGTACCTACGATGCCCTAGACGCCTAGGCACAGCCGGAGAGCTAACTAAGCTTAAAGCAAGAAAGGTGAAATCTAAACTGCCCCAGAGTAGAACCCCAAAGAAATAGCCCCCAAACATATATTGTCGGTGAGACAAGATGAGGTACAAACACAGACAGAAAATAGACAGAGCAAGTGATGGGGCCCAAACTGTCTAGATAGGATAGGAAAGGAAAGACACTGTCTGCAATCACGCAAAAACCCTAAAAAATCCAACACGACTGATGTACAAAAAGCACTGAGGTCTCATGACCTCTCCCCCACTATATCAGCATTCTGGTGTGAACTGGCAGCAAAGCAAAAGAGACTAATATAACAGAGGACTGAACACACTGACACAAGCTGTAACATATGGAGTGGGGTCCAGCACAGCCCCAGCAGGGAGCACGCTAAACCCTCACAGCAAAGAAGAAAGAGACAAAACCAGATTAGATGCAAAGGATTAGCAAATGAACAACTTAACTGAAAAATGCAGGATCAGGCAGGAGATAGCAGACCTCAAAATGCACAGGAAGAAACAATCACCAGCAGCAACTGAGGGAAGCCTGCTCACTTATATCCTCCCAGTCAGTAACCCCTGATTTCCAATCATCGTTATCAGGTGGCAGACTACTATCAACCCAGCCTGTTGTGAATTCTCTCTCTGGCTTCCCTCTGGTGATTACTGAAGGTAGTGTTAGGAGCGGTGGAACGCACTAAATAAAATTATAAATAAAGTGCGTTCACCGCTCGGGGTCCACTGTGCGGTAGATGGTAAGACCGCTGCTAGGTGGTGGCAGAGGTATCTGGCGGTAGAGTGCACAGGGTTAAGACTTCACCCGAGAGCACTGAACAAGCTCTGTTGCACTCACAGAGCACATGAACAGATAAGGCTGCAGTGAGCTCTGTTTCACTCACAGAGCTGCAAGCGTACACAAGCTCTGTTACACACACAGAGCTGCAAGCATACTCAGACCCTGTTACACACACAGAGCTGCAAGCATTCACAAGCTCTGTTACACACACAGAGCTGCAAGTATACACAAGCTCTGTTACACACTCAGAGCTGCAAGTATACGCAAGCTCTGTTACACACACAGAGCTGCAAGCATAAACACATGTGCAACAACGCTGAGTCTGTTTGAATGTCACAGGAGCTCAGCAACACAGACGCGGTATCTGGTCACAGGAGCGGCCCTAGCTGACGGCACCAACTCCGTCTAGACCTACCGTGTACGTCTGGGAAATAGGGCGTTGCAAGTGCAAACGCACCTAGAGCTGCTACTGCAGCGCGGCGTTAACTAAGCTGCTGTAGAAACGCTGCTGTCAAGCAGGCGCAAGCTGACGCTAGCTGCTGAGCGCTGGAGCAATGGCGCACTGGCGATAGTACTGGCTCTAACTCAAACTCTCACACATTCGTAATAACCAAGGAATGGGGGTTTCAAATGAGTCATTCACCAGTCCATGCATCCATCAACAAACATACAGCAGCAAGTATGACTATACTAGCGCATGGCGGAAGAGCCATGCGTGCTTTTTATAGCGTATGGGACCTGCCGGAAATCTCCAGAACTCCAATAGGAGCCAATAGGATTCAGAGCAGGACCTGAGCACCTGACTCCCGAACTCCAATAGGAGCTCATCCTGTGAGCATGCTCAGAAGCTGGCACAAAGGACTTAGCCTCTGGAGATAAATGTGAGGACCTGGGTTTCTGCATAGGTATGGCAGAACTCAGATTCCTAACAGGTAGTGGAGCTGGTCAGATTGACAGAGGGGTTGCAAGTTCTCTTTCTGGACTCCCTCTGGTGGTTACTGGAGGTAGTGGAGCTGAAGTGATTGACAGAGGCTTGCCACCTGATAATGAGGAAGACGATTGGAGATCTGGGGTTTCTGATTGGGATTTAAGACAGCTGACTCTCTCTATCTCTGCTGGTGATTTTCTTCCTGTGCCCATTGAGGTCTGATGTCTCCTGCTCTTTCCCTGCATGGTTCAGCTAAGTGGATCATTTGTTATTCTGTTTGCATTTGATCTGGTTTTGTTTATCTCTGCTTTGTGCAGCTCAGCCAGCTCCAGATGGGGCTTTGCTGAATCACCACCCATTTGTTACTGCATGTGCCAGTTTGCTTTGTCCCCTGTTATATTGGTCTCTTTTTGCTTTGCTTTCAGAATACACCAGAGTGCTGATATAGTGGGGGTGAAGTCGGGCGACTTCAGTATTTTTTGTGCATCAGACGTGTTGGAATTTTTGCAGGTTTTTTTGCGTGATTGCAGACAATGTCTTTCCTTTCCTGTCCTGTCTAGTCAGTGTGGGCCCCATCATTTGCTCAGTCTATTTTTCTGCCTGCATTTGTGTTTTCATCTTGTCTCACCAACAATATATGTTTGGGGGCTATCTATTCCTTTAGGGTCTGCTCCGGGGCAGTTTAGATTTCCCCTTTCTTGCTTTAGGCTTAGTTAGCTCTCCGGCTGTGCCGAGGCATCTAGGATCATCGTAGGCACGCTCCACGGCTACTGCTAGTTGTGTGGACAGGATCAGGGGTCTGCATCTGCTTAGTTACCAACCTCTCTGGTTTTCTGTGGCTTAGCTTGGGCCTGCTATCCTCCTTGGTGCCCATTCATAACACCGGCCAGCTCCACTACCCGCAGTAACCACCAGAGGGAGCCCCGACTCATAAGTCAGATCAACAGAATTCACAACACCCTGGTTTTTAGTTAAAGGGAATCTGTCACCCTTTTTTTGCCCTATTAGCTGCCAGCATAGACATTGGGGGCTTATCTATAGCATTCTGTAATGCTGTAGATAAGCCCCCTGATGTAACCTGAAAGATAAGAAAAAAGAGTTATATTATACTCACCGAGGTGTGCGGTCTGGGCCAGTCCAGTGGATGTTGCGGTCCGGTCGGATGCCTCCCTTCTTCATGCGCTGACGTCCTCTTCTCCTGTCCTGAAATGGCTCTGGCGCAGGCGCATTGCTCTGCCCTTTTGAGGGCAGAGCAGAATTCTGCAGTGTGCAGGTGCCAGACCTCTCCCAACGCCTGCGCACTGCAGGACTCTGCTCTGCCCTCAAAAGGGCAGAGCAGTGCGCTTGCGCCGGAGCCTTTACAGGACGGGAGAAGAGGACGTCATCGCATGAAGAAGGGAGGCGCCGGACGGGACGGCGACACCCATCGGACCGGACCGCCCACCTCGGTGAGTATAATATAACATGTTTTTCTTCTCTTTCAGGTTACATCGGAGGCTTATCTACAGCATTACAGAATGCTGTCAATAAGCCTCCGATGTCTATGCCAGCAGCTGAAAGGCCAAAAAAAGGGTGACAGATTCCCTTTAAAGCAAGTTAGGTGAATCTAATTAAGATTTGTAGTGCTAGGATTTAATCCAGCCCTACCCAGCTATGCTACAAGGGTCTTAACAGTGGTAGGGTTTTTTTAACATTCAAGGAGTATATCTTTGTTAATTTCTTCTTTCCTAGTATAAGACATTGAAGGAAGGTTTTGCTATTTTCTCTGTTTCTTTACTATTTTGCTAACCCTTATTTACTTTTTATATTGAATTAAGCCTTTTATTTCATGTCTGGACTGCTCCTTAATTTTAAGCCATTTTAGGCTAGGGTTGTTAGAAGGCAAGAACATTCTACAGGCACAAATGGTTCCCAATAGACCACAATTACTGAAATCAGTGTATGACACAGAGGTGAACACAGATTAACTTTGTGACATAACCTAGCAAAAAAACCTAGTCATATGAATCAGACATAACCAATCATAATTAAAAACCTATTCTAAATAAATTTACAGTAAGTTCTCTTCTGCTATGGTTTTAACCCCTTTACCCCCAAGGGTGGTTTGCACGTTCATGACCGGGCCAATTTTTACAATTCTGACCACTGTCCCTTTATGAGGTCATAACTCTGGAATGCTTCCAAGGATCCTGGTGATTCTGACAATGTTTTCTCGTGACATATTGAACTTCATATTAGTGGTAAAATTTAATTTATATAACTTGCATTTATTTGTGAAAAAAACAGAAATTTGGTGAAAGTTTTGAAAATTTCACAATTTTCCAACTTTGAATTTTTATGCCCTTAAATCACAAAGATATGGTACACAAAAACCTTAATAAATAACATTTCACACATGTTTATAATAATAATAAATTTTACTTCTATAGCACCAACATATTCCGCAGCACTTTACATTTCAGAGGGGATTTGTACAGACAATAGACATTACAGCATAACAATAATCACAGATTATAACAAATACCAAGAGGAATCAGGGCCCTGCTCGCAAGCTTACAATCTAAGAGGAAAGAGGTAGACATGAAAGGTGGGTGGTAACAGTTGCCCTGATTGTATGGACCAGTCATAATGTTAAGTGTGTAACAGTAAAGACATAGAGGGCTAATGGATGCATAAAGCATGTGGGAACATGATGCGGGGAACTTGGTTAAGGTAAAACTTTTGGCTGTGCAACACAGGGATAGATTAGGTTAATGTGTTGAGGCGATAGGCCAGTCCGAATAAATGAGTTTTCAGGGCACGCTTAAAATTGTGGGGATTGGGGACTAATCATATTGACCTGGGAAGTGCATTCCAAAGAATTGGCGCAGCACGTGTAAAGTCTTGGAGACGGGAGTGGGAGGTTCTGATTATTCAGGATGCTAACCTCAGGTCATCAGCAGAACGGAGGGTGCGGGTAGAATGGTATACTGAAACAAGGGAGGAGATGTAGGGTGGTGCTGAGCCATGGAGGGCTTTGTGGGTGAGGGTAATAAGTTTATACTGAATTCTGGAGTGGATGGGTAGCCAATGACTGGCACAAGGTAGAGACATCGGTGTAACGATTGGTGAGGAATATGATCCTGGCTGCAGTTTACTTTACATCAACACAATTTGGGAACCAACATTTTTTTTTGTTAGGAAGTTATAAGGGTTAAAAGGTGACCAGCGATTTCTCATTTTTACAACACCATTTTATTTTTAGGGACCACATCACATTTGAAGTCACTTTGAGGGGTCTAAATGATAGAAAATACCTAAAAGTGACAGACACCATTCCAAAAACTGCACCCCTGATGGTACTCAAAACCACATTCAAGAAGTTCATTAACCCTTCAGGTGCTTCACAGGAATTTTCCGAATGTTTAAAAAAAATGAACATTTAACTTTTTTTCACAAAAAAATTACTTCAGGTCCAATTTTTTTTATTTTACCAAGGGTAACAGGAGAAATTGGACTGCAAATGTTATTGTGCAATTTGTCCTGAGTATGCTGATACTCCATATGTGGGGGTAAATGACTATTTGGGCGCATGGCAGAGCTCGGAAGGGAAGCAGCACCGTTTGACATTTTTGGCTGGAATTGAGATCGGACGCCTTGTCGCATTTGGAAAGCTCTTGATGTGCCAAAACAGTGGAATCCCCCCACAAATGACACCATTTTGGAAACTATACCCCCAAAGGAACTTATCTAGATGTGTGATGAGAATTTTGAACCCCCAGGGCTTCACAGAAGTTTATAACGCACAGCCGTAAAATTAAAAAATCATTTTTTCCACAAAAATGATCTTTTCACCCCCAATGTTTATTTTTCCAAGAGTAACAGGACCCCAAAAGTTATTGTGCAATTTGTCCTGAGTACACTGATACCCCATATGTGGGGGTAAATGACTATTTGGGTGCATGGCAGAGCTCGGAAGGGAAGCAGCGCCATTTTACTTTTTTTGCTGGAATTGAGATCAGACACCATGTCGCGTTTGGAAAGTCCCTGATGTGCCAAAACAGTGGAGACCCCCTTTTGGAAACTAGACCCCCCCTAAGAACTTATCTAGATGTGTAGTGAGAGCTTTGAACCCCCAAGGGCTTCACAGAAGTTTATAACGTACAGCGGTAAAATTAAAAAATCATACTTTTTCCACAAAAATGATCTTTTCACCCCCAATTTTTATTTTTCCAAGGGTAACAGGACCCCAAAAGTTGTTGTGCCATTTGTCCTGAGTATGCTGATACTGTATATGTGGAGGTAAACGACTATTTGGGAGCATGGCAGAGCTCGGAAGGGAAGCAGCGCCATTTGACTTTTTTGGTTGGAATTGAGATCGGACACCATGTCGCATTTGGAAAACCCCTGATGTGCCAAAACAGTGGAAACCCCCCACAAATGACACCATTTTGGAAACTAGACCTCCAAGGAACTGATCTAGATGTGTGGTGAGCACTTGGAACCCACAAGTGCTTCGCAGAAGTTTATAACGCCCAGGCGTGAAAATAAAAAAAATTATATTTTTTCCACAAACATGATCTTTTAGACCCCAATTTTTTTATTTTCCCAAGGGTAACAGGAGAAATTGGACCCCAAAAGTTGTTGTTCAATTTGTCCTGAGTACGCTGATACCCCATATGTGGGAGAAAACTACTGTATGGGCACACGTCGGGGCTTGGAAGGGAAGTAGTCATGTTTTGAAATGCAGACTTTGATGGAATGGTCTGCGGGTGTCATGTCGCGTTTGGAGAGCCTCTGATGTGCCTAAACTGTTGAAACCCCCACATGTGACCCCATTTTGTAAACTAGACCCCCCCACGGAACTTATCTAGATGTGTGGTGAGCACTTTGGATTCCCAAGGGCTTCACAGAAGTTTATAACGTAGACCCATAAAAATAAAAAAATCATATTTTTTTCCACAAAAATGATATTTTTGCCCCCAATTTTTTTATTTTTCCAAGGGTAACAGGAGATATTGGACAATAAAAGTTGTTGAGCAATTTGCTCTGAGTAGGCTGATACCCCATATGTGGGGGTAAACCACTGTTTAGGTGCATGGCAGAGCTTGGAAGGGAAGGAGCACCGCTTGACTTTTTCAACGCAAAATTGGCTGGAAATGAGATCAGACACCATGTTCCGTTTGGAGAGCACCTGATGTGCCCAAAGACTCACCCTAACCCCAACATACCCCTAACCCTAATCTCAGCTCTAACCCTAGCCCTAACCCTATCGCTAACCCTAGCCCTAACTCTAACGCTAGCCCTAGCCCTAACCCTAATGGGAAAATGGAAATAAATACATTTTTTTTTATTTTATTATTTTGCCCTAACTAAGGGGGTGATAAAGGGGGGTTTGATTTACTATTTATAGCGGGTTTTTAGGTTTGGCAGCTGTCATACACTAAAAGACGCTTTTTATTGTAAAAATAGTTTTTGCATCACTACATTTTGAGAGCTATAATTTTTACATATTTTGACCCACCGAGTCATGTGAGGTCTTATTTTTTGTGGGACAAGTTGACGTTTTTATTGGTACCATTTTTGGGCACTTGACTCTTTTGATCGCTTTTTATTCCGATTTTTGGGACGCAGAATGAACAAAAACCAGCATTTCTTGAATTTCTTTTGGGGGGTGCATTTACACCGTTCCGCATGTGGTAAAATTGATAAAGCGGTTTTATTCTTCGGGTCAGTATGATTACAGCGATACTGTCATGGGGCACTAAGGGGAAAACAGGTGATGTGGAACCGGGGCCCCTGAACTGCCCCTCAGGCTAAGGGGTTGCCCTGTCTTTCCTTAACTTGGGGGTACACTTAAAGGTAGTGAGGCCCAAGTCGCCGACCTGTCCCTGTCTCCTGTTTAGCCCTGAGCTAAACCCCCAACCCCCTCCCCAGGAGGTGAGACTGGGAAAAAATGTACTGCACAAAAAACCCAAAGGAAAGATACAACAGACAGGGTAAAAATAAAATAAAACTTAGCTTGCTCTGCTGCAATGCTCCTGGACAGCAGAGATAGCCACTTGACAACAGCAAACAACTGAAGCACCACAGAACTCAGCTCCTGAACTCCAGCTTGGTTGACCTCCCAAGAGCAAGTGTATAACCAACAGTGATTTCCAGCACCTGAACTCCTTTTATAGGAAGGAGGGGGAGAAGTTACCAACTGCATAAATAATTAATCACATGCAGTTTCCCTGCAGTAATCCCGGCAGCCACCGGGGGGAATATACATCAGCTGACAAACTACAGTTGTAGTAAACCCCAGCGGCCACCGGGGGGCAAAAACTCATTGTGGTAACCATATTATTCAACTTCTGACCTGCACCAACCTGCATGTATCTCCATTCAATGTTAGCAAGCAGTGTGAATGGTAACCATATTATTCATCTTCTTTGCTATAATTCATCTGTTACATTGTTCTCAGGACTAAGGGCCCCATCACACATAGCAATCTCGCTAGCGAGATCGCTGCTGAGTCACAAGTTTTGCGACACAACAGCGATCTCACCAGCGAGATCGCTGTGTGTGACAGCGATCAGCGACCGGCCCCCCTGCCGGTATCGCTGATCGCTGTAGGAAACCGCTGGACATTTCTTTTGTCACTGGTCTCCCACTGGCCAGCACACATCGCTGCATGTGACAGGCGGGAGACCAGCAATCTGCTGGTAACTAACGTACACATCGGGTATCCAATGGACATGCGTCCCTTAGATACCCGATGTGTACGTTAGTTACCAGCGCGCTGATGCAGGGAGCTGGTAACTAACGTACACATCGGGTATCTAAGGGACGCACGTCCCTTGGATACCCAATGTGTATGTGGTGCCCCTGAGGCTCAGTCACCACAGAGGTACTGCACCTTCTCCTAAGGTGTAGTGCCCCACCTTCCGGGTAAGGTGGGAACTCCTTTCCACACTCCAACGCACCCCACACAACAGGGTAGTTCTGCACAACCACATTGCGGCTCCATGCTCAGAGGGTAGCAGAGCACATTTGGTGGTTCCCTGCTTGGAACACTGGACGTGCTGGGAGGTGGGTGGAGTTAAGATACATAAAAGAGTGGGAAAGTGTAGGAGGACAGGTCAGTCAGTCTGACAGAAGGTCAGTCGGGTAGGAAGTCACTCAGACAGGAGTGAGGATCCCTGGAAGAAGGGATGGAGGAAGGAGTGCTGCAGCTGCCTCAGTGATCTGAGCCAGCTGGCACGGGAAAGGAAAAGAAGGAGAAAGATGTAGAACTGAAATCTAAGCTTCCATAAGAAAGAAAGACAAGTACGGAACGAAGGAGTAGAGAGAACAGAGAGGACGTGAGTGTTATGAATGAGTCACCGAAGGAGGAAAAAACAAAAATACAAGCTAAGTCCAAAAAACCGGAGAGGTTGGTAGCTATCGGATTGCAGACACCTGATCCCATCCACAACAACTAACAGTAGCCGTGGGGGGTTCCTACGATGCCCTAGACCCTTCGATCACAGCCGGAGAACTAAATAGGCCTAAAGAAAGAAAGGGGAAATCTAAACTGCCCCAGAGCAGACCCCAAAGCAATAGGCAGCCCCCAACATATAATGACGGTGAAGCAAGATGAAAACACTAACACAGATAGAAAAATAGGTTGAGCAAACGATGGGGCCCAAGCTAACTAAAAAGGACAGGATAGAAAAGCTGCTGTCTGCAATCCGCAAAAAACCCTACCAAAAAATGTCCCAACCGTCTGATAGGAAAAAAAGGCCCTGAAGTCGCTAGGACTTCAAAATGACTATATCAGCACTCAGGTAAATTCTGAAGACAGAGCAAAGAGACAAACTGATCAGAGACAAAAATGGAACTCAGCACACCCCCGACCGGGGATGGCTGAACTCCAAAAAACAAGGTAAACAAAACAAAACTAATAAGTTCAATAGCAGAGCAAAAACTTATCTTTGGAAGCAGGAATCAGACTGGTCTCCAAGAATCCAGCAGAGAAATCACCAGCGACTCAGAAGGGCGTCGGCTGCCTTATATCCAGTCAGCAGTTCCTGCTACCCAGTCATCATCTACCAGATCAGGTGTTTGGTAATCAGCCTCACTACCTTCCTTCACCAGAAGAGGGAGTTCATCAGACATCGACGGTGAAGGGGAAAATGAGCTCACAACACGTGAGGAAGTGGGTTAGAGGAGGAACCCTGCCTATAGGTTCTCAGCGCGAGGCCGGGGCCCGGTCCCCGAGGTTGTATGGACACTTATGGTTCTGCAGCAGACACCGGTGGAGTAGTTGGCTGTACATGCACTACTCCCATCTAAGACTTGGGGCACAACAGCAATTGGATAGAGAGCCGGGACTCAGGAGAAGGGAGTCTCCGAAGCAGGCTACAGCTGTCTGCCGTACAAGTAGAGTCCTTGGGAACATCTGACAGGAGGAACTCCAGTGTAACTCAGTACTAGGAGATCTTCACACTTTAAGGCGCTATAGAGGAGTCGTTCAGAAAGGTACATGTTGGCGGAGTGTTGGAGGGGAGAATCCTAACTTGCCCGGAGGTTGATTGAGTCTCTGACCCGGAGGACAGGCAGGCACCTGTGTGTGTACAATGGACTGTTAGTAAAGCTTTGGAACTACAAGCCACAGTGTCCTCCATTCATTTGTGCACTAACACATTCAGCACTGCTATAGCTGGGTACCATTCTCCACACCGCCTGCACCTCTCCTCTTCCATTGCATCCACGCTGCCCTGGGGCTACAGCTTCACCTGTGGGGAGCTACATCATCTAGGCTGCAACACACCACCAGCCCCATAGGATCTGCATGCAGCATAAGCCTAGCATCCTACTTGCCGAACACCACAGGTGGCGTCACAAACTATTCCATTACCTACATTCCACCATTTACATTCCCCCATTACTTGGGCGCCCAGGGCCATGGACCGGGTCACCGCTGCTGTGACACATTCCCCTGACACCGGCCAAATACCGAGTACCCCACAGCCCTGGGAGGGCGACCCAACTTGGCATCACGAACAGGATGACGAGACCCGATGCCATTGGGTTCTGTGTGCCTGAGATTTGTTGGACTTTGAACTTTTGGAAATGTGCAGAAGACCCAATTTAATTGACTGTGACATGAATATTAAAAATGGTCGCTGGCGCGGAGAAGGGCGTGAAGAGATGGGAGGTCCTAGGAAAAGACAGCGAAGAGTCTTGGGCCTCCCCTGCCTGAATTACTATGTGACAGCAACATGGCCCACCCCTCGAGGGGTTCATATACTGGCTTGGTATGGAGGCGCTGGAAGAAGATGCCGCCCTCAGAAGGAGGGGCAGAAGAAGCCAGTGGCGGGAAAGGGGCCGAAGCAGGGAGAAGAACGCCATTTTAGAGTGAGAGGGAAGGAGGCCTACGGAGCGCGCAGGGGTTGAATCGGATCTCCCTGGCGCCATGGCTGAAGGCTCTGACCCCGTCTCTGAGATGAGCTGCCAGCAGCTGGAGGATGACTTCACCCAGCTGATGCGCCGCCTGCAACTGAGGCAGGAAGCGCTCTGGACATTGAACCTGCAGCGCGCCCAGGAGGGGCCTACACCAGCGGTACCTGCGACACCGATACCCACCGCTGCTGCACCGGACCTCTTCCAGGCGGACCCTGTGGAGCCTGGAACCGCTGCCATGCCACCGGCTGCATACTTTGTTCCCTCTCTGCCGCTACTATCGGAGTTATATTTGAGGACTGTAGATGCGTTCTTTTCATCTGGTAGCAGTTCTATATCAGCTTCCAGAACCTCAGCATTAATAACTCTCGTTACCCAGGAGGGTTTATTTGCACCGTTGTGCCTTCTTTTGTTCATCATGTTTTCCCTGTTTGCACTTTTGTTGCCTGTTTTTTGATTGGCAGCGTTTTCTAATTTGAACTTCCGTGATCATGAACTTGGAGTGCATCACAAACTTTATTGTAAATAGTTTGCGCCTCTTTAGGTGCCCTCTCTTGGTTTTACATAAGGACACTTTTCGAAGAATGAGTCTACCTCAATGGACACTGCAAGAGATCCCGGCTGGGAGCGGTGTCCAGCACTTACAAGAATTTTTGAAAAGTGTTACTGTGAAATATTTGATAACGTGTGTTATGATAGTCAATGGCTTTTATATTGAAGTAAGAATGTTTTGATACGTAAAGATGAGAAATTTGAATAAAGAATTAAAAATTTTAGGTGACGAACCAGGTATTTACGGTTGTCGTCCAGAGTCTAGAAGAGACAGTGAAAAGAAAGAAATGTATTGATGAAGAATACTGAAGTGATAGTGAGTAACAGATGACAGCACTTTGAAATTAAGTAAAGATTTGCACTTTTGACTTAGAATTTTAGATAGGTAATTAGGAATTGTTTGCAACGTTTAAGAAACAGTGCCTCTCATTTCGGGAAGTTATAGTATAAGAGATGTTGTTCAGCATTGCAAAATTTTGTATGTTCCTGTACTGTCAACTTTGTTTATCTTGCAGCCCCCGGACGTGCTGAGTTTAACCGGGGGGGTATGTGGTGCCCCTTAGGCTCAGTCGCCACAGAGGTACAGCACCTTCTCCTAAGGTGTAGTGCCCCACCATCCGGGTAAGGTGGGAACTCCTTTCCACACTCCAACGCTCGCACCCCACACAACAGGGTAGTTCTGCACAACCACATTGCGGCTCCATGCTCAGAGGGTAGCAGAGCACCTTTGGTGGTTCCCTGCTTGGAACACTGGACATGCTGGCAGGTGGGTGGAGTTAAGATACATAAAAGAGTGGGAAAGTGTAGGAGGACAGGTCAGTCAGTCTGACAGAAGGTCAGTCGGGTAGGAAGTCACTCAGACAGGAGTGAGGATCCCTGGAAGAAGGGATGGAGGAAGGAGTGCTGCAGCTGCCTCAGTGATCTGAGCCGGCTGGCACGGGAAAGGAAAAGGAGAAAGACGTAGAACTGAAATCTAAGCTTCCATAAGAAAGACAAGTACGGAACGAAGGAGTAGAGAGAACAGAGAGGACATGGGTTAGAGGAGGAACCCTGCCTATAGGTTCTCAGCGCGAGGCCAGGGCCCCTGTCTCCGAGGTTGTATGGACACTTATGGTTCTGCAGCAGACACCGGTGGAGTAGTTGGCAGTAAATGCACTACTCCCACCTAAGACTTGGGGCACAACAGTAGAGTTGAGCGACTTTTGGTTTTTTAGGGTCGAGTTTCGTTTCGTGAAACCCGACTTTTCCAAAAGTCGGGTCGAGCAAGATCGGCCGATTATAGAGAAAAGTCGGGGTCGTCCTGAAACACGAAACCCAATGTAAGTCAATGGGGAATAAAAGTCGGCAGTGAGAGGAGGACAGGAAACACACCTACAGTGCCCATTTGAATGCCAAAAGCATCAATTCTTCTTACTTAAGCTTGTCAACCTTAATTAACTTCATAATACAAGTTACGCACTGAAAAATGGGGGTTATTTGGCTAAAGTTGTGGGGGGTAGGGCTGGCTCCAGGTTTTCATGTGCCCTGGGCGAAAGAGCGCCCCTTTAACACATACCACAACTCATCATGCTCCGATACGGCAGAGAAATAGCGGTATAGTACAATGAAAAATACTTCACTTTTTACATCTCATGACGAGGCCCATCTATTTCTCCATACAGAATCATTGGTCCCATATAATGTTTGAAACAGTATATGATGAGCTCCACATAATGCTACAGTATATGTTGGTCCCCATGGATGAAGCTCCACTGTCTTATGGGCCCAAATAATGCTCCAAACATAATGGGCCCCATTTCTAATGCTCTAGTGTATAATGGGCCCTGTAAATGCTGCTCCAGTGTCTGATGTTCACCTTTGGAATGTTCCAGTGTATGGTGGGCCCCATCTATCATTCTCCAGAGTATAGTGCTCCCCAAAAATTGCTGTCCCAACATTGAAAACAATCAAATAAGTCTCCTCGCTAGGGAATCCCTGTACTAGTCTGGACTCCTCGTCGTCCCCATCTTCCATCTCACTGCACAGTATTTCAACCTTGCAAGTGCTGTGATCCTGAGCAAGCAGGGGGGGCCCAATCGTTGGCGACGGCACTGGCACAGGGCCCCTGACAGTACGGTGGTGTGTCTGATGGCGGGTGGGCCGAACCTGCACTTTCATCTGCAGCTTCCTCTTTGTCACCGTGTAAGATGGAACTGTATATGGGAAGGGTAACCTGAGTTTCATCAGGGTCAGATTCAGGCCGTGTAGCGTGCGAGGGGAATGTAGTGGTCTGGGTCAATGTACCAGCAGATTCATCGAGCAGTGGCTGGGCATCAGTGCACTTGTGTCGCCCCCAGGAGTACGGTCGCCACAGTGGCATTACCTTCCTCCTAGGGAGTGTGATGTCATGCTTGGGAGCAACGAAGGATCTCTCTAGCAGGTTAACTGATTGGGCGGCGTTATTCCCACAAGTCATGACCCTCCAAACAGCGTTCATGAAGGCAAAGTGATTGTTTTACGTGGGCAGTATGGTTGCAAAGCTGAACCTTAAAGGAATGTCCAGAAGGGCACCACCAGGAGTGGAGCCTACGGTTAAATTCGACTCCACCTGGGAAACCTCAACCATGCCAGCTACAGAAAAGATGCACACATTGCAAGCTTAATTCCGTTAACGAACGAGACTCCGTCATGCCCCGCGGTCCGAGTCCGGCTTACTAGAGGGACACGTGAGGCTCTGGCACATGAGATTGGCCAATAACTGGTGTCATGCCCTTACATGTCCGTGGCTGCATGTGCGCTACACTGAAAAGGCCAGCGTTTGTCGCTTACAGGTGCAGATAACCCGCTGAACAACGTTAGTGATGGGGATCACTGATTACAATTATTACCCGCAAACGATAATTTCCCAGTAAGTGCAGGTCAACCGCAGTTCCGGAATTAGGCCTAACCGTCATTCCTGAAAAAATGAAAAACTTACATGTGCAAACCACAGGTGCTGTAGCTTGCTTAACAGCTCGCCAGCCGTTCTCACGCCCAGTATGGATTACACGTGATTGCACAAAGGTGAGAAAGGGTACCGTATCCCCGGATAACATGTATGGATAGCGTACACATTCAAAATATATGTCAATACATCAGGAGGCAGGCTCAGATGGTGTTAGGCCCAGTATGGCTTGCACGTGATTGCACAAAGGTGAGAAAGGGTACCGTATCCCCGGATAACATGTATGGATAGCGTACACATTCAAAATATATGTCTATACATCAGGAGGCAGGCTCAGACGGTGTCAGGCACAGTATGGATTTGACGGCCCAGACTACACAGCGGAGGAGCAGGGAGAGGTAAAGATTGCAAATGCTGGGGCCCTGCCCAAGCAAGGGGGGCCCACTCGTGGGCGTCGGTACTGGCACTGGGTCCCTCATAGTACGGCGGTGTGTCCGACGGCGGGTGTGCACCACCACGGTCAGAGACACTTGATTGCACTATGAGGGACCCTGTGCCAGTGCCCGCGCCCAAGAGTCGGCCTACCCACCTGTCCAGGGCAACGGCACTCGCACGGTGTCGTGCGCTAGGTGGTGACCCCGGCCATGGGGGGGAAGGCAGCACAGTTAGGGAGTTTTAGAAAGTGGCATATGTTGATGTTGGACATTCAGCTGATGCAAAAGGCGAAATAGGTCAAGTCCCAGGAAGAGGTGGACCAAAGCAAGCCATTTTTCTGTCACCCTATGTGTCATCAGGGGAAGGTGGGACAAAATCCTTGGAAACCCATGCATGGTTCATTTTAATGAAGGTTAGATCATCCACATTTTGGGTTGACAGACGGGTCCTTTTTTCTGTCAGGATTGATCCAGCTGCACTGAAGACTCTTTCCGATAGCACACTTGCAGCTGGGCAAGCGAGCTCCTGTAAGGCATATTGTGCCAATTCAGGCCAGGTGTCCAGTTTAGTGGCCCAATAGTCAAAGGGGAATGACCTGTGTGGGAGAACATCGATATGGGAGGAAAAGTAGTTTGTAACCATAGTTGATAACTGCTGTCTCCTGTCACTTTCCATCGATGCAGTATTACCAGTTGTGTGAGCGGTACTTGAAAAATCAGTCCACAACATTGTCATGAAACCCCTGTCTCCAACGCCACTTCTGCTGTGTGCACCATGAACACCTCTGCCAAGCTGCCCCCGGCCCGTACGGCTCGTGTGAGAACCATCTCCGCTGCTGTGTGCTGGGAATGCCTCAAGCAACCGATTTACCAGAGTTGCTTGTTTATTAGCCAACATTAGGTCAAGGTTCTCCTGTGGCATGATGTTTTGTAATTTGCCTTTATAGCGTGGATCCAGG
This sequence comes from Dendrobates tinctorius, assembly GCF_039654945.1. NCBI lineage: Eukaryota > Metazoa > Chordata > Amphibia > Anura > Dendrobatidae > Dendrobates > Dendrobates tinctorius. The sequence goes on from NW_027361829.1 coordinate 72,760,158, forward strand.
ATGCTGGCCAACCAGTAGTCGTCATCGTTCATCATTTTGGCAATGCGGGGGTCCCTTTTTAGGATCTGCAAGGCATAATCTGACATGTGGGCCAATGTTCCCGGTGTCAATGATGCACTGCGAGTGCTGGTTGGAGGAGCACTTTCTGGCAAATCCACATCCCTCCAGTCACGCACAAACCCTGTACCAGACCTTGCCACGCCAACATTTTCACTTGCCCCACGAGATGCATCCTCCTCCCCTAAGTAATCATCCCCATCATCATCCTCCTCCTCCTCTTCTTCCTCCACCTCGTCCAGGAGAGGTCCCTGAGCAGACAATGGCTGAATGTCATCAAGGATTCCCTCCTCCTCTTCCTCCTCTTCAACATTGGCTGCAGACGCCTGCTCCTTAAGGTGCGTCAAAGTTTGCATGAGCAGACGCATAAGTGGGATGCTCATGCTTAGGATGGCGTCGTCTGCGCTTACCAGCCGTGTGCATTCCTCAAAACACTGAAGGACTTTACAGAGGTCTTTCAGCTTCGACCACTGCACACCTGTCAACTCCATGTCTGCTCTCAAAGTGCCTGGCCGTGTATCCTCCCACAAATGCATTATGGCCTGCCTCTGCTCGCACAGCCGCTCCACATGTGCAGGGTGGAGTTCCACCTTGTTGCAATGTCGATAATGAGGCGGTGGTTGGGAAGGTGGAGCAATCGCTGCAGCTTCTGCATACGAATGGAGTGTACAGGCGACCGGCGGATGTGCGCGCACAGTCTTCGCACCTTCTGGAGCAGGGCTGTTAACTCCGGATAATTTTTGAGCAAGCACTGCACCACCAGGTTCAAGGAGTGAGCCAAGCAAGGAATGTGGCTGAGTTTTGAAAGGGCTATGGCTGCCACAAAATTACGGCCGTTATCACTAACTACCTTGCCTGCCTCAAGATGTACACTGCCCAGCCATGACTCAGTTTGTCGCTTCAAGTACTCGGCCAGCACTTCGGCGGTGTGTCTGTCGCCCAAACACATCATCTGCAACACAGCCTGCTGACGCTTTCCACTAGCTGCTCGATAGGGGGACACCTCGTGTGCAACAGTGGCAGCTGCAGATGGAGTGCTCGTACGACTGCGCTCTGTGGACGAGCTTTCGCTTCTGGAGGAGGAGGAGGAGGAGGGTCAAACGCCTACAGCCAACTGTTTCCTATACCGTGGGCTAGGCAGCACTGTCCCACCACCGCTGTCCCCTGTGGACCCTGCATCCACCACATTAACCCAGTGCGCAGTGATGGACACGTAACGGCCCTGGCCATGCCGACTGGACCATGCATCAGTTGTGAGGTGCACCTTTCCACTCACTGCTTGAGTGCATGGACAATGCGGTCTTTTACATGATGGTGGAGGGCTGGGATGGTTTTGCGAGAGAAGAAGTGGCGACTGGGTAGGTCATAGCGTGGTACTGCATAGGCCATGAGTTCACGGAAAGCTGCGCTTTCCACCAACCGATAGGGCATCATCTCAAACGAGATTAGTTTGGCAATGTGGGCGTTCAAACCCAGTGTACGCGGATGAGAGACTGAGTACTTTCTTGACCTACTCATAGTGTCTGGGAGGGTGAGCTGGACTTGAGAGCTGTATATGGTGAAAGTAGCGGTGGACAGGGCGGACTGAGAGAGGGTTGATGATGGTGATGGAGTTGGTGTTCTTTCTGATGGCCTAGATTCAGTATTTCGTTGATATAACAGTGGGATTCCCTGACTGCTGTGGCCTTGCAACGACACCTCAACATTTGCTGCTGTGCTAACCGGTGGGCTTACAGTGGGGGAAACAATGTAGCGTTGCTGACTACCTTCTTTGTGATCAGTTGCACATGTGGCACTTGAGGTTTGGTGTTGTGTCCACGCTTGCAAGTGCATGGAGGTTAAATGTCTAAGCATGCAACTGGTATTCAAATTTTTCAGATTTTTCCCTCGGCTAAAGGTCTTTGCGCACTTCTTACAGATAACCTTGGCTTGATCATGAGGATTTTGTTCAAAAAAGTGCCACACTGCAGCCTTCCTACTTTGGCAGACATTTTGCTGCCTAGCACGCTGTGATCTTTTGACCCTCTGGACAAGCTGTCCAGCAACTCTTTTGATTTTTGGAACCTGTCTTTGGAGTGCTCCGAGCCTGCCAGATAACAGCTGTTGCGATGTCGATGTCTGCTGTGGATGCTCCTCATCTGAGCTATTGGAAGCAGCACCCTCTTCCCCCAATGGATGCCAATCTGGGTCAACAACTGGGTCATCCATCACCTCCTCTTCAATGTCATGTGCACCTTCCTCTGTGTCACCGTGTATGGTGGTATAGTGTGCGGGAAGGGGCACCTGAGTCTCATCAGGGTCAGAATCTGGCTCTGTACACTGCGAGGACAATGTAGTGCTCTGAGTGAATGTACCAGCAGAATCATCTATCAGCGGCTGTGCATCAGTGCACTCCATGTCAGATTCATCTTGGCCTGGGTAATTCACCATTTCATTTGATAATCCAGGCATGGTATGTGAAAACAGCTCCATGGAGTAATCAGTAGTATGGCCTGCGTCATCCTTCAATCTTGGTTGGGGTGAAGGACACAAGGAAAGGTGTGGTTCATGAACATGAGCCTCCAATGATGACTCAGTGCTTTTACTTTTTACAACTTCAGAAGAGGAGGCGATAGAGCTGGAGGCTGAGTCAGCAATGTAAGACAAAACTTTTTCCTGATGCTCTGGCTTTAAAAGCGGTTTGCCAACTCCTAGAAAACTAAGCCTTCGAAGCCTTATGGAGCCAGACGATGACGCAGGCTCAACACCTCCTGCATTCGGTCCTATTTTGCTCTTGCCACTACCATCAGATCCACCACCAACACCATCATTACCAGCTGCCAACCCCCGCCCAATTCCACGGCCTCTTCCACCAGCCTTCCTCATTTTTTGTAGAAATGTAGACAAAATCCAACAAAATATATAGTAATGTAAAACAAGGTACAAGGTGTCTATAGGACAGGTGAGATTTTGAATTTCTGCACACACTTGTGGACACTGGACACTTATGGATTGTGTGAGGCCCACTGAATATCAGAGCGCTATGTCACAGGCTCGATGGCACAGGTGTGAAAAAAGTGACTACAGGATAAGGGAGATTTTGAATTTCTGCACACACTGGTGGACACTGGACACTTTTGGATTGTGTGAGGCCCACTGAATATCAGAGCGCTATGTCACAGGCAGAAATTGGCTAGTGTATCACAAACTACAAGGTGTATGTAGAATTGGGCAGAATAGGAATCTCCCTAGAGTGTAGGTCTGTAAGAACGGAACAAGTCCTCCACTTATCCTTCCACAGTGACACACAGATAGCTTCACTGTGGCCGTGATAACAGCCGTTACACGGTACTGAGAGGAGCGTGCACGTATACGGCTGTCCGGTGTACGTAAAATTGTCAAGCTCCTTGTTTTTTAAGTATACGGACTGACACACGCTGTCTCTCTATAGTTTTGAATGTGATCAAACAGCAAATATATTTAACTGTTTGAAAGCTAGACAAAACTAGTAGGTGCAGGTCTGTAAGAACGGAACATGTCCTCGACTTATTCTCACAGAGTGACACACAGATAGCTTCACTGTGGCTGTGATAACAGCCGCTACACGGTACTGTGTGAGGAGCGTACACCGCTGTATGGTGTGAAAAAATGCACGCTCAGTACCTCAGTAGGACAAAAAAAAAATTGGGATTGCTTTTAAAAAAGCAGTTTGCAGAGCAGTGGGTAAACAGCAATGCAGCTGTCAGGAAGCCTTAGAAGGCAGCCTAACAACCAACACCGCTGATCCACCACAATATAGCCTCCCCTTGCACTGCACACACAGTGACTGGTGTGTTGTACAGGCAAAATCGCTAGCAGCAGAAGCAGTTTTTTTTCTTCTTCCCTGCCTAACGCTCTCCCTACAGAATCAGCAGCAGCAACCTCTCCCTATGCTAAGATCGGCAGAAGTAAGGTGGCGGTCGGCGTGCACGCCCTTTTATAACCCCTGTGACGCCCACCAAAGCAAGCCAATCACTTGCATGCCCTTCTGAAAGATGGTGGTGACCCCTGCCTATGTCATCACGTTGCCCACAGTGTCCGTGGATCCTGATTGGCTGAAAAAGAGCGCAAAACAAACTTTTGAAACGCGACTTTGGCGCGTAAGTCGCCGATCTCGTGGCCGACCTCATCCTAGGGTCGGGTTTCGTTTCATGAAACCCGACTTTGCCAAAAGTCGGCGACTTTTGAAATTTTTCGACCCGTTTCGCTCAACTCTACACAACAGCAATTGGATAGAGAGCCGGGACTCAGGAGAAGGGAATCCCCGAAGCAGGCTACAGCTGTCTGCCGTACAAGTAGCGTTCTTGGGAACATCTGACAGGAGGAACTCCAGTGTAACTCAGTACTAGGAGATCTTCACACTTTAAGGCACTATAGAGGAGTCGTTCAGAAAGGTACATGTTGGCGGAGTGTTGGAGGGGAGAATCCTAACTTGCCCGGAGGTTGATTGAGTCTCTGACCCGGAGGACACGGCCCGGAGGCAGGCACCTGTGTGTGTGTGTGTGTACAATGGACTGTGAGTAAAGCTTTGGAACTACAAGCCCCGGTGTCCTCCATTCATTTGTGCGCTAACACATTCAGCACCGCTATAGCTGGGTACCATTCTCCACACCGCCTGCACCTCTCCTCTTCCTTGTGCATTGCAATCTTGACTTGCGCACGCACAGTATGCTTTGCCCAACTGCGGGCAAAGCCGAAAAGCATTAGTGCGCATGCGCCGGTGAACTATGTCCCGGAAGAACACTACCGTTCAAAAGTTTTGGGTCACCCAGACAATTTTGTGTTTTCTATGAAAACTCATACTTTTATTAATCAAATGAATTGCCAAATGAATTTAAAATCTAGTCCAGACATTGACAAGGTTCGAAAAAAAGATTTTTATTTGAAATAATAATTTTCTCCTTCAAACATTGCTTTCGTAAAAGAATGCTCTCTTTGCAGAAATTACAGCATTGCAGACCTTTGGCATTCTAGCAGTTAATTTGCTGAGGTAATCTTCACCCCATGCTTCCAGAAGCCCCTCCCACAAGTTGGTTTGGCTTGATGGGTACTTTTTGCGCACCATACGGTCAAGCTGCTCCCACAACAGCTCAATGGGGTTAAGATCTGGTGACTACACTGGCCACTCCATTACAGATAGAATAGCAGCTGCCTGCTTCTTCCCTAAATAGTTCTTGCATAATTTGGAGGTGTGCTTTCGGTCATTGTCCTGTTGTAGGATGAAATTGGCCCCAATCAAGCTCTGTTCACAGGGTATGGCATGGCATTGCAAAATGGAGTGATAGCCTTCCTTATTCAAAATCCCTTTTACCTCGTACAAATCTCCCACTTTACAGCACCAAAGCAACCCCAGACCATCACATTACCTCCACCATGCTTGACAGATGGTGTCGGTCACTCTGCCAACATCTTTTCAGTTGTTCTGTGACTCACAAATGTTCTTCTGTGTGATCCAAACACCTCAAACTTGGATTCATCTGTCCATAACACTTTTTACCAATCTTCCTCTGTCAAAATGTCTGTGTTCTTTTGCCCATATTAATCTTTTCCTTTTATTAGCCAGTCTCAGATATGGCTTTTTCTTTGCCACTCTGCCCTGAAGGTCAGCATCCCGGAGTCGCCGCTTCACTGTTGACACTGGCGTTTTAATGAAGCTGCCGGTTGAGGACCTGTGAGGCGTCGATTTCTCAAACTACAGACTCTAATGTTCTTGTCTTGTTGCTCAGTTGTGCAGCGGGGCCTCCCACTTCTCTTTCTACACTGGTTACAGCCTGTTTGTGCTCTCCTCTGAAAGGAGTAGTACACACCGTTGTAGGAAATCTTCAGTTTCTTGGCAATTTCTCACATGGAATAGCCTTCATTTCTAAGTACAAGAATAGACTGTCGAGTTTCACATGAAAGTTCTTTTTTTCTGGCCATTTTGAGAGTTTAATGGAACCAACAAATGTAATACTCCAGATTCTCAACTAGCTCAAAGGAAGATCAGGTTTATAGCTTCTTTAATCAGCCAAACTGTTTTCAGCTGTGCTAACATACTTGCACAAGGCTTTTCAAGGGTATTCTAACCATCCATTAGCATTTTTACACAGTTAACAAACACAAAGTACCATAAGAACACTCCATTAATGGTTGTTGGAAATGGGCCTCTATACACCTATGAAGATATTGCATTACAAACCAGACGTTTGCAGCTAGAATAGTCATTTACCACATTAACAATGTATAGAGTGTATTTCTGAATCATTTAATGTTAGCTTCATGGGAAAAAACTGCTTTTCTTTCAAAAATAAAGAAATTTCTAAATGACCCTAAACTTTTGAATGGTAGTGTATTTCGCTGTGCTCCGGGACAAAGTTTACTGCGCATGCGCGAGTCAAGATTGCAATGCGCACGCGCATAATATGGAGGACAACTACAGAAAATACCTGAAATATTGCGGACAGCGGCCAAAGAGGGGTGTAGGAAAGAACCCAAAACACTGCCCATTGGACCGGACCAAAAAATGAGGTGACAGATTCCCTTTAATAATCTGAAAAAAAGGTCAATACCTCAAAAGGTTCCCAGGCTGTTAATAACAGCTCACAGCTGTATACCTATCTTTCACTGGTGAATTTACTGAGAACCCGGAAAAAAATGAAGTAGGGTACCCTATAAATTCAAGCCAGCAAAGGTTAGGCTAAATAGCTGTGGGTTGATATTAATAGCCTCAGAAAAGGGTCATGGATATTGCCCCCCGGACTACCAACAGCCTTCAGCCACCCCAGAAATGGTGCATTCAGCAGAGGAAACCATATAACTAGAAGGAGCTGGAGCAGTTTGGCCTTTAGGAATGGGCTAACATTCCCAGAGGCAAGATGTGAAAAGCTCATAGCGACTTATCTAAAGTGACTTGTAGCTGTAATTGCAGCAAAAGGAAGCTCTAAAAAGTGCTGAAATAAGGGGGTGAATAGTCATGCACGCTGAAGTTTTCAGTTATTTTGTCCTATTTATTTTTTGCATTGCAATAAAATGAAAACCAAATGTTTACAGTTGTAGACATGCTCTTTAAATGAACTGATGTAAACTGTCAAAAAACTGTGACATTTCAGGTTCTGAGGTAATAGAAAATGAGAAATGCCAAGGGGGTGAGGCCACTGTATATAGGAGTCTGTGTGAGGGCTCCTACTGTGTATAGTGGGCTCATACTGTATATAGCAGGCTATGTGTGGACGCATACTGTATATAAGAGGCTATACGGGTAGCTCATACTGTATATAAGAGGCTATATGAAGACTCATACTGTATACAGGGAGCTATATGCAGGTTCATACTGTATATAGGGGCTCATACTGTATATAGGAGGCTATATGGGGGCTCAAACTTTATCTAGGGAGCTATTTGTGGTCTCATACTGTATATTGAGAGCTATGTGCAGGCTCATACTGTATATAGGAGGTAACATGGGGGATCATACTGTATACAGGGAGCTATGTGCGGACTCATACTGTACATAGGAGGCAATATGGAGTCTCATACTGTATATACAATCTATGTGCGGGCTTATTCTTTATCTAGGAGTCTATCCGTGGGCTCAAACTGTATCTAGGTAGCTATGCGAGTGCTCATACTGTATATTGGGGGCTAAGTGAGGGCTCAAATTGTATGTGTGGTGCTGTGTGTGGACTCAAACTGTATGTAGGGGACTGTGTGTGGGCTCATACTTCTGTATAGGGGCTGTGTGTAGGCTCACATTGTATGTAGAGGGCTACTGGGGTCTTATTGCCTGGGCCTGTGAGGTTTTATTCTCATTGCAATATGGCTTATGGTCTCCTTTTCTTGTCCTGATTGAAGAAATTGTAGCAAATCTTCCTGCTTTAATCAAGTAACATGATTACCTCCTCAATATGATCATCTATATATAACCAGCTAAGAGGACACTCTAAAATATAAGTTTTAATGGTAACAATTTTTAAAAACCAAATATCGCCCCAGTCTGATGAGAAAGGAAACAGAGAATCAATTAAGAAAACTCCTTGGAATAACAGGATATCAGGTATAACAGAAACCACATAGCCCTTTCTTCGTCAATTGTGATTAACTAACAACACAATCAATACTGGATCCATTAAAGGTACTGTCACACTTAGCGATGTACCAGCGATCCCGACCAGCGATATGACGCGGTCAGGATCGCTGGTACATCGCTAAGTGGTCGCTAGTGAGCTGCCACACAGGCAGATCTCACCAGCGACATCGCAGGAGTCGGGGGTCGCTACTTACCTGTCAGACGAGGCGATCCTGACATCCTCCCGCCCGCGTCCACGCGTCGCTCGTCTCCACAGCAGGAGGCCCAGGAGGAAGCTGACGACGAGAAACGGTCCAGGACGTTCTCGCGCGATCAGCGATAACCAGCGGGGGAGCGGTCGAAGGTAAGTATCAGACATAGCGATATCGCTAGCAATATCGCTATAACGTCACAAAAACCAGTGACGTTATAGCGATATTGCTAGCGATATTGCTTAGTGTGACAGGCCCTTAACGCCTGAATATCATTGATAAGACTTTATCGCATAAAAAGTATCATAGTGCATCAACAGTGAAACGAAAGAAAAAAGTGTGGATCTCACCCAACTCACATGCAGGCAGGATCAAAGTTATGTCCATAATGGTAGACTTGATCTCCTAAATCTACCCTGTCGTGCCCCCTGAATTGACTCCCGCCCTAACAATGTCAATACCCAAGTATGGCTTTTATAATACCCCAGAAAAAAATATCTTATTTCTAACAGAAGAAGTTATCAGGGGTAGTGTACTTGATATTGGGGAGGGCACCAGCTAAGAAAGGCACAGGTAGCTCCTGAAAGGGCAGCAAAAAAAGTGTCTCCATGCTTAAATAAATCACCTTTTGCTGTCATCTCCTTAATCCAAATAATGGGGAGAATGTGGTTTGTGTTAAACCTGATACCTAATATTATGAGGAGTTTTCCTGATTGATTGTCCTTATACTTTCATCAGACTGTGGCCATATTAGGTTTTTTACCATTAAAAGTTACATTTTAGATGCAGTGTTCCCCAACTAAAGTCCCCAAAAGCCACCAACAGGTCCTGTTTTCAGGATTTCATTAGTATTGCCCAGGTGATGGAATTATTGCCTGTGCAGGTACTGCAATTATCACCTAGGCCATACTAAGGAAATCCTGAAAACATGAACCGTTGGTGGCTCTTGAGGACTGGAGTTGTGGAACACTGTAGAGCAGGGTTCCCCAACTCCAGTCCTCAAGGCCCACCAACAGGTCATGTTTTCAGGATTTCCTTTGAATTGCACAGGTGAAGCAATTATCACCTGAGCAATACTCAGGAAATCCTGAAAACATGATCTGTTGGTGGGCCTTGAGGACTGGAGTTGGGGAACCCTGCTGTAGAGTATCCTCTTAACTGAATGAAGGAATTCCCTGATAAACCCCTGAATGACCAGAAGAAGATACAATTAAGCTAAATAAACCACTGTTCAGGCCATCATGCCATATAAGGTATATATATATATATATATATATATATATATATATATATATATATAGGATAGTCCATGTCCATTGAAACGTGACTATGAGGTATATGGATGTTTTGTGGTTTTAATTGCACTGCCACTTGACCAGCCATTTATGATCTGAAGGGTTATTCTTTGTTTGACGGGGACATCATGTATGTTTCTTCTTGGACCTTGTTATGGTTTTTTTTTCTGGTCAGATTGTTGAAAAATATTGAAGATATACAGTATACTGTATATACCCCGCAGCCCACTAGTATATATATTATATATTTAGATATGTTCATTACATATTATCTGATCGTCTTTTGAGGATGTCTGGTCAGTTAGAGTAGTGGTAGGGCTACATAGGGGCAGTCGACAAGGTGCGGGGGAACCATACCGTTTCAACTTAGCCAACCTCTGTTTTTCTGTGCAAATGAGTGTGCATTTATGTCTTTATGTATTGGATTTTTAAAGTAACTATTTCAAGAGAATTTTTTAATTTGTTTTGTTATGGTTTACATGTATAAGGGCTCCATAGGTTGATCACTTTGGCTTTTGACTGAAGGGACAATGTGGGGGTTCATATTGTACTGTATATAGGGGGATGTCAGCATACTTAATTCTGCTCAATATGAAGTCATATAATTAATATAAAAATAATTATAATTAATATGTTAATATTAATATTGAGACCTATGATTAACGTAGAGCCCAAATTTACTAGACAGCATGATTTAGGAGATTTTCAAAGTCATTGTTCGGACATATCATAAGACATATTTGGAAGTTATAAGAACTAAAGAAGTTGTGTCAAAATTTTGGAGATGAATTAGAGATGAATTAATCATTTTATTCAATAAACTGACAGAGATCTACAAACACCCAAGATCAAATTTTATTTTTCATGTCTGGATTATAGGTTTTGAATTAATGATCAGGAAAAAAAATACTAAAAACCATAGAAGATACTAAAATGATTAGAGTATTTATGAATCATGAAACTCAATCCATATAGAAAATACATAAGAATTTGAGGTTGAAAAATAAAAGTGGGTCCTAATGACTAAAACTTTCGCATAACATTGCAGTGGGGCTGGGGGCAGGGCTAGAGTGAGGGTCAGTATATGGATTAGGCCTCATTCACTCCTCTAGTTTTTTCATGTATGAGAAATCGAGCCAATTATTTTGATCAGAGTTGGATAAGAGAGATGTGGTTTGAGTGATTTTTTTTCCATATGTAGAGACAAAAAAAGTTTCTGCCACCTTCTCTTTTCTCAAAGTCAGTGACCATCCAACCACACTCGGAAGTCCCATTGACTTGCTTTGCCAATTTTGATACAACCCTTGAATCAATAAGGAACAAATCTCTGCAATTTTCAATGGACCACAAAAAATCACAGACTCGTAAATAACCCCGTAGACTATCACAGGTACAAGTGCTATGCATGAAAACCACGGAGGGCACTTGTGTAAGAACATCAGACGTCTGAATGAGGCCTTAGGAAAATGATCATAGTGTAAGTTTTATCTCCTTATGTTCTCTGTATACATTTTTCACATGTTTATATACCGTAATTTGTCAAAGAATACAATAAACTTTTTCCTTTAAAAAAAAGTCCCAGCTGCAAAAAAAATTTAAAAAAGAAAGACGTTTTTAAATAAAATATATATTATTACAAATAAATATCAAAACACCTACACATATTAGGCATCCATTTGACCCTAATAACCTGAAGAATTAATTCAACAGGTTATTTGTTGTGAAATGTGAAAAGTAAAAAAAAATCAAAACAAAAAAATGTATAAAATTTCTAATTTCTGTGTTTGCTTCTCACAAAAATGTTATAAATTACAATTTAAATGTACCCCCAAAACAGAGATAAAAAAAAATAATACAATAAAACAATGCATTATACAGCTACATCTATGAAAAAACTAAAAAGATTTTAATTCTGATTCATGAAGGTGTTCTTGCCAGTTTTCTAGACTAAAATACCTTCAAATTTGCAAAATGTTTGTGCCTTATAATGAACTAGGTGCATCACAGACCAGTGGACCTATTCAATAAGACTGGTAAGCAAAATGCCAGTCTTAATGAATCGGGCACTATGGCTGCTGTCAAGAGGAGACAAAAAAAAATTAAGGTTCATTTAGAACTGGTCACTTAGTTTTCTCATCTGCATTACCAGCTTCAGCAGTTTCTCTATGTCCTCTCTGCTTCCGTCTCTCTATAGCTTCTCCCCTCTACTTTTTAGAGATTTCTATAGGCAGAAGGTGTAACATTATCAATGATTTAGGCTGGTTTCACATTTGTGTCTGTGCGCAAATATGTCAAATATGCGCAGGCATGTGCATGAGGATGAGTGCGTCACAAAAATGCATTACTGTCTATGGAAACACATTAGTACACAAGGACATGCGTGCGCATGCATTCGATACACATGCGTTATTCAAAATGTAAATAGAAATGCCATGAGACATGCCCATTTTTGTCTGATGTCATATCGAACGCATGTGCATAAACAATGCAAACGCATGAAAAAATGCATACAAACGCATGCACACGCAGCGGTTTTCTGTAATCCGTAAGATGATGCGCATAAAAAACGCTGCATAAGCATGCATTCATTATATATGCGTTTTCACATGCGAATGCGTATGCGGATGATACGCTGCTAATGTGAACCTAGCCTAAGATGAAGGAATTGAGGTTACACTTATTAAATTTGCTGATGACAAAAAGCTAGGAGGGATAGCTAACACTAGAAAAGAGAAAGGATTCAAAAATATATAAATAAACTGGAGCAGTGAGAAGCAACTAACAGAATGTTTTTTAACAGGGAAAAATGCAAAGTACTACATCTGAGCAATAAAAGTGAAAAAAGCATGTACAAAATGGGAGGAATAGGACTAATCAACAGCACATGTGAAAAAGACTTGGGTATACTAAAAGATCATAAACTGAACATGAGTCAACAGTGTGATGCAGCAGCAAAAAAGACAAATGCAATTCTGGGATATATTAACATAAGTATGTAAAACAGTCCAGCTCACCAGTTTAAGACATCATGAAGCTCGGAGCACGGAACCGCCATGTCTTGGCGTGAAAAATTCCAATAAAGAGATGATCCAGCTCAACAATGAAGTGAAAAAAGATTCTTTATTCACTAAGATTTGTCAAAGTAGAGAATAAAATTTCAGCATAGATAGGAAAAAAGGTTGCGTTATCAACGTGTTTCCGGTGTCGCAGGACCCTTAGTCATGACTAAAGGTGCTGCGACACCTGAAACACGTTGATAACGCAACCTTTTGTCCTATCTATGCTGAAATTTTATCCTCTACTTTGACAAATCTGAGTGAATAAAGAATCTGTTTTTTCACTTCATTGTTGAGCTGAATCATCTCTTTATTGGAATTAACAGAAGTATACAGTCTAGATCACGTGAAGTCATTATTGCCCTCTACTCCTCTTTGGTTAGACCTCATCTGGAATACTTTGTCCAGTTTTGGGTGACATTTTAAAAAAGACATCAACAAACTGGAGCAAGTTCAGAGAAGAGCAACCAGAATGGTAACCGGACTGCAAACCATGTCCTGTGAGGAACGATTACAGGATTTGGGAATGTTTAGCTTGCAAAAAAGAAGACTGAGAGGAGACTTAATAGCTGTCTACAAATATTTCAAGGGCTGTCACATTGTAGAAGGATTATCTTTATTCTCATTTGCACAAGGAAAGACTAGAAGCAATGGGATGAAACCGAATGGAAGGAGACACTGATTAGATATTAAAAAAAAAACTTTTTGACAGTGAGGGTGACCAATGAGTGGAACAGGCTGCCACGAGAGGTTGCGAGTTTTCCTTCCATGGAAGTCTTCAAACAGAGGCTGCACAGACATGTCTGGAATGATTTAGTGAATCCTGCTTTGAGCAGTGGGTTGGACCAGATGACCCAGGAGGTCCCTTCCAACTCTATCATTCTATGATTCTATGATCCTTCAGTATATGTGGTGGTGTTGAGTACTTGATGGTGACTGGATCGAGGTATATATATATATATATGTATATGTGTTCCTATCAGGAACTGGTGGTATATATACAGTACATCCCGTCACATCATGTGCCGCAATATTCGACATACAGTAGATTAGAGCAGCTGCACTCATTTTCTTAACCTCTGACAATACCCTTAAAGGTCAGCAGGGTCAGGGGGAGCCAGAGAGCTGAAAGTTCCTGACTGAGTTCGTAAAAAATTGTCACCTTCTGTCACGGACTGGAATGACATTTCTGTCCTAACGTATATTGCAACTTTTAATAAATTTGTTGGACTGATGTTGTCATTCCCCATCCCAACCAAGATGTTACCATCTTCAACAATTTTGGTGGAGTTGGTCAAAATTGGAGTGAAAACACCAAAACATTTTTGCAGCTTTTTGTTGAGTTAAAATTTTGCGACATGTGAAGGTGTTTTTAAGCAAATATTCTGCCTTAAACATCTTGGCAAATCGGGGTGATAGTCCCTGCCCAGCTCTTCAAAGTTTTCTCTAAATTACCACACCATAAATAAAAGTAAAAATATTTCTTTGTATTATTAAAAACAGAATAATAAGCTCCATTTCCCTGCCAAGGAAATGACTTTAAGATTAGATTGCAAAAGGAGCTGCGATTTAGAAACTCTGGCTATAGTGATCAAACCTAATATACTGTGGATTGAAGTGAGAGCTGAATATATTTTTGACATTCATTTCCGATGCTGTTACTAAGGGATGTATCTCAGGCAAGGTTGCCAGAGATGACAAATGAAAAGGGATTTATTCCCTTTTATTAGTGACCTTTTTCACTCAGACCGTAGGTACATTTTATTTATTTAAACTGATCAAGACTGGAACTTGCCGATATGAGCAAACTGTTTGCAGTATATTGTTTTAGGACTGAAAAAAATTGCATTTTTAACATCATCTTTTACATACAGTAATCTCTATGTAATTTAAACCTAGTTTGCAAAGTAATAAAGCAATCTTATATACAGGTATAGATAGTTATATAGATACTTTAGAAAGATAGACAGACACTGGAATACATTTAAAAAAATGGTATGGGGTCCCCTTTATTTTTAATAACCAGCTAAGGGAAAGCAGGCAGCTGTGAGCTGGTCTTAATAGTCTGGGAAGGGGCAAGGTTCTCGCAGCGTGATAACTTACTGCCGGTTCTTAAGCTATGCAGTAAGTTCTCACATGGCAAGTGGTGATATCAGTAAGATAACCGCAGTACAGCAGCTGTGACCTGAGGTAACCTTACTGACGTCACTGCTCATCACAGCAGCCAGGGTCTCGCGCAGCACAGTTTGAGAACCGGAATACACTGCAGCTCCAGTCTCTGCGCTCTGAATGGGACTCCATAGACTGGACAAAGAAGCTGGGGATAGTCGTGGGACCTCCAAATGGACTTCGGTGGTCCCTGTCCATTTTTTTATGGTAATAATTGGGCAAAAGAGGAAGTTTGTTGGGAAGTGCTTTTTACAATTACTGTAAATAATTTTTCTGCGTGTGTGTTTCTTTCTTTTGAATATGGTGTTAGTAATAGTAATCTTCTCCATTGCTAAACCCTGGGCTTGATGTCAGTAGACATTAGACAGATGACATCGACCTCAAAACCATTACTTCTATTGCCAACACACACGCTCAAATGGGAAGAGCCGAAGATAAGTGCCAGAATTGGAGCATCTAATGATGTGCCACTTCTGGTGCTGATAAGGGATAGTCTTATTAGTCTGGGAAGGGGCCAATAACCATGGAGCGTCCTAGTCTATTAATATCAGCTGCAGCTATCTGATTAGTCTTTGCTGATTATTAAAACTAGGAGGGACCCCATGTCATTTTTTTGGGTCCCCCTTTTTATTAACCATTAAAGGTCAAACAGACATCTGTGAGCTGACACTAATAGAATGGGAAGGTCCATGGTTATTACCCCCTTCCCAGACTATTAAGACCAGCTTGCAGCTGTCTGCATTCCCTTAGCTTGTTATAAAAAAATAGGGGGGGAAGGCACACCATTTTTTTCATTTATTTCCTTCTTTATTAGCTAAATACAGAAAACTACAAATGCAAAGCACTGAGTATATATCTCACTGACATATTTATATCTATTCTATCTCTATAGCTATGAAATGTAAGTTTTCCTTTGAGATGTGTGCATAAAACATGCATAGTCTGTGCGCCATGCATTTTTTTCTCGCACCCATTGACTTGCATTGGCGAGTCTTGTCAGATGTATGCAGCCACTTGCAGCATGCTGTGATTTTTTTTCTCATCCGGATTTAAGATGAGAAAAAAAAATCGCAGAGCAGCACAGAATCACTGAATAAAATTAGTCAGAGTGCAATCCGATTTTGTATATGATTGCACTCATCCGATGTCCAATTTATACGCAGATAAGAACGAGCCCATAGTGTTTCAGTTGTGCCATATCTCCAATTCAGTAATATACAGGGTGGGCCATTTATATGGATACACCTAAATAAAATGGCAATGGTTGGTGATATCAACTTCCTGTTTGTGGCATATAAGTAAATGAGAGGGGGAATACTTTTCAAGATGGGTGGTGACCATGGAGGCCATTTTGAAGTCGGTCATTTTGGATCCAACTTTATTTTTTTCAGTGGGAAGAAGGTCATATGACACATCAAACTTATTGAGAATTTCACAAAAAAACCAATGGTGTGCTTAGTTTTAACGTAACTTTATTCTTTCATTAGTTATTTACTAGTTTATGACCACTTATAAAATGTGTTGAAAGTGCTGCCTATTGTGTTGAATTGTAAATGCAACCCTCTTCTCTCACTCTTGACACACTGATAGCAACACCGCAGAAGAAATGCTGGCACAGGCTTCCAGTATCCGTTGTATCAGATGCTGCACATCTCGTATCTTCACAGCATAGACAATTGCCTTCAGATGATCCCAAAGAGAAAAGTCTAAGGGGGTCAGATCGGGAGACCTTGGTGGCCATTCAACTGGCCCACGATGACCAATTCACTTTCCAGGAAACTGCTCATGTAGGAATGTTTGGCAAGATGGTGCATCACCACATTATGGGTGTCAGGTCCGGGTATTCCTACATGAACAGTTTCCTGGAAATTGGATTGGTCAGCTGCTACACAACAAGAATCTGAAGCTACTGCAGTACAGCCAGGCAGTGTGCACATTCTTTTATGGAAGCTGGTGCTAATGTCTAGACACTATGGCATAACATGATGTGCAAACTGCATTTAACTTCCCATTCTATCCATATTGATTATACAGATCATTGCTGATCTGGGATACAGAGGATTGTGCAGCTGTAAATCACTGCACAGTTCTCTTTCTGGCAAAAATATGAATACATTAACTTACCCTTCTACTGCTGTCCATAAATGACTACACATATCAATGCCAGGTAAGGGAAGTGAGTCGAACAATTTTCTCAATGAATTGACAGAATGATGTATAAGCACTCTGCCAGATCAATAAAAAATTGGTAATTAGGGTCTGGAGCTGATGGTCCAGCTTGAATGCAGGCTATAATTTGCAGAGAGTTTTTACTTTTTAGCAACTTTTTTGTGGGGTAAAAAATGTACCTTTTAGGCAAAAAGTATAGTTTAACATAACATAAGTGTTTCTATGCCTGATATTTCGTGGGTATAATAAAAAATAAATCCTTCTGCTACACTATATCACTATGAACTATTGCATGGGCATTAACTATTTAATACGCTTTATTACAGTAATAGTGATAATCTGTCATTAAGATATTATAAGAAAATCACTCTGACATAATTGAGCAATGTATAGTAGCATTATCTAGGCATATTAAGATATTTTATGTGTGAAAATATTGTAATATTCTAGATACAGTAGGTGAAATAAGTATTAAACACATCACCAATTTTCTAAGTATACAGTGGGGAAAAAAGTATTTAATCAGTCACCAATTGTGCAAGTTCTACTTAAAAAGATGAGAGAGGCCTGTAATTGACATCATAGATAGACCACAACTATGAGAGTCAAAATGAGAAAACAAATCCAGAAAATCACCTTGTCTGATTTGGCAAGTTTTATTTTGCAAATTATGGTGGAAAATAATTATTTGGTCACCTAAAAACATGCAAGATTTCTGGTTCTCACAGACCTCTAACTTCTTCTTTAAGAGGCTCCTCTGTCCTCCACTCATTACCTGTAGTAATGGCACTTGTTTGAACTTTTGATCAGTATAAAAGACACCTGTTCACAACCTCAAACAGTCACACTCAAAACTCCACTATGGTGACGTCCAAAGAGCTGTCGAAAGACACCAGAAACAAAATTGTAGCCCTGCACCACACTGGGAAGACTGAATATGCAATAGGCAAGCAGCTTGATGAAATGAAATCAACTGTGGGAGCAATAATAAGAAAATGGAAGACATACAAGACCATCCTTCGGTCTGGGGCTCCACGCAGGACTCACCCCGTGGGGTAAAAATAATCACAAGAACGGTGAGAAAAAATCCCAGAACCACATGGGGAATCTAGCGAATGACCTGCATAGAGCTGGGATCACCGCAACAAAAGCTATCATCAGTAGCACACTACACCACTAGGGACTCAGATCCTGCAGTGCCAGACGTGTCTCCCTGCTTAAGCCAGTACATGTCCGGGCCCATCTGAAGTTTGCTAGAAAGCATTTGGATTATCCAGAAGAGTAAAGGGAGAATGTCATATGGTCTGATGAAACCAAAGTAGAACTGTTTGGTATAAACAAAACTCATTGTGTTTGGAGGACAGAGAATGCTGAGTTGCATTCAAAGAACACCATACCTACTGTGAAGCATGGGGGTGGAAACATAATGCTTTGGGGCTGTTTCTCTGCAAAGGGACCAGGACGACTGATCCGTGTACATGAAAGAATGAATGGGGCCATGTATCGTGGGATTTTGAGGGCAAACCTCCTTCCATCAGCAAGGGCATTGAAGACGAAATGTGGATGGGTATTTAGCATGATAATGATCCCAAGTACAATGCCAGGGCAATGAAGGATTGGCTTCCTAAGAAGCATATGAAGGTCCTGGAGTGGCCTAACCAGTCTCCAGATCTCAGCCCCATAGAAAACCTTTGGAGAGATTTGAAAATCCTTGTTGCCCAGCGACAGGCCCAAAACATCACTGCCCTGGAGAAGATCTGCATGGAGGAATGGGCCAACATACAACCAACAATGTGTGCCAACTTTGTGAAGACTTACAGAAAACATTTGTCCTTTGTCATTGCCAGCAAAGGATATATAGCAAAATATTGAGATGAACTTTTGTTAATGAACAAATACTTATTTTCCACCATAATTTGAAAAACAAATCTTGTAAAATCAGAAAAGGTGATTTTCTGGATTTGTTTTTTCATTTTGACTCTCATAGGTGTGGTCTACCTATGATGTCAATTACAGGCCTTTCTCATCTTTTTAAGTGGGATGACTTGCGCAATTGGTGGCTGACTAAATACTTTTTTTCCCCTACTCTGTATATATGTCTAAAGGTGCTCTTGACATGAAATTCTTACCAAACGTCAGTTACAACAAATCCAATCTAAGGCAAATATATCAGTCTATAAATGTCCATAAATTAAGTTATGTGTAACAATGAAAAATCACATAGGGAAAATTTTTCGAACACATTTACTGAAATGTATTTACTACATTGTAAAAATATGCCTTTATTGTTAATGACAGCTTCAAGATGCCTCCTGTATGGATAATGTGAATAATATTGGAGATATAATTTCATGCCTATCATTTGTATCCTATTTGGCCAGAGATTATAAAAAACCCTTTCCTTTGTCCAGCAGGGACTCAGCAGAAAGTCCAATATTCTCAAAGCCTCAAGGAAAAAGCTGGCACCTAGCTCAGCAAGGGGGTCAAGCCTCCAAAGGCTGTGAGTGACAGATCTCACAACTTGAGCCAGTTCAGAGCAGGACAAAGGCTTGCTTTCAATATAGAGTCATGCTGAAGCTTCCAAATAACATTCTAGAAACATAACTCCATAAGGACTTATAGAGATGCAATACTTCCTAGCCATACATCTTCTATAATACCGAGATCTCCAGAATATGTTGAACACCTTCCAGGGTCTTGATCTAGGGGAGATAAGTAGAATGGCTAGTAGGAACCAGACAGCAAAGATGTGTTTAGTCTCAAAGCGTAGCAGGGGCCTGGTCAGATCTGATGGCACCAAAATCGTGTCCCTAGGACCATCCATTAAAGAGTTATAAATCATCTTAGGTTTTGGAGATTTTAGCTGCTGGAGGCAAGTGGAAGGGAATTAGATTCCGCCCAGAGGGCAGGAGGGGAGTGACCGAAAGGGGATAAAGGCTATTGTAATTCCATATGGTCTCTCTTTTTGTTATGCTTGCGGTTCACTACACCAGTGGGGGCCAACATCAAAAATGTACTGTGAAGAACCTAGTAGCCAGCTGGCAGTCCATTCTCACTGCGGTGCAGCACACACGTGGTCAGAAATCAACCCGATAATTGACATGCTCCATCTGCTTATATGTTTTGTACTTCACCCATATTTGCATATCTGACCATTGTATACGTATATCCATCGTGTGTTTAGTGTATTGTCTAGTGTGCCCTTAAGGCGATTAACTATAGAATTTAACTTTGGGCTGTTCTTTTAACTCAATACACAAATCCACATGACTGTTTCTTAGCTTAACTTAGCATGCTACCTGGCAGCGCTCTGTTTCACTGGTGCTAGTGAAAGTGGCATCTCAGCCTGTCAGGTTTCTCCAGTGACTGCGTGGGCCACATCCTCTCACTCTCCATGCTTCCCTGGGCCCACGTGGACTGGGTGTGTCTGTGTAAATCTGTACCAACATGACCTTACATGTCCTCAGGGGGGAGGAATGTCATGTTGGTGAAAGTGGGGAGACCGCATTACATGATGCATCTGACGTATTAGTAATGTCAGGCAGGGTGGCGAGGTGTGGGTTCATCATATGTGGTAGCAGCAGTGGGATTCTGTGTGATCTCTCCGGTACCATCCTTCACAAGTGGTGGCAGTGGTGGGATCCTGTTTAATCTCTCCGGTGCCATCCTTCACAGAGAAACTAGTTGCATGCATTGATCAAGTGTGGTTTAAGGCCCATTCTTACACAAAAACACTCTTGAAATCCATAAGGTTTCGGGGCCTCCTTCTATGAACTCTGAGCTTTAGTTCTGTCCATAAATTTTCTATTGAATTCAGGTCGGGTAATTGGCTGGGCTATTCTAACAGCTTCAGTTTCTTTCTCTGAGACGAAGTTTCCTTGGCTGTATGCTTGGGATCATTGTCTTGCTGAAATGTCCACCGTCATTTCATCTTCATCATCCTATTTTTTTCCATTCATCCTTCCTTAAATTATAATAAGTTTGCCAGTGTAGTATACTGAAAAACAGCCCCTCATCAAGATGTCCCCATCTCCAGACTTCACTGTTGTTATGGTGTTTTTTGGGTGATATGCAGTGCCTTATTGCCGCCAAACATGGTGTGTATTATGGTATCCAAAGAGTTCAATTTTGGTCACATCTGGCAAGACTATATTTCCCAGGCTTGACTAAATGTTGTTGAGCAAATTTTAAACACAGTTGAACATACTTTTTGTTCAGCAATGGAGTCTTGCATGGTGAGTGTGCATATAGGAAATGGAGGTTAAGTGCATTACTTATTGTTTTCTTTGAAACAATTGTACCTGCTGATTCCAGTTTTTTCTGTAGCTCTCCACAGGCGATCCTTGGCTCTTGGACAGCTCTTCTGATAATTATTTTCACTCCTCTGTCAGAAGTCTTGCGGGGAGCAGCTGGTCGTGGCTGGTTTATGGTGAAATGACATTCTTTCCACTTACGGACTATGGCCCAAACAATGCTCACTGGAATCTTCAGTAGTTTAGAAATTATTCTGTAACCAATGACATCAGAATGTTTTGCAACAATAAGGATACAAATGTCTTGAGACATTTCACTGGTTTTACCCATCATGAGATATTTCTTGTGTGTCACCTTGGCAATGGGGCACCTTTTAATAGGCTACCAGTTGAACCAGCTGTTATTATTTTTCACTAAGTGACAGGATTGCCTACTAATTGCTGATAGATTTCAGCTGATATCATGACTTTCCATGGCTTTTCGTACCTCTCTTTCTTCATGTTTTCAATACTTTTTTCCTGTGTCATTTCTCATTATTACACATAACTATATTTATGGATATCTATGGTTTGATTTCTTTGCCTGTGTGGATTGGATGGGTTGCTATTCACATCTGGTGAGAATTTCATATTCACTAGAACCTATAGAAACATATTTACGTAGAAAATTGGGGACGTGTTCAAAATTTATTTCACTCGATGTATGTCTTTGGCTCTCAAAAGTTATTGGGAGCTGAGAAATGGTACATTGTTTGAATAGATAACAATTATCTAATACAAATTTATAAACAGATTTACTTTTTTTGGGGAGTGAGCTAAAAGCTAAAAATGTTGCATTCATTTGCAGATAATACTAAACAGTACATTCACAAAGAATAAGTATAATAAGTATATGAACTAATAATAATATGTGTATTTGGTCTTAAGCAAGAAGTCATGTGAACATAGCAATATAAACTCCAGTCAGTTATAACTACCATATTTTTCGTACTATAAGATGCACTTTTATCCTCCAAAAATGTGGAGGAAAATGGGGGGGGGTGTCTTGTAGTCCGGGTGTACCTGCTGTTGCTGTAGAAAGGGAGTTGGGGGAAAGACAGCGGTGGAGCAGCGGGTCACAGGAGTCAGGAGCCAGGTGCTGTGGCTAATCCCTGTGCCCGCTGCTAAAGAGAAATGAATATTCACTGCTCCCACGCCCATGGGAGTGGAGAGCAGTGAATATTAATTTCACTTTAATAGCAAACATGCTGTTAGCTGCAGCCACGGACTTCCTGCAGCTGCCAGGCGTTCAAGTGTGCCCGCTACTTAAGGCATGGAGAGCAGTGAATATTCATTGATCTTTAATAACGAGCACAAAAGCAGTAGCTGCTGGCTTTCCGCAGCTGCTGGTAAATCACATGTACCAGCTATTAAAAGGTTTATATTTTTTTAACTGTTTTTCTGATGGGGGCCATGCATACCAGGATAGGGATGAGGGGGCCATTCATACCAGGATTGGGATGAGGGTGACCATGCATACCATAATAGGGATGAGGAGGCGATGCATACTAGGGTAGGGATGAGGGGGCCATGAATACCAGCATCGGGATGGGGGACCATGCATACCAGGAAAGGGATGAGGGGGCCATGCATACTAGGATAGCGATGAGGTGGTAATGCATACCAGGATAGGGATGAGGAGGCCATGCATACCAGGATGGGGATGAGGGGGCCATGCATACCAGGATGGGGATGAGGGGGCCATGCATACCAGGATGGGGATGAGGAGGCCATACATACCAGGATGGGGATGAGGGGGGCATGCATACCAGGATGGGGATGAGGGGGGCATGCATACCAGGATAGGGATGAAGGAGCCATGTATACCTGGATTGGAGAGATACATATACCAGGATAGGGGATATTAGTACAGAATTGACCATATTTTTTGTTTCAATACTTTTTTCTAATTTCCTCCTCTGAAACCTAGGTGCAACTTATGGCCCGTGCGTCTTATAGTCCGAAAAATGCGGTAGATCATTTTCCCTATTAGAAAATTAAGCATTTCAATTCATTTCTTCCTTTCGAGGTTAAACGTTTGAGACCAACTGATTGGAAGCCATTTGGGAGCCTCAGCAATAGTTAGATGTTGTTCCAAAGCCACAAATCTGTGTTCACACCCTTCATCTAATATTTAAATGTAACTCTCAGCTTTTTTCCTGTATGACCTATACAGTGGGATAAACAGTGGAGCAATTAAAAAAAAACATAATTGGGAGTAAATTGTGCCAAATTATTAAAAGGTGTAAAGCACTAAAAAAGTCTAGCAGAGTTTTAGGCTGTCTTAAAGTCAGAAAATTAAATCTACAGCTCTTATGAGAAGATGCATATTTTGCTTTATAATTTATGTCATTTTATGTAAAGTACTTGACCATACCTGCCCTACTCTGTACCCACTTTTTCCCAGTGAAGGATGTTGCAAAAAGCAAAACTTTGGAACATTTTTTTTGGTGTTCAAGTTTTGTCAAACACTGGACCTTAACTACTTAATAAATGTGGCCCTTTGTGTCCATGCCAAGTGGTGTAGGGAAACTCCTGCATTGTTCCTAGCTGTAGCAATGACTGCACACTGTCAATTCACTATGGCCTCACTATGGCCAATGGGATCCCCCAACTTCATCCTGATATACTGTATATGTCCTCCATCCTGGTAAATATGTCTGTTATCCTGGGCCCCATCCTGGTATATATATCCCCCACCCTGGTATATATGTGTCTTATCATGGGCCCCATCCTGATATATCCCCCATCATGGTATATGTCCCTTATCCTGGACCCCTTCCTGGTATATATATTTCCCATCCTGGTATATGTCCCTCGTTCTTTCGCTGTTATTTAATGAATAGAAAAAAAAACATTATACTCACCTTCCCTCTGCTCCCCCGCTGCACTGCATATCGTTCCAAAACTGGCAGCTGACTTCAGCATGCAAGCGACAGGAGCGCATGATGTCACTGCCATGCAACCCCAGTCATGTGCATGTCAAAGTCAGCTACTGGCATCTGATTGGCGAGTAGTGTGTATTGCCGAAGAACGGAACGAATGGGTCTGTGTGCTGAGTGTGCGTCTGAAGACGCACATCTAGTTGAAGTATTTGCTGGCATCCATGCCCCTCACCTTCTAGACCCAGTTGAGGTGTAACCTCTGCAACCGTAGTAGTTGTGCCCCTGATCAGCAGATGGTTTCCACCTAATCTGAGAGCAGCATAATATAGAGAAAAAGACTCTGATTCAGCGATGTGTCAAGCACTAGGCTGCTTGCTGTCATTTTTATTACATCACTGTTTTATCAGCATGAGATTATCAGTATAGGACTAATAAAACTGCTGCCATGTAGTTCTTCATATTAATGAACTCTGTAAAACCTGCACCTCACCACTGAATGCTAGCTTCACACTGTACATAGGCAGAAATCAGTCAATCAGTGGTGTAGGCGAGGTTATACAGAATTCAGAATTCAGAGACTTGATAGATCTGCAGCGGATAAAACAGAAACCATTAAAGTAAGTGATACATCACTGGAATCAGGGTCTCTACCCCTACATCATGCTGTTTTCAAATGGGGTAGCAAAAACCTGGTGACATATTCTTTATAAAGAGCTTAATATATAAATAAAGTTTATACCCCTAAATGTCTCATTTACTTACATGTGAAGGCCTTTATCCCAATCTTTCAGTAGGCTACATTTGGACCACTTTGATAACACATGGCCTGCATAACTTATAGAAATCTTTTAAAAATACATTTTAAGCACTTAATAAGAATGAAAAATTATTAGCTAACATATGATGCTGTCTGAAATGCACCTCACTATTTTTCTAGTAATAAAATTTCTTTAAAGGGCTTGTCCACTACCAGAACAACCCCTTCTTGTACTAAATGTTTGGCCCCGATAAAAAAATCCTATACTCACTTCCTATGCCTCGCCGACCCAGCGGTGTTAACACTTACGGTCCCAGAGCTCTTGTGCGGTTTTGTGACACATGGTGCCCGACGCCCAATCGGCGTTGGCGTCACTTTCCCCTCCTTCGTATGGATTCAACATGAAGAGGAAGTCAGAATTCAGCTGCAGCCCGGAGTTCCTCTTCATGTTCAAAATGTCTGAAGGTGGGAACAGTGACACCAGCGCAGATTGCGCACCGGGCACCACATGTCATTCCATTGCACCAGAGTGCGGACACCGCTGGAACGGCGTCAGCATGGGAGGGGAGTATAGGCTTTTTGTATCGGGGCCAAACATTTAGTTCAAGAAAGGGTTGTCCTAGTAGTGGACAACCCCTTTAACACTCTGCAAATAATAGAAAAGATTTACCTGTAATATCTGCGCAGGCTCCTGTCTCCAACCTGTGCTTTCTGTATAGATTCTTCAACACTTTGGCACTGCCGAAACGTTTAAAGCGGCTTTTCACATTGTTGTAGTACCACTCCAATGATTGGGTCCTCAAAAGCCTGTAATAACATGACCATAAAGATAATTCAGATGCATTTCCATAATAAATTTATAATATTAAGCATTATACATTATCATAAATCATAATTATCATTATTTTTGTATCACCCAGATGAGTTAAATACTTATTTTGCAAAGTAGCCGCACAGAGAAATATTACTGCTGCTTTAAAGTAAATATTGTGTATGTTACTGCTTGCTGAATCCTACCGTGGCAACCCCAGAGCACGCAGTAATGCAGACCACATTTACATTTCTGCTGTCCTTAGGAGAACAATAAAAGAGAACGTCAAAACTATAAAGTATATTAGGAAATGTCATTACTTTCAGTAAGTTACATTTTGATTATTAAAAATACAAATAACCCTTGACATTATGTTTAGAAAAAGTTTGCCAATGTAATTGCATGAAACCATCAGACTAAAATTTCATTTATTGATGCAAATATGCCGATCGATGCTAAAACAGATGTATCAGGAAAGTAGTGATCTGGCTCCGGAAGACTGTGGCCATTCACTTCACATAATTGCTCCATTTGGTCACGTTATCAATGTGCCGCACTGATGAATTCTCTCTCACTGCAGAACATTGTTATTTTTCCATAATCAGGCAATGCACAGAATCATTATGGAATTCAAGCGTATAATAATAGATGCAGGAAGTTAGAGGCCATTCGGGCCATCAGTCACAGTGAAAATTGTCAAATTTTGTCTCAAATATAACTCATCCAATTAGGTAGAACATTTGTGCTGGAATGAAATTGCAATTAAATCTCTACTTTAGAATTTGTCAGCACAGTTTTCACGCAATAATAACAGTTTTGACCCAAATGCCAAGTAGACTGACCGCTTATCAATTGTACAATATTTGTGTATTTCATTTGTGACCATCAGTGTAAATTTTCATAGACACTGAAACAAACATACCAAAGCCATTAATTCTGATCCCCCAAATGGACCCTATGTCATTGCAGACAGTTTTGATTTTAGCTTTTAGCTACAAGAGCTATTTTTTATTAGATGTTCATTTTTTAGACTTTTTCATGTAATTATTGGGAAAAAGGATTATGATTTCAGTTTTTCCCTTGTTTTTTTCCCATTTCATTTTTTTATTATATTTTTATATACATCTTTATATCTTTCTTAGTGTTATATCTTAATTATCTTTTTCTTATTTCTTGAGTAGCACAACAGACATGATCAGCTTTATTCTGCACTGGCAGGAAATTCACTTTTAGCTGTAAGACATCTTGGAACACTAATCATGGCTAATCATGAATATAAAAAAAACATCATGAATGTTAATTGCTTTACTGAAGGAATCGATTCCACAACAGGGCTTGATAGGAAATGATGTTTTCATTGTACAGAATATCACTATGGTAAAGTGAGACTGCAGTAAAAAATTGTATTAAATGTATTTCCCCTGTTAGCTAACCTTCAATATGAAAATTGCTTAAAGTAACTTCAGTCACATGTTTTTGACCAAGACTTTTTGCATAAAGTAAAATTAATCTCGCTCCTTCTGGGCAGTATAACTACGGTAGTAATAAGTTTCTGGAAGCATGTTAATAAACATCTTTATTTTGCAAAGTCTTTGCTTCCTACATCTTGTGTGGGAGGAATCCAGTATCAGTTTGCATGTCAGAAAGCGGCAATGCATTTTCACAGCATATAAAATTTCCAATCACCAATTCTGCATGTACCGTACTGTCACAAACTGCAGAAGGTGGAAATTAATTGAGAAAATGCTGCCGTCATTGATTTCCCTTTAAAACCTTGCTGCATTGTTCGGGTCAATAAGACCCAAAATGAAATTTGAGACCCTGCAGATTATTTATTATGCGGATATGGAACTTGTGATTAATTGACTTTTCCTCATTTGAGGGGTTCTTAATATGAGTGTTGGGTTTTTTTGCTTACTTTTTGCTACACGCTGATTGTTACACTTGTAATGTTCGGGTCAATATGACCCGATAAAATTTTATACTGTTCAAAAGGTCACTAATTATTTCTGTCTGCAAAATGAATTTGTTTTCCTGTGTACTGTGTAAAAAAGAAAAACTAAAGTTTTCATTATTTTCCATTTGTTGTTTTATAAAATGTTAACGCAAAGTTATATTTAGTTAGATCTCATGTTATAGTAATAGAAATCTAAAGCATGTTTGTCATTTGTGTGCAGAATGCTATAAAGTGAACATTATTGCAAAGAGCCGGTGTAACCTTTTTCTGAAAAAAATAAATAAAAATTAAGTTTTAATTTCATTTTTCATTTGTTTATGATCAAACATACAGTTTAATAATGAAATACGTATTCAAATAAAACACTTATTGTAGCTAAAATCAACATTTTAATAGGTCGGTTCATATTGACCCGAAACAGAACAAGTGTATAGTAAATGCCGTCAGAACAGCAGGATTAAAGGTTACAGCATAATGAGAATTAGACATACATATATCCTGTTAAGATGATATTACGTATTTTACGACAATTTCTATTCTCTCCTGACCAAATATGTATATCAATGGTGCCTAATACACCATTCTGACTTGAGGTCTGCTAGGCTCCACCAAAATGCTAGGATGGATGTACAGTATATAATATAGAATCAGAATAATGATAATGTATACAAAAAATTATTGAGTGTGCTGGCATGGCTTGCTAGTTTAGACCCACAATCATATCGTGCCTGAATAATACAACTTACAACTATACATTGCCCAAATAATGTAAAAGCAGCAAAGTGATTCTACATAACGCTTCCGTGAATGCTCACATAAAAACCATTACAGATACCAAAATACCGTTATACATGTTATGCCTAAATATTACCAAAATACATAGCTACAAATAATGTATGGGGTCAGGGTGATTTTTCATTTATGGTGATAAAAAAGAGAATTGAAAACTTGACCGGTAAAGCGTTACTCCTATTTTATGTTGGACCATCAGCAGCTTTTTGTAAAAACATTTATCGGATTGATAAAATTGTTTTTAGACTCCTTAATTGAATGTAATGATTATTGTGGGTCCCACAAATCGATATGTAACCACCTTTTTTGAATAGTATCTTTGTGAGAGCAATAACATATACATGGATATGTTCAGCTATACATGGATCCAGGAGCCGGTAGGTTGTGAAGATCCAGAAAAGCATTTGTAGATAGTGTTTAATGCACAAGAGGTCTGTAATGTTAACTCCATTGAATTCTGGACTTTAATCACTCTCATGGAGCTGGTCCTTGAGATATATCCATGACTTTGCATACTAGGCAGAAATATGGTACCTTGTTTTGGGAGATATTCCAAACCTATAAGTCTAGGAAGGTAAATAAAGGGAACCTGTCAGCTGAATCAGAGACAAGCTCCATCATCGAGACATGTTCTGTAAGTTTGATCTGGAATGCTTCCATACTTCAGAGGAGATATATGCTTAAATGCCGCCAGAGCATGAGGTGACAGGGATGACTAGTCACAGAGTTATTGCTCTGCTGACTGCTCCCTATTCTGTTCACCTACATTGACCGATTCACACATATAAGTGAGACTTGTCAGTCTACAGGTGCGAGCATGGAGAATACACCGAGGGGACCTGCCTCTTGGACAAGTCGCTCTAGCCACACCTTGTTCCTAGGTGGCATTTTAAAGTATGTTTCCTCTGAAACAACGTAGCATTTCAGAATAATGCATACAGTACATGCCTGAAATGAGGAATCTGTTCTCCGATTCATTTTGCCCATATATTGGATAGCATGAATCAGCTAACAGGTTCCTCTTAATTGTTCTTTGTCTAAATTATCAGTAACAGAAAGAACAAGGGCATACTACTGTATGAACAGATATGGATGAGTAATTTCATTTATACAGGCTACAGCTTGTTGTGGCAAAATGTTAATTGTCTGCACAGTATTGTCCAAAAAAAAGCTTTAGATATGTAGAAATGCTTTTCAGTCTCTGTTATTGACCCAATCTTACTCATATAAAAGGACATAGTATGGATATTTTTCCTACATCAAGCTATTTTAAGTATAATGCCCCCAAGCCTGACCTGTACCACTACATGTGGTCTTGCCCACAAATACAGTCTTTTTGGATAAAGATCCATTCTTCACCTAACCAATTTTGTCTGTTTGTTCCTATTTGAGCCGTTTTCGTAAATCCGGATGCTGCAAAATATCGATGTAATCCTGGTGTAAAGAAACTTTTACACATAGTAGCAGAAGGATCCAAAACAATTCTTCACACATGGCTTAGTCTGCAGCCCTCTCTATACAAATTGTTTTAGGGAAAGCTTGCTTTTTTGATGGAGATGGACTGGGTGGAGGCATCTCTTGAAATGGACCATAGAGTTCAAGATTTTTTGGACACTTGGGAGAGCTTTATAGAACTTTTACCTTACCACATTCATAAAGATTCTTGCAAGATAGTGTGGGACCAACCACATGAATTCAATAAAGGCTATTGACGGGAGATCCTACGATTATGTTATCATAATTTTGCACTACAAGTTATGTCTGCAATATAGGAAGCACACTGTAGCGCCATAACATGCAAATATGCTCAGTCAGATAGTTCTCAATTTTTCATATTTCTAATGCAGTAATGCAATTCATTTTTCATATTTGCATGTTATGGCGCTACAGTGTGCTTCCTTTTTTGCTTGAATGTATATGAGTTGGTGACTCTAGGTTAAGCACCTGTTCACACAATGTTTCTGCTTGGATGTGACGGTCAGTTTTTTAAATATGTCTGCAATATAGAGACACCAAGCACTGCACTACAAGGATGAGATCCTCTACTACTATTTCCTCTACAATCACTATCATTTTCCTTGATGAGTGAGAGAAGGAAGCACAGGCAATTGTTGGTAGAGCTCATTTGATGCCACTGTTAAAGTTTGCTTTATTGTTCTTCAACCTGTTGCACAGCAATGTTTATTGCTACATTGACTAACTGTATATACTCGTGTATGAATCAAGGATAGGGGAAAAGGAGCCATACATACCGGGACAGGGATGAGGGGACAATGCATACTTTGCTTATACTCGAGTCAATAAGCTTACCCAGTATTTTGTGGCAAAATTAGGTGCCTCAGCTTATACTCAGGTAGGCTTATACTCGAGTATATACAGTTGTAAAGTATTGACACCACTGCAATTCTGTCAGATAATACTCAGTTTCTTCCTGAAAATGATTGCAAACACAAATTCTTTGGTATTATTATCTTCATTTAATTTGTCTTAAATGAAAAAACAAGAATTGTCCTAAAGCCAAATTGGATATAATTCCACACCAAACATAAAAAGGAGGGTGGACAAAAGTATTGGCACTGTTCGAAAAATCATGTGATGCTTCTCTAATTTGTGTAATTAACAGCACCTGTAACTTACCTGTGGCACCTAACAGGTGTTGGCAATAACTAAATCACACTTGCAGCCAATTGACATGGATTAAAGTTGACTCAACCTCTGTCCTGTGTCCTTGTGTGTACCACATTGAGCATGGAGAAAAGAAAGAAGACCAAAGAACTGTCTGAGGACTTGAGAAACCAAATTGTGAGGAAGCATGAGCAATCTCAAGGCTACAAGTCCATCTCCAAAGACCAGAATGTTCCTGTGTCTACCGTGCGCAGTGTCATCAAGAAGTTTAAAGCCCATGGCACTGTGGCTAACCTCCCTAGATGTAGACGGAAAAGAAAAATTGACAAGAGATTTCAATGCAAGATTTTGCGAATGTTGGATAAAGAACCTCGACTAACATCCAAACAAGTTCAAGCTGCCCTGTAGTCCGAGGGTACAACAGTGTCAACCCGCACTATCCGTCGGTGTCTGAATGAAAAGGGACTGTATGGTAGGAGACCCAGGAAGACCCCACTTCTTACCCCGAGACATAAAAAAGCCAGGCTGGAGTTTGCCAAAACTTACCTGAAAAAGCCTAAAACGTTTTGGAAGAATGTTCTCTGGTCAGATGAGACAAAAGTAGAGCTTTTTGGGCAAAGGCATCAACATAGAGTTTACAGGAGAAAAAAAGAGGCATTCAAAGAAAAGAACTTGGTCCCTACAGTCAAACATGGCGGAGGTTCCCTGATGTTTTGGAGTTGCTTTGCTGCCTCTGGCACTGGACTGCTTGACCGTGTGCATGGCATTATGAAGTCTGAAGACTACCAACAAATTTTGCAGCATAATGTAGGGCCCAGTGTGAGAAAGCTGGGACTCCCTCAGAGGTTATGGGTCTTCCAGCAGGACAATGACCCAAAACACACTTCAAAAAGCACTAGACAATGGTTTGAGAGAAAGCACTAGAGACTTCTAAGGTGGCCAGCAATGAGTCCAGACCTGAATCCCAGAACACGTGTGGAGAGATCTAAAAATGTCAGTTTGGAGAAGGCACCCTTCAAATATCAGGGACCTGGAGCAGTTTGCCAAAGAAGAATGGTCTAAAATTCCAGCAGAGCATTGTAAGAAACTCATTGATGGTTACCGGAAGCTTTTGGTCGCAGTTATTTTGGCTAAAAGTTGTGCAACCAAGTATTAGGCTGAGGGTGCCAATACTTTTGTTTGGCCCATTTTTGGAGTTTTGTGTGAAATGATCAATGTTTTGCTTTTTGCTTCATTCTCTTTTGTGTTTTTTCATTTAAGACAAATTAAATGAAGATAATAATACCAAAGAATTTGTGTCTGCAATCATTTTCAGGAAGAAACTAAGTATTATCTGACAGAATTGCAGGGGTGTCAATACTTTTGGCCACAACTATATGGTATATAATTTATTACTCAAGTTCTTTTACTTATATATTTTACATATTCTTGTAATCCTTAGGATGATAATAAGATTATGCTAAAAACAAAAATAAGCTTTAATAGTAAACTAAACATTTGCACTAAAATTCTAAAAAATTTTCGGGTCTTTAACTGCATGTAGATCGATGGGGTCTTGGTCCCGAAACCCCAGCGACTTGTCAAAATACCCGAGAAGGGCGCAGCTTAAGGCTATGTGCACACATAGTTTTTTGGGTGTGCAGATTTTGCAGAGAAAACCGCAGGTAAATCTGCGGTTTTGCCTGCGGTTTAGCCCTGCGGTTTTACACCTCATAATGGATGAGGTGTAGAACTGCAGCGTTTCTGCACCAAACAATTGACATGCTGCGGTTTGTAAACCGCAGCAAAACCGCGCGGAAAAAAACGCAGCATGTGCACTGCTTTTTTTTATTTCCATAGGAAATAAAGGTACTGTACAAGGCAGCACAATCTGCTGCGGACCTGCAGGTGCAGAAGCGCTGCGAAACCGCAGCAAAATCCGCACCGTGTGCACAAACCCTAAGAAACAGGAGCACACAGCTCCTACCTGAGTGCAGAGACAGAGCAGATGCAACAGAAAGCTTATGTCTGTGATCCCCTCGGACAGGAGCTGAGTGCACCTGTCTGCTGAGCTGTGAACTTCTCAGGGGTGTTCTATGCGAACATTGGGCGTGTCAGGACCCTGACTGATCTGCATTCAACTAATGGCACAAACAAACGTTTAGTTATTTTTCACGTTTTTCTCACATAATACTGTAAAAACGTTAATATTTTGCTAATATTTTGTTAATAGTAGTTAAACCACAACCTTACAGTATACTTTGCCATTATTTAGTGAACATTAACCCCTTCCTGACATCCGACGGTATATCCCGTCCATGGGACCTGGGCCCCTATGCCCATGGACGGGATAGTACGTCGGGCGCGATCAGCGGCACCCACGTGGTGAGCGCCGCTGATCGCGGCCGGGTGTCAGCTGATTATCACAGCTGACACCCGGCACAATGTGTCAGGGGCGGTCACGGACCGCCCCCGACACGTTAACCCCTTGCACACCGCGATCAAACATGATCGCGATGTACCGGGGGTTAAAGGGAAGCATCGGCAGGGAGGGGGCTCCCTCCGTGCTTCCCTGAGCCCCCCACGGCAGCGAATCCAAGATGGCGACGGGGGCCTTCGGGGGCCTGAGGAAGCTGGCTTCCTCAGTGCCTGCAAAGCGCAGGCATGAAGAAGCCTTCTGCAGTGCCTGTGTCAGATCGCTGATCTGTCACAGTGATCTGTGATGTGACAGATCAGCGATCTGTCACAGGACAGTGATGTCCCACCTGGGACTATTTAATAAAGTAAAAAAAAAAATAAAAAAAGTGTAAAAATAATTAAAAAAAAAAATCGCCAAATAAATTAGAAAAAAAAAAAAAATATTCCCCCAATAAATCCATTTTTTGGAAATAATAAAAAAACCAAACAATAAAAGTACACATATTAGGTATCGCCGCGTCCGTAACAACCTGCCCTATAAAACTGTCCCATTAGTTAACCCCTTTAGCGAACCCCTTAAAAAAGAAAAATAAAAAACGAAGCAAAAAATAATGATTTATTATCATACTGCCAAACAAAAAGTGTAATAACGCGCGATCAAAAAGACGCATATAAATATCCATGGTACCGCTGAAAACGTCATCTTGTCCCGCAAAAAACGAGCTGCCACACAGCATCATCAGCAAAAAGATAAAAAAGTTATAGCTCGCAGAATAAAGCGATGCAAAAATAATTATTTTTTATATAAAATAGTTTTCATTGCATAAAACCGACAAAAACATAAAAAAACGACCTAAATGAGGTATCGCTGTAACCGTACTGACCCGAAGAATAAAACCGCTTTATCAATTTTACCGCACGCGGAACGGTGTAAACGCACCCCCCCAAAAGAAATTCATGAAACGCTGGTTTTTCTTCATTCTGCGTCCCAAAAATCGGAATAAAAAGCGATCAAAAAATTTCACGTGCCCGAAAATGGTACCAATAAAAATGTCAACTCGTCCCGCAAAAAATAAGACCTCACATGACCCGGTGGGTCAAAATACGGAAAAATTATAGCTCTCAATATGTGGTGATGCAAAAACTATTTTTACAATAAAAAGCGTCTTTTAGCGTGCGACAGCTGCCAAAAATAAAAACCGCCATAAATAGTAAATCAAACCCCCCGTTATCACCCCCTTAGTTAGGGAAAAATAATAAAATAAAAAAATGTATTTATTTCCATTTTTCCATTAGGGTTAGGGCTAGGGTTAGGGTTAGGGCTAGGGTTAGGGTTAGGGCTAGGGGCATGTTGGGGTTCGGGTTGGAGTTAGAATTGGGAGTTTCCACTGTTTGGGCACATCAGGGGCTCTCCAAATGCAACATGGCGTCTGATCTCAATTCCAGCCAATTCTGAGTTGAAAAAGTCAAATGGTGCTCCTTCCCTTCCAAGCTCTGCCATGCGCCCAAACAGTGTTTTACCCCCACATGTAGGGTATCAGCCTACTCAGGACAAATTGCAAAACAATTTTTGGGGTCCAATTTCTCCTGTTACCCTTAAGAAAATAAAAAATTGGGGGCAAAAATATCATTTTTGTGGAAAAAAATGATTTTTTTATTTTCACGTCCGAGTGTTATAAACTTCTGTGAAGCACTTGGGGGTTCAAAGTGCTCACCACACATCTAGATAAGTTCCGTGGGGGGTCTAGTGTCCAAAATGGGGTCACTTGTGGGGAGTTTCAATAGTTTAGGTACATCAGGGGCTCTCCAAACACACATGACACCCGCAGACCATTCCATCAAAGTCTGCATTCCAAAACGTCACTACTTCCCTTCCGAGCCCCGACGTGTGCCCATACAGTAGTTTTCTCCCACATATGGGGTATCAGCATACTCAGGACAAATTGGACAACAACTTTTGGGGTCCAATTTCTCCTGGTACCCTTGGGAAAATAAAAAAAATGGTGACTAAAAGATCATGTTTGTGGAAAAAATACGATTTTTTATTTTCACGCCCGGGCGTTATAAACTTCTGTGAAGCACTGGGGGGGTCAAAGTGCTCACCACACATCTAGATAAGTTCCTTAGGGGGTCTAGTTTCCAAAATGGTGTCATTTGTGGGGGGTTTCCACTGTTTTGGTACATCAGGAGTTTTCCAAACGCGACATGGTGTCCGATCTCAATTCCAGCCAAAAACGTCAAATGGCGCTGCTTCCCTTCCGAGCTCTGCCATGCGCCCAAATAGTGGTTTACCCCCACATGTGGGGTATCAGCGTACTCAGGACAAATTGCACAATAACTTTTAGGGTCCTGTTACCCTTGGAAAAATAAGAATTGAGGGTGAAAAGATCATTTTTGTGGAAAAAATATGATTTTTTAATTGTATGGCTTTATGTTATAAACTTCTGTGAAGCCCATGGGGGTTCAAAGTTCTCACCACACATCTAGATAAGTTCCTTAGGGGGTCTAGTTTCCAAAATGGTGTCATTTGTGGGGGGTTTCCACTGTTTTGGTACATCAGGGGTTTTCCAAACGCGACATGGTGTCCGATCTCAATTCCAGCCAAAAACGTCAAATGGCGCTGCTTCCCTTCCGAGCTCTGCCATGCGCCCAAATAGTGGTTTACCCCCACATGTGGGGTATCAGCGTACTCAGGACAAATTGCACAATAACTTTTAGGGTCCTGTTACCCTTGGGAAAATAAAAATTGGGGTGAAAAGATCATTTTTGTGGAAAAAATATGATTTTTTAATTGAACCGCTGTACGTTATAAACTTTTGTAAAGCCCTTGTGGGTTCAAAGTTCTCACCACGTATCTAGATAAGTTCCTTGGGGGGTCTAGTTTCCAAAATGGGGTCACTTTTAGGGGGTTTCCACTGTTTAGGTACATCAGGGACTCTCCAAACGTGACATGGCGTCCAATCTGAATTCCAGCCAATTTTGCATTGAAAAAGTCAAACGGCGCTCCTTCCATTCTGAGCTCTGCCATGCGCCGAAACAGTCGTTCCCCCCCACATATCAGGTATCTGCGTACTCAGGACAAATTGCACAATAACTTTTGCAGTCCAATTTCTCCTGTTACCCTTGGTAAAATAAAAAAAATTGAACCTGAATTATTTTTTTTATGAAAAAAAGTTAGATGTTCATTTTTTTTTAAATATTCAAAAAAATTCCTGTGACGCACCTAAAGGGTTAATAAACTTCTTGAATGTGGTTTTGAGCACCTTAAGGGGTGCAGTTTTTAGAATGGTGTCACTTTTGGGTATTTTCTATAATATAGACCCCTCAAAGTGGCTTCAAATGTGATGTGGTCCTAAAAATAAAATGGTGTTGTAAAAATGAGAAATCGCTGGTCAACTTTTAACCCTTATAACTTCCTAACAAAAAAAAATTTTGGTTCCAAAATTGTGCTGATGTAAAGTAAACATGTGGGAAATGTTAGTTATCAAGTTTTTTGTGTGCCGTATCTCTGTGATTTAAGGGCATAAAAATTCAAAGTTGGAAAATTGCGAAATTTTCAAAATTTTCGCCAAATTTCCGTTTTTCTCACAAATAAACGCAAGTTATTTGAATGAAATTTTACCACTAACATGAAGTACAATATGTCACGAGAAAACAATGTCAGAATCACCGGGATCCATGGAAGCGTTCCAGAGTTATGACCTCATAAAGGTACAGTGGTCAGAATTGTAAAAATTGGCCCGGTCATGAACGTGCAAACCACCCTTGGGGGTGAAGGGGTTAATTATAGAAGTCCATATCTCCTCTGGGTGGATAGAGCTTCCATCCTATGCAAAGACATGGCAACATCTCCCTGACAAAGCAACATGTGAAATGCGCTTTGGCGTGTGAGGCAGCAGTGGCAGCATGAATCCTGCTTAGTATACTTACTGTCACGCCGCGCTCACCTGTGGGCGGGACCTCGATCCCGACGTCATCTCTTCCGGAGCAGCGGTCACTCCGGGGGTCCCGCTGGGTGCGCAAACGCACCTCTCGTACCTAGGTTCCTGTCTCCTCCATGTTATGTCTGCGCTTGTGTGCTTTGCTCAGTTCGGTCTCCAGGTCAGTCCTCTCTATGGTACTGGAGGACTTGACCCGGAAGCTCATCATGTGCTATATCAGGCCACCTCTTCCTAGGGGAGGTGCCTGATTATTGTTGTGCTTCCTGGCTGCGCGCTGTATTCGGGTCCTCTGCCTTGCACTCTGTTGTGCCTCTTGGCACATGCTCTGAACCTGTGCTCTGTCTAATACTCAGTTGTGCCTCCTGGCACACACTCTGATTCTGTGCTCTGTCTTATACTCAGTTGTTCCTCCTGGCACACACTCTGATCCTGTGCTTTGTCTTATACTCAGTTGTGCCTCCTGGCACACACTCTGACCCTGTAATCTGTCTCATACTCAGTTGTGCCTCCTGGCACACGCGCCAATCCTGTACTCTGTCTTATGCTCAGTTGTGCCCTCTGGCACACACCCTACTCCCGTACTCTGTTACACCTCCTGGCACACCTGCTGCCTATCTTAGTACTCTGACGTGCTCCTTTGCACGCATCCTACTTTGCTCACACCCGGACGTACTAGTCGCTGCACACCATACGTGCTCCCGTGCACACGCCTTGTGTTCCCGAGTACACCCAGAACCGTCCTGTACCCAATGTGTTCCTGTGCCCACGCTTTATACGTTCCTATAGACACACTCACTCGTGTCTCCTGTGAGCCGGCCACCTGGTGCCAGCAGTCATGGTACCTCACCCCCTGGGGCTTGCCCCTGACACTCCCTGTATAGGGGCTGGTCCTTACTAGGTTAGTTCGCCCTGGGAAGGTTGGTGCCACGACCCAGAGGGTCCACTCCAGGAGTCGTCACCGTATAATCAGGCCATGGACCCCGCTGGTACCACCGCCTCCGTCCAAAAGGAACTGGTGTTCCTACGGGAGAGTCAGACCAGGATCATGTCCTTTATGAAAACTATGGAGTCCCATTTGTCGACCATTCAGTCTTTTAATCAAACTAGGATTATGGCCTTTTTGAAATCCATGGAGTCCCGTTTGTCGGCCATTCAGTCCTCTGACCCTGGGAATACTTCCCAGTTGGCCAGACTCCAGCAAGAACTCACACAGCAACGCGACACCCAGGTCCATATCCTCAACTATATGGCATCGGTAGATAGTCGGATCCTTTCCATACAATCCATTTCTGCCCAGTCCGCGGCCACGCACCCGCTGCCGCGCTTCGGCAAGCTACCCCGATATAGCGGGGACCCTAAGTTTTGTCGAGGATTTTTGAATCAATGCCGGTTACATTTTGAGCTTTTGCTGCAGCACTATCCCACCGAGCGCGCCAAAATTACCTTTATTGTTTCACACTTAGAGGGGGAGGCGTTAGCATGGGTGAATCCCCTCTGGGAGCGCAATTATCCACTCGTCTCTCAGCTTTCCACCTTTTTGGACACCTTCCGCAAGGTGTTCGATGAGCCGGGTCGTCAGACTTCTACCACCGAGTCTCTCTTTAACCTCCATCAGGGGACGCTACCGCTGGGACAGTATGCCATCCGTTTTCGTACCTTGTCCTCCGAACTCAGTTGGAACAACGAGGCCCTCGTAGGGATCTTTTGGCGTGGGCTGTCCGGTCGGATCAAGGATGAACTGGCAGGTAGGGATACTCCCACCTCTTTAGAGGATCTGATCTCTCTGGCGACACGCATTGACCTGCGGTTTCAGGAGCGTGTCCGTGAATCAGCCAGAGAGAGAAGCTCCTCTCATCTCCTTCGTTCCTGTTCCAAGAGGCCGGGAAACTTCTCTGCATAGGATTGGTAGGAGAGGCCTCCCTAGGTGTACGTGACTCCTCTCCTTCCCTGATCGTGTCCGTGTTACCTAATCTTGGTGCCAAGCGTTATTCAGAGGAGGCTTATCTAAATTCTGGCGTGGATGGGAATTTTATCACACTCGAGGCGGTTAAAAAATGCAGGATTCCTGTCAGATCCCTGGTGACTTCTCGGTCGATGGTTTCGGTCAATGGTACATCCTTGCAGGAGACCGTTACCAAGGCCACCGAAGAGATCGAGCTGCAGATCGGAGCCCTGCATCAGGAGATCTCTTTCCTCTTCTTTTCTACTATGTCTCACATGCTTCTTCTAGGTCTTCCTTGGCTACGGACTCATGAGCCAACCCTGGACTGGCGGTCGGGCGATATACTCCATTGGGACCGTTCTGTCAGGAGAAGTGCCTGTTGCCCATCCATCCATCCATCCATCCATCCATTCCGTCCTCAGCACCTACGGGTCTGCCGTCGGCTTACTGGTCCTTTGCAGATGTCTTCGACAAGAAGGAGGCCGAGACTCTTCCCCTCCATCGGCCATACGACTGTCCGATTGACCTCATTCCTGGTTCTACGCCACCCAGGGGTAGAATATATCCTCTATCCCCTGCTGAAAGCCAAGCGATGTCTGAGTATATCCAGGAGAACCTTGCTAGAGGTTTTATCCGTAAGTCCTCCTCACCTGCAGGGGTGGGATTTTTCTTTGTCAAAAAGAAGGATGGCTCCCTCCGTCCTTGCATAGACTACCGAGGCCTGAACGATATCACGGTCAAGAACAAGTACCCATTGCCATTGATCTCGGAGCTCTTTGACTGGCTTAGAGGAGCTCGAATTTTCACCAAACTGGATCTTCGTGGGGCCTACAACTTGATCCGCATTCGTGTCGGTGATGAGTGGAAGACCGCCTTTAACACCAGAGATGGTCACTATGAGTACTTGGTCATGCCCTTCGGCCTCTGCAATGCCCCAGCGGTGTTCCAGGAGTTCGTGAATGACGTCTTCCGGGATATGCTGTACTCCTGCGTGGTAGTCTACCTGGATGACATCCTCGTTTTTTCTCCAAAAGTCTCCGCCCACAGAAAGAACGTGCGTCAAGTCCTCCAGCGGCTGAGGGAGAACCGCCTTTATGCCAAGCTCGAGAAATGTGCCTTCGAGCAAACGTCCCTGCCATTCTTGGGGTAGATTATCTTAGACTCGGGCCTACGCATGGATCTGGCGAAGGTGTCCGCCGTCCTCGATTGGCCACGGCCCCATGGGGTGAAGGCAATCCAACGCTTCCTTGGTTTTGCGAACTACTACCAACAATTCGTTTCCCATTTCTCCTCATTGGTTCTCCCCATCTCGTCCCTCATCCGCAAAGGAGCTAACCCAAAGGCTTGGTTCTCTGAAGCTGAAGAGGCCTTCCAGTCGTTGAATCAAGCTTTCGCCGCTGCTCCAGCGCTTCATCGACCTGAGGTTAGTAGACCTTTCACTCTCGAGGTGGACGCATCCTCTACTGGGGCAGGCGCAGTCCTTCTGAAGAAAACCTCTTCTGGACGTTTTGTCACCTGTGGCTTCTTTTCTAAAGCATTTTCCTCCACTGAGCAGAACTACTCCATTAGCGACAAAGAG
Organism: Dendrobates tinctorius; assembly: GCF_039654945.1. Lineage (NCBI taxonomy): Eukaryota > Metazoa > Chordata > Amphibia > Anura > Dendrobatidae > Dendrobates > Dendrobates tinctorius. The sequence continues at coordinate 72,801,156 of NW_027361829.1, forward strand.
CTATTGGCCATTAAGTTGGCCTTGGAGGAGTGGAGGTACTTACTGGAAGGTGCCATACATCCATTCAAGATCTTGACGGATCATAAGAACCTGGCGTACATCCAGTCCGCACAGAGGCTCAATCTTCGACAAGCCAGGTGGTCCCTATTTTTCGCCCGGTTTGACTTTGAACTACATTTTCGGCCCGGCGATAAAAACGTTAGAGCGGATGCGTTGTCAAGATCATTCCTGTCATCTGTTGCAGAGGAAGAACCCTCTCATATTATTGATCCGTCCAAAGTAATTACCGTGGCTCCTGTCAAGTTAACCACGTTACCTCCAGGAAGAACTTTTGTGGCTGAGACTAACCGAAAATGAGTGTTAGACTGGGGACATTCGTCCAAGATTGCTAGCCACGTTGGTGTCAAAAAGACTTTGGACTTAATCTCTCGCTATTATTGATGGCCTTCACTCTCCCAGGATGTTAAAGAATTTGTGGCATCTTGCCCATCCTGTGTCCAGAACAAGATACCCAGACAACCACCCTCCGGTCTTCTGCTCCCGCTTCCCGTTCCGTCGGCTCCATGGCAGCACATAGCCATGGATTTCATTACGGATCTGCCTGGTTCCTCCGGTTGTACTGTGGTCCTGGTGGTTGTAGACCGATTTTCAAAGATGGCCCACTTCATTTCTCTTCCCAGACTACCCTCTGCTCCTGACTTGGTGAAGATCTTCATTTCCCATATCTTCAGGATTCACAGCTTCCCCCAGCACATCGTGTCAGACAGAGGGGTCCAATTCACCTCTCGGTTCTGGAGAGCTCTATGAGGACTCATGAAAGTTTCATTGGATTTCTCTTCCGCCTATCACCCCCAAACCAATGGGCAGGTAGAACGTACCAACCAGAACCTTACGTCCTCCCTCCGGCACTTTTCTAATGCTCATCAGAATGACTGGGTCGGTCTACTTCCTTGGGCTGAGTTCGCCTACAATAATCACTCCAGTGAATCGTCCACCAAGTCTCCTTTCTTCATCGTCTTTGGACAGCATCCCAGTGTGCCTCTACCGGTACCTTCTGTCTCGGGGGTGCCTGCTGACGATTCTCTGTCTGTGGAGTTCTCCAGGGTATGGCAGGAGACCAAAACCGCTCTCGAGAAAGCACAGGACAGAATGAAATTACACGCTGACAAGAGGCACCTGGACGTTCCTCCATTTCTCCCTGGTGACAAAGTGTGGCTCTCCACCAAATACAAGCGCCTTAAGGTACCATCTTACAAACTTGGTCCCCGTTACATTGGTCCTTTCGATGTCCTCAGGCGGATTAATGATGTTGCTTACAAACTGAAGCTACCCCCTTCATTCCGTATTCCCAATTCCTTCCATGTGTCTCTCCTTAAACCTGTGATACCTAACCGATTTCATCCTTCTCCAGGCCACACACCTCAGCCTGTTGGCATGGGGGATGAGTTTGAGGTGAATGACATTTTGGCCATGAAGAAGGTAAGAGGGAGAACCATGTTCTTGATTGATTGGAAGGGTTTTGGCCCCGAGGAAAGGTCATGGGAACCCAGGGAGAATATCCACGCAGCCCAGATTTTGTCTAAGTTCCTCTCCAGTTTTAGAAAGAGGGGGTGTAAAGGGGGGTACTGACACGCCGCACTCACCTGTGGGCGGGACCTCGGTCCCGACGTCATCTCTTCCGGAGCCGCGGTCACTCCGGGCGTCCCGCCGGGTGTGCACGTGCACCTCTCATACCTAGGTCCCTGTCTCCCCCATGTTATGTCTGCGCTTGTGAGCTTTTCTCAGTTCGGTCTCCAGGTCAGTCCTCTCTATGGTACTGGAGGACTTGACCCGGAAGCTCTCATGATCATGTGCTTTATCAGGCCACCTCTTCCTAGGGGAGGTGCCTGATTATTGTTGTGTTTCCTGGCTTGGTCTGCTGTGTCCCTGGCTTGGTCTGCCGTGTCCCTGCCTGGCTGCGCGCTGTATTCGGGTCCTCTGCCTTGTACTCTGTTGTGCCTCTTGGCACATCCTCTGAACCTGAGCTCTGTCTAATACTCAGTTGTGCCTCCTGGCACACACTCTGATTCTGTGCTCTGTCTTATACTCAGTTGTGCCTCCTGGCACACACTCTGATCCTGTGCTTTGTCTTATACTCAGTTGTGCCTCCTGGCACATGCTCTGACCCTGTGCTCTCTCACATACTCAGTTGTGCCTCCTGGCACACGCTCCAATCCTGTACTCTGTCTAATGCTCAGTTGTGCCCTTTTGCACACACCCTACTCCCGTACTCTGTTACACCTCCTGGCACACCTGCTGCCTAACTCAGTACTATGACGTGCTCCTTTGCACGCATCCTACTTTGCTCACACCCGGACGTACTAGTCACTGCACACCATACGTGCTCCCGTGGTACACGCCTTGTGTTCCCGAGTACACCCAGTACCATCCTGTACCCCACGTGTTCCTGTGCCCACGCTTTATACGTTCCTACAGACACACTCACTCGTGTCTCCTGTGAGCCGGCTACCTGGTGCCAGCAGTCATGGTACCTCACCCCCTGGGGCTTGCCCCTGACACTCCCTATATAGGGGGTGGTCCTCACTAGGTCAGCTCGCCCTGGGAAGGTTGGTGCCACGACCCAGAGGGTCCACTCCAGGAGTTGCGACACTTACTTTATCTTTACTTCTATTGAGACCTATCTCGGCCAGTACGTTAACTGAGACAGTTTACTGCAATAATGCACTTAATGGATACGGCCATACATGAACTACACATTTTTCTCTAATTATCCAATAACATTTGGATGACTATTATTATTTATACCAATATGCACAGCACTTTATTATTTGAAATATATGTTTTGATATTATGGTTAGTTTTGAGCGATACCTTCCGATATTGGGAAATATCGGATCGGATTGGATCGGACCGATACCCCAAAAATATCGGATATCACCGATTACGATAACGGAAACCAATGCAAGTCAATGGGACACAAATATCGGAATGAAAATAAACCCTTACTTTCCTTGTAGGTTAATTCTACATGAAGGAAAACAACTAAGAATAATGTAGAATGTATTGGGGGAGGTGGAGGAGACATTAAAGCCATAGAGGTTTAATAATAATAATCTTTATATAGCGCTAACATATTCCACAGCGCTTTACAGTTTGCACACACATTATCATCACTGTCCCCGATGGGGCTCACAATCTAAATTCCCTATTAGTATGTCTTTAGAATGTGGGAGGAAACCGTAGTACCCGGAGGAAACCCACGCAAACACGGGGAGAACATACAAACTCCTTGCAGATGTTGTCCTTGGTGGGATTCAAACCCATGACCCCAGCGCTGCAAGGCTGCAGCGCTAACCACTGAGCCACCGTGCCGCCCTAGGTTTAGCCCAATCAAATGGAATAGCAGGAATTAAACTTTTTTTTAAGACGTTCGGAGTTACAAAGATATTGACTATGTTAAAGGGGTTGTGTAGCAATAGAGGGAGACGTTCAGAAAAGGCACATGTTGGCGGAGTGTTGGAACGGAGTGCTTCATCTAGCTTGGAGGTCGACTGAGCCCCTGACCCGGAGGACACGGCACGGATGCGGGCACCTGTATGCACAACAGACTGTGAGTAAAGCTTTGGAACTACATGCCCTGGTGTCCTCCAGTTATTCCTGCGCCAACACACTCAGCACTGCTACATCTCTGTGCCTGGCACTGCACCATCTACGTCTCTTCACTACCTCTACATCTACACTGCCCTGGAACTACAGCCCTACCTGTGGAGAGCCACAACATCATTGCTGCACCACACCATCTGTCCCAGAGGATCTGTCTGCAGCGTCGGCTTAACATCTTCATTGCCAAACACCACAGGTGGCGTCACGAATCATTCACTCATAAATTTTAATCATCATCCACACGTTCAACATTTCCCTTTTACAATGGACGCCCAGGGCCACGGACCGGGTCACAGCTACCGTGACATCTCCCATTGAAACCAACGGGCCCGGTACCGAGTACCCCACCAGCCCTGGCAGGCGATCCAACTTGGCGGAAATACATAACAGAACAGGTTGTCTGGGCTTTTCACATAATCTCAGTGCATATCTAGGCTGCAGAATGCTGACAATAAGTAATTTATCTTCTGTGGCTAGTCTGCACGGTTTCCAAGAAATCATCTCTTGCTTCTAAGATAAACGTCTGGGGGGGGTGTTCTGGCATTGAAATGAGAACTTGTCGTTTCCTCCTCCCTCACTTGTTTTACTTGCCATAGATCACTGTTCAGCGTGTGTCTGGGGGAGGAGCAGCTGGGTGGTCTGCTCGCAGCCAATCACAGCCATGCCAGTAGTTACATGCCTAACATGCATAACAGGATGTGCCCACACTTCTTAGGATTCCTCATTGGCTGAATAAAATCAAACTGGATCATTGCATTATGGGAACTTCCGATTCCGGTATTCGATATGCAAAAAGTATCGGAACTCAGTATCGGAATTCCGATACCGCGAATATTGGCCGATACCCGATATTTGCAGTATCGGAATGCTCAACACTAATTATGGTCGCAAATTCTCCAATCTCCTTATATTTGTGATATATTCTCTGATCATGTTTATATTGCGTGTGGTGGCTTGATCACCCTTTTTTTAATTGTATATCATTTTTTTTTTATCATGTCTTGTCTTTTTCATTTTTAACTTTGTCTTCATTGGTGTCTCTAATAAAAACTTTGTTATACTGATACACACTATTTATATTTATATTTTTTTGCTTATTGAAATTTTAGTGCTGATATAGTTCCTTAATACATGGCAAAATCTGTATGTGCCACACATACAGAAAAAGACCATTCATTGAGGATTTGATGTACAGCTTTACTATGGACCTACAGCATACCATTCAACATTTATATAGATATTGCCTATAAGGCATCCGTTAGTCTGACGTTGGGGGTTCCAGCAGTCAACAACTTATTGTCTATCCTGTGGACTGGTGATACGTTATTATGGTGGGCCAACCCGTTCAACCCATTTATGTTCACAAATGTATATGTAAGCCTAGTTTCACACTAGCATTTATGAGCGCAGCGACGGCCTGCGCACGGCCGCCACTAAGCCCCGCCCACTGCTGCGCCCCGCCAGTAGCTCCGCCCACCGGCGCATGACGCTGCATGCGCCCTGCGTCCCCTATCTTTATCACAGGGGGCGCAGGCCGTGCGCAGTATGCGTTTGGCGGCGCATGCGCCTTTTTGACGGTGCGCCGACGCAACAAAACTGCAGCAGGTTGCGTTTGGCGCAGGTCGGCGCACCGTCAAAAGGACGCATGCGCCGCCAAACGCATACTGCGCACGGGCTGCGCCCCCAGTGATAAAGATAGGGGACGCAGGGCGCATGCAGCGTCATGCACCGGTGGGCGGAGCTACCGACAGAGGCGCGGCAGGGGGCGGGGCTTAGCGGCGGCCGTGCACAGGCCGTCGCTGCGCTCATAAACGCTAGTGTGAAACTAGCCTTATTGTTTTGTTATGAATAAATATAAAAACAGATAATAAAAATTGTTTTCTTTCTCGTTTTCCTCCTTTGACCTTATAGTTCACTTTCTCGTTCTCCTCCTTTCACTCTTTATATGGCTTCTTATTTTCCTGTGTTATGTTACATGGAACCCAATGAGATGACAACAATCAAGATGGGGACTAACTTTTATGATATTTAGGTGTCATAATGAATATGTAATGTCTTTTAATAAAAAAAGGATGTACAGGTGCTTCTCACAAATTTGGAATATCATCAAAAAGGTAATTTATTTCAGTTCTTCAATACAAAAATACAAAAAGTGAAACTCATATATTAGACAGAGTCATTCCAAACAGAGTGATGTATTTCAAGTGTTTCTTTCTGTTAATGTTGATGATTATGGCTTACAGCCAATGAAAACCCAAAAGTCATTATTTTCGTAATTTAGAAAACTTTATAACACCAACTTGAAAAATGATTTTAAAATCCGAAATGTTGGCCTACTGAAATTAATGTTCAGTAAATACATTCAATACTTGGTTGGGGCTCCTTTTGGATCAATTACTGCATCAATGTGGCATGGCATGGAGGTGATCAGCCTGTGGCACTGCTGAGGTGTTATGGAAACCCAGGTTGCTTTGATAGTAGCCTTCAGCTCATCTGCATTGTTGGGTCTGGTGTCTCTCATCTTCCTCTTGACAATACCCCATACATAGATTCTCTACGGTGTTAAGGTCAGATGAGTTTGCTAGCCAATCAAGCACAGTCATACTGTTGTTTTTAAACCAGGTATTGGTACTTTTGGCAGTGTGGACAGGTGCCAAGTCCTGCTGGAGAATGAAATTTCCATATCCAAAAAGCTTGTCTGCAGAGGGAAGCATGAAGTGCTCTAAAATTTCCTGGTAGACGGCTGCACTGACTTTGGTCTTGAAAACATACAGTGGACCTACACCAGCAGATGACATGGCTCGCAAACCATCACCGTTTGTGAAAACTTCACATTAGACCACAAGCAGCTTGGATTGTGTGCCTCTCCTCTCTTCTTAATGAGACCCTGGGACCTTGATTTCCAAATGAAATGCAAAATTTACTTTCATCTTAAAACAATACCTTGGACTGCTGAGCAACAGTGCAGTTCTTTTTCTCCTTGGCCCAGGTAAGACGCTGCTGGCGTTGTCTATTGGTCATGAGTGGCTTGACACAACGAATGTGACACTTGCAACCCATGTCCTGGATATGTCTGTGTGTGGTGATTCTTGACGCAATGACTCCAGCAGCAGTCCACTCCTTGTGAATCTCCCCCAAATGTTTGAATGGCCTTTTCTTAACAATCCTTTCAAGACGGTGGTTATACCGGTTGCTTGTGCACCTTTTTCTACCACACTTTTTCATTCCACTCAACCTTCCATTAATATGCTTTGATACAGCACTCTGTGAGCAGCTAGCTTTTTTAGCAATGACCTATTGTGGCTTACCCTCCTTGTGGAGTGTGTCAATGACTGCCTTCTGGACATCTGTTAAGTCAGCAGTCTTCCCCATGATTGTGGAGCCTTGTAACAATTATGTAGGTACTATGATTGTGTGGGATAAAATGGATCTGATACCAGAGACAAATAAACTGTATTTTAATAAAGTAAGAAATACAACAAAATTTAACAGAGGCTCTCCTGCATTTACAGCGAAATGCACAGCACAAAACAGAAATGTCCAGCAAATGTTATAGCGGTGCGCGTCCGCTAAAGCAAACAAGTCCAGCAGTTATATAACGCGAGAGTGTGAACTGCACAGATACGTAGGAGTCAAGCAATAGTGTGAACAGCACTTATATGTGGAAGTCAAGCAATAATAAGAAGCAATAGTGTGACGGCACTTATACGCGGAAGTCCAGCAGTAATAAGACGCAAGAGTGCGACCGGCACTTATACGTGAAAGTCCAGAACTATGCAGAGGAGATGACACCTTTCATGGAAGTCCAGAAAAACACGGGTGGAGTGTAACAAGCATAAGATCCTTAAGAGTATTAAGAGTACCTCTTTTGGGCTCAAAAGTCCTGCTAAAGTCCCGCACAGCAGCCCACACAGACACAGTCTTAGAAGTCAGGACAGAAGGTAACCCCAGCAGAATCCGGAAGCAGCTCAGAGGACTGAAGGCAACAGGTAGCAGAGAGGCAGAGCACTGAGTAACGAGTAGCAGCTGGGACTCCAAAGGCAAGCCAGGAGGGAGCTCAGAGGTAAACAGCAACAAAATAGTCAGGCAAGGAGGATCTCCCGACCCAGACTTAAATAGCAGAACAGATGGACGTTCCAGGACAGGGCGAAGTACCAGACTCCATCTTGGACAAGGGCAAAACAGGCTCCAAGTAACATCCGCAATCCTTACAAGCATACTGAAAAAGACTAAGGGACCTTTTTAAATGCTTAGAAAGCCTTTGCAAGTGTTTTCTGTTAATTATTCTAATTCACTGAGATAATGATTTTTAGGTTTTCATTGGCTGTAAGCCATAATCATCAACATTAACAGAAATAAACACTTTAAATACATCACTCTCTAATGATTCTATATGAGTTTTACTTTTTGTATTGAAGAACTGAAATAAATTAACTTTTTGCTGCTGCCTTGCTATTTTTTTTGTTTGCCTTACCCCAAAAATGAATTACAAATAAGAGAAATATGGATAAAATTGTTTAGCAGCATAAGTGATTGCATTCCTTACAATGACAGCCTATGTCATCAACCCTATAATTTATGTGTCATTCACACGAAGTCAATTAGTAGTCAATTAGAAATAAGATTGAAAATAGATCTATTGATTTACTGATTCTTCAGAGATTTAGCCAGTTCAAACATGGTTTCAAGGCCTTTGAAACCTGGATAATAACCTATTTGTCATTCTCCTACACACGCACAGATTTCAATCAAGCGTGCTTGAGAGCTTGCCATCAGCATAGTTGCCAAACATACAAAAATATTTCTTCTGCGAGCAGCTGGAGACTGACATAAAGCAAATAATGAGGAGGTCAATAGTTATAAACAGTGAGCACGTATTGTATATTCACAGCATTGATGTGGTCCCGAATATAAATCTGAATGGAATATTAACTTAATAGGAGTTGTCTCGTAAACAATATTCATTATCCATCTATAGGATAGATGATACATGTACTATTTCTGGGGGGCTCATCGTGAACAGGGTCCCAAAATCCCTGTGTGTAAATAGAGCATTAGTGCTTATGTTTGACCAACACTCCAGTTACTTCAATAGGGCTGATGGCTCAGCTATGTCTATCAGTCCCAGTGAAGGCATTTTCCAGTCTAAAGCTGCAAGTCTGCAGTCACTCTATGTGACTACAGACTTGTCAATCCTCACATTGTGCACACTGCGTGCTGTGAGGATTTTCCGGTGGTTGCGTGAGGTGCCTGCATCGGAAAAACTTTTTTATTTCAGACCGTTTTTATATTAAGACCAATCACCTTCAGTTTGGATATCTACTGTATAAGGTGCTTCTAAGAACCATTTCTTTGTCAACACATTTGCAAAGATTCATTTATTTTTTGAGGCATATTAAAATCTATGCTTCATTTTATTAAAGTGAATCTGTCAGCAGGTTTTGATATGTAATCTGAGAGCAGCATAATGTAGGGAAAGGCAGCCTGATTCCAGCGATGTACCACTTACTTGACTGCTTGGTGTAGTTTTGATACAATCCCTGTTTTCTCTGTTGTAGATGAAGCAGAGCTCATAATGATTATCTGTGTATAACCCCGCCCACTCCCCAATCAGGCAGCTTCCTGTGTACACTGTACAATGTCAGCAAACTGCCAGCCAGTGGTGGGGGCGGGCTTACACAGATTAGCTGGACTGCTGTGCACGTGAGACCTAGTCAGGCACTGATAATCTCCTGCTGATAAAATACAGATTGTAACTACATTGAAACTACAACACACAGCCTAGTACGTGACACATCCCTGGAATCAGGCTGTCTTGCTCTATATTATGCTGCTCTCACATTAAAAAGCAAAAACCTGCTAACAGTATTCCTTTAAGATTATATCTGCCCACTGAGCTGGAATGTTATATCTATGGTAAGTAACAGCCTGCTGGAGTGAGTCTGAAGGACACAGATTTACCAGCAATATTAACAGATTTCTATTAACTGTAAAGAGCCATGAAGCTTTTCACTGACTTTTTTTCGCTTGCAAATCAAATATAATTTTATAATTGAAAAGTAACAGCGCATTTATCAGAATTTACACAGCAAATCTATTAATCAATAATGGTCAATTAATAAAACAGTCATTTAAAGATGCATTATGTAAAACTAAAGTCATTATTATCAGACACTATATATAACCCTACAAGGATCTTAGGGCAATGACACCAGTCTACTTTTAACACCTTAATGACTTGACCATTTTGGGCCTTTAGGATACGGCAGATATTTACTTTGTTTTGTTTCATTGTCACATTCCAGGAGCCATAGTATTTTTATTTTTTCGTCAGTGTAGCTGTATGATGGCTTTGCATTTATCAGTGGCAGAATTTTGGGATACATATAACTTATTACCTTCTAGTTACTTATTAGAAAGCGTACAGCCTGCAATGACCCTGCTGCCACCTCCCCATAACCAGAGCTGCTGCAACCCCCCAACCTACTGTCTCCTTCCCCAACAGACTGTAAGCCCATAAGTCTGTCACTGTTAGTTTGATCACCGTAATTTACATCTGTGTTCTGTGTATAAACCTCTGTTCACATGTACAGTAGAAGACAAGATAGTAACTGTCCCTGACTACCACAAAGCTGGAGATATCTTTTCTCCAGGGTACAATATTACTTGTTGGTCTGAGAAAAGTCAAAACTAAAGGAGTTGTCTCAAGAGAATGTCCCATTTTCAAAGGGGAAGCTGCAGCCAGCCAAATATTTCAAGGACAGAGGCTGTTAAAAGTAGCATTACATAGTATGCATTTAAATGAATATCTGGCGGTTTAATATCCAGATGGTCCAGAAACGCTACAGTAGGAGACACTCTGTTAATGTCTAATCGAGGAGGTGTCTGTCTACGTAATATATAGATGGGCCAGAAACGCTACAGTAGGAGACACTCTGTTAATGTCTAATCGAGGAGGTGTCTGTCTACGTAATATATAGATGGGCCAGAAACACTACAGTAGGAGACACTCTGTTAATGGCTAATCGTGAAGGTATCTGGCTATGTAATATGCAGATGGTCCAGAAATGCTACAGTATGAGACACTCTGTTAATGGCTAATCGAGGAGGTGTCTGGCTATGTAAGATATAGATGGACCAGAAGGTTACAGTAAGAGACACTTTGTTAAGACTAAATCGCAGAGGTATCTGGCTGTGTAATATATAGATGGGCCAGAAATGCTACAGTAGATACTCTGTTAAAGCACCACTCTGGCATTTTATTACATTTATTTCACCACCAGGGTGGTATCACTAATGCATGATCCCTGCCCTTAGTAAAATTCTTACCAGCCGTTGTCTTCTGCTCCTCCTAGCGGCGCTCTGGTCCCTTTCTGCCATCCTGTGATTGTAACTCCTGACTAATGTATGTCATAGTTAATGGTAACTAGCTCTCACTGAGAGTCTCATTCTGGCTATCATAGACTTGTAATGAGAAGTGATCACTGGATTGCCCAGCACTGCAGTGATCCAGCTAGTCCCTACTACCGGAAGACGATATGAGCGGCGCCAACAACAGAATAAGACCGTGAATGGGAATGGTTGGTGATATCAACTTCCTGTTTGTGGCACATTGGCTCATTAGTATATGGGAGGGGGGAAACTTTTCAAGATGGGTGGTGACCATGGTGTCCATTTTGAAGTCGGCCATTTTGGATCCAACTTTATTTTTTCCAAAGGGAAGAGGGTCAGGTGAAACATCAAACTTATTGAGAATTTCACAAGAAAAACAATGGTGTGCTTGCTTTTAACATACATTTATTCTTTCATGCGTTATTTACAAGTTTATGACCACTTATAAAATGTGTTCATAGTGATGCCCATTGTGTTGGATTGTCAATGCAACCCTCTTCTCCCACTCTTGACACACTGATAGCAACTGATAGCAAAAAATAAAGTTGGATCCAAAATGGCCAACTTCAAAATGGCCACCAGGGTCACCACCCATCTTTAAAAGTTCCCCCCTATGTGCCACAAACAGGAAGTTGATATCACGAACCATTCCCATTTTATTTAGGTGTATCCATATAAATGGCTCAACCTGTAGATGGTCCAAAAAAGCTTCAGTAAGGTGTAGGGTTGGACAGGTTCGCAGGATGCAGTGACGAGACACTAAACAAATGGTGGTTTTCGAAATTACTTTTATATAACTCTAGCCGATGGGCTAGGCTGAACAAAGCAAGGATAAAGAACAACACCAACAGTCCACGCAGGGACTCAACAATCTTAGCCAAATATAGTTTCACTTAGCCTTCCAGGGACTGCTGGGTTCGGTAGCGTGGCCGCTTTGAGGTCGCTGAGGCGGCTGTCCTGGGGGAAGTGATGTCGATGGGGGCAACAGGCCCTGAAGAAAATAATAACGTTGGGGCGCAACAAGCCCTGAAGAAAACGAGGACGTTGGGGCGCAACAGGCCCTGAAGGAAACGGGGACGTTGGGGCGCAACAGGCCCTGAAGGTAACGCTGCTGCTGGGGCGCAACAGGCCCTGAAGGAAACGCTGCTGCTGGGGCGCAACAGGCCCTGAAGGAAATGGGGACGTTGGGGCGCAACAGGCCCTGAAGGTAACGCTGCCGCTGGGGCGCAACAGGCCCTGAAGGAAATGCTGTCGCTGGGGCGCAACAGGCCCTGAAGAAAATGCTGCCGCTGGGGCGCAACAGGCCCTGAAGAAAACAATGCCGTTGGGGCGCAACAGGCCCTGAAGAAAGCAATGCCATTGGGGCTCAACAGGCCCTGAAGTAAATGATGGAGGTGACGCGCGGTGATGACGCAGTTCCCCAGAAAGGCCTGTAGCCATCCTTTACCAAGGAGTCTCTTCCTAAGCCAGGGTAGCGAGCCTTTAATCCCGCCTGTGACAAGGTGGCGTATCTTGAGGCCGATGATGGCCGGGTCGGCGTGATGGGGGAAGGCTGGGGGGAAGGGCCCAGGTCTCTGAGGCCCGGTTACCGGTACTCATGGCCACAACCGGAGGTATAGTTCCTCTCTCTCCAAGGCGGGGGTTAGCGGGGATAATTCTCTCAGAACGGGAGCGGGGAGCAGTCTCTGGGCACAGTCTCTCACGTCTCTCTTGTCGGTAAATCGGCTCCTTTCTCCTCGCAGGCTCCTCTCGGTGCCCCTGCAAATCACCCCTCGTCCTGCCTTCACTCCCTCTCTTCCCCAACTGCCACTTCAGCGCGTCCCCTGCTCCTTTTACCCTAGCCCCTCCCCCTGTTGCCCTGACAACCTCAGTTGCATGTCTCCCTTTGTAATTCCCCTGTTGTGCTTCCTTCAATAACTCTGATGGCGGTCCCCTTGGTTCTGGCCCAAACACTATATGGGGATCCTCCTCCCCACAAAGGCACCATCTATAATGGCTAATCAAGGGGATGTCGAGTATGGAACCCCCTCTATGAGATCCATTTGACCCAATGAGAAAAGGTTATTCTCCGCGAAACAACCCTTCTTGGCAGCATGGTTTCCAGATAGCACTGTGCATCTAATGATGAATGCTACATCCCACACTACTGTAACTACTGTCCCAATTGGTTTGGGGAAAACTCATTTATTTCTTATCTATTATGTTAAGTGTGATCTCTGGTGAATGATATGCATGCAAGATTTATAATTGTGTGTAAGCTAAATTAATCAAGTGTCATATTATTTAATTCAAACTAAGAAAATACAGCTGCATTCTGAAATGCTATAAAATGCAAACATTGAATGTATGAAATTGGAACTGCATCACTACTATAGAAAACAGGCTTTAAAATAAAGGTACTTTGTGCACAAATTAGCCAATTCAGCAGCCCAGCAGCCAGAAACAAGGCGTACTCTTTTGTTGGGACCCTAACCTAATATGCCTCTCCCAGGGCACGATGGATCCAGCTCTAATCAAATTACTATTATTATTTAATTCAGACCCATTGTGGGAAAAAGCTCAAATAGTGTGGAATTTTGTGTAGCAAACAAATCTCTACAATAATTGTAGCCCTATACAAAGACTTTACAAGCATATTTATTTTATTTTCTAAATAAAATCCCTTATCTAATAATTAGATAATATAGCCCTTATTAATATAACCTGCAAAGCACCCGTTATTCCAAAGGGATTCATGCTGATGTGATAAACAACGGTCGCCAATCAACTTTGCAAGGTGACACGTTTAAAATGCTAATGTAACATCACAGACGCCAAATTGCCTGTTAACCCTATGTTTCATTCAGGTATTGTAACTGGCATTCTCTATAGGCGATTATTCATCCGTTCATGCTTTACATGTCTATAGCTTATGAATTATGGGGTTTTAGCCAAACTTAAAGATATCATACTAAGCATAGTAATACATGAAATAAGAGGCAAAATAGAGGATAAGCAGGGGGTGTGACAGCCAGTATATAAAAAAATGTCCTTAAACATTAAAATATACAGTAAAGTACTGAGATAAAGCAGGAATAGAAATATTTTCATATATATAATATATATAGAAAGATATAGTTACCCCACGTGAAATGCATCATGTCTTCTTCCCTAGGTAAAATGCCGACGGTTGAGCTATTCTGGAGGCATCGCCTTTATGCTTGTGAATGGAAGGTGTACCAGCTGCTTTTCTGTATAGAAGGAGGGGGATAAAGACAGTAGCATGCCAAGGATGTGTCTGTGCACTCCCTTCTCCGGCTTTGGGGGAAAGATACCGAGAAATAGCTGTGATCTCGCAGCAGCGAAGAGAATCACAAGCAATAAAAGCAGGAACTCAGTCTCACCCAACAGAATCAATATATGCCGGATATAGATATAGATATATAAAATCAAAAGCCAGCATTAGGCACGGCTCCTAGCATATAATATTCAATATCTTGAAAATCAGCCAATTCATTACCACGTGGCTGAATTGCACATCGGTTGTATTAAACTGCCTAGGAAATAAGATAAAAATGCAGAATTTGAAGTGACTGTTCTCCAGTAGCAATGATCAAGGGAAATGTACAGATGGATGTAAAGACCTGTAGTTTATTAAGTTGATGTATCAGCAGAAAATGGTTATGAAAAATGAACATATTCTGTAAGGGATTGAAAAAAATAAAGAAATCAGGGTTTATGAAGCGTAACCATAGCAACTGTGGTGTTATTTCAGACCAATATCAATAATTTCTCTTGAAAATTATAACCTAGTTAGATGCTTCCTATGCAGTAGCACTAGACGCAACTGTGAAATATGGTGTTACTCAGTCCACTCCCCATCTCCAAGGGTGCTATTATTTAGGGATTCATGAAGGCTTTTCTAATATATAGGAATGCATACATACAGTCAATACCAATAACATGTCAATTAGTGGGTGGGAGGGTTAAGTCCTGGTTATTATTACCATAGGTGAAACACAATGGCTGAAAAAAAAAATAAAATTGGTCCTTGCAAAAATAAATGTTGTACATTTCTCAAATGTGAATTGACACCCATACGCTTTGTGGTTGGGAATATGAACTGATGTACAAGCTATGCCCTCTAAATAACATCTTGCAGACTGAATGTGGCTTATTGACACTATATGGTCAAGACATGGTAGCATATTTGACCATAATTGATATCATTTTTAATTTCCCCTCACCTTTTTTTTAAAAAAATGGTAACATGTTTATAGTTAAAGCAGTTATTTATACCCACAACAGGCTGAGACCACTGACACGGCTCTTGTATAGCAATGTACATACAGCCTCTGTGCATTGCAGTACAGCATTGACTGAGTCTTTATGAGCAGACATGTTCTTGGAGATAATTACTCTAGGAAAGAATATCTGTACATTAGGAGTCTAATGGAGCATGCCACAAGTTTATTTTCTAGACAGGTTTGCCCACAATGAGGGACAGAATACAATATATATATATATATATATATATATATATATATATATATATATATATATATATATATATATGAACAACGACAAAGCAAAGTCCAGCAATAACGTGAGCAATCCAGGATGCTGTTAAAAATTTTTTTTCTTTTTATTCATAAATCCATTAAAATGCAATGGTCCAAGCAGTTCAAAACAGCAATATATATGAACAACGACAGAGCATATATATATATATATATGCAGGGAGGGCCATTTATATGGATACACCTAAATAAAATGGGAATGGTTGGTGATATCAACTTCCTGTTTGTGGGACATTAGTATATGGGAGGGGGGAAACGTTTCAAGATGGGTGTGACATATGACGCATCTAAAACAACGGATACTGGGAGCCTGTGCTAGCAGATAAAGTACGCCTGCGCAGGAGCCGAGGGAGAAGTAAGGAGGACGTCATCTCTAGAAGATGGGAGGCGCCAGACCAGACCACGACACCCACCGCACCCGACCACACACCCCGATAAGTATAATCTAACTTGTTTTTTTATCTTTCAGGTTACATCGGGGGCTTATCTACAGTATTCTGTAATGTTGTCGGTGCCGGCAGCTGATAGGGCTAAAATGGGGTGACAGATTCCCTTTAAAAGTACATATTTGGGCCAAAAAAATCATTTTTGCAATTGGGTTTCATTTATCAATTTACATCATTTGGCTTTTACAGACTTTTTATTTCTCTGCACATTCAACTTTTTTGTGATCTATGGTCATACATCAGTTACAAACTCGCTATCAGAACATCATGGAGATGGAAAAAGACAAAATAAAGAACTTAAATAAAGTGGGTTGTATGAAAATACTGTCATGATCCATGCTAGATCGGGACTGATAAAAGCACAGGTAACCTTTTTTTTTCCTAAGCTGTACTTAAGGTTTGTTCAAGTTTGCCCCCGGTAATGAGCGTCATTGCACTCTAGTTTCTTTAGTTAAGTGCACATGATTATAATGCAGGTGTGATTGCTGGCTCTGCTATAAAAGAGTCACAGGTGTTGCAATCAGTGTTGGTGATAGTGTTCATTTCAACCATCCTTGGTGGGGAAAGGAGCTGGAGAGCGTTCCTTGCAGCACTGTCTTAGCCCTGGTGTGGAAGGACTCATAGGGGATTTCCTTGTAGCACTGACAGAGCTTGGTGGCAGCGATTCAGGAGGAGAGCTGCATGCTGGTGGTGTTTCCCCATTTGTGTTTTTCCTTAGTGTGTATTAGTACACCGGTGGGGCCAGTGCCTGCGCCACTCAGCTTCCTAGCAAGGGATAGGTGTAGGGTGTGCTAGGGTGACAGGTTCCTGATCGGCGCCCGGTGCAGAACCGGCATAGGGAACGTTAGGAGCGTTAGGGACACTGACTCACGGGAGTGCAGGAGATCTCCACGTCCCCTGTCCCTATCACAGGGCCCACCGTTGTAACTGTGTCCCTTCCCCTTGTCTTGTTATTTTAGTTACCACGCTGCGAGCCGTGTCACACAGGACAGTATCACGTGCCGCATCTTGTTGTTTTAGTTACCGGCCTGCTGGTCGCGTCACACAGGACGGGTCCACGTGACAAATACACAGTCTAAAGCCAGGGTCACATGACCATATGTTCTCTGGTGCAATAGAATTGGGCAAATTATACTAATGACACTTGGATCAAACTCTGTCAGAGAATCACAACAAAGGTGTGGGGAAGATGGAAATTAATTTCTTGATCTTCTCCATTGCCTGGATCAACGGTAATCGGACTGGACTTGGATGACATCCCAGTGCAGTTCGATGTTTCACACACACCCATAGCCTTGAATGGGTGAGTGCGATCTGAATATTGGATGCACTTACAGTATGCTACGATTGTTCTCTCATGCCAAATTGGCATGAGAAAAAAGTTGCAGATCTGAGCTGCCCATAGAATAACACTGGACCACAGAATTTGTTGTACAATTTCTCCTGAGTGTGCCAATACCCCATGTGTGGATGAAAACTACTTTTTAGGCACAGTGCAAAGCTCAAAAGGGAAGTAGCACCGTATTATAGTGCAGATTTTACTATTACGGTTTGAGAGTGCCATGACCCACTGGGAGAGACCCTGAGGTGCGAGAACAGTAGAACGCCCTATAAACGACCCTATTTTACAAACTACACCTCTCAATGAATTAATCTAGAAGTGTAATGATCATATTGATACCAAGGGTGTGTCACAGAATTTTATACCGTTGGGCAGTGAAGAAAAAATAATTACATTTTTACCACAAAAATTTTGTTTTAGCCCCAGATTTAACAATTTCACATAAGAAATGGGTGGTGAATGTTTTTCCCAGCAATATGCGCTCCTGAAGGATGATGATGGAACTTGATATTTAGGTTCAAGGATGATTTTTATTTTTGATTAAAAATAGAATACAACCGGTTTCGACTGCTAAGAGTCTTCCTCAGGTATAATGTCAAGAATATAAACGGATCTGTCTGAACACATTTTATAGCAGATCTCCCTGCATGTGGTTTTGGGTGGGGGCTGAAAGGTCTGTTTTTCAGACACACCCAGATACTCAGATATGCAGGATTTTGCACTCTGAGGAATTAAACAAAACCCATAAACCAAATAAATGTTACACAAAAAATTTTCACATAAAAAACAATTAAAAAGTATATATATAAAAATATTCCAAACTTTTCACACTAAATTTTTTTTTTTTCCCTTTTTCTAAAAACACTATAAATAATATTATGTGTAAAATTTCTTTAAAATGTTATTAAACATACTGAGGTGTGATTTGATGCAAAAATATAAAATCCTACAAACATGTACATTATAGCAAAACTTAATACTCTTCCTTAAAACTCTTCCTTATAAAAGTATCATATGCCCTCTATAACATCATTTAATCCATCTGGGTATAATGTACCCAGACGGAAGATCCAATATGATTCTTTCCGGTTTAGCTTTTGTATCCTATTAGTACAATTCTCAGGTATTTGCTCCAGCGGAGTCACGGAAATATTGAATGTTTTATTATGCTTCAAAGATAAGTGCCGGGATAAACTCTGTTTTAAAAAAACATTTTTAGTATTGTGTCTGTGGCCATTCATACGGGATCGTAAGGACTGAGTGGTCCGACCCACATATTGCAGCCCACAGGCACAGGTGATAGCATATATAACAAAATCACTATCACACGTTAATTTTTGCGTGATTGCTATGGTTTCACCCGTACTGTACGACGTAATGTATTGAGCCATATGACTGATAATTTCACAGGTACAACATTTTCGGGAACCACATCGATAGATACCCAGTTTGAAAGCATCAGTTTCATTAATCCTAATTTTTTCTTTTTTCTTTATACATTCCCGTTCCTTATCTTTGGTCATTCTGAGATTACTAGGGGCAATTATACCCCTCACCGTTTGGCCCCTACGAAAGGTAATATTGGGTCTATCTGGTAAAAGTTTTTTCAAAAAAGTATCCTTTTTCAACAAATACCAATATTTGTTTAAAATATTTCTTATCTCTGTATTACTACGATTAAAAGCGGTAATAAAATTGTACTGCCATCCATCTTTTTTTTCTTTCCTTATTCCTATTTTTGTTTACATTAATTCTCTGCTCAGGTTTTTCTCCTCCTTCTTTAGTTGTCCCCTCTTCCACTTCCTTGTTTTTATTGTTCTCTCTAGATAAACACTCCTGCTGAGTTCTTTCTAGATTAGTTCTGTATGCTGCCATGATTAATCGTTTTGGATATTTCTTATCCGTAAACCTATCAATGAGAATTTTCGATTGTTCCACATAATCTTCCTTATTGGTATTGTTTCTCCTAATTCTGCGGAATTGGCTATAAGGAATGTTTTGCTTCCATTTTGATGGTGTGCACTTCGATAATCGAGGTAACCATTTGTGTCAGTTTTCTTGAAATATGTTTTCGTGCAGATTTTTTTATTTTTATGGTATATTTCTAGATCAAGAAAATGTATTTTTTCCTTATTAACCTCTGCAGAAAAAGTAATACCCCAGTCATTTGCCACAATAAATTCTTGAGCTTCAACTTCAGTGCCTTTCCAAAATACAATTAAATCATCAATAAAACGACGATAATATATTATGTTGTTACAGTAAGGTTGCTGACACAGGGGCGATGAGGACTCAAAGCACCCCATGAAAAGATTTGCGAAACTTGGCGCTACCCGAGTCCCCATTGCGGTGCCAAGCCGCTGTATATACAATTGCCCCTGGAAGGTAAAAAGGTTATGTTCTAATATGAATTTTAAACCCCTAATTAAAAATTGTCTCTGTTGTTCTGGCATATTTGCTATCCCATTCAAGTAATGTGAAACTGAATTAATTCCCAATATATGATCAATATTGGAGTAAAGGGCATGTACATCTAAAGTTATAAACATGTACTTTTCTTCCCAAACGAAATTTTCGCATTCTTTTATTAATTGACTGGAGTCTAGGAGAAAAGAAGGTAATTTTCTGACTAGATCCTGTAAGTACAAGTCGATATAATGCGACAGCTGGCTGGTTAATGATCCGATACCCGAAATGATCGGTCTTCCGGGAGGTTTCACAGGATTTTTATGCACCTTGGGCAGGTGATAAAAGAGGGATGTATTCGGATTTTTGTTAGTCAGGAAACGTTTTTCCCTTTTATTTAGAATGTTTTGGTTAAAGGCAGTGTCTATCATCCTATGGTATTCTTCAATATGTTTCTTGGAAGGATCAGCATCTAATTTTGTGTAGTATTTTGCATCCGATAGTATACTATATGTTTCCTCCAAATAGTCATCTCGGTCCTGAATGACAATACCCCCTCCTTTATCTGCCTCTCTAATTACAATTTTATCATTGTCCTTTAGTTTGTTTAAGGCTTCTTTTTCTTCCTTTGAAATGTTAGTTTTTTGAAAGGGTCCTTTATGCCTTATTGGTCCATTTCTTATTAAGCTTGTAGTTTCTGTTTTCCCTTTTTGTATAGTTTTACCCCCAGTTTTATTTAATTCCCGAAATTCCTCGGATACTAAAGCATAAAAAGTATCCAAATGGCTACCTCGATGGTGGGTTGGGTTAAAAGTGGATTTGGGACAAACATTTTTATGTATACTTTGGCTGAGTTGTATGGTATCCACTTTTACTTCATCCTTGTCTTTGCACCCTGCTGTTCAATCCATAATAGCAAAGTGTCTAATAAGTGTTAATTTGCGGACATATTTATTTAGATCTAGAAATATATCAAAAGGCCTGGCTCCCTGTGTAGGACAGAAACCCAGACCTTTAGATAAAATTGCTTCTTCAGCCTTAGAAAGTTGATATTTTGATAAATTGAATAATTTTATTGTGCTATTTCCTGTATTCTGTTCAGTAATATTCTTTTTTATATCCCTCCCTCTTTTGGAAACACCATAGTTTTTTTCTTTTCTCCCTCCTCTAGAACCTCTGGTCCTCCTTTTCTTTTTGAGGCTGACAACAGTGTTGGGGGAAAATACTTTGTAATCAGATTCTTTTTTTGTACCTGTATTGGGGATGCTACCAACGAGTTGGTCTCCAGACTGGGTAAAATTACCTCCGTGGGTGGTGGTGTTGTTCTTGGTACAATCTCTAAAAAAGATATATTGGAATTTGCTGGAGAAGGAGATGGTGCTTGCACTACTGTGGTGTAAAGATTAGGTGATTCAGTGGTGTCATGTATTGTGAAAATACTAGGACACAGTTCAGATATGTGATTCTGAGATCGTATTGTTTCCTGTAGTTTTGTATTAGATTCTACTGGATTGGGGGAAAAAAAGGAGAAGAGTGAATTGTTGGATCCCTCTTCCTCCCTAATGGATAAATCCCCCTCAGAATTATATAGACTAGTCTCCTCACTAGCTTCCCCATAAGTTCCTTTGTTATGTATCGGTAAAGGAATCACACCCGGAGTGGAAGATATGACACTAGATTTCTGCTTGGCTGGTTCCCAATTTTTGCTTTTATTCGTGCTATTTTTAATAATCATTTTTGGAATAGCCCCTGCTTCTGAAGCAGTAAAGGTTCTTCGGGGTTTAAATGAACCCTCCGTGAGAGCAAAATTAGCCTTGGAATTGTAAAAGGTATGTAAACCATTAACTAATTCATTTTGTTTTTTCAAAAACCTATTATTATCCACCCCTGATGCGGTTGCTAATGAGTTAACCTGACCAGGGGTTTTTGTTTTTGTGGAAACTTCATTGTTTTTATTTCCTCTCCACCCCGACTGTGGTCTCTCTGGATGTTTTTTTGCCCGGTTTTTTAGATCAAAAAAATCTCTGCGGATCTTTTTGGTCTTCATCCCGATTAAGTTGTTTTCAAAAATTTGTAAATTTCTATTTGTATCCTTATTAAGTGCTTCATATAGAGGCAAAGAACTGTACTCTATTAATTCTTCTAGATCATTTTCACATAATGCAGCAAAATTACCTGCTAGCTTATTACGTTTCTCTATTAAAAGTTTCATGAGGTTGTAAGAACAATCATCTAATATATCGTACCATTTTTCTGTAAATTCCTTATCTTCTGTAAATGTACTGTTAAAGTGAATCCGCAAGCCATTTGGGATTATTTTCTGCTCCAGGCAGATATTCAAAAAGTCTGCGTCCAGCTGGTGTTTAATTTCACCTTTCATATTTTTCTCTAGGCTAAAGAATAACCTGGAGATATTTTTTCTAGTTTCATTGTCAATCTCCAAAGGATTAGACTTGGTTGTGTCGACTGTAGGTGTACATAAGATTAAAGTGGAAAGGATATTTTTACGTCTCTCAATTCGATTGGTAAAATGTTCCATGTTGTAAGCTGCTGCTGTCCTCTTCCTTGGCCTCTAGGAAGTTTCTCCTCTATTGCTGTTGGGGTATGGTCCTCACAACACGATGTACATGAAATAAGAGGGGATTATAGGGAGAAAAATGGGAAGCGCAAGCTTCTAAGTGTAGTAGTTAATTGTCAAAGGTATATGCTCAATGTGAATACACTCACCTATTTGGTGTCTTGAGATACTGCATGTAGATCCAATCCCTGGATCACTCCATTCCTCTTTCCATTCAGTTTGCTGCAAAGATCTGGGACCTATTGAGAGCACTGGACAGCGCTTTCATAGGTTATAACACTTGGTGAATGTTTTTCCCAGCAATATGCGCTCCTGAAGGATGATGATGGAACTTGATATTTAGGTTCAAGGATGATTTTTATTTTTGATTAAAAATAGAATACAACCGGTTTCGACTGCTAAGAGTCTTCCTCAGGTATAATGTCAAGAATATAAACGGATCTGTCTGAACACATTTTATAGCAGATCTCCCTGCATGTGGTTTTGGGTGGGGGCTGAAAGGTCTGTTTTTCAGACACACCCAGATACTCAGATATGCAGGATTTTGCACTCTGAGGAATTAAACAAAACCCATAAACCAAATAAATGTTACACAAAAAGTTTCACACAAAAAATTTTCACATGAAAAACAATTAAAAAGTATATATATAAAAATATTCCAAACTTTTCACACTAAATTTTTTTTTTCCCTTTTTCTAAAAACACTATAAATAATATTATGTGTAAAATTTCTTTAAAATGTTATTAAACATACTGAGGTGTGATTTGATGCAAAAATATAAAATCCTACAAACATGTACATTATAGCAAAATTTAATACTCTTCCTTAAAACTCTTCCTAATAAAAGTATCATATGCCCTCTATAACATCATTTAATCCATCCGGGTATAATGTACCCAGACGGAAGATCCAATATAGAATCATAGAATGGTAAAGTTGGAAGGGACCTCCTGGGCCATCTGGTCCAACCCCCTGCTCAAAGCAGGATTCGCTAAATCATCCCAGTTAGATGTCTGTCCAGCCTCTGTTTGAAGACTTCCATTGAAGGAGAACTCACCACTTCTCGTGGCAGCCTGTTCCACTCATTGATCACTCTAACTGTCAAAAAGTTTTTTCTAATATCTAATCTGTGTCTCCTCCCATTCAGCTTCATCCCATTGCTT
This sequence comes from Dendrobates tinctorius, assembly GCF_039654945.1. Taxonomy (NCBI): domain Eukaryota; kingdom Metazoa; phylum Chordata; class Amphibia; order Anura; family Dendrobatidae; genus Dendrobates; species Dendrobates tinctorius. Next base: position 72,824,706 of record NW_027361829.1, read on the forward strand.
CTAGTCTTTCCTTGTGCAAATGAGAATAAAGTTGATCCTTCTACAATGTGACAGCCCTTTAGATATTTGTAGACAGCTATTAAGTCTCCTCTCAGTCTTCTCTTTTGCAAACTAAACATTCCCAAATCCTGCAACCTTTCCTCATAAGACAGGGTTTGCAGACCGGTCACCATTCTGGTCGCTCTTTTCTGAACTTGCTCCAGTTTGTTGATGTCTTTTTTAAAATGTGGTGCCCAAAATTGGACACAATATTCCAGATGAGGTCTGACCAAAGAGGAGTAGAGGGAAATAATTACTTCACGTGATCTAGACTGTATGCTTCTGTTAATACATCCTAGAATTGCATTTGCCTTTTTTGCTGCTGCATCACACTGTTGACTCATATTCAGTCTGTGATCTATTAGTATACCCAAGTCTTTTTCACATGTGCTGTCACTTAGCCCTATTCCTCCCATTCTATATATGCTTTTTTCATTTTTATTGCCCAGATGTAGTACTTTGCATTTCTCCCTGTTAAAAACCATTCTGTTAGTTGCTGCCCACTTCTCCAGTTTATTTAAATCTTTATGAATCCTCTCTCTCTCTTCTCTAGTATTAGCTATCCCTCCTAGCTTTGTGTCATCAGCAAATTTAATCAGTTTACCCTCAATTCCTTCATCTAAATCGTTGATAAAGATGTTGAACAATACAGGGCCCAGGACAGAGCCCTGTGGTACCCCACTTGAGACATTCTTCCAACTGGATGTGCAGCCATTTACGACCACTCTTTGGGTCCGATCACTAAGCCAGTTATGAATCCACCTAACAGTTGCCTTGTCCATTCCATACTTAGTCATTTTTTCAATAAGGATTGTATGAGAGACTTTGTCAAATGCTTTGCTGAAGTCAAGATATACTATATCTACAGCATTTCCTTGATCCACCCAATCAGTAATACCATCATAGAAGGAAATTAAATTAGTCTGACATGACTTATTAGTTACAAACCCATGCTGACTCTGTTTAATCACTTCATTCTTATCCAGGTATTGACATACATGTTGTTTAATAATTTGTTCAAAGATCTTTCCTGGTATAGAAGTCAGACTCACCGGCCTATAGTTGCCTGGGTCCACCTTCTTCCCCTTTTTGAAGATAGGAACAACATTTGCTCTTCTCCAGTCTTCTGGCACTTCTCCTGTTCTCCAAGAATTTTCAAAGATTATGGAGAGGGGTTCAAAAATTTCTTCTGCTATCTCCTTCAGTACTCTGGGGTGTAATTCATCTGGACCTGGAGACTTGAATTCATTTAGGTTAGCTAAGTGTTTCCTCACTATCTTTCTGTTTATAGATATCCTGGATTCTTCTATTCCCTTAATAGGACAGTGAATAACAGTTGATGTTACATTTCCTTTCTGAGAGAAAACAGATGCAAAATAGGAATTTAAAAGTTCAGCCTTCTCAACAATATGATTCTTTCCGGTTTAGCTTTTGTATCCTATTAGTACAATTCTCAGGTATTTGCTCCAGCGGAGTTACGGAAATATTGAATGTTTTATTATGCTTCAAAGATAAGTGCCGGGATAAACTCTGTTTTAAAAAAACATTTTTAGTATTGTGTCTGTGGGCATTCATACGGGATCGTAAGGACTGAGTGGTCCGACCCACATATTGCAGCCCACAGGCACAGGTGATAGCATATATAACAAAATCACTATCACACGTTAATTTTTGCGTGATTGCTATGGTTTCACCCGTACTGTACGACGTAATGTATTGAGCCATATGACTGATAATTTCACAGGTACAACATTTTCGGGAACCACATCGATAGATACCCAGTTTGAAAGCATCAGTTTCATTAATCCTAATTTTTTCTTTTTTCTTTATACATTCCCGTTCCTTATCTTTGGTCATTCTGAGATTACTAGGGGCAATTATACCCTTCACCGTTTGGCCCCTACGAAAGGTAATATTGGGTCTATCTGGTAAAAGTTTTTTCAAAAAAGTATCCTTTTTCAACAAGTACCAATATTTGTTTAAAATATTTCTTATCTCTGTATTACTACGATTAAAAGCGGTAATAAAATTGTACTGCCATCCATCTTTTTTTCTTTCCTTATTCCTATTTTTGTTTACATTAATTCTCTGCTCAGGTTTTTCTCCTCCTTCTTTAGTTGTCCCCTCTTCCACTTCCTTGTTTTTATTGTTCTCTCTAGATAAACACTCCTGCTGAGTTCTTTCTAGATTAGTTCTGTATGCTGCCATGATTAATCGTTTTGGATATTTCTTATCCGTAAACCTATCAAACCTTAGAAAGTTTCTAAGGCTGAAGAAGCAATTTTATCTAAAGGTCTGGGTTTCTGTCCTACACAGGGAGCCAGGCCTTTTGATTTATTTCTAGATCTAAATAAATATGTCCGCAAATTAACACTTATTAGACACTTTGCTATTATGGATCGAACAGCAGGGTGCAAAGACAAGGATGAAGTAAAAGTGGATACCATACAACTCAGCCAAAGTATACATAAAAATGTTTGTCCCAAATCCACTTTTAATCCAACCCACCATCGAGGTAGCCATTTGGATACTTTTTATGCTTTAGTATCCGAGGAATTTTGGGAATTAAATAAAACTGGGGGTAAAACTATACAAAAAGGGAAAACAGAAACTACAAGCTTAATAAAAAATGGACCAATAAGGCATAAAGGACCCTTTCAAAAAACTAACATTTCAAAGGAAGAAAAAGAAGCCTTAAACAAACTAAAGGACAATGATAAAATTGTAATTAGAGAGGCAGATAAAGGAGGGGGTATTGTCATTCAGGACCGAGATGACTATTTGGAGGAAGCACATAGTATACTATCGGATGCAAAATACTACACAAAATTAGATACTGATCCTTCCAAGAAACACATTGAAGAATACCATAGGATGATAGACACTGCCTTTAACCAAAACATTCTAAGGCTAGTTTCACACTTGCTTTTTTTTGCAGCGCGTTTTTCCCGCAAAAAAACGCATTGAAAAAACGCATACAAAAGCATACAACTGCTGCGTTTTTTTCAAGCATTTTTATGAGCATGCATGAAAAAAACGCAGCGTTTTTATGCGTTTGTATGCGTTTTTAGTGCGTTTTTACCGCGTTTGCGTTTTTTTCCAACATTAGGTGGCCCCTCACACTAACCCAAACCATGACTTTACTAACCCTAACCCTGACCCTAACCCTAACCCTAACCCTGACCCTAACCCTAACCCTAACCCTGACCCTAACCCTAACCCTGACCCTAACCCTTAACCAAACCATACTTAACCCTAACCCAAACCCTAAACCCTAACTAACCCTAACCCTAACCCTAACCCTGACCCTAACCCTTAACCAAACCATACTTAACCCTAACCCAAACCCTAACTAACCCTAACCCTAACCCTAACCCTAACCCTAACCCTGACCCTAACCCTTAACCAAACCATACTTAACCCTAACCCAAACCCTAAACCCTAACTAACCCTAACCCTAACCCTGACCCTAACCCTTAACCAAACCATACTTAACCCTAACCCTGACCCTAACCCCAACCCTAACCCTGACCCTGACCCTTAACCAAACCATACTTAACCCTAACCCTGACCCTAACCCCAACCCTAACCCTGACCCTTAACCAAACCATACTTAACCCTAACCCTGACCCTAACCCTAACCCTGACCCTAACCCTAACCCTGACCCTAACCCTTAACCAAACCATACTTAACCCTAACCCTGACCCTAACCCCAACCCTAACCCTGACCCTGACCCTTAACCAAACCATACTTAACCCTAACCCTGACCCTAACCCCAACCCTAACCCTGACCCTGACCCTTAACCAAACCATACTTAACCCTAACCCTGACCCTAACCCCAACCCCAACCCTGACCCTGACCCTTAACCAAACCATACTTAACCCTAACCCTGACCCTAACCCTAACCCTAACCCTAACCCTGACCCTAACCCTTAACCAAACCATACTTAACCCTAACCCTGACCCTAACCCCAACCCTAACCCTGACCCTGACCCTTAACCAAACCATACTTAACCCTAACCCTGACCCTAACCCCAACCCTAACCCTGACCCTGACCCTAACCCTAACCCTAAACCCCCTTAACTAACCCTAACTCTAACCCAAACCCCTAAATTCCATGGTTAACAAAAAAAACCACATGTGCAAAAAAACGCATACATGAGCATGCCAGTGCGCATGTATGCGCATCCATAGGCTATAATGGCCATTTTTAGCGCAAAACGTGCGCATATGTGCGCATGCGCTTTTTTGCAGGGCCAAAAAATGCAACATGCTGCGTCTGGAAAATACAAACGCACACCCCAAAAAAACGCAGCGCATGAAAATCGCATACATGCGCTTACCAGCGCGCAGGTATGCGCACCCATGTTAAATATAGGGGAAAAAACGCATGCGCAGGTATGCGTTTTTTTCCAGCGCTAAAAAACGCAAATGTGAAACCAGCCTAAATAAAAGGGAAAAACGTTTCCTGACTAACAAAAATCCGAATACAGCCCTCTTTTATCACCTGCCCAAGGTGCATAAAAATCCTGTGAAACCTCCCGGAAGACCGATCATTTCGGGTATCGGATCATTAACCAGCCATCTGTCGCATTATATCGACTTGTACTTACAGGATCTAGTCAGAAAATTACCTTCTTTTCTCCTAGACTCCAGTCAATTAATAAAAGAATGCGAAAATTTTGTTTGGGAAGAAAAGTACATGTTTATAACTTTAGATGTACATGCCCTTTACTCCAATATTGATCATATATTGGGAACTAATTCAGTTTCACATTACTTGAATGGGATAGCAGATATGCCAGAACAACAGAGACAATTTTTAATAAGGGGTTTAAAATTCATATTAGAACATAACCTTTTTAACTTCCAGGGGCAATTGTATATACAGCGGCTTGGCACCGCAATGGGGACTCGGGTAGCGGCAAGTTTCGCAAATCTTTTCATGGGGTGCTTCGAGTCCTCATCGCCCCTGTGTCAGTAACCTTACTGTAACAACATAATATATTATCGTCGTTTTATTGATGATTTAATTGTATTTTGGAAAGGCACTGAAGTTGAAGCTCAAGAATTTATTGTGGCATTAAACAGGAATGACTGGGGTATTACTTTTTCTGCAGAGGTTAATAAGGAAAAAATACATTTTCTTGATCTAGAAATATACCATAAAAATAAAAAAATCTGCACGAAAACATATTTCAAGAAAACTGACACAAATGGTTACCTCGATTGTCGAAGTGCACACCATCAAAAATGGAAGCAAAACATTCCTTATAGCCAATTCCGCAGAATTAGGAGAAACAATACCAATAAGGAAGATTATGTGGAACAATCAAAAATTCTCATTGATAGGTTTACGGATAAGAAATATCCAAAACGATTAATCATGGCAGCATACAGAACTAATCTAGAAAGAACTCAGCAGGAGTGTTTATCTAGAGAGAACAATAAAAACAAGGAAGTGGAAGAGGGGACAGCTAAAGAAGGAGGAGAAAAACCTGAGCAGAGAATTAATGTAAACAAAAATAGGAATAAGGAAAGAAAAAAAAGATGGATGGCAGTACAATTTTATTACCGCTTTTAATCGTAGTAATACAGAGATAAGAAATATTTTAAACAAATATTGGTACTTGTTGAAAAAGGATACTTTTTTGAAAAAACTTTTACCAGATAGACCCAATATTACCTTTCGTAGGGGCCAAACGGTGAGGGGTATAATTGCCCCTAGTAATCTCAGAATGACCAAAGATAAGGAACGGGAATGTATAAAGAAAAAAGAAAAAATTAGGATTAATGAAACTGATGCTTTCAAACTGGGTATCTATCGATGTGGTTCCCGAAAATGTTGTACCTGTGAAATTATCAGTCATATGGCTCAATACATTACGTCGTACAGTACGGGTGAAACCATAGCAATCACGCAAAAATTAACGTGTGATAGTGATTTTGTTATATATGCTATCACCTGTGCCTGTGGGCTGCAATATGTGGGTCGGACCACTCAGTCCTTACGATCCCGTATGAATGGCCACAGACACAATACTAAAAATGTTTTTTTAAAACAGAGTTTATCCCGGCACTTATCTTTGAAGCATAATAAAACATTCAATATTTCCGTGACTCCGCTGGAGCAAATACCTGAGAATTGTACTAATAGGATACAAAAGCTAAACCGGAAAGAATCATATTGGATCTTCCGTCTGGGTACATTATACCCGGATGGATTAAATGATGTTATAGAGGGCATATGATACTTTTATTAGGAAGAGTTTTAAGGAAGAGTATTACATTTTGCTACAATGTACATGTTTGTAGGATTTTATATTTTTGTATCAAATCACACCTCAGTATGTTTAATAACATTTTAAAGAAATTTTACACATAATATTATTTATAGTGTTTTTAGAAAAAGGAAAAAAAAAATAAAAAAAAATTTAGTGTGAAAAGTTTGGAATATTTTTATATATATACTTTTTAATTGTTTTTTATGTGAAAATTTTTTGTGTAACATTTATTTGGTTTATGGGTTTTGTTTAATTCCTCAGAGTGCAAAATCCTGCATATCTGAGTATCTGGGTGTGTCTGAAAAACAGACCTTTCAGCCCCCACCCAAAACCACATGCAGGGAGATCTGCTATAAAATGTGTTCAGACAGATCCGTTTATATTCTTGACATTATACCTGAGGAAGACTCTTAGCAGTCGAAACCGGTTGTATTCTATTTTTAATCAAAAATAAAAATCATCCTTGAACCTAAATATCAAGTTCCATCATCATCCTTCAGGAGCGCATATTGCTGGGAAAAACATTCACCAAGTGTTATAACCTATGAAAGCGCTGTCCAGTGCTCTCAATAGTTCCCAGATCTTTGCAGCAAACTGAATGGAAAGAGGAATGGAGTGATCCAGGGATTGGATCTACATGCAGTATCTCAAGACACCAAATAGGTGAGTGTATTCACATTGAGCATATACCTTTGACAATTAACTACTACACTTAGAAGCTTGCGCTTCCCATTTTTCTCCCTATAATCCCCTCTTATTTCATGTACATAAGAAATGGGTAAAATTGGCACCAGAATTTGTCCCACAATTTCTGCTGAATATAGAAATACACCATATGTGACTGTACAGTACTGCTTAGCCATACGGAGAGTCTCAGTAGGGAAGGAGCGCTATTTGCCTCCTGGAGAGCAGATTTTCCTAGAATAGTTTGCAGACTCCAAATACAGAGCCCCCTAAGTGCTAGAGAGCAGAATTCCCCACCCTCCCAAGTGACCTCATTTTGGAAATTATACCAAAGCCAAACGTAAACACTAAAGGTGGTTTATGCACACTGGGGCTCAGAAGGGAGGGGGGCATTTGGATTTGGGAGTGCAGAATTCGCTGAATTTCATTTTGGGGGCACCGAGCCATTTTGCTTTTTCAGAGCCTTTGTGCTACCAGTAACATGGAAGCCTCCTATATTTCAGTTAACAGATGACAGACCTGAGTGGGGACTTGCTTTTTTTTGTTGATTGAGTTGAAGCTTTTATTGGGAACATTTTGGGAACGTTTTTCATAACGTTTGGGATCACATTTATCTGGTGCTCTATGCTGAAGACATACTTTGGGGTTTATATCTAAATCTCTGAGCTACATGACAGATGAAACCCACCATGGATCCATTCACTATAATGAGGCAGCAGAGTTACTCTGGACTCCATCTGGCCTTTATTCAGTTTTGTTCTTCCTTTCAGAGGTGCACAAAACTATGGTGGACCACGTTTTTATGCGCACCTAAAAAGAATTGGTTCTATTTTCTTACGCCGTTCCTCGTGCAGTATAAGTGATTAGGCGACTTTATTCTTTGGGTCGGTGCGATTACAGCGATACCAGATTTATATCGGGTTTTTATGTTTGGCTTCTGTCACACACTAAAAGACGCTTTTTTTTGCAAGAAGAAGTTTTTGCATCGCCATATTTTGAGAGATATAATTTTTTGGCCCACAGAGTCATGTCAGGGCTTGTTTTTTGCGGGACAAGCTGACTTTTTTATTGGTACCATTTTCAGGCACTTGACATTTTTTGATCGCTTTCTATTCCGATTTTTGTGGAGGCAGAATGAACAAAACCCAGCAATTCAGGAATTTTTTTTTTCCCTCCGTTCTGCGTGTGGTAAAATTGATAAGGTAGCTTTATTCTTTGGGTCAGTATGATTACAGCGATGCTGATTCTTGTATTGCTTTATTCTGAGAGCTATAACTTTCTTTATTTTTCTGCTGATGGAGCTGTATGGTGACTTGTTTGTTGCGGGACAAGATGACGTTTTCATTGATACTTTTTTTATTTACATTTGTCTTTCTGATCGCATTTTATTCCACTTTTCCAAACAGTATGATGATATAGCATAGTTTCCTACTTTTTTGTGTTTATTTCTTTATGGCATTCACAAAAGGGGTTTCTAGAGGACACATTTCTAGATCGGAATGTTCCGGACACGGCGATGCCAAAGGACACATTTCTAGATCGGAATGTTCCGGACACGGTGATGCCAAATGTGTACTTTTTTGTTTATTTTTTTTACCTAAAAATGTGTATTTATTAGTGGATTTTTATTATTTTGTAATATATATATATATATATATATATATATATTAATTAAATTTCCTTTTTCACCTAGCCCCTTTATGGACTTTCTCTTTTTTCACTTTGATTGAAGGTATAATGCATTGCAATGCACTAGCATTGCAATGAATTATACCTATACTGAAAGCTTCTGACACCATGCTGTGAGCATGCTCTCAGAAGCTTTCTGTAGCTTGATGACCTGGGGGTCATCATGACGACCCTGGGTCACTGTGGCAACAATCAGGCCCCGCGATGACCTCGCAGGGATGCTGATCTGAAGGCAGAGGGAACTTCTGTCCCTCTTCCTCCCTCCTGAATGCTGCGATCATGCTCGATTGCAGCATTTAGGTGGTTAACATCAAGGGGCGGCACTGACACCGCTCCTGGCTGTAAGTGCAGACACTCAGAGCTGAGGTCCTGCTTTGATCGGGAAGGAAGTGCTGATATTTCAGCATCTCCTGCACAATCATGCTGTGATCAGTCAGTCAGACTGACTGGCTGATCATCGCGATCTGGGTGCGGGGACTGACAGCATGGGTCCCTGCACCTCTTCCCATGCCTCTCAGCTGTCACAGACAGTTGTCAGCACTGTTTAAATGTTTAAATGCATGACATATACAGTCCATCCTGGTGCGGGAACTGACACCCGGCCATGATGGACTGTGTCCATCATTGGACATTAAGGGGTTAAGCTAAACTTTGTTGTATCCTTTGAATTTTTCACAGCATTTAAAAATATTCAGAATTGAGAGTCCTCAGTGGTTGATACCTTTTAATGGCTAACTAAAAAGATGGTAACAAATTGCAAGCTTTCAAGACTACTCAGGTCTCTTCATCAGGCAAAGACTAATAAAACATCTGAAGAATCACATATTTATACACAAGACATTTAGTCTTTTTGGGTAGGATCCTATCAGCATGACACATCTAGAATTGGCAGTTTTTATCCACTCTTTCTTGCATGGCATATGCAGCATATGCAGTAGCGTTCAAAATCTCCTGTTTACAGCCCTCTTCACATCAAGCACTGATTTCTTTTCATTTGGATTCAGGTTTGGGCTCTGGCTGGGCCATTCCAAACTTTGAGCTTCTGGCAAAGCTATTCTTTTGTTGATTTGGAGGTATGCTTAGTGTCATAGTTGAATTCCTCTACAACTTCAGCTTTTTAGCAGAGGTCTTATGGTTTTTATGCAAAATTGAATGATAGTTGGAACTGTGCATAATTTCCTTCATCCTGACTAATGACCCAGTTTCAGCTGCCGAAAAACAGTACCAAGCATAACATGATTCTGGCTGACTTGATGTAGGTTTTGGCAAGAAATCGCTAGGCTTGGAGTTTTTCTTTGTAGGAAATGGCTTCCATCTTGCTACTCCACCCCACAGGTCAAACATATAAAGAATATGAGAGATTACACATAATCAGTATTTGCAAGAAATTGCTGCAGCTCCTTTAATGTTGCTCTAGACATATTGGCAGCCTCTAGAACCAATTTTCTTTTTGATATTTCATCCATTTTTGAGGGAGATCCATTTCAAGGTAATGTGAACGTTGTGCTAAATTTAAGCCACTTCTTGATAACTGTCTTCACAGTGTTTCATAGTGTATCTAATGAATTGGAAACATTTTTGTACTCTTTTCATGACTGATAGCAAGCAACAATGAGATTCCTTTGCTGTATTTTAAAGGTCATTGTCTAATTCTGTAGTAGATAATTTAAAATGGCTTACTGTCAACAGCTCAAAGTTACCTGACGTCTTCCTCAAGACAACCACATGTACAAGGAACAATGGCATACTGTCATGCTCCAGGATTCAATCCCTTAAGGTTGTGTTCTGTGGTCGGCTTCTATTTCTGCAGAGCCACAGGAGACACATGTTTTCTCTAGATGTTTAATTTCTGCTATTCTGGCTGCAGCCTCTCTAGCTTAACACATGTGTTTTCATTTGCCCATCTTTCACATTTTGAGTGCAGCTTCATATTCTGTCCCCCAGATGCATTTCCTGCTAGTGATAGATTCATTTAGATGTTCTGACATTCTTTTGATGTTTGTAGCCAGTCTGTGAGCTGTTGGCTAAGGATTTTTTATGTACTGTACTTTGCACCTATCTTTTGTTTATCTTTAAGAGGTAGGCTGTATATTAGTAACAGTACTTGCTTTATTCTTTGGTATTTTGCTATTTACTTTACTCACTCTGGAATCTTTTCTTTGGTCAGCACACTTCTCCTTTTATAGGTAATTCACACTCTGGTCTGCCCTCGGGTTATTTAGGAGGAACTTGAAGCAACTTGACGGCCGTTTAGGCAGGTTAGGTCTGAGTTGCCATCTTCTAGTCTGTTATAAAGGCTATCTCTGTACCTACAAGCACCACTGGGGACTGCAGTGTCAGGTTATCTAGTCTGTACAGGAACCAGCAGGGTAAGCTGCGGTTTTTAATGTATAACCTATTAATTCAGAGTGAGTTGCTACACAGACATAATAAATACATACACTTAAGTACATCAAATATTTAAATAAAGGCACCAAAAATAAGAGGGGAGGGGGAGTGAAATCACATGGGGTGTATATCAGCTCAAATAATTGTGCTAACATATATTTTGTTAAAAATTAAAACATTTCTTGAGTAGAAGAAAGTTTTTGTCTTTTCTTTTAAATCAATTATGCAGCATTAATTGACCAAGATAATATTTTTTTGCAGCAAAACCAGGTAGGAATGGGTTAAATCCTAGCACTACAGGCCTTGATCAGATGCACCTGACTAACTTTGACTAAGAACCAGGGACTGTGTTAACTAAGTGTGTTAGTCTACTGGATGTTGAGTAGAGTCCAGTGTGCATAAGCTGTTGAGTGACCAGCCAAAATCTGAGCTATAGCTGGGAGAGAGATATGCCAGAGTCTCTCTCTGAATGAAGACTACATGGGACAGCTGGGTAAGCTGAGCAGTCTGCGTGTTGGAGCTGCAAAGTAATGTGTGGAAGCTGCAGCTTGTTCAGTGTGAGCTGTGCATGGAGTTGAACACTTTGGTGTTGGAAGCTGCTGGAACTCAGACTGAAGTGGATACTGAGACTGATAGGACCATACCTCTTCTGTGTATAAAGTTTGGTCTGGGAGAAAGGACTGTAATTTGTTCAAGTGAGTGAGCAGAGCCATATACGTACCTGGTGAATTAACTGTCTGCATATTTGCTGTTATACCTTTGTGTCCAGAAGAGGATATTTTTGGTTTTGAATCCCTTGGAGTTTCATGAAAGCAATAAAACTGCATGTTTGGATCAAACAGCATTGTATGTAAAAAAGCTACCTAATATCTACCTGAAAGTGTGAATTCCTACAATGTGTACATAGCATATAATATAAAAACAGGTACAAAGATAAGTATGACGGAAACTGTGTACTGACTATTTAATGAGTTTAAATGTCATTGCCAAATTCTGAACACAACCACATCCCACTTATGAGAGTGTTCACAACTATGCAACCAAACTATATTACTTTTGATTAGAGTTGAGCTACTTTGGTCGGATCGGGTTTCATGAAACAAAATTTGTTTCAGATGAAACTAGTCCGACTAGGGCAAAAAAAGTCAGAGTTTCGTCCGAAACCCGACCCCAATGCAAGTCAATGGGAAATAAAAGTCGGCATTGAGCAGATGACATTCATCCACTCAATGCCGACTTTTATTCCCCATTGACTTGCATTGGGGTCGGGTTTCGGATGAAACTCTGACTTTTTTTGCCCTAGTCGGACCAGTTTCTTCTGAAACAAATTTTGTTTCATGAAACCCGATCCGACCAAAGTCGCTCAACTGTACTTTTGATACTTTTGTTTAATTTCCCCCCTCTTCAAATTTGTTCACTTTGTTTCTTAACAGATGTGTACAGATTATAGGTGACACTAAAAGTGGAAAAAGTTGTGAAATGAAGCTTCTTGGCATAATTCTGCCATTTTATCAGAGGTGAGTAAACTTTTCATGTCCACTGTAGGTGGACAGCAAAGGAAAAAAAGGTTATGGGCCTTGAATTGTAGTAAAACAAAAATCTAAACAAAAGTACTTTACTTTAACCCTTTCACACCCAGGCATTTTTCAGTGTCTTTCTTTTTTCTTCTCCTTTTTCAGCACTGCTATGTATAGCTAAAATCATAAACTCCTATGAATGCCAGTCCCAAACCGACTTTCACAGCAGAATTATAATGAGCCCCAGCTGTCATGACAACCCTTCAGCGTCCCGTGATCATGTCAGAGGAGCACCAAAGGGCCCATTGTATGACACACTCCCTGCCGGCTTGTGATAATTGCTTCTGTCAGAGATCGACAGCAGCATTTAACAGGCTAACAGCTCTGCATCTCTTGCAGCTATTAAATGCTCATGATGGCTGATTAAATCAACCATCATGTGCGGGGAAAGTTCGGCATGCGAACCCGCATCAAAGTCAGGGACACGACTTTTGACGTACAGTACATGCTTGTCAATAGTTGTGAAAGGATTCAAAATGTATAAAGTAGAAAAATAATAACAATGAATCCATAAGTCATATGTATTACAGAATACAAACTACATCTTATCCAACAAAAAACTACATCATATGTAAAAATAATAAGAGATATAGTTCTTAAAAATATTTGGTCGCCAGTACCCAAAATTGCCTGTGCTTGAACAAATTAATTGATGCCACAAAATTCAGTGATACAATGACATAGGAGATTGTATTTCCATTAGACAATCTGTATAGTAACACTACAAATGAAACCACATCCGGCAAGTTAAAAGGTGTTGTAAACAGGTCAGAATGGCATGAAAAAGGGGGCGATGCTTATCTCGGTGATCGCCTCAGTCATCCACTGATCTCTACTACCAGCTACATTGACATATAATCAGCTGCAGTCAATCATTGGCTAAGGCAGGTCACCTCATTGGCTAGACAAAAGAAGTGAGAACAGCGTCCAATCCAGGTGAAGAAGTTGAAAAAAGAGCTTTATTCTGCCAAGAAGGTATGATGTTTAGACCTGTAGCAGGTCTTTATCTGCCGGACGCTGATCTCACTTCTTTTGATTGTTGCTATTTTCCAAGTGGGTTCCTTGGATCGAGAACGGGTGTGGTGCCCTTGAGGCTCAGTTGCCACAGAGGTATTGCACCTCCTCCTGAGGTGTGGTATCCCACCATCCAGGTAAGGTGGAGACTCCTGACCACACTACAACACCTGCACCCCACACCACAAAGTAGTGTAGCAAAGCATCTTCGGCGGCTCCCTGCTTGGAGTATAGCAAAGCACCCATTGGTGGCTCCCTGCTTGGAACACGAAACGTGCTGGGAGGTGGGTGGAGTTAGTTTACATTACAAGGAGAGGGAAGAGTCTAGGATTAGAGGTCAGTTGGTTAGGGAGTTGGAGAGAAGAAGATCCCCAGAGAGAGGGATAGATGGATGGAAGTGTTGCAGCAGATCCCAGTGACCTGGGTCTGCTGGCACAGGAAAGGGAGAGAGAGCAACATAGACTAAAAGCCTGACTCTCCATAGAGAGGAAGATCAGTACGGAACGTGAGGAGTAAAAGAGAACAGAGGACGTGGGTGAGAAGAGAACCCTTCCTAGAAGTTCTAAGCGCAAGGCCGGGGCCCGGTCCCCGAGGTTGTATGGATACTAATGATCCTGCAGCAGACACTGGAGGAATAGAAGTAGTGACCACTTTATTCCCACACAAGACTTGGGGGTACAACAGCAACTGGATAGTGAGCCGGGACTTAGTAGCAAGGAGTCCCCGAAGCAGGCTACAGCTGTCTGCCGTACAAGTAGAGTTCATAAGAACATCGGACAGGAGGCACTCCAGTGTAACTCAGTACTAGGAGTACTTCACTTAAAGGCGCTATAAGAGGAGACGCTCAGAAAGACACATGTTGGCGGAGTGTTCGAAAGGAGTATTCCATCTGGCCTGGAGGTTGACTGAGTCCCTGACCCGGAGGACATGGCACGGAGGCAGGCACCTGTTTGTACAACAGACTGTGAGTAAAGCTTTGGAACTACATGCCCTGGTGTCCTCCACTTATTCCCTGCGCCAACCTGTCCAGCACTGCTACCCCCCTCTGCGCCTGACACTACACCATCTACTTGTCACTTCACTTACTCTGCCCTGGGACTACAGCCCTGCCTGTGGAGGGCTATAACATCACTGCTGCACCATACCATCTGTCCCAGAGGATCTGTCTCCAGTGTCGGCTTACATCTTCATTGCCGAACACCACAGATGGCGTCACAAATCACTTATAAACTTTCATTACCATAAGCACACTGAAACAACCCCTTTTACAATGGGTGCCCAGGGCCACGGGCTGGGTCAGAGCTGCCATGACATCTCCCATTGAAGCTCATCGGGCCCGGTACCGAGTACCCCACAGCCCTGGGTTTGAGGGCGTCCCACTTACTTAGTGAGTGCTGTCAGCCTTTTCTTTATGTGTTTGGACCTCATTGGCCAGTGACTGTAGAGAACAGTGGGACATCCAGGAAGCCATGGGCTGGGAACAAAGGGGTGTCGCCGAATTGGTGATGTGACAATCACCTCCATTTTTTTTAAATGCCATACTGATCATTTAAAAAGAAATTAAATAGACAGGTCTTTAAGACTTTATTCACATTGCACTTGAGTTTTGCATTCAGCAGATTCTTGACAATAATGTGCAAGAATCAGTGACGAAGTTGAAGTTACGCAGGGGATGGATATTTCAGCAAGACAATGATCCAAAACACCGCTCCAAATCTACTCAGGCATTCATGCAGAGGAACAATTGCAATGTTCTGGAATGGCCATCCCAGTCCCCAGACCTGAATATCATTGAACATCTGTGGGATGATTTGAAGCGGGCTGTCCATGCTCGGCGACCATCAAACTTAACTGAACTGGAATTGTTTTGTAAACAGGAATGGTCACAAATACCTTCATCCAGGATACAGGAACTCATTAATAGCTACAGGAAGCGACTAGAGGCTGTTATTTTTGCAAAAGGAGGATCTACGAAATTTTAATGTCACTTTTATGTTGAGGTGCTCATACTTTTGCACCGGTCAAATTTTGTTTAAATGCAGATTGCACATTTTCTGTTAGTACAATAAACCTCATTTGAATCCAGAAATATAACTGAGTCCATCAGTTATTAGATATATGAAACTGAAATAGCTGTTGCAAAAACCAAAATTGTTAGAAAGAAAAAAGGTTAACATTAATAGGGGTACCCAAACTTTAACATATGACTGTATATAATGTAAATTCATTGTGCTTCTAACCACAGTGAAGCCAGGTCTAAGGTATAGCTCCAAAAGTTGGAAGCCCACGATGACACTCTGTAGAACTGAGTGTGCATAAGGAGGTGGCGGTGACCCTCACGTGCCTCCTCTCTTCTGGACGCTGTTCGCACGTTCACATGCGGCACCTCACTGTTTACTAATGTTCATATACTGTGATGTACTGTTTATAGGTTTAGGGCTAGAATAGGATACAGTGTAGTATAGATTAGAGGGGGGCACATTAGTGATAGAGAACAGCATAGAATAGAGTAGGAGATAGGCAGTACAGGGGTTAAGTGAAAGGGAGGGGCAGCCCAAAAGTCATGTTATTTCCTGATTAGAGCAAAAGCCCAGACAGGTCGTGGTGTGAGCAGTAGTAGAGTGTTGTTGCAGTAAGGGGCCCCAGGAGGAGAATAGTGCCGACCAGCTGGACAGGATCATCCCCAGGCAGGATTCGGGGTCTAAGACCAGGGAGGGAGCAGCTGAGATAGTGTTCCCGGCACCTCTCCCCATTGGAGTCGGACGAGGGGCTGATAAAGAGCTTCTGACAGGAAAGGCACAGATGGGACACGGATTGTCCAACAATACGGATGGGACAAGGACTATCCAGGGATATAGTTGAGCTTGCTGGGAAAGGGAAGCTGATGGAGAAGATAGAGTCTGTCAGGATGGTAGGGATGGATATGAAGATGACTCTGTGCTTGCCGTGTGCTGCGTATGTGATGAAAATACTGCTGACCAGTAAAGTTGTCTTATTTGTAAAGACTTGTGACTCTGAAACGTTTTGTGAAGCCGACAGTAAGGGATCACCTTAGCCCACTCTCCCTTCTAGCAAAACTGGCATTAGGGGCAGGCAAACTCGGCTTTTTCCTAGAGCCCCCACTACTCCAGGGGCTCACAGCCACCTATGGGGCACATGAATCAGGATGGCCCAGTGCCAGCTCCGGCCCCCCTGGCATTGCGCATTCAACTGTATCGGCATCTTACTTTGACAGCATACTGTTTCCATTCAAGAGGCACTTGCCTGCATGCACTTTTTGTTTTCATCTTAGCACTTGGCACATTATTTTTAGTTGAGATTTGAGAAGATCTTGCTTAAAGTTAGGGCACATGTTTCTATAACTTTACCTGTAGCACAGCACTCTGCACATTACTTCAAATTTTTTTTTACTGTATTATAAGAATCTAAGACACAACTTTTATTTAAAAAACATTAAATGTTTTACTGCTGCTAAACCCCCGGTTTTTCTATTACTGTACCGTGATACCATTTGTTAATCCCTATGTTTAAATTTTATTATCTTTTGTAAACAATTCTAATAAAATGTTTTGATTTTTTTATGCCTATGCCTCTATATGCCTTGAATATTGTTTCTGAGGACTTTTGTATGGTTATATACTGTAGATTTTGAGGTTGGCATTGAATACATTTGGACTTAAGTGAATAATTATGTATATTGCAAAGCAGTGACCCCTGTTACAGCTAGGGGGCGCTGTATGTGCTCCTCAGAATACGCATGGAGGCGTATTGAGGCCATAGGACTGCATGGCAGTCACAGGAGTATCTGTGTTGATGGTGAAACAGTGTCCGGCAGGATTGTAAATGGCCGGTAAGTGTCACAGAGGGCCTCTGCGCTGTAAGCCCGAAATAATATTGTTATGCTGGGACTTGTAGTTCAAGGAGTTTTTGCTTATTTATAATAGGGGTGCTTATAGGGTTAGTCAGAGAGCAGGGCGGGAATGACTAACCACACATACCACCCCCACAGGTGGGCGGTGTTACAGGTACATAATGTGACCAGGGTGTGGGTCACATGGTTCCGAGTGAATGGACCTGATTGGTCTGTGTGTAAGGTCCTGAAGGTCTCTGTGTTGGAAGGTCCTGTGTGTATGTGGTTCGGAATCCTGGAAGCACGGGGTGAGGCCATGGACCCGCAGAGCCTGTGATGGCCGCTGCATTGAGGAAGCTACCGACCTGCTGAGGATGTGGTCTGTCGGGTGGCCTAGTGAGCAAGGCACTGTCCGGAACGGTGAACCCAGTCAGGCAGCTTCCTCAGGGTCCTAGGACTGACGAGGAGTCAGCATGTGGAGCAGGAGCTCCTGGAAGGTAACCCAGAATGTGGGGAACTGTGTGCACTGACAAAGGTCAGTTAGTGAGCTGTTTGGCGAGCGGTCTCCCACGGTAACTGGACGGAGTCCGGCATGTTTAGAGACTGCGTATTAAAGCCGGGTACTAAGAAGCCTTATGAATTTTGTGGTAAGCCTATGAACTGTAACATGGCCTACAAGCGGTTTATGATGTTTGAATAAACCGAAATAGACTGTTTATGTGCAAAACCGTGCATGTCTACGTTTATCCTGTTACCGAACGCGTGTCCTCAACACACTCAGTAAGCGCTGCCTTACAATATGCATATGTATAATAAATATATATTATTTTGCTTTGTGTGTGTAAACATATTTGAACATGGTATGTAATGATATTATGGTCTTCAATGGAGAATGAAAGAGAAGAGATTGGACAGGGAAGTTACATCACAATTCTTTTTTATTGTTTATTTAGCTTGCAGACAAATCCGCAGAGAAAACCGCATAAAATTCCGCATCAAATCCGCATCAAAACCGCTTAAAAACCGCATGGATTTTCAACTGATTTTTCTGCCAAGAGAGGAAGAATCTGCACAAAATTTTACAAAAGCAAATCCGCAATGTGTGCACATACCCTAAGGCTATGTGCACACATTGCAGATTTTGATGCGTTTCTGCAGCGTTTTGGATGCGTGGAATTGCATCAAATCCGCAGTGTAGTACAGTACCAATGATAGTCAATGGGAATTTGAGAATTGGTGTACACATGCTGTGGAAAATTCCGTGCGGATTCGCAGCGTTTTATTTTCCGTAGCAGGCCAATTCTTTGTGCGGAAACGCAGCGTTTCTGTATCTATTGACTATACATTGAGTAAGGCAAATCTGCACAACAAAAAACGCATGACAATCCACAAGAAATCCGCATCAATTCCTCATGAAATCTGCAAGCATTTTGGCCTGTGTTTTCTGCCAAGAGATGCAGATTCTGTGCAGAAAATTCTGCAGGCCAATCTGCAACGTGTGCACATACCCTAAGCGTTGCTCCACCAGTGAGAAATCACATACTGAAGTTGTCAGTACATGTGTCTGGGAGTGCATTGAGGCTCCTTTGCCTTGTCTAGCACCATCCTTCTTTGGTTGATTGACAAGGTGTTTGCTCTGGTACACAATCAATTACTTGTCAATCAACCAGAGAAGCGTGACGCTACACAGAGAATACAGCATGAAGCTGAGAAGCTGAAGCGCATCATCATGCCTCTGAGCACTTTCAGACTGATATTTACTGAACTTCCAAACATGATTTTAAGCCGGTGCAACAGCGCATAGGGGTCATAAAGGGACTATAGACCTAAACCTGTGTTAGTTGGGGGCCATGTTGGAGATTTTGCATTGTGGTACAGAAGCTTCGAGTTACGCCACTGTTTCCTATGCTATGTCCAATTATTTAAAGATACGCACCTAACCATGTACAGCATATATAAGCCCAGGGCTTTTGAGTGTGATTGCTGATAAGTAGCTAACCTGCAGCAAAAATGCATGTTTTGGTGCATTTTTTTTCTTGCGGTTTTGGGCTAACTTGTGTCTCTTTGTGCATGCTAATAAAGTTGAGTGCCCCTAGAGGGAAAAAACCTACTTCCTGTAGAACCATACCTCAAGATCATGATCGGACTGGAAAAAAATCTCTCATAACTCGGACCATGCAAGTGCTGTCCGATTTTTACACACTGATGTCCTTAGAAAAACCGGCAATTCAGCAGCCACGTACAGTAAAATCACAGCGTGAAAGGTTAGCATAGAATAGATATATACACATAGAATAGACAGAATTGATATATACAGTACACATAGAATAGTGTGAAAGGTCGGCTCACTTAGCTGCTCCTCGAGGTAGACACAGTCACACGTGAGGTTAAAGTCTCTGGGTGGTTTATTGCATCATAACAAGTCAACAACCCAAACTGGTAACAGATAAACAGCCTGTCTGGCTCAAATGAAAATAAAAAGTTCATACACAGTCCTGCCCAGTGCCTCTGGGACAACACATATAGCAGCTCTCGCCGGAGCTAGCAGTCAGGAGGCTTCCTACCTCCACACACAGACTGAGAAAAAAACTGGACTTTTTTTTCCCCTGCTACACCCCTGAGGTGGAGATATGGTGAGCAGGTGTCCCATCCATCTCTTACCTACTTAACTAAAAACCCGCTCATAACATGGCTGCTTAACACCTTCAGCACATAGCATGCTGAAAAGAAACATATGGAAATCAATCTCCATGACACATATCTACCCTCACATACCGCGCCAATGACCCTGCCAAAATAGATAGATATATAGATGTCACTGATATATATATATATATATATATATATGTGTGTGTGTGTGTGTGTGTGTGTGTGTGTATATATATATATATGTATATTAGAAAGATGATAGATACAGGTGCTTCTCACAAAATTAGAATATCATCAAAAAGTTAATTTACTTCAGTTCTTCAATACAAAAATTGAAACTCATATATTATATAGAGTCGTAAACAGAGGGATCTATTTCAAGTGTTTGTTTCTGCTAATGTTGATGATTATGGCTTACAGCCAATGAAAACACAAAAGTCATCTCAGTAAATTAGAATAATTAACAGAAAACACCTGCAAAGGCTTCCTAAGCATTTAAAAAGGTTGCTTAGTCTGTTTCAGTAGGCTCCACAATCATGGGGAAGACTGCTGACTTAACAGATGTCCGGTAGCCTGTCATTGACACACTCCAAAAGGAGGGTAAGCCTCAAAAGGTCATTGCTAAAGAAGCTGGCTGTTCACAGAATGCTGTATCCAAGCATATTAATGAAAAGTAGATTGGAAGGAAAAAGTGTGTTAGAAAAAGGTGCACAAGCAACCAGGATAACCGCAGACTTGAAAGGATTGTTAAGAAAAGGCCATTCAAAAATTTGGAGGAGACTCACAAGGAGTGGACTGCTGCTGGAGTCATTGCTTCAAGAGCCACCGCACACAGATGTATCAAGGACATGGGCTATAAGTGTTGCATTCCTTGTGTCAAGCCACTCATGACCAATAGACAATGCCTGGGATAAGAAGAAAAAGAACAGGACTGTTGCTCAGTGGTCCAAGGTGTTGTTTTCAGATGAAAGTAAATTTTGCATTTCATTTGGAAATCAAGGTCCCAGAGTCTGGAGGAAGAGTGGAGAGTCACACAATCCAAGCTGCTTGAGGTCTAGTGTGAAGTTTCCACAATCAGTGATGGTTTGAGGAGCGAAGTCATCCGCTGATGTAAGTCCACTGTGTATTATCAAGACCAAAGTCAGCACAACCATCTACCTGGAAATTTTAGAGCACTTCTGGCATCCCTCTGCTGACAAGCTTTTTGGAGATGGAAATTTCAATCTCCAGCAGGACTTGACACCTGTCCACACTGCCAAAAGTACCAATACATGAGGGGCGTTCCAGCTGATAAAATTTCTTGCTTTATTGAAAAAATTAAAATAATACAGCGGCTTACTCCTCAAGAGTAGATGGATGTGCTGAGAGGCACTAGAATACCAGCTACGCGTTCCGAAACTGCATGGGTCATTATCACAGCTGCAAATTACTAACATAATGCAAACCTTATACTTAGTGCTGACCAATGAGAGCTGCAATGTAGATCACATGAGCAAGCCAAAGGTCCTATGACCATTACTACAATAAGAAAACACAAAATGACAAATTTGCAAAAATACTCTGCAGTATTCGCGCCTGTCTGAATCCTGTTCATTTCGACACTGTTCACATGTTCAGGTTTTAAATACATTAGATAGGGACTGCTCCATGAAGGGTTACCGTGACGTGGTGGAGCAGCTTGCTATACAGTTTTTGCAAAAATGTATCGACTAAATACCCTGTATTTGTTATCCAGCACTTGCTGATTACTATCATATTTTTTACTGCAGAGTATTTTTGCAAATATGTCATTTTGTGTTTTCTTGTTGTGTTTCAGCCAGCGGGTGGCGTGAACACTGTCTGACCGACTTGTTCACACTTGTGCATGTCACATATGTTTTTAATCCGTTTTTTAGAGCATTACTACAATTCCTATGTTCCATAGAGACCAACGACGTTATCACCTTCTATCACATGTTCTAATAGAAAGGTCCTGAGTACAAAACTCCACATTCTCTAGGTTTGCAAAATAATACCGCATAAAAACAAATTGATTAACATATATACAAATATTTAAAGTATAGCAATAACCATCAATAGTGATACATGATCTCTTCTCTTGTTTAACCCATTTGGATATCTAGACCCCAGACAGAATATCCAAAAAGCCTCTCTTGTAAGAAGATGTCTTTTCCCATCCCCACCATGCTTTGAATTTTTAACCCATTCAATTCCTACAACTGACATCGCCTCCAAATCCTCATTATGCTCGCATCCTGGAGCATATTAGGGATGTAGAGAATAATAGTAGCAATACACGCAATATTTCTATGGTGTTCAAACATTTTCTAATGCAGCATAATGGGGATTTGGAGGCGATGTCAGTTGTAGGAATTGAATGGGTTAAAAATTCAAAGCGTGGTGGGGATGGAAAAAGACGTAATGCCACTGAAGCTTCCCAGGCTATTTAATATCAGCTCACAGCTGTATACATATTCTTTGCTGACTATTAAAATGGGTGACCAACCCAAAAAATGTCGTAGTCACCCAATAATTAATAACCAGCAAAGGCTATGCAGAAAGCTGTGGGCTGATATTAATAGCCTAGGAAGGGGACATGGATATTTACCCCCCCCTGGCTAAAAGCATCAGCTCTCAGCTACCCAAGAAAAGGCACATCTATAAGAAGTACCAATTCTGGCACTTAGCGTCACTCGTCCCACTTGCCCTGATGTGGTGGCAAGTGGGGTGATAGTTGGGGGTTGATGTCACCTTTAAATTGTCAGGTGACATCCAGCCCAGATGTTAGTAAATGAGAGGCATCTATAAGATGCCCCATTACTATCCCCATAGTCATATTGTAAAAAACACACCCACCCAGAATAAAGTCCTTTAATTGAATGAATTACACAGACTCCTTTAATAAATATTAATTATATCATATTTACAACGTCGCCCATTCCAGTGATGACAATGTCCCTTGCAAGAGAATTAAAATAAAAAACAATAACCCTCACTTATCCGTCATTCTGTCCCACACTGTAAACCATATCTGGGGGATAAACAGTTTTCAACATGGATGGTGCCAAGATGTGACCGTCCAGGCTGAGAACCACTGAGTGAATGAGCGCAGCATCAGTGAGCAGCATTGACTTCATCAATGTAGCTGTAGATCACTGAGGCTTTGTTCCCACTGGGCTTAAATGCAGTGAACTCGGTGAGATCCCTGCTAGCACCATGAGAAAGTCTCATGGTGCAGAGGTGAGTTCACCGCAGTTCACCGACAGTGGTGAAATTCTCCAGGTGAAGTGCGGTGAACTGACCTCTGCACAGTGAGACTTTCTCACAGTGCATCGAGGTCACCGCAGTTCAGCCCGGTAGGAACGCAGCTTCAGCAGCCTGTGGTAACCTCGATGACGTTACCGCTAGTCACTGATGATGCACTTGTAGCAGTTCAGTCATCAGTGGTTTTCATCTTGAAAAGTCACATCTTGGCACCTTTCAGGTAGAAAACTGTTTATCCCCCAGTCATTGAATTCACCAAAACGACGGACAGGTGAGGGATATTGTTATTTTTTATTTTGCTTTATTACAGGCAATAAGGGATTCAGTGGAATTAGGCACTAGGTGAGCATAACTGTGTTTGTTATTTTTAAATACGGTACCGTATATACTTGTGTATAAGCTGACCCCCCCTAATTTTGCCACAAAAAACTGGGATGCTCCATAGATTATGCACCCATAAGATGCTCCATAGATAATACCCCATAGAATATGCCCCCATATGCTGCTCTATAGATTATACCCCCATAAGATGCTCCATAGATTATACCCCCATAAGATGTTCCATGGATTATACCCCATATTGTTATGAATGAGTCACCGTAGGAGGCAAAAACAGAAATGCTAGCTAAGTCCAGAAAACCAGAGAAGTTGGCAGCTATCGGATTGCAGACCCCTGAACCTATCAACACAACTAGCAGTAGCCGTGGGGGGTTCCTACGATGCCCTAGACCCCTCGATCACAGCCGGAGGACTATATAGCCTAAAGACAGAAAGGGAAATCTAAACTGCCCCAGAGCAGACCCCAAAGCAAAAGGCAGCCCCCAACATGTAATGACAGTGAAGCAAGAAGAAAGAACACTAACACAGACAGAAAGATAGACTGAGCAAAGTCGGGGCCCAAGCTAACTAGATAGGAAAGGACAGGAAGGCTGCTGTCTGCAATCCATGAAAAACCCTATGAAAATTAGAGCCAACAAACTGACAGTGAAAAAGGCCCTGAAGACGCTAGGCTTCAAAAAGGCTATGTCAGTACTCAGGAATATTCTGAAGACAGAGCAACCGGCAAAAGGAGATTCAGCTCACCCCAGCAGGGAATGGCAGAATCCAGAAAAGCAAGGCAAACAAAAACAAAACACAAATGCTAACAGGCAAGCAGAAAACTTAGCTTTAGAGGAGCAGGAATCAGACTGGTCTCCTAGAAGTCCACAGAGAAGTCACCCGCAGGGCAGAAGGGCGTCGGCAGCCTTATATCCAGTCCATGACTCCACTCAGCCAGTCATCATCATTAGGCTCAGGTGACTGATAATCAGGCTCATTACCTTCCTTTCCAGAATAGGGAGTTCACCAGACCTCAGTGACGAAGGGGAAAATGAACTCACAACAGTACCTCCCCCTTGAGGAGGGGTCACCGAACCCTCAACCACGCCACCAAGGCGACCAGGGTGAGCCCGATGAAAGGCACGCACCAATCTTTTGGCATGAATATCAGAGGCAGAGACCCAGGAATTATCCTCCTGACCATAACCCTTCCACTTAACCAAATACTGGAGTCTCCGTCTAGCCAGAAGGGAATCCAGTATTTTCTCTACCTCATATTCCATGTTACCTTCAACCAATACAGGGTCCGGAGGTGCCACCCCAGGAACAACTGGCTCAACAAACCTCTTCAACAAGGACTTATGGAACACATATTATGGATCTTAAATGTGACAGGAAGAGCCAAACGAAAAGAGACCGGATTAATAATCTCCAAAATCTTGTAAGGTCCAATAAATCTAGGCTTAAACTTAGGAGAAGCCACCTTCATAGCAATATTTTTTGATGATAACCACACCATATCACCAATCTTAAACTGGGGACCAATGGTCCTATGTCGATTGGAAAACCACTGGGCCTTTTCCTGGGAGAGAGATAACTTATCCACCACTTGGTCCCAGATCTGGTGCATTCTCTCCACCACAGTGTCAACACCTGGGCAGGCAGAAGGCTCCACCTGCCCTGAAGAAAATCGAGGATGAAACCCAAAGTTACAAAAAAAGGTGACATCAAAGTGGCAGAACTAGCTCTATTATTATTTAAAGCAAATTCGGCCAAGGGCAAAAATGAAACCCAATCATCCTGATCAGCGGAAATAAAACATCTCAAATACGACTCCAAGGTCTGGTTTGTTCTCTCTGTCTGCCCATTGGTCTGAGGGTGAAAAGCAGAGGAGAAGGACAACTGAATTCCCAGCTTGGAACAGAAAGTCCTCCAAAATCTAGACACAAACTGAACTCCTCTGTCAGATACAATGTTCTCAGGAATCCCGTGCATGCGAACCACCTGTTGCAAAAACAGGGGCACCGACTCAGAGGAAGACGACAACTTAGGGAGTGGTACAAGATGAACCATCTTAGAGAACCTATCACAAATCACCCAAAGAACAGTCATTCTTTGAGAGACCGGCATATCAGAGATGAAATCCATTGAAATATGGGTCCATGGCCTCCTGGGGACCGGCAAAGGCATCAACAACCCACTAGAGCGAGAACAAGATTTAGACCGGGAGCAAGTCCCACAGGACTGCACAAAATTCCTGACATCATGAGACAAGGTGGGCCACCAAAAAGAGCGACTCACCAGATCTCTAGTACCAAAAATACCTTGATGACCAGCCAATGCAGAGCAATGAACTTCAGACATCACTTTCTTCTTCCACTGGTCAGGAACATACAACTTTCCACTGGGACAACGCTCAGGTTAGTCCTCCTGCAACTCTAGCAGAGCAAGTCTCAAATCGGGCGAGATGGCAGAAAGAACTACCCCTTCGCCTAAGATGGTAGCAGGCTTAGTCACCACAGGAGAATCAGCAAAGAAGCTCCTAGAGAGGGCGTCTGCCTTGAGAGTCTTAGTTCCAGGAAGAAAAGAGACCACAAAATCAAAACGTGTAAAAAACAAGGCCCACCTAGCCTGTCTAGGGTTCAAGCGTTTAGCCGACTCTAGGTAAATCAAATTCTTGTGGTCAGTGAGGACCACAACTTGATGTTTAGCACCCTCCAACCAATGTCTCCACTCCTCAAATGCCCATTTCATGGCCAACAGTTCCCGATTCCCCACATCATAGTTACGTTCAGATGGAGAGAACTTTCGGGAAAAGAAAGCACAGGGATTCATTTTAGATGTTACAGGATCCTTTTGGGACAAAACAGCTCCTGCACCAATCTCAGAAGCATCTACCTCTACCTGGAACGGGAGTGAGACATCAGGTTGCTGCAAAAAACCGGGGCGGCGGTAAATCTTCGCTTCAGCTCCTGAAAGGAAGCAACAGCCTCCGGAGACCAATTCAACACATCAGCACCCTTCTTAGTCAGATCAGTCAATGGCTTGGCAATACTAGAAAATTTTGCTATAAATTTCTGATAAAAATTAGCAAAACCCAAAAACTTCTGGAGGGCCTTCAAAGAAGTGGGCTGAACCCAATCATAAATGGCCTGTACCTTGGCTGGGTCCATTTCAATAGTTAACGGAGACAAAATAAATCCCAAAAATGAAATCCTCTGTACTCCAAAAAGGCATTTCGATCCTTTGACATACAGGGAATTCTCCCTCAAGATCCGGAACACAGTCCGAATATGTTCCACATGAGAATCCCAATCCTTGGAGATGATCAAAATATCGTCCAGATAGATAATCAAAAATTTATCGACAAAGTCTCGGAAAATATCGTTCATGAAGCACTGGAAGACAGAAGGGGCATTAGTGAGCCCCAAAGGCATCACCAGGTACTCAAAATGTCCCTCCAGAGTATTAAACGCCGTCTTCCATTCATCCCCCTGCTTAATGCGGATAAGATTATACGCCCCCTGAGGTCAAGCTTGGTAAACCAGCAAGCACCTCTAACTCTAGAGAATAGATCCGAAATCAGGGGTAACGGATACTGATATTTAATAGTAATTTTGTTGAGGGCACGATAATCAATACAAGGCCTTAAAGAACCATCCTTTTTGGCCACAAAATAAAAACCGGCACCTAAGGGTGAAGAGGATGGTCTAATATGACCCTTCTCCAACGCCTCCTTAATATAGGATCGCATACCCTCGTGCTCGGGTACAGATAAATTGAAGCGCCGACCCTTGGGAAATTTAAACCCCGGGCTCAGTTCAATTGCACAGTCATAATTCCTATGAGGAGGCAAAGATGCAGACTCATTCTCACTAAATACATCATAAAAGTCCACCAAATAGTCAGGAACATCATGCGACTGAGGAGAGGTGGAGAAAACCGGAGCCTCACTAAAGGCAGACCGACAACCCCAACTCACCACAGACACAGATTTCCAATCCAAAACTGGATTATGAATTTGCAACCAGGGAAACCCCAGAACATTGGCATCATGCAGACCATGCAACACCGAAAATCTGCAATTTTCTTGATGGTCTGGGGCGACCCGCATGACCACCTGGGTCCAAAACTGAGGTTTATTTTTCGCCAAAGGAGTAGCATCAATCCCCCTCAAAGGGATAGGCGTCTGCAGAGGTGTCATCGGAAATCCACAACGTTTAGCCAAATCCAAGTCCATTAGGTTTAGCGCTGCTCCTGAATCCACAAAAGCCTTGGCGGAAAATGTGGACAGGGAGCAGATCAGAGTAATTGCCAGAAGAAACTTACTGTAGGTTGAACACCACCAACAGAAAACGTGTGTGCAAAGCATTTCTCTTGTTTAGGACAAACAGAAATAATATGCGAGGCATCTCCACAGAAAAAACACAGCTTATTACGCCTTCTGAAATCCTGACGTTGCGCCCTAGACAAAACTCTATCACATTGCATAGGTTCAGACGTCTGTTCAACCGGTGGCAACACTTCTCGTGCAATCCTGCGTTCACGTAAATGCCGATCAACCTGAATGGCTAATGACATAGAATCGTCCAGACCAGAGGGAACAGGAAATCCCACCATAGTATCTTTTACGGCTTCTGACAAACCCTTCCGAAAGAGAGCAGCCAAGGCATTATCATTCCAGGTAGTAAGGACCACCCACTTTCGGAACTTTTGACAGTACAACTCTGCAGAATCTCGACCCTGGTTCAATGCCAACAGGGTCTTTTCAGCCTGATCAATAGCATTAGGTTCGTCATACAACAACCACAAGGCTTGAAAGAATGCGTTCACATTAGTCAGAATAGGATCATCTGGTTTCAAAGAAAACGCCCAATCCTGGGGATCGCCACGCAGCAAAGAGATGACAATTTTAACCTGCTGCGTGGAGCTCCCTGACGAGTTAGGCTTCAAGGCAAAAAATAATTTACAATTATTTTTGAAACTCAAAAATTTAGATCGATCCCCAAAAAATACATCAGGTGTAGGGATCTTTGGTTCAACAGCATGCGAACGAGCAAGGTAGGCGGAAATTCCCTGCACTTCCGCAGCGAGCTGCTCCACATGATCAGACAATTGCTTTATCTCCATTGAGAGAAAAAAAAATTCCCCCTACGGCCTCAGAGATATAGAGGAAAGAATATACACACTTTTTTTTTAAACACAATTCTTTCCTGCTATTGAGTACCCTAGGATCTGCGGTATGGCGGGTGATTCTGTTATGAATGAGTCATCGTAGGAGGCAAAAACAGAAATGCTAGCTAAGTCCAGAAAACCAGAGAAGTTGGCAGCTATCGGATTGCAGACCCCTGAACCTATCAACACAACTAGCAGTAGCCGTGGGGGGTTCCTACGATGCCCTAGACCCCTCGATCACAGCCGGAGGACTATATAGCCTAAAGACAGAAAGGGAAATCTAAACTGCCCCAGAGCAGACCCCAAAGCAAAAGGCAGCCCCCAACATATAATGACGGTGAAGCAAGAAGAAAGAACACTAACACAAACAGAAAGATAGACTGAGCAAAGATGGGGCCCAAGCTAACTAGATAGGAAAGGACAGGAAGGCTGCTGTCTGCAATCCGTGAAAAACCCTATGAAAATAAGAGCCAACAAACTGACAGTGAAAAAGGCCCTGAAGACACTAGGCTTCAAAAAGGCTATGTCAGTACTCAGGAATATTCTGAAGACAGAGCAACCGGCAAAAGGAGATTCAGCTCACCCCAGCAGGGAATGGCAGAATCCAGAAAAGCAAGGCAAACAAAAACAAAACACAAATGCTAACAGGCAAGCAGAAAACTTAGCTTTAGAGGAGCAGGAATCAGACTGGTCTCCTAGAAGTCCACAGAGAAGTCACCCGCAGGGCAGAAGGGCGTCAGCAGCCTTATATCCAGTCCGTGACTCCACTCAGCCAGTCATCATCATTAGGCTCAGGTGCCTGATAATCAGGCTCATTACCTTCCTTTACCAGAATAGGGAGTTCACCAGACCTCAGTGACGAAGGGGAAAATGAACTCACAACACCATATGCTGCTGCTGCTGCAAAAAAAAAAGTCTTACTCACCTCTCATCACTGGGGGCCAGGTGTCAGGTCCTCAGCAGGTGGGGACAGCGGTGCGCTATGGGGACAGGTGCTGGTGTTGCCACTCATTCAGGACCCAGGACCTGAGGTATTCACCTGTCCCCGGTTCATTGCTGCTGTCTGCTGCGTCCTCTGTCAGTGACTGTTTAGGCAGCAGAGGACACAGCACGCACTAACCATGTCATCACGCCCCCTGCTGCCTAAACATCACTGACACAGGACGCAGCAGATAGCGGTGAGCAGCGATGTACCGACAACTGGTGAATATTGGATATACTCCCCCCCTCCTCGTGTGGTCTCTGCAGCCCCCCCGCTTCTCCCACGGTCTCCATTCCTTCCTTCAGTGGTCACATGGTACCGTTCAGTACACTCATGAATATGCGCTTGTTCATAAGTTTAATGAGCGGTACCATGTGACCGCTGAAGGAAGGGAGACCATGGGAGAAGAGGGGGGGCTGCAGAGACGCGTCATGGGGAGTCAGTATGATCTCTGACACCCTCGCTCCCCCTCCCTTGCCGACCCCCAGGCATATGACTCACATATAAGCAGAGAGGGGGAATTTCAGCCCAAAAAAATGGGCTGAAAATCTCGGCTTATACACGAGTATATACGGTAAGAAAAATTGTGTTTTGTTTTATTTCTAATAAAGGAGTATATTATGGCTGTGTGTTTATTCACCAGATAACTATAGGATCAGTAATAGATAGGTGTCTTATAGACACCTCTCCATTAGAGATGAGCGACTTTGCCTTTTTTCGGGTTGAGTCGGATTTCATGAAACCCGACTTTCTCAAAAGTCGGATCGACCGCAATCGGCCGATTATCGTGAAAAGTCGAAGGCTGACTGAAACACGAAACCCAATGCAAGTCAATGGGGAAGAAAAGTCGGCAGTGAGTGGAGGACAGGAAACACACCTACAGTGCCCATTTTAATGGCAAAAACATCAATTCTTATTACTTAAGCTTGTCAACCTTAATTTACTTTATAATAATAGTTAGGCATTGAAAACTGGGGGTTATTTGGCTAAAGTTGTGGGGGGTAGGGCTGGCTCCAGATTTTCGTGGGCCCAGGGCCAAAGAGTGTCACTGGGCTCCTTTAACACATGCCACAATTCATGATCCTCTGATACGGCAGAGAAATAGTGGTATAGTACAATGAAAAATACTAAACTTCTTACATCACATGACTGATATCCATTTTAAATTCTCCAATAGCTTAAAAAACGGACAGTATATTACTCCATACAGTATTATGGCCACCGCATAGTGCGCCATACAGAGTAATGAGGCCCATATATTTCTCCATACAGAATCATTGGTCCCATATAATGTTCGATACAGTATATGAGCTCCACATAAAGCTACAGTATATGTTGGTCCCCATGGATGAAGCTCCACTGTCTTATGGGCCCAAATAATGCTCCATATATAATGGGCCCCATTTCTAATGCTCCAGTGCATAATGGGCCCTGTAAATGCTGCTCCAGTGTCTGATGTCCCCCATTTGGAAAGCTCCAGCATATGATGGGCCTCACGGATGATGCTCTAGTGTACGATTGGTCCAGATAATGCTCCATATATAATCTGTCCCATTTACAATGCTCCAGTATATGATGGGCCCCATGGATGATGCGCCAGTGTCTTATGGGCCCAAATAATGCTCCATATATAATGGGCCCCATTTCTAATGCTCCAGTGTATAATGGGCCCTGTAAATTCTGCTCCAGTGTCCGATGTCCACCTTTGGAATGCTCCAGTGTATGGTGAACCCCATATATCATTCTCCAGAGTATACTGCTCCCCAAAAATTGCTCCCAACCTTTAAAACAATTTAATAAGTCTCCTCACTAGGGAATCCCTGTACTCTGGACTCGTCGTCGTCCCCAACTTCTATCTCACTGCACTTGGACTGTTTAGGCAGAGGGCGTACAGATGTGATGTCATCGCGCTCTCTGACCAGAATGTCACTGTCAGGAAACGCGATAAAACTGAGGAGAGAAAGAGCGCAATAGGGTCTTATCTGGGTAACAGATGAAATAAATTCAGAGAATCTACTCACCTTTTCCAAGATAGTTTAAAGCATGTAGATCAATGTCAGTCTGCTGCACGCCCGAGGTTCACGTCCGTGACCACAGATAAAGATCCTTTTGGATAAATTATTGGGCTTATTGTGCGCTGCTGAGCCAAAGATAAAGTCACCACATGAAATACTTTTTAACTCTTTATTCCCAACGCGTTTCAAAGTGGAATATCACTTCTTCTTCAGGGGATGACATAGACTCTATGTCATCCCCTGAAGAAGAAGTGATATTCCACTTTGAAACGGGTTGGGAATAAAGAGTTAAAAAGTATTTCATGTGGTGACTTTATCTTTGGCTCAGCAGCGCACAATAAGCCCAATAATTTATCCAAAAGGATCTTTAACTGTCAGGAAACGCGGAAGACGTTACGGCGGTGGAGCAGGGAGAGGTAAGTATTTCAACTTTGCAAGTGCTGTGATCCTGAGCAAGCAGGGGGGCCCACTCATTGGCGATGGCACTGGCACT
Organism: Dendrobates tinctorius; assembly: GCF_039654945.1. NCBI lineage: Eukaryota > Metazoa > Chordata > Amphibia > Anura > Dendrobatidae > Dendrobates > Dendrobates tinctorius. Next base: position 72,857,133 of record NW_027361829.1, read on the forward strand.
GGACCCCTCATAGAACGGCGGTGTGTCTGATGGCGGGTGGGCCCTCCCACCGGCAGAAACACTTTTGCGTTCTATGAGGGGCTGTCACGTGGACCCGTCCTGTGTGACATGACCAGCAGGCCGGTACCTGAAACAACAAGACATGGCACGTGAAACTGTCCTGTGTGACACGGCCCACAGGCCGGTAACTAAAACAACAAGACACGGGGAAAGGGGAAACAGTTACAACAGTGGGCCCTGCGATAGGGAGGAGCGGGGACGTGGAGACCTCCTGCAAACCCCTGAGTCAGTGTCCCTCACACTCCTAACGTTCCCTAGGCCGGTTCCGCATGGGGTGCCGATCAGGATACCTGTCACCCTAGCACACCCTACACCTATCCCTTGCTAGGGAGCTGGGTAATGCAGGCACTGGCCCCACCGCTGTACTAATACACACCAGGGAAAAATACAGACAGAGAAACATCATTTAGTTTTGCTCTGTTGCTCTTGCTCCCAGCAACAGAGTCCACCACCAGAATGCAGCTTTCCTCCTGAAGAGCTGCCGCCATGCTCTGTAAGAGCTGCAAGGAAATCCCCTCTGACTAACTCCACACCAGACTCTGACTGAGCTGCCAGGACCTCTCTCTAGATCCTCCACCAAGGATGGTTGAAATGAACACGATCACCAACAGTGATTGCAACACCTACACTCTTTTATAAGTAAGAGCCAGCAATCTCACATGCTTAATCACATGCACTAAAGAAACCAGAGTGCAATGACGCTCACCACCACTGGAGGCAAACTAGAACAAAAAGCACCACTGATAAATAATCCTAATGGCCACCGGGGGCAAAACCAAACTTAAGCACACAGCTTAAGGAAAAAAAAAAAGGTTACATGTGCTTTTATCTGTCATGATCCAGCATGGATCATGACAGGGGCCCTGTGCCAGTGCCGTCGCCCATGAGTATGCCCCCCCACCTGCTCAGGGAACCTGCACTTTCATCTGCACCTTCCTCTTTGTCACTGTGTAAGGTGGTATAGTATGTGAGAAGGGGAACCTGAGTTTCATCAGGGTCAGATTCTGGCTGTGTAGAGTTCGAGGGGAATGTAGTGGTCTGGGTCAATGTACCAGCAGAATCATCTAGCAGTGGCAGGGCATCAGTGTACTTGTGGCGCCCCCAGGAGTACGGTCACCACAGTGGCATTACCTTCCTCCTAGGGAGTGTGATTTCATGCTTGGGAGCAATGAAGGATCTCTCTAGCAGTTAAACCAGCACACAACACAGTGCCCACTCCAGGCCAGCAGGGAGAGCTTTGAACCTGACTGCTGAGGAGCTGCTCTGTGGTTGGGAGGAGGGAAGTTAGGGCAGTCTGTGAAGGGAAGGGGAAGTGTGTGGATGCGAGAAGGGGAGCTGGAGGATGAGCAGAGTTAAGGCTCACTCCTAGCTGGAGTGCATGGTCCGGATTCTGGTCTCTGAGTTTGTAGGGACACTGACGGTCCTGCAGCAGAAACAGGAGGCAGTAGCAGCTGTAAATGCTCTGTTCCCAACTAAGGCTCGGAGGCCCCAGCAGCGACGTGTGTGAGCCAGAAGGAAAAGGCTACGGCTGCCTGCCATACGAGAAAGTTTCAAAAGAGAGTCAACAGGGGGAACTTCAGTGAACTCAATACTGTGAGTACCTCAGATAAGCGCTAGAACGGAGGCCACACTACCTATCTGCAGAGAGAAAATTCCTAATTTGCTTCCAGGCTGACCAACTCCTTCTCCATCTGTACTATGGGTCCTGGACGGCACTTACCAAGTACAGGTAAAGGAACGGCACGACTGTGTCTGTCATCTTTCTCCTGCGCCTGGCGCATGGCTCTGCTACATCCTGCCCTGCACACCATCTACCAACTCTTTTATCTGCCCTGCGACTACGGCCCTACCTGTGCAGGGCTTCTACATCTTAGCTGCACCACAACATCTGTCCCAGAGAAGCGACACTGCAGCGCTGGTCAATCTGATCAGAAACCACAGGTGGCGTCACGTATCATTCACCTATAAATGTTATTCACCCCTTTGCATGGACGCCCAAGGCCACAGACCGGGTCACCACCACCATGACACATCCCTCTGAGACCGGCCCAGTACCGATTAACCCCACTGCCCTGGCTGGCGACCCACACTCCATGTCAGATTCATCTTGGACTGGGGAATTCACGATTTGACTTGATAACCCAGACATGGTATGATAGAAAGAGCTACATGGACTAATGTGAAGTGTGGCCTGCTGCATCATTCACTTTTGGTGGGGGTGAAGGACACAAGGAAAGGGGTTCTTCCTGACCAGGAGCCAGCACTTGACAACTCAGTGCTTGCATTTTTTGAAACTTCAGAAGAGGAGGGCATATTAGCTGGAGTCTGTTTCGGCAATGTAAGCCAAAACCAGTTCCTGATGCTCCGGCTTTAAAAGCGGTTAACCTACTCCCATAAAAGGTAGCCTTCCAGGCATTCCGGAGCCAGACCATGACGCAGGCTCAGCACCTCCTGCCTTAGCTGCTATTGTGCTTTTGCCACTACCAGCAGATGCACCACCACCATCAGTACCAGCTGGCCCCCCTACGCCCACATCCGCAGCCTCTTCCACCATACTTCCAAATTTTGGAGAAAATGTACTCAAAATAACATCAGATATATGGTACTGTATCAGAAGCGTACAGCTGTATACAGTCAAAGGATAATTGTAAATCTCCGTATAAATTTCATGAGTCACACAGACGCTCACAGGCTCAGTATGGATTAGACAAGAATATAAAAAGTAGAAAAAGGGTACAGTATCATCAGATAGCAGGTATATATAGTATAGTTTAAACATTCTAAATCTCCGTATATATTTCAGGAGGCAGACACAGACGCTCTCAGGCTCAGTATGGATTACAACACAATATAAAAAGCCGTAAAACGGTAATGGATCTGAAGCGTAGAGCTGTATACAGTTTAGGGGTCATTCTCAATCTCAGTATTTATTTCCAGAGTCAGAAACAGACTCTCACTTGGTCAGTTTGGATTAGACCGGAATATAAAAAGCAGTAAATGGGTAATGTATCACAAGCATAGAGCTGTATACAGTGTTGGGGTAATTTTTAAATCTACATATAAATTGCAGGAGTAAGCCACAGAATCTCACATGCTCAGGATGGATCACACCACAATATAAAAAGATCCGCAAGAAATAATCACACATGTGGGCCAATGTTCGAGGTGTCAATGATACACTTAGAGTGGTGGGTGGAGGAGGACTTTCTGGCAGAAAGGGTACAGTATCACCAGATACCAGGTATATATAGCATAGATAAAACAATAAAAATGTACGAGGAGGAGGAGACACAGATATAGGCATGTCATGCCCTTATAAAGTCAAGAAAACCTGGAATAAAAATCTAAAATAAAAAAAATTCTAAAATCGAAGACGATCATATACCGTTGGACTTCCCACCATAAATTATGCCAACTGCCGATTGGGCGGCGTTATTCCCACGACCCTCCGAACAGCGTCCATGAAGGCAAAGTGTTTGGTTTCCGGGGGCAGTATGGTTGCAAAGCTGAACCTTAAAGGAATTTCCAGAAGGGCACCACCAGGAGTGGAGCCTGCGGTTTAATTGGACTCCACATGGGCAACCTCAACCATGCCAGCCACGGGAAGGATGGACAGATTGCAAGCTTTCTCATTTCTGTGGGTGGTGGTGCATGGCCGTTTTTAGTTGTGCTAGCGATTTGTCAGCTTAATTCCGTTAACGAACGAGACTCAGGCATGCCCCCGCGGTTCACGTCCAGCTTACTAGAGGGACATGCGACGCTCTGGCACACGAGATCGAGCAATAACAAGTCTATCATGCCCTTACATGTCCGGGGCTGCATGCGTGCTACACTGAAAGGACCAGCGTATGTCGCTTACAGGTGCGGATAACCCCCTGAACGCCGTTAGTGATGGGGATCTGGGATTCCAATTCTTCCCCGCGAATGAGGATTTCCCAGTAAGTGCAGGTCAACCAGAATTTTGGAATTAGGCCTAACCGGCATTCCAGAAAGAATGTGAAAAAATTAAGTGTCCAAACCACAGGTGCTGTAGCTTGCTTAACAGCTGTGCTCCTTTGCTGAGTAGCACACAGTTCTTACATAAACAGGCGGCATAGCTTGGTTCACGGGTGGGCAACTCTGCTGAGTAGCAGACAGTGCTTACATAAACAGGCGGCATAGCTAGGTTCACGGGTGGGCTCCTCTGCTGAGCAGTATACACAGGTACTAGGCCCAAAGTATTCACTGGGCTAAATGGAGTTAAAAAATGGTTCCTACATAAACAGGCGGCACAGCTTGGTTCACGGGTGGGCTCCTCTGCTGAGTAGCAGACACAGTTACTAGGCCCAAAGTATTAACTGGGCTAAATGCAGTCAAAAACTGGTTCTTTCATAAACAGGCGGCATAACTAGGTTTATGGGTGGGCTCCTCTGCTGAGTAGCAGACAGTGCTACAAGGCCCAAAAGGATTTTCTGGACAAGATGTGGTAAAAAATTATTAGAAACACACACGGTGTAGCTCCTTGACAGGTGTACTACACCGCTGGCTACCAGACACCGCTGCTATGCCATGAAACTGTCTATTAACATTGAAAATCATTATTAATGTGAAAATAAAGTTACGCTTTTGGTGAACGAACCGTTCTCGAATGGAACCTCAAACAGCCGAATTTTAAGCAAAGTGTTCGAGTTCGACGAATAGCTCGAACACCGCCCAAAACAACTCGAATTTGAACTTGCCGAACAGTTCGACTCGAACACCGCTGATCTCTAATCAGGAGGCAGACTCAGACGCTCTCAGGCCCAGTATGGATTCGACAAGATTGTAGAAAGTTGAGAAAGGGTACAGTATCACCGGATAACAGGTATCTATAGCATAGTTTAAACATTAAAAATCTCCGTGTATATTTCCGGTGTCCAACAAAGACACTCACAGCCTCAGTATGGATTAGACAAGAATCTAAAAAGTAGAAAAAGGGTAATGTATTCGAAGCGTACACCAGTATACACTGTTGGGGTATTTTTAAATCTTCATCAGACGGGAAGTCGAGTGATTGCAGAAATTTTGGAATTACTAATCACGGGAATAACTCCCGGGAGAATTCTCAGAGGCGATGCTGACCCTCAATTACTTTGTCTGTGGAGACAGCGAAAACAGTTCTTTGTGAAGAAAGGGTTTCTGTATCGCAGTACCGTGGATCCCATCACCGTTACTCATCTCCATCAAATTGTGATCACAGGGACAGATGTAGACATGGTCCTCACTGCCTATCATGATCTGTCAGGTAACTTTGGAGTGCAAAAGACAGAAGCCACAGGCCGTAGGCGATTCTATTGGAATGGCATGAGAGGACACATTTAAAAATGTGGGCAGGAATGTCACATGTCTGTGAGTAGGAAAACTGTGAAAGCTGATGATAAACCACCACTGCATCTCTTTGTGAGTCGACGTCCATAACAAATGGAAGCCATTGATCATCTGAAGATAGAGCCCAGCAGGACAGGGCATAGCTACATCTTAACCATCATCTAACAGTTCACCAAATTTGTATTGGCAGTCCCAGTGAAGGATTTAACAGCCCAGACTACACAGCGGTGGAGCAGGAAGAGGTAAGTATTGCAAGTGCTGGTGCCCTGAGCAAGCAGGGGGGCCCACTCGTGGGCGGCGGTACTGGCACAGGGCCCCTCATAGTATGCCGGTGTGTCTGACGGTGGGTGTGCACTCCCACCGTCAGAGACACTTGATTGTACTATGAGGGACCCTGTGCCAGTGCCGTCGCCCAAGAGTGGGCCCACCCACCTGTCCAGGGCAACGACACTCACATGGGTGCGTGCGCTAGGTGGTGACCCCAGCCCTGGGGGAGAGGCAGCCCAGTTAGGGAGGTTGAAAAAACATATGCTGATGTTGGACATTCAGCAGCTGCAAATGGAGGAATTGGAGAAGTCCGAGGAAGAGGAGGACAAAAGCAAGCCATTTTTCTGGCAACTTATTTGTCATCAGGGGAAGGTGGGACAAAATCCTTTGAAACCCATGCATGGTTCATTTTAATGAAGGTTACATCATCAACATTTTGGGTCGACAGATGGGTCCTTTTTTCTGTCAGGATTGATCCAGCAGCACTGAAGACTCTTTCAGATAGCACACTAGCAGCAGGGCAAGCGAGCTCCTTTAAGGCATATTGTGCCAATTCAGGCCAGGTGTCCAGTTTACAGGCCCAATAGTCAAAGGGGAATGACCTGTGAGGGAGAACATCGATATGGGAGGAGAAGTAGTTTGTAACCATAGTTGACAACTGCTGTCTCCTGTCACTTTCAATCAATGCAGTATTACCAGTCGTGTGAGCGGTACTTGAAAAATCAGTCCACAACATGGTCATGAAACCCCTGTCTCCAACGCCACTTTGGATGTGTGCACCACGAACACCTCTTCCATGTTGCCTCCTATGGCTCGTGGGAGAACCATCACCGCTGCTGTGTGCTGGGAATGCCTCAAACAAACGGTTTACCAGAGATGCTTGTTTGTTAGCCAATATTAGCTCTAGGTTCTCCTGTGGCATGATGTTTTGGAATTTGCTTTTATAGCGTGGATCCAGGATGCTAGCCAACCAGTAGTCGTCATCGTTCATCATTTTGGCATTGCGAGGGTCCCTTTTTAGGATCTGCAAGGCATAATCACACATGTGGGCCAATGTTCCAGGTGTCAATGATGCACTGCGAGTGCTGGGTGGAGGAGCACTTTCTGGCAAATCCACATCCCTCCAGTCACGCACAAACCCCGTACCTGACCTTGCCATGCCAACATTTTCTCTTGCCCGAGAAGCATCCTCCTCCCCTAAATAATCATCCCCATCATCCTCCTCCTCCTCTTGCTCTTCTTCCTCCACCTCATCCAGGAGAGTTCCCTGAGCAGACAATGGCTGACATCAAGGCTTCCCTCCTCCTCTTCCTCCTCGGCTGCAGACGCCTGCTCCTTAATGTGCATCAAAGTTTGCATGAGCAGACGCATAAGTGGGATGCTCATGCTTATGATGGCGTCATCTGCGCTTACCAGCCATGTGCATTCCTCAAAACACTGAAGGACTTTACAGAGGTCTTTCAGCTTCGACCACTGCACACCCAACAACTCCATGTCTGCCCTCAAACTGCCTGGCGGTGCATCCTCCCACAAATGCATTACAGCCTATCTCTGTTCGCACAGCCTCTCAACCATGTGCAGGGTGGAGTTCCACCTCGTTGCAACGTCAATAATTAAGCGGTGCTTGGGAAGGTGGAGCAATCGCTGCAGTTTCTGCATATGAATGGAGTGTATGGGCGACCAGCGGATGTGCGAGCACAGTCTTCACACCTTATGGAGAAGTGCTGTTAACTCTGGATAATTATTGAGGAAGCACTGCACCACCAGGTTCAAGGTGTGAGCCAGGCACGGTATGTGTCAGAGTTTTGAAAGGGCTATGGCTGCCACAAAATTCCGGCCGTTATCACTAACTACCTTGCCTGCCTCAAGATGTAGACTGCCCAGCCATGACTCAGTTTGTCGCTGCAAGTAGTCAGCCAGTACCTCCGCGTTGTGTCTGTTGTCGCCCAAACACATCATCTTCAACACAGCCTGCTGATGCTTACCACTAGCTGTTTGATAGTGGGACACCTCATGTGCAACACTGGCAGCTGCGGATGGAGTACTCATGTGACTGCGGTCTGTGGACGAGCTTTCGCTTCTGGAGGAGGAGGAGGGTCGAACGCCTACAGCCAACTGTTTCCTATACCGTGGGCTAGGCAGCACTGTCCCACTGCCGCTGTCCCCTGTGGACCCTGCGTCCACCACATTAACCCAGTGCGCAGTGATGGAAATGTAATGACCCTGGCCATGCCTACTGGACTATGCATCTGTTGTGAGGTGCACCTTTCCACTCACTGATTGCTTGGGTGCATGGACAATGCGGTCTTTCACATGCAGGTGGAGGGCCGGGATTGCTTTTCTAGAAAAGTGCTGACTGGGTAGGTCATAGCGTGATACTGCGTAGGCCATGAGCTTGCGGAAAGCTTCGCTTTCAACCAACCGGTAGGGCATCATCTCTAACGAGATTAGTTTGGCAATGTGGACGTTCAAACACAGTGTACGCGGAAGAGAGGATGAGTACTTTCTTGTTCTACTCAGAGTCTCTGGTAGGGTGAGCTGGACTTGAGAGCTGCTTATGGTGGAACTAACGGTGGACACGGTGGACTGAGAGAGTGTTGGTGATGGTGTTGGTGGTCTTGCTGATGGCCTAGATTCAGTCTTTCGTAGCAATAACATTGTGATTCCCTGACTGCTTTGGCCTCAACATTTGCTGCTGGTGGTGTGCTAACCTGTGGGCTTACAGTGGGGGAAGCGATGTAGCGTTGCTGACTACCTTCATTTGGAGCAGGTGCACATGTGGTACGTGAGATTTGGTAGTCCAGCCACGCTTGCAAGTGCATGGTGGATAAATGTCTAAGCATGCAACTGGTATTCAAATTTCTCAGATTTTTCCCTCGGATAAAGGTCTTTGCGCACTTCTTACAGATAACCTTTGCCTGATCATTAGGATTTTGTTCAAAAAAGTGACACACTGCACTCTTCCTACTATGGAAGACATTTTGAGGCCTTGCACGCTGTGCTAATTTGACCGTCTGGCCAAGCTGTCCTGCAACTCTTTTGGTTTTTGTAACCCATTTTTTGGACTGCTATGGGCCTGCCAGATAACAGCTGTTGCGATGTCGATGCCTGCTGCGGATCCTCCTCCTCCTCTTCAGAGCTATTGGCAGCGGCACCCTCTTCCCCCAATGGATGCCAGTCTGGGTCAACAACTGGGTCATCCATCACCTCCTCTTCAATTTCATGTGCACCTTCCTCTGTGTCACTGTGTAAGGTGGTATAGTATGTGGGAAGGGGCAACTGAGCTTCATCAGGGTCAGATTCTGGCTCAGTGCACTGCGAGGACTGTTATGAATGGGTCACCGAGGAGGAAAAAACCTAAACATGCTAAGCCCAGAAAAACCAGGGAGGTTGGTAACTATGCAGATTGCAGATCCCTGATCCTACCACACAACTAGCAGCAGCCATGGAGCATGCCTACGATGAACCTAGACGCCTCGTCATGGCCGGAGGACTACATAAGCCTAAAGCAAGAAAAGGGAAAACTAACTGCCCCAGAGCAGACCCCAAAGGAATAGACAGCCCACACATGTATTGATGGTGAAAAAAGATGAAAACACAAACACAGGTAGGAAAATAGGCTGAGCAAACGATGGGGCCCAAACTAACTAGAAAGGAGAGGAAAGGAAAGACACTGTCTGCAATCTGCAAAAAACCCTACAAAAATAATGTCCAACACTTCTGATAGCAAAAATAACCCTGAAGTCACTAGACTTCTCCCACTATATCAGCACTCTGAAATATTCTGAGACAGAGCAAAAAAGAGGCCAAATAAGGGACAAAAAGCAAATTGGCAAACACAGATAAATAAGAGTGGAAATTCAGCACAGCCCAAGCAGGGGCTGGCTGACCACAAAAAACTGAATAGACCAACAAAATCCAGTGTGATCATTAACAGAGAAACTTAGATTGAGCTGACTGGAACAGAGCTGAGAACCAAGGCCCGACAAGCAGAATGAATCACCAGCAACTGAATAGGGCGTCAGCTGCCTTAAATCCGATCAGAGACTCCTGAAGTCCAATCGTCATCCTCATTCTCAGGTGGCAGATCTCCACCGATCAAACCAGCCTCACTACCTCCCGTTACCACCAGAGGGAGTCTGGAAGGAGAACTCACAACTGGTGAACCAGAGAATGAACTCACAACAGTACCCCCCCTTGAGGAGGGGTCACCGAACCCTCATCTACGCCACCAGGCCGATCAGGATGGGCCCGGTGAAAAGCAGGAACCAATCTATTGGCATGAATATCAGAGGCAGAGACCCAAGAATTATCGTCCTGACCATAACCCTTCATTTGACCAAATACTGGAGTCTCCATCTAACCAAACGAGAATCCAATATTTTCTCTACCTCATATTCCACATTGCCCTCAACCAAAACAGGGTCAGGAGGTGCCGCCACAGGAACCACTGGCTCAACAAACCTCTTCAACAGAGATTTGTGAAATACGTTATGGATCTTGAACGTAACTGGAAGAGCCAATCAAAACGAAACAGGATTAAGAATTTCCAAAATCCTATTAGGACCAATAAATCTTGGCTTAAACTTAGGAGATGCAACCTTCATAGGAATATTCTTAGACGACAACCAAACCATATCACCCACTTTAAACTGGGGACCAATGGTCCTATGCCGGTTGGAAAATCGTTGGGCCTTTTCCTGAGAGAGTGACAACTTATCCACCACTTGGTCCCATATCTGCTACATGCTCTTAACCACAGTGTCCACACCTGGGCAGGACGAAGATTCCACTTGCCCTGAAGAGAATCGAGGATGAAATCCAAAATTACAGAAAAAGGGTGACATCAAAGTGGCAGAACTAGCTCTATTGTTCAGTGCGAATTCGGCCAAGGGTAAAAATGAGACCCAATCATCCTGATCAGCAGATATAAACCATCTCAAATAAGACTCCAAGGTCTGGTTTGTTCTCTCAGTCAGTCCATTGGCCTGGGGATGAAACGCGAAGAAGGATAACTGAATTCCCAGATTGGAACAAAAGGCTTTCCAGAATCTGGAAACAAACTGGACTCCTCTGTTGGACACAATGTTCTCAAGAATCCCATGTAACCGAACCACCTGTTGTAAAAACAAGGGCACCAATTCAGCGGAAGATGGCAACTTTGGGAGTGGTACAAGATGGACCATCTTCGAAAATCTATCACAAATCACCCAGATAACAGTCATTCTCTGAGAGACAGGAAGATCAGAAATAAAATCCATTGAGATATGGGTCCATGGCCTCTTGGGCACCGGCAAGGGCATCAGCAACCCACTAGAACGAGAACAGGGTTTAGACCGAGAACAAGTCCCACAGGACTGTACAAAATTCCTGACGTCACGAGATAAGGCAGGCCACCAAAAAGACCGACTCGCCAACTCTCTGGTACCAAAAATACCTGGATGACCAGCCAATGTGGAGCAATGAATTTCAGACATCACTCTCTTTCTCCACTGGTCAGGAACATACAATTTTCCTATAGGGCAACGCTCAGGTCTATCCTCCTGAAATTCCTCCAGGGCACGTCTCAAATCGGGTGAGATGGCAGAAAGAACTACCCCTTCACCTAGGATGGTAGTAGGCTCGGTCACACTAAGAGAATCGGCAAAGAAACTCCTAGAAAGGGCGTCTGCCTTAACGTTTTTAGTGCCTGGAAGAAAAGAGACCACAAAATTAAAACGTGTGAAAAACAAGGCCCATCTAGCCTGTCTAGGATTAAAGCGTTTGGCCGACTCCAGATAAATCAAATTCTTATGATCGGTGAGGACCACAACTTGATGTCTAGCTCCCTCCAACCAATGTCTCCACTCCTCAAATGCCCACTTCATGGCCAACAATTCCCCATTACCCACGTCATAGTTGCGTTCAGATGGAAATAACTTTCTAGAAAAGAAGGCACAGGGATTCATCTTAGAAGTCACAGGGTCTTTCTGGGACAAAACAGCTCCTGCACCAATCTCAGAAGCATCTACCTCTACCTGAAATGGAAGTGAGACATCGCGTTGCCGTAAAACTGGAGCTGAAGTAAATCTCCGCTTAAGCTCCTGAAATGCTGAGATAGCCTCAGGAGACCAATTCAGCACATCAGGAGACCAATTCAGCACATCAGCGCCCTTCTTGGTCAGATCAGTCAGTGGTTTGACAATACCAGAAAAATTACCTATAAATTTACGATAGAAATTAGCAAAACCCAAAAACTTCTGGAGGGCCTTCAAAGAAGTAGGCTGAACCCAATCATAAATGGCCTGTACCTTGGCCAGGTCCATTTCAATAGTCGATGGAGATAGGATAAATCCCAAAAATGAAATCCTCTGTACACCAAAGAGGCATTTCGATCCCTTAACAAACAGGGAATTCTCCCTCAAATTCCGGAACACAGTCCGGACGTGTTCCACATGAGAATCCCAATCACTAGAAAAGATAAAAAATATCATCCAAATAGATGATCAAAAACTTATCCACAAAGTCACGGAAAATATCATTCATAAAGGACTGGAAGACAGAAGGGGCATTAGTGAGCCCAAAAGGCATCACCAGGTACTCAAAATGTCCCTCCAGAGTATTAAACGCCGTCTTCCATTCATCCCCGTGTTTGATGTGAATAAGATTATATGACCCCTGAGGTCAAGCTTAGTAAACCAGCAGGCACTCTTAACTCTGGAGAATAAATCAGACATCAGAGGTAACGGGTACTGATATTTAACCGTCATCTTGTTAAGGGAACGATAATCAATACACAGTCTTAATGAACCATCTTTCTTGGCCACAAAAAAAACAGCACCTAAAGGTGATGAGGATGGTCTAATATGACCCTTCTCCAATGACTCCTTAATATAGGATCGCATAGCATCATGTTCGGGTACTGATAATTTGAAAAGTCGACCCTTGGGAAATTTACACCCAGGAATCAACTCAATTGCACAGTCATAACTCCTATGAGGAGGCAAAGACGCAGACTTGCTCTCACTAAATACATCAGAAAAATCGGCTAGATAATCAGGAATATCATGAGACTGAGGAGAGGTGGAGAAAACAGGAGCATCCCTAAGAACACACTGACAACCCCAACTCACCACAGACCCAGATTTCCAATCCAAAACTGGATTATGAGTTTGCAACCAAGGAAAACTCAGAACAATAGTATCATGCAAATTATGCAGCACCAAAAATTTACAATTTTCTTGGTGGTCTGGGGCAACTCGCATTGTCACCTGGGTGCAAAACTGAAGTTTATTCTGCGCCAAAGGAGTAGCATCAATACCCCTCAAAGGAATAGGCGTCCGCAGAGACGTCATGGAAAAACCACAACGTTTAGCAAAGTCCAAATCCATCAGATTCAACGCTGCTCCTGAATCCACAAAGGTCTTCATGGAAAACGTGGATAAGGAGCAGATCAGAGTAATTGCCAAAAGAAACTTAGGTTGTACACTGCCCACAGCAAATGTGTGTGCAAAACGTTTCTCTCGTTTAGGGCAGACAGAAATAGTATGAGACGTCTCCACAGAAAAAACACAGCTTATTACGCCTTCTAAACTCCTGACGTTGCACCCTAGACAAAACTCCATCACATTGCATAGGTTCAGACGTTTGTTCAAAAAGTGGCAGCACCTCCCATGTAGTTTTACGTTCACGTAAACGCCAATCAACTTGAATCGCTAATGACATAGAATCATCCAGACCAGAGGGAACAGGAAATCCCACCATAACATCTTTTACGGTCTCTGATAAACCCTTCAGAAAGAGAGCTGCCAATGCACTATCATTCCATGTAGTAAGGCCCGCCCACTTTTGGAATTTTTGACAGTATAACTCTGCAGAATCCTGACCCTGGTTTAATGCCAACAGGGTTCTCTCAGCTTGATCAACAGCCTTAGGTTCATCATACAACAACCCCAAGGCTTGAAAAAATGCATCCACATTAGTCAGAATAGGATTTTCAGGTGTCAAAGAAAAAGCCCAATCCTATGGATCGCTGCGCAGCAAGGAGATTACAATTTTAACCTGCTGCACGGAGCTCCCCAATGAGTTAGGCTTCAAGGCAAGAAATAATTTACAATTATTCTTAAAATTCAGAAATTTAGACCGATCCCCAGAAAACACATCAGGAGTAGGGATCTTAGGTTCAGCAACATGTGACTGAATGAGGTAGGTGGAAACTCCCTGCACTTCAGCAGCAAGTTGCTCCACACGATCAGACAATTGCTTAATCTCCATTAGGAAAAAAAAAATCCTCCTACGGCCCCAGAGAAAAAGAGGAAAAAATACAAAGTAAAAAAAAATTCTGACACTTTTCTTTTTTTTCTTCTAACAACTCCTTCCTGCTTTTGAGTACTCTTGAATCTGCGGTATGGCTGGTGATTCTGTTATGAATGGGTCACCGAGGAGGAAAAAACCTAAACATGCTAAGCCCAGAAAAACCAGAGAGGTTGGTAACTATGCAGATTGCAGATCCCTGATCCTACTACACAACTAGCAGCAGCCGTGGAGCGTGCCTACGATGAACCTAGATGCCTCGTCACGGCCGGAGGACTACATAAGCCTAAAGCAAGAAAAGGGAAAACTAACTGCCCCAGAGCAGACCCCAAAGGAATAGACAGCCCACACACATGTATTGACAGTGAAACAAGATGAAAACACAAACACTGGTAGGAAAATAGGCTGAGCAAACGATGGGGCCCAAACTAACTAGAAAGGAGAGGAAAGGAAAGACACTGTCTGCAATCTGCAAAAAATCCTACAAAAATAATGTCCAACACTTCTAATAGCAAAAATAACCCTGAAGTCACTAGACTTCTCCCAATATATCAGCACTCTGAAATATTCTGAGACAGAGCAAAAAAGAGGCCAAATAAGAGACAAAAAGCAAATTGGCAAACACAGATAAACAAGAGTGGAAATTCAGCACAGCCCATGCAGGGGCTGGCTGACCACAAAAAACTGAATAGACCAACAAAATCCAGTGTGAACATTAACAGAGAAACTTAGCTTGAGCTGACTGGAACAGAGCTGAGAACCAAGGCCTGACAAGCAGAATGAATCACCAGCAACTGAATAGGGCGTCGGCTGCCTTAAATCCAATCAGAGACTCCTGAAGTCCAATCGTCATCCTCATTCTCAGGTGGCAGATCTCCACCGATCAAACCAGCCTCACTATCTCCCGTTACCACCAGAGGGAGTCTGGAAGAACTCACAACTGAACCAGAGAATGAACTCACAACAGAAGACAATGTAGTGCTCTGAGTGAATGTACCAGCAGATAAATCTAGCAGTGGCTGTGCATCAGTGCACTCCATGTCAGATCCATCTTGGACTGGGGAATTCACGATTTGACTTGATAACCCAGGCATGGTATGTGAAAAGAGCTCCATGGAGTAATCTGTAGTGTGGCCTGCCACATCCTTCACTTTTGGTAGGGGTGAAGGACACAAGGAAAGGTGTTGTTCCTGACCAGGAGCCTCCACTGATGACTCAGTGCTTTTATTTTTTAAAACTTCAGAAGAGGAGGCAATAGAGCTGGAGGCTGTGTCAGCAATGTAAGCCAAAACTTGTTCCTGAAGCTCCGGCTTTAAAAGCGGTTTACCTATTCCCAGAAAATGGAGCCTTCGAGGCCTTGTGGAGCCAGACGATGACGCAGGCTCAACACCTCCTGCCTTAGGTGCTATTGTGCTTTTGCCACTACCAGCAGATGCACCACCACCATCAGTACCAGCTGGCAATCCCTGCCCACTTCCATGGCCTCTTCCACCATACTTCCTCATTTTTGAGAAAATGTACCCAAAATACCACCAGCTATATGGTACTGTAAAACAAGGTACAGGGTGTATATAGTATTGGGGAGAATTTGAATCTCCCTAGAGATTTTAGGAGGCTGAACTATTATCTCAGGCCCACTATAGATTACACCTCAATTTAACAGGCTGAAATTGGCTGGTGTATGACAAGGTACAAGGTGTATATAGTATTGGGGAGAATTTGAATCTCCCTAGAGATTTTAGGAGGCTGAACTATTATCTCAGGCCCACTATAGATTACACCTCAATTTAACAGGCTGAAATTGGCTGGTGTATGACAAGGTACAAGGTATATATAGTATTGGGGAGAATTTGAATCTCCCTAGAGATTTTAGGAGGCTGAACTATCTCAGGCCTACTATAGATTACACCTCAATTTAACAGGCTGAAATAGGCTGGTGTATGACAAGGTACAAGGTATATATAGTATTGGGGAGAATTTGAATCTCCCTAGAGATTTTAGGAGGCTGAACTATTATCTCAGGCCCACTATAGATTACAACTCAATTTAACAGGCTGAAATTGGCTGATGTATGACAAGGTACAAAGTGTATATAGTATTGGGGAGAATTTGAATCTCCCTAGAGATTTTAGGAGGCTGAACTATTATCTCAGGCCCACTATAGATTACACCTCAATTTAACAGGCTGAAATAGGCTGGTGTATGACAAGGTACAAGGTATATATAGTATTAGGGAGAATTTGAATCTCCCTAGAGATTTTAGGAGGCTGAACTATTATCTCAGCCCACTATAGATTACACCTCAATTTAACAAGCTGAAATTGGCTGGTGTATGACAAGGTACAAGGTGTATATAGTATTGGGGAGAATTTGAATCTCCCTAGAGATTTTAGGAGGCTGACAATAATGCTCTCAGTCCAAGTATGGCAGCAGGCAGCCTAATAAGCAGGACTGCTGCACACAAAAGTGTGGAAAAATGAACGCTTGGTAACTGTGCAGAAAAGAGGAAGAAAAGTAGTTTTGATTTTAAAAAAGCAGTTTGCACAGCAGTGTGCAAACAGCAATGCAGCTATCAGGGAGCCTTAGAAGGAAGCCTAATAACCAACAGAGCTGATGCACAAAAATATATCCTCCCCTGTCACAGCACACAAACTGTTGTGTTGTACAGTGAAAATCGCTACCAGCAGAAGCAGTTTTTTTTTCCTTCTTCCCTGCCTAACGCTCTCTCTTATTAAGAATCAGCAGCAGCAACCTCTCCCTATGCTAAGATCGGCAGAAGTAAGATGGCGGTCGGCGTGCACGCCCTTTTATAGCCCCTGTGACACCACACAAAGCTAGCCAATCACTTGAATGCCCTTCTCAAAGATGGTGGTGACCGCTGCCCATGTCATCGCGTTGCCCACAGTGTGCATCCTCCATCATTGGCTGAAAAAGGGCGCTGGAAGCATCATTTGAAACGCAACTTTTGGCCCTCTGGTCGCTGACCTCATGGCCGACCTCACGCTATGGTCGAGTTTCGTTTCATGAAACCCGACTTTAGCAAAAGTGAATTTGACCGACCCGTTTCGCTCAACTCTACTCTCCATTAGTAATCCGTGGGCTTAATGTCACCTGACAATACAAAGGTGACATATTAACCCCACAAATATGAACTCCACTTGCCACAGCTACAGGGCATCTAATAGATGTGCCTTTTCTGGGTGGCTGTGGGCTGCTATTTTTAAGCTGGGTGGGTGAAATATCCATGGCCCCTTACCTGCCCAAGAATACCAACCCTCAACTGTGCTTTAGCAAGGCTGATTGTCAAAAATGGGTTGGACCCCACAGCAATTTTCAAAATTATTTATTTAAATAATTAAAAAATAGAGCATGGGGACCCCTCTATTCGTGATAACCAGCCTTGCTGAAGCTGGCAGCTGAGGGTTCCAGCCCGCAGCTGTGTGTTTTGCCAGACTGGTTAGCAAAAATACAAAGAAACCCACACAGGTTTTTATTATTAATTAACAACAAAGGAGCCAGCTGACGAATATTCCCATCAGCCGCTCCTGCTCTCACTGTTATTATCGGCAGCAGGCGTCGGCTGAAGGGAGTGATCAGCTGACACCAATGATCAGAGGTAAACATTATACCTCCAATCACAGCTTCTGGCTCACGCTGTCTTTTGACGGTGATGATTTTACAGCCGATCAGAAGCTGTGTTTGCCGCGCTGTCATGTACCAGACATCGTGGCAAACACTGGATATTCGGACCCCCATTCAAGTGAATAGGGTTCAGGTCTGCTGCTCAGTGTCTATGCTGGATGACAGAATGTATGGTCACGTCATGCAACCATGCAGCCTGCCATCTAGATGTAGCAGAGCTTGACTGTGGTAACAACCTACTGTCCTTGACTTTTCTGCACCAAATACGCAGCAAAAAATGATACCTGCATTTTTGAAGCTTTTTTCACCAACCATTCAAGTCAATGGAAAAACTCTGAAGACGCTGAAAGAAGTAACATGCTTTATGCCAAAAAACACAGCAAAGTACAAAATCCTCATGACAAAAAAACAATGTGTGTGCGTGAGATTTCTGTAATCTCATAGGCTTTGCTGGTACTGTAAAAAGCAGCTGAAAATTAGCAAAAAAAGCAGCAAAAATGCCCAGTATGAACATACCCTGAAGAGAAAAACTAAAATGTTAAACCTTTTGCATCCACAATACAGTAGCTATTCACACATTTGCTGATGCTTTTTCTTTAGTTTTTTTTTTTTTCTTTTTAATTGGATTGCTATCATATTTAACAGCAGATACTGACTTGTGTTATATACAGCAGAAAATAGTTTACATAAATGCAGTGGAATTAACTTACAGACAGGAACAACTCTACTCTGAATGATAGACTGGTACTATTTCACAATTTATCTCTCAACAGCTCCTTATAAAAATGTTCACACTAGTATAAATATATGTAAGAAATAATACAGCAATAAAATCCATATGCTACCAACAGACAACAATTCATATGAACATTCTGATTAATGGAGTAAATGATAACAGATGGCCTGAGATAAAGATGAGCCAAGTTTGTTTGGATGCAACGAGAAAATGTACTTTGAACTGAAATAAAGTGGAAATCACAATGCCTACAATGACTATTACCGAGAAATGTTTTCTCTGAGAAATAAATCTGCTTCTTATATATAAAAAAAAATTATATTGAAGGACATTTCTATAAATTACGTATATTGAAACACTTAAATGGCAACATTTGATTCTGTTTGAATACAAAACCTGAGACTACATAAAAGCTCCTTTATAGTACATGGAAGGCAATGTAAAAAAACAGATCAGATCGTATACATGGAAGAATGAGTCAATAAAACACCTCTTTTGCAGTAAATGGAAAATGAAGAAATGTTAGGCTACATTCACACATCCATTTCCATTTCTACATTTATCAAAAATGGACTGCCTTTCTCCCATGTGTCATGTGATTCGCCTCCGTTATGCACCCATCTTTTTCTCAACTATTTTTAATCTGAAAGAAGTAAATTGTGTCAATTATTTCCATTGACACATTGCAATGGATCAGAAAAAAGTGGATGAAAAACTGATAGAAAACTGATGTAAAATGGATGTCAACGGTCTTCCATGTGTTTTTCATGTTTTTCCATAAACTTAAATGGTAGAGTCTGATGCATAAAAATGGATGACAAAGGACATAGGACAGGATCACACACCTGTAGATAATCTCATGCGGCTGAATTGGGTTGATTATGCTAATGACGCTTTGATCAAACTCTGATCAGCGTTTGATCCGAGTGTCAGTATAGTGTGATCCATTTGTCTTGGATGCAAGAATCGGAGCACAAATATGTGATAATTTATGAAACGTGTGCATAACAAGCTACGCTGAGGGCCTCCATCTTCCTGGTACAAGGACACATGGGTCAATGTGTTAGGCTGAGTCACTGTATCCTAGCTGCACTCTCGTGGATGGTGTAAGAAAGCTTTCACTTGCTACCACCTTAATGATGTGCCCCCAGCCTGGCTGACCCCTTTTTATTTCAAACTCATCTCCATGTCTGACCAACACTGCAACCTTCTGTTCCAGATTTGGTGCCCCAACTTACCTGCTATGAGGAAGTTAGGAACTGCCACCACTGTAGGGTTGCTTGTTGAATAACTTGCTCCCTTGACAATCTGTTGCTTACACACACACACACACACACACACACACACACACACACACACACACACACACACACACATATTGCTAATAATTCTTCTCTAAGGGTGTCCTTCCTTGTCTGTAGCTCACTACCAACTGCATTATATAATCTGGAACAAGGAAGGACACCCTTAGAGAATTATTAGCAGTGTGCGTGTGTGTGTGTGTGTGTGTGTGTTGAAGCAACAGATTGTCAATGGAGCAGGTTATTCAACCAGCAACCCTACAGTGGTGGCAGTCTCTTATAGCAGGTAAGTTGGGGCACCAAATACATACAGTAGAATATATCCAAAGGCCATTGGCCAAATGTATTAAAACTGTCTCAAAGTAAAAAAGACCTTGATGCCAAAAGTAGGTAATTACAGGAATTGGAGATTAGCTTGATTGTCTTGGGAAACTATGACATATGAAGCCTATTTAGATTTAGACAGTAGGCAATAATCCTATTGTGTATGGGGGCTTCCTGACTCTACCCCGATCAATGATGTGGAAGCAGCTATGAGCAGTTTGAATGTACATACCCTCGAATAAATAATTTTTTTGTAAATACATGTTCTACCATGTATTTTGTGATCTTACATCATGTTCACACCGGGCAGTGTGATAATTTACCAAACGTATGACATACACTGTGTGCCAGGTCAATATTGCCACATCAGGCATTTATTATCCAATAGGACTACACTATTTCCACTCACTTTCCATTAAACTTTACTATTCTACAATACCGTATAATCATCATATTATACGTTCCAGCATGCAATGTATACTGCATATTTAATATGGATGTAGCATTTGGCAGAATAATTGAATTCAAACTTTGCCCTCTTGTAATCTCAATTCCATTATTCCTCTCACAGTCACAATTTGTCACTAAAACTCTTTCCCCATTTTCCCCAGTGTATCTGTCATTTCGATCATGAAACCATTGGAAGTTTCTGCATGCAGCACACATCCAACTTTTTTTTCCATTACTTTATAAAGATTTCCTCATCTCAGACCATGCTGTTAGAAAACATCAACAATATGCAGTAGAGGCGATCACTGCTCCATTTGTCAATTCACAATCATCTGTCATTTACCAGAAAAGAAAAGGTTAACAGTTCACTTTCAGTGTAATGTAAGTAAAATGTGGAAAGTCATAGATGTAAAATGGGTTTACAAGGGCAGATTTGTGACCTTAACAAGCGCCAAGCGAAAATACAAGAATATCAACACTTCTGTAGGGTCAGTTTACATGGGCACATGCAACCTGTATTGTTATTTAAAGGCGAAAATCACAGCTAAATTATGTTGTCCAAAACATAGGCAGCATGAATCAGACACTTGCATTGTCATTTCAGGTAGTTTTACTTTAAGACATTTTGGTATTTTAGAGAAATCATACTGTACATTTAACCATTCAGTATTTATTATAAATGTAGAGTAGGACCCCCCACATGAGATTGCCTTGGCGCGGCGGGGTGGCTCAATTGAATTGATCAATTTTTTTGCCAAATATCTCATTTTTGAATACAGCTGGATATTATGTGCATATGCACTTCAATTTATGCGTTCTAACCTTAAGCAGTGCTGGCTTCCCCCCCTATTTTCTTGTTGTTGGTTTGTGGCTCACCACCACTATTGCCGTGCACGCTTGGCTATGTCCGCTATAATTTTTCTGTGTTCATTATGATGGATCTAGGCTGCTGTGCACACACACGGCAGCCCCGCCCTGCCCCAAGCTTTATTTAATTGTGCACCTGTGTCTGGGCCAACATTGCCCTTCATCCATGTTTGCTGGTCGGGCAATGTGTGGAGGTCAATCCTGATATGTCTGTGTTCAGACCTGGTTGGCCTTCATCTGCACTTGCTTCATCTGGCTTCATGGGAGCGATCCAGTAATGTTCAAGTACAGATTGCACTTGATGTGGTCATGCTCTTAGGAGGCCGTAATGGCACAGTATTTATTATAAATGTAGAGTAGGACCCTCCACATGAGATTGCCTTGGCGCGGCGGGGTGGCTCAATTGAATTGATCAATTTTTTTGCCAAATATCTCATTTTTGAATACAGCTGGATATTATGTGCATATGCACTTCAATTTATGCGTTCTAACCTTAAGCAGTGCTGGCTTCCCCCCCGTTTTTTATTATTTCATTCTGGCTAGTTTTTATCTGTGACTGATCAAAAACAGAAATGTTGTTGTGCTATTTTGTCTGCAATAAAACACGGACATGTGAATATAAACACAGACTATAATTTGTAAGTGTTCAATCAATGAAAATCACTAATAGCACACATATTTGATTCACATATGTCTGAATGAGGCCTAATGCAGCAAATTAAATGTGTTATGTAGAGGTCAAAAGTGTTGAAAATTTTTTTGCATATTTATTCATAAATGTTCTCAATTTATGGTTATTTGATTCCAGAAGACAAAAATATTTATACCAAACACGAATCATGGCTTTGGAATATGCTTTATTAAGACTATTATTATAGAGTTTATTATAACATTAGATGTGAAGTCCAGTATTTGTCCAGCTAAAGAATTTGTAGTTACTTTATGAATTTTGAAGGCATATCTTCATTAAATAAATGCACTTTTTGTATGCACAATGCATGTACCACGTTCACCATATTGCGTTCTAAATATATGCCTTGGGGTGTTGGTAGACATTGCATCCTGCTGCAGCCCTTGTTCAGCCTATCTAAAGACATGCCGCTCACTGTCTGGATGAGTGATTTTCCTGGGTTGATATACATTGTAATCTCTTCAGTGATCCAGTGAGTCACAATGTTGGCATAAGCCAAAATTCCCTAATATGCATGTGTTCAAAACAAGAACACAAAAACATACCAAAACAGAAATAACAAAAGAAACACAAAAAACAATACCCTTAATAATAATAAATAAAATGATATTTTTCTGCATGTCTGGTAAAATTATAAGATAAACAGATGAGAACTGTTTCAACACAAGAGATAACAGAATTGGATTAGTAAGAAAAGCAGTGAGGAAGTTCAGATATTTCAGTAATTTATAAGAGTCAAAATGTAAGACCCGATAATTATATCTGGATTGATGGCAAACTCAATTTCTTTGACGCATATGAGCTTCCATATATTAAATGTAAAATGTCAGAAGGACCAAGAAGTTCTGCTATCCGAAAGCAATAAATCAAACCTGCTGTAATTGGAAGAATTCCATATGGAGATAGAACATATATCAGTTGGACATATCGTGTATCCTATATTTACCATATATACTGTACATCTACATATCAAGGTTAGAACATATTATTTAAGCGCTAAGTATTATTTATTATATAAAGTTATATTCTATGTAGATAGATAGATAGATAATGAAAAAAAGGAAAACAGCACAAAAAAAATGAAAAAAGTGGACTTTATTGTCCAATGGCATGGCAACGTTTCGGATATAGTATCCTTTCTCAAGTCCACTTTTTTTCATTTTTTTGTGCTGTATTCCTTTTTTTCATTCTATTATTGGTAACCATTGGATTATTGGTTGGGAAAGCTTTGCACATCATTTAAGGTAATATTTTGGTGCTGTTCCAATTTTTTTCTATGTATAGAGATATATATACAGTTAGGTCAAGAAGTATTTGGACATTGACCCGAGTTTTGGAATATGAGCTGTCTACCAAAAACATACAGTGGGGAAAAAAGTATTTAGTCAGCAACCAATTGTGCAAGTTGTCCCACTTAAAACGATGAGAGGCCTGTAATTGATATCATAGGTAGACCACAACTATGAGAGTCAAAATAAGAAAACAAATCCAGAATATCACCTTGTCTGATTTGGCAAGATTTATTTTTCAAATTATGGTGGAAAATAAGTATTTGGTCACCTAAAAACAAGCAAGATTTCTAGCTCTCACAGACCATTAACTTCTTTTTCAAGAGGCTCCTCTGTCCTTCACTCATTACCTGTAGTAATTGCACCTGTTTGAACTTGTTATCAGTATAAAAGACACCTTTCCAGAACTTCAAACAGTAACACTCCAAACTCCACTATGGTGAAGACGAAAGAGCTGTCGAAGGACCTCAGAAACAAAATTGTAGCCCTGTTCCAGGCTAGGATGACTGAATCTGCAATAGCCAAGCAGCTTGGTGTAATGAAATCAACTGTGGGAGCAATAATAAGAAAATGGAAGACATACGAGACCACTAATAATCTCCCTCGACCTGGGGATCCACGCAAGATCTCAGCCAGTGGGGTCAAAATGATCACAAGAATGGTGAGCAAAAATCCCAGAACCACATGGGTGGTACCTAGTGAATGACCTAATTAGAGCTGGGACCACCGTAACAAAGGCTACCATCAGTAGCACACTACGCCACCAGGGACTCAGCCCCTGCAGTGCAAAACGTGTCCCCCTGCTTAAGCCAGTACATGTCCAGGCCCATCTGAAGCTTGCTAGAGAGCATTTGGATTATCCAGAAGAGTATTGGGAGAATGTCATATGGTCTGATGAAACCAAAGTAGAACTGTTTGGTAGAAACAAAACTTGTCGTGTTTGAGGGAGACAGAATGCTGAGTTGCATCCAAAGAACACCATACCTACTGTGAAGCATGGGGGTGGCTGTTTCTCTGCAAAGTGACCAGAATGACTGATCTGTGTACATGAAAGAATGAATGGAGCCATGTATCATGAGAACAAAAACCAGCACTATTGTATGTACTTTTAGATTTATGCTTCACTTTGTGCCAGACAAAGGCTGTATTTAAGTTTTACAATGAGGTGGTTTATGAGGACTGAAAGAAATCAGCTGGACTTTTAATTAAAAATGGTGCCCATGACACCTCATATTGCTCCCAAGTGAGTAGCTTCATTACAGTGTGGTATTTGCATTTGGAAGCTGTTAGGCGTTGGATTCCTGCAGCTACACAACAGGAATCCAGAGCCTCACATGCTGCTCTGCAGCAAGCCATTTCTGAGGCTAAGTTCCTCTGCCACTCCACTGAGCATACTCATGAGACAATCTCCCATTGGAGGTCGGGAGTCACGTGCTCAGGTCCTTCTCCAGATCTGATTGGTCCATCTCAGAGATCTGGAAGGTCCTGGCAGCGCACAGCTATATAAGGCCCGCATGGCCGTTCGGCCATGCGCTAGTATAGGCTTTACTTGCTAGATGTGTGAATGGTGACGGATGTATGATTCTGGTGACTGACTCATTAAGATTACACTCCCTCTGATATTATGCATGTGGATAGGGAACTAGAGTAGCAGTCAGCACCAGTCAGTGGCAAGCTTTAGGCCACTGTGCACACCGCACCTCTACACTAGCGTCCAATCGTGCTACGCCTCACGGCACTATCGTCTGGCGGCAGTGTCCTACGCCGCGCTGCAGCTCTCTTTGGCGTCCGCAGTGGCGATGCCACACGCACAGTAGGTCTAGACGGATGCAGTTCCTCTGCCTTGGGTCCTGCTCCTGTGACCGGATACGGTGTGTGCATTTACCTGAGACCTGTGACCCTAACAGGCTCAGCCTTTTTGTGTTTACCTCTACTGGCATCTCTGTGAGTAAACAGTGATTGCTTTGCGCACCTGGGTGACATTTAACCCGCGTGCGCATTTCCGCCATATTGCTCGTCTGTCACTACTTAGCAGCAGTGATATCACCTTCTGCACGGTAGACCCTGAGCGGCGAACGCACTTTATTATTTATTTTATTTAGTGCGTTCCGCCATTTCCTAACAGAAGCTGTTGATGTGAGCCAACAACATGCGGTCAAAGGAGCTCTCAATGGAAGAGAAAGAAACCATCATTAGGCTGAAAAAAAGAAGAAACTCATTAGAGAGATAGCAGAAATGTCAGAGGTGGCCAAAGTAACAGCTTGGTACATTGTACAAAAAAAAATGCCCTGTTGAGCTTGGTAACTGAAGAATGCCTGAAAGTCCACGAAAGACAACAGATGTGGATGATTGCAGAATCCTTTCTATGATGTAGAAAAATAATTTCAAAACATCCACTCAAGTGAAAAACACTCTTCAGGAATAAGGTGTTTCAGTATCTAAGTCTACCATAAAAAGAAAACTTCATGAGAGCAAATAGAGAAGGTTCACCACAAGGTGAAAACCATTAATCAGCCTTAAAAATAGAATGGCCAAATTAAACTTTGCCAAAAAAAAATCTAAAAAAGCCAGCTTAGTTTTGGGAAAGCATTCTTTGTACAGATGAACCTGAGATCATCAAACTCTCGCAAAATGATGGGAAGAAGACAGTATGGAGAAGACTTGGAACGACTGAGGGTGAAGGCAGTGTGATGGCATGGCCATGCATTGCTTCCAATGGCACTGGGTCACTAGTGTTTATTGATGATGTGACAGAAGACAGCAGCAGCCGGATGGATTCTGAAGTGTACAGGGTTATACTTTCTGCTCAGTTTCATCCAAATGAAGCAAGGTTGTTTGGACAAAACTTCACAGTAGAGTTGGACAAATAAATAATGCATACTGTGAAAGCAATCCATGAGGTTTTTTTTAAAGCACAGAAGTGGAATATACTGCAATGGCCAAGTCAAACACCAGATCTCAACCCCATTGAGCATGCATTTCACATGCTTAAGACAAAACCTAAGACAGAAAGACCCAGAAATAAGCAACAACTGACGTCAGCTGCCGTAAAGGCCTGGCAAAGCATCACAAATAAGGAAATCAATTAGGCTCCATAATCATGGGGACGACTGCTGACTTGACAGATGTCCAGAAGGCAGTCAATGACACACTCCAGAAGGAGGGTAAGCCAAAAAAAGGTCATTGCTAAAGAAGCTGGCTGTTCATGGAGTGCTGTATCCAAGCATATCAATGGAAAGTTGAGTGGAAGGAAAAAGTGTGGTAGAAAAAGGTGCACAAGCTACCATCATAACCAGGATAACAACAGCCTTGAAAGGATTGTTAAGAAAAGGCAATTCAAAAATTTGGGAGAGACACACAGACATATCCAGGACATGAGCTTCAAGTGTCGCACTCCTGACCAATAGACAACACCAGAAGTGTCTTACCTGAGCCAAGGAGAAAAAGAATTGGACTGTTGCTCAGTGGTCAAAGTTGTTGTTTTCAGATGAAAGTAAATTTTGCATTTCATTTGGAAATCAAGGTGTCAGAGTCTGGAGGAAAAGTGGAGAGGCACACAATCCAAGCTGCTTTAGGTCTAGTGTGAAATTTCCACAATCAGTGATGGTTTGGGGAGTGAAGTCATCTGCTGGTGTAAGTCCACTGTGTACTATCAAGAACAAAGTCAGCGCAGTCATCTACCTGGATATTTTAGAGCACTTCATGCTTCCTTCTGCCGAGAAGCTTTTTGGAGATGGAAATTTCATTCTCCAGCAGGACTTGGCACCTATCGACACTGCCAAAAGTAAACTCGCCTGACCTTAACTGTTAGGGCTGGCGGAACGCACCAAATTATAAAATAGTAGGTGCGTTCGCAGCCCGGGGTCCACCGTGCAGAGGTGGTACACTGCTGCTAAGTAATGGCGGAAGAATTAAGCGGTGTGAAACCAGTCACACGTGGGTTACGTCATCCAGTGTGAACAGGGTGAACTCTGTTACTGCACACAGCCGCACCACCGCTGAAAGTAGATGCCGGTGCCTGTTAACTCACAGAGCTCGGCCAAAAGAGCGCACAGTGTACGGCCACAGAACTCTACCCCAAGGACACGGGGTTAGAGTCCTTCTAGGCCCACTGAACGCGCGGGAGTCGTTGCCGCGAGCGCCGCTATAGACGCTGGCTATGGAGCACGTGCACTGAGGCGTGCTGAGTCCCTGGTGAGGCCAGATGCCTGACTCAACCTCAGACCTACCTACGCCTAAGCTTGGGCGCTAGCAGGCTAGGCTGCACAACACATGCGTACCAAGGGTAGGGGTTTCTTAATGAGTCATTCACCAGAGACATTCATATGTGCATACATCACTCACTCCACATAGTCTGTAAATACAGTCTATACTAGCGCATAGGCGAGCGGCCATGCAAACCTTTTATAGCCACGGGCGTCCGGGACCTTCCTGGCTTCTCGGATGGGACAATCCGAACACGAGCAGGACCTGAGCACGTGACCCTCGATCTCCAATGGGAGATCACTCCATGGGCATGCTCAGTGGCCCGACATGAGGACTTAGTCCCTGGAGAATCTCGCTGCTGAGCAGCATGCTTTGTCATAGCTGTGCCAGAGGTGGCAGCAGCAAGCAAACCCACAGAGTTGGCCTGGGCAGAGCGCCGTGACTGACGAATCTGCTGAGCAGGCTCCAATGCGGCCGAGGAAAAATGGGAGACCGCAGGGTGCAGGGCTCTGGATTCCTGCTGTGCAGTGGCAGGAACCCGACGCCTAACATTAACCCCATAAAGAATCTATGGGGTATTGTCAAGAGGAAGATGAGAGACACTAGACCCAACAGTGCAGAAGAGCAGAAGGCAGCTATCAAAGCACCCTGGGCTTCCATAACACCTCAGCACTGCTACAGGCTGATTGCCTCCATGCCACGCCACATTGATGATGTAATTGATGCAAAAGGAGCCACTACCAAGTATTAAATGCATTTACTGAACATACATTTCAGTAGGCCAACATTTTTGACCATGAAATTTAACTTTTATTTAAATTTTAAAATATGAACAAAGTGCATAAAAGTTTTTGTCCCTAATCTGCCTCTATTTGAAATTAATTTATAAAGTGTTTGCTATTCTATATTATTGAGGTGTATAGCACCTGGGATGATAACACATATCTGGCAGAATAGGACAGAAAATTTTAGCACCAGAGTCCCCCCCCCACTGGTGGAAGTATGCTGGTAATAAAATTTACTGTTCTGTTCTGCCAGATATGTGTTAGCATCCCAGATGCTATACTGTACACCTCAATAATATAAAATACCAGGCACACTAGATAAACTAATCACAAATATTAAAGGCATATTAGGGACAAAAACTTTTTATATCCTTTGTTCATATTTTAAAATTTAAATAAAAGTTAAATGTTATGGTTTTTTAGTGGGGGGGTTACTTGGGGTTCTCCTCAATTTGTTAATACTTGTTAACTTATGCATACATTTCCAGTAGGAATGACAGAGGAATTACACAATTCTGAGTTCTGAAAAAGTGTTTCAGAGATAGTGGTCTATCACTGAGTAGGACCGCCCACTGGACTCACATGCATACATATGCCAGAGATTACAATGAATATGAGACAAGTTATCCTGAATCTTTTGCAACAACCTATATATCATTTTGGTCAGCTTCTCCTTCTCTATACCATGCTGTTCACAGGTCGCATTGCACGTACAACATTCAGGTTCCCTTTATGACACTTCTGTGTTTTTTTTTGCGGTTCATGTTTGGACTGTGATGCATGGACCGGGTATAAGACTCCTGACCTGAACTCAACAGTCTCATAAATGCCCATACTGGTCTGTGCACTGTGGTCTATACTTGAGCAGCAAAACATGGATGTATGAATCCGTCCTAACAGACATGGACTATCAATTATTGCTTGGCCGCCCAAATAAAAATAACCTTATGAACTGTGCCAAGTATTTAATGTCCCCAAACTATGATTACTTTATAAAGAGGACTTTTGTAAAAGGAATCTGTCAGCGGGATTTTACTCCTCAAACTATTGTGGAAGGTTGGCTCACTTAGCTGCTCCTCAAAGTAGACACAGGCACACGTGAGGTTAAAGTCTCTGGGTGGTTTATTGCATCATAAACCCAAAACCCAAAATGGTAACAGAAAAACAGCCATTCTGGCTCAAAAGAAAGAAAACTGCTCAATTCCCCACCCAGTGATGCAGGCTCGTACTTGATGGATAGCTCATTTGTTTGAAGTCATGCAGCTTAGAGGCTGTCAGTCAAGCAAAAGAGGCAGTGCTGGGAGAGGAATAGAGCCAGAGTGACGGAGGATTGGGAAAAGCTTCCATGTACTGAAAGCACTTCATCCTCATTTGCACATCCATTCAAATGCTGATTTCTCAGCAATATAATAATGGACTTCCTATACTAAGATATTGCTGGATTAGGCTTTGAAAAGCTACATGTGCTTATAGTTTGGTGGACTGGGAGATGAAATCTTGCTGACAGACTCCATTTAATATTTGATAATTAATATATTATCATAATCAAACTTTAACCAGCAAGACAAATAAAACTCTACATAAATTTCTCCCCGGCTTTGAATTCTGGTTTTAGTGATAAATACATGGAAGCTTTAACAGGGTGATAGTCTTAGGAACTGATGCAACAAAAATATGACAGAATACTTATGGCTTTGCTGCCATAGTACAGTTATAGATATCATAAATTGCCAGTAAAGCTGAGAGATGAATATGAAAACTCTGCTAGGAGGAAATAAAAATCAGATAAATACCTTTTTCCAGAGAATGTCCCAAATTCAAGTTAAAAAAAAATGTAACAAGAAAACTCTACAAACATTAATCCAACCCAGTCTAAACATCCATAAAAGCTGGCAGAGGATGTGCTAATGGGTTTCAAACTGCTATCAAGCTCTGCAAAACTGTAGCAGCATAATGGGAGCTCCTAAGTTAAAAGATACTAAATAAAAAGGCATGAATAACATTACTCTTACAAATTAGGATTGACACAGTCAGCTGAAGCATCCAGAAAATACTGGGTAGTTGTACCTTTTTTTTACCAAAATGTTAGCTGGGATAAAGCAAGTTACCACTGGGCTCCAAAATAAAAAAACTGTATGAGTCTTACTATCCCACTGTGGCAAATGAGATCAGGAATAGTCTTTACTCTTGCTTTGCAATCTGATAGTGTAATTTCCTTTTTGTGCGCAGAATTTCTCTCTTCATTCATATTACTTCACTTTTACCAGAGGATGTAATGCAGAGATTACTATCTGCCTGTTTCCTGTGAAAATAAGATCCTATGGTCTCTATAACATACGTTATACCTCCTGCCATCATAATTATGTCCTTGCAGCTATAAGGCTTCAGGTTTTTCGAGTACTGTTATCTAGCTCATTTATGGTATATTCAGAGAACCTATCTTTATGCTGCAACCAGGGCTGGACTGCCCATCTGGCAATTCTGGCAATTGCCAGATGGGCTGGTTCCTGCATTGGGCCACTCTGTCACTTGGTGTCTCCTGGTATCTTCCCTTGGACATGGATCAACTCCGCACCCGTTCTCCCATGAGTCCAGCGTGACCTCCTTTAATTCACAATCGTGTTATTCACGTGAAAGATGAAAGAGCAGATGACGACTCAGACAGTCAGCATGATCATTACCTACGGCCAGCCAGCTTCACAGGAGCAGGCTGAGGTATGTAGCTAATACACACTGAAGAACAGCAGTCCCAAATCCTGCTGGTGAGAAGGACTTTTTCCTGGTGTGAGGGAGGAAGTACTAGGTGAAATGCTTGTCTGCTTGTCCTCTGATCTGCTGTTTCCATTTTGCTACACATGATCTTCAGCGTGCAAGCCATGGGGCATAACGTCACTGCCATGTTCCCCCAGTTAGGAACACGCGCAAGTCAGCTGTCAGCCACTGATTGGCCAGAGGTGTATATGGCAGTGTAGGGAACTGACGGGTTCCTTGCATCACAATGGATTTCAGCTGGGTGTGCTCCATTATTGCAGGACCTCTCGAACTCTGGGCCCCAGTGCAGTTGCACAGGCGATATGTTCGCTCCTGAAATTACTGATTTCTGTGGCACTACACTATTAACTGTGACCCAATCTGAGTATGTTCTATTAATAAACACTTTCTGTTTTCTATTACTGAGCCAGATGTTAACCCAGTTGCAGATATTTTCTCCTGCTCCCTTTGCTCTCATTTTATGTACCAACCTTTTGTGTGGCACCATATTACGAAAATGCCTTTGAAAAGTCCAGATAGACAACATTCACTGTGTTTCCGTGGTCCAATCTAGAACTTAGCACCTCATAGAATCTGATCACATTAATTTGCAGAACAGATTCCTCATAAACATATGTTGATATTGTGAAATTAGGTTATTCTTATTGAGATACTGCAGGACAGCATCTCTTAGAAAACCCTCAAAAATGTTGCCCACAGTAGAGGTTAAACTTGCTGGCAAATAAATTCCAGACTCAGATGGTGTTTCCTTTTAGAATATTGGTACCACATTTGCTATGCGGCTGTAATGCTGGTGGGTGAATGTAACGCTGGTGGATGTGGACCCCCTGCACCACGTGCCAGGCTTACACCTTGAGTAGGTGTCTACTGAGTTTTCACTAGAGCCTCTGGTGGTGAACATAGGCTGAAGGCGTACCAGGTACTCCTCCAGGGCAGTCCCTGGGATTGCAGCAGCAGACCAGACAGTCAGAGGCGCACATACCAGGTACAGGAGGGAGAAGAAAATCACGAGGTCAGATGATATGAGGTTGGAGCAGGCAGCATAGGTTCAGGATATGTAGCCGAGGTCAGGAGCGGAGAGGTCAGACAGGACGGGTATACGAGCTGGGTTAACAAAGGGATTAACAAAACACACATGAGCTAACAGGACACTAACAGAACAATCTGACTAGGAACGTTTGGACCAAAGTGGTGGGAGGAGCTGCCTAATATTAAGCTTGCTTGCATGAGATAGACCAAGAAACCTGATCTCTGCAGGACACAGCAGGTTTAAATTCCAGCAGAGACTGGCCACACACCCCTAAAGCCAATTGGAAACAGACTCAAATGCAGCACTGCTCTAAGAGGCAAAACTCAGCAAGCCGGCCTGACCCAAAGAGGAGCAGCGTGGTGATAGGGGGGAGTAGGGCGGTGCTGAGGAGGCATGCAAGTTACCAGTGTGATAGTAGAAATAGTTGTCTGTCTATCACAGTACTTAACAGTACTGTCACAGTGTGACCCCCTGCCCTGCAATGTGTAGCTGTGGAGAGGTAATCCCACGGATGCGCCCTGCACTCAAGCTATTATCTGTACCTTATCTGCTCTTCTATGGGCAGTGTCTTCATCCTTCTACCCAGACGCCGGCGAGTCACTGCACAGTAGCAATGTCTCACCGGTGCCTGCGCAGAAGAAGGATGAAGACACTGCCCAGAGAAGCGAGGATAATTTACTGATAAAAGTGCAAGTGCAGGGCGCAGGCGCTGGATGATGGTGCCACAGAAAGCCTGGAAGATAGTACAGGCAGTACAATGGCTCAGTGGTTAGCCTTGCAGCACTGAAGTCCTGGGTTCAAATCCCACCAAAGACAACATCTCCAAGGAGTTTGTAAGCTTTCCCTGTGTTTGTGTGGGTTTCCTCTGGGTACTCCGGTTTCCTCCCACATTACAAAGACATACTGATAGGGATTTTAGATTTTGAGCCCCATCGTGGACAGCGATGATAATGTATGAAAACTGTAAAGTGCTGCAGAATATGTTACAGCTATATAAAAATTAAGATTATTATTAACATAAAAGATTAAAACTTAATTTCTCAACAACTAGACTCCCTCTAAAGAAGCATTCCCATGAAACTTTTTATACTCATAATATATTCCAGTCATCATATTGCAAATCACTGTGTACTTACAAATGCTCATTTTGCCTTTATACCCAGTTAATTATTCTCTTTTCCCTGATCTATGTAGAAACAGGAAGTCTATTGTCCCTGCATGAATCATTCACCTCTTCAACTCCTGACCCAGATGCACATTCTCCCTCCGCCATAGACTTTTGCAGGAACTATGACTTGTGCAGAGAAAATGTACCTCCTGTTTCTACATAGAGCTTAGAAAGATTAAGCTAGTCAGTTTTTAATCATATGCCTAATGGAAAACAGAAGATTTAGCTGGATAGAGGAGAAAATGAGCAATTGTAAGTACACAGTGCTATATAATATGATTGCAATATATTAAGAGAATAAAAACTTTGATGGGAATGCACGGGCGCGATCTCTGCTTCTTAAAGGACCCATGCATGCTGTCCTACAGTGTCTCCAAAGACTGAGAGACACTTATTATTTAAGACACCTACACCTGAATGGAGGTGCCTGAGCAATGTGTAAAGTTAGTCTCTTGCACGCTTGCATGTTGTCAGGTCCCAAGTACCTGCCAGTTTACCTGTCCAGTATCTGTCTGCCCGTACTTGCCTTGTCTCACTGTATTTCAGCTGAACCATCCTGCACCTGCCAGTGCCTATCTATATGTCAGCCGGACCAACCTGCACCTGCCAGTGCCTATCTGTATACCAGCTGTACCAGCCTGCACTTGTGATTGCCTTTCTGTATACTGGGGGATGACATATAAATATACTGAGGAACTCTATATACAGTATAACATAAAATATAGGCAAAAAAAAGAATAGGAAGAATGGCGGGCGCATCTATTCCTAGTTGTTTTGAAATCAAGCAAACAGGCAATCCCAGCATGTGTTGCATCTGCCGAACAGCTGCGAGGCATGTAGCTGCGGGGACTTGAACATTATATTAGAGGATGCCCAAGATACTCGGATAGCACCCTAGCGTGCTCAGATAACACCTTATCCGAGCACATTCACACATCACTAATTGTAACAATTCTTTTAGAAGAGACAGAGTCTAGTGACCTCTAGAATGAGCTCAGCAGTCCAAACAGGGAGGAGATTAGTCCATAGGATGGCCCAAGGACAGAAAGAGCAAGACTCCCTAAAGTAAAGGCTATGTTTACATGTCCATTATCATCAGTTAGAATGGATCCAGTAGCAATCCGTTAACAAAAAAATTGTGCAGACATAGCTGTTTTGTCCAACTAAAAAAAACTGGGTTCAGCTGGATCTGTTTTTTTAACAATGAAGTCTATGGAAAACTGGTCAGTTTTCTGATTCCAGAAATAATGAAAAAATGTCTACCCATAATTCGTTTGAACATTCTTACACACTAAGAAATAATTCTTTAAAAAAATACTACTCCACTCCTTGGAACCTATTTCTTTCCTCAAGTGAAAATGCCCCCTTTTAGGTAAAAAGCTTTATTATATGTCAAGAAGTACAAGTATATACTGTATTTAATGAAGCAAATTAAAAACTGTTTTGTTATAAATATTGTTTCAATAAGGATGATCTTTTCCCCTGTCTATACTCTCCATGTTTATCTGTTGCAACCTTCCCTTTTGCCATTTTCTTTCCTTCCCTTTCTACTCGACGTTTCCTAAGTTTTCCTTCTACATCCATTTCCTCTTGCATTAACCCTTTTTTCTCTCTTGATTCTTCTTAGATCACTTTGTTATCTTTTATCACGCACTTTATTGACTATAAACTATAATCCCCTCCCCAAAAATTGTTAAAAAAAATCCCCCAAATAAAAAGAATTTTGTTAAAAACTGATCAGTTAGGCTGGTTTCACATTTGCGTCTTTTAGCGCTGGAAAAAAACGCTAACCTGCGCATGCGTTTTTTCCCCTATATTTAACATGGGTGCGCATACCTGCGCGCTTGTAAGCGCATGTATGCGATTTTCATGCGCTGCGTTTTTTTGGGGTGTGCGATTGGATTTTCCAGACGCATCATGTTGCATTTTTTGGCCCTGCAAAAAAGCGCATGCGCACATATGCGCACGTTTTGCGCTAAAAATGGCCATTATAGCCTATGGATGCGCATATGTGCGCACTGGCATGCTCATGTAAGCGTTTTTTTGCATATGCGTTTTTTTTTTTAACCATGGAATTTAGGGGTTTGAGTTAGAGTTAGGGTTAGTTAAGGGGGTTTAGGGTTAGGGTTAGGGTCAGGGTTAGGGTTAGGGTTGGGTTTTGGGTCAGGGTTAGGGTTTAGTATGGTTTGGTTAAGGGTTAGGGTCATGGTTAGGGTCAGGATTAGGGTTAAGTATGGTTTTGTTAAGGGTTAGAGTCAGGGTTAGGGTTAGGGTCAGGGTTAGGGTTAGGGTTAGGGTCAGGGTTAGGGTTAGGGTCAGGGTTAGGGTTAAGTATGGTTTTGTTAAGGATTAGGGTCAGGGTTAGGGTCAGGATTAGGGTTAAGTATGGTTTTGTTAAGGGTTAGGGTCAGGGTTAGGGTTAGGGTCAGGGTTAGGGTTAGGGTCAGGGTTAGGGTTAGGGTCAGGGTTAGGGTTAAGTATGGTTTTGTTAAGGATTAGGGTCAGGGTTAGGGTCAGGATTAGGGTTAAGTATGGTTTGGTTAAGGGTTAGGGTCAGGGTTAGGGTTAGGGTTAGGGTTAGGGTCAGGGTTAGGGTCAGGGTTAGGGTCAGGATTAGGGTTAGGGTTAGGGTCAGGGTTAGGGTTAAGTATGGTTTTGTTAAGGGTTAGGGTCAGGGTTAGGGTTAGGGTTAGGGTCAGGGTTAGGGTTAGGGTTAGGGTCAGGGTTAGGGTCAGGGTTAGGGTTAGGGTCAGGGTTAGGGTTAGGGTTAGGGTTAGTTAGGGTTTAGGGTTTGGGTTAGGGTTAAGTATGATTTGGTTAAGGGTTAGGGTCAGGGTTAGGGTTAGGGTCAGGGTTAGGGTTAGGGTTAGGGTCAGGGTTAGGGTTAGTAAAGTCATGGTTTGGGTAGTGTGAGGGGCCACCTAAAAATGTTGGAAAAAAACGCAAACGCGGTAAAAACGCGCTAAAAACGCATACAAACGCATAAAAACGCTGCGTTTTTTTCATGCATGCTCATCAAAATGCTTGAAAAAAACGCAGCAGTTGTATGCTTATGTATGCGTTTTTTCAATGCGTTTTTTTGCGGGAAAAACGCGCTGGAAAAAAAAGCAAGTGTGAAACTAGCCTTAAACAGTCTGGCCCCTGTGCACCGAAATCTCATTAGCAGAAAACTTCAAATGGTGATTAAAGAGGAACAACAAGGCTGATTTCTTCAAAGATATCAATGTAATCAGTATTACTGCACCATTACAGCCATGTCTTTACTTGCTGACAGGTTCTCTTTAAGGTGCATTCACTCTGGCTTACCACAGCCATTAAAGAAACTTTCAGCAAGCAGTACAGCTTACGGAATAACTGACAGTGTGCAGTATGTACAATGTCAGGATTCAGCTCTGTTTATCGGTTAGAGTGGTTGTCACATCACTGCAGGAATGTGATTTTCACTAAATTGTGGTCATGTTCTGACCAGATTGTCATCTGCTTTACTCAGCAGAACATTAAGAGAAGATGATGAGGATCTATTCAGCACGTAACTGCAACGCTGGAATTCCCATACTTGCAGTTACATGACAAAGTGGTGGAAAGCCATTAATGGCTACAGTCTACCAGCAGGGGCGTAAATACCACGGTCGCAGCGGTCACCACTGCGACTGGGCCCGGGGAGAGTCAAGGGCCCAGCAGGTCAGACCGTGATATCTCCCAACCGTGCCGATTCTCACGGGATAGTCCCGTTTTTGACCCCTCCGCATCCCGCACTGAGCCGCCACCCCCCCATGCACCCCATCCTCACCCTCACATATAGACCCACCGCAGCCAGCCCCCTCTAGCCAGCAATGAAGTCCTTTTCTGTGCGAACAGAACCTGTGATGAGGTCACAGGAGGGGAGGAGTCAGGGGTCACATGATCAGGAGCCTTGTTGTCTGCAGGACTCTGCTGTGCTGGTGTCATGATGCTGGATGAGGTAAAGTTTCTGTGTGGGGTCAGGGGGTTTACAGGGTGGATGTAGCAGAGCTGTGTGTGTACGAGGTGTACAGAGCGAAGATGTGTGTGTATGGGGTGTGCAGAGCGGAGCTGTGTGTGTACGGAGCGGAGCTGTGTGTGTATGGAATGGAGCCGTGTGTGTATGGGGTGTGCAGAGCGGAGCTGTGTGTGTACGAGGTGAGCGGAGCCATGTGTGTACAAGGTGTGTGGAGCCATGTGGGTACGAGGTGTACGGAGCGGAGCCATGTGTGTACAAGGTGTGTGGAGCCGTGTGGGTATGAGGTGTACGGAGCGGAGCCGCGTGTGTACGAGGTGTACGGAGAGGTGCCGCATGTGTACTGAACAAAGCCACGTGTGTACGAGGTGAACGGAGCGGAGCCGCGTGTGTACGAGGTGTACGGAACGGAGCCGCGTGTGTATGAGGTGTACGGAGTGGAGCCGCGTGTGTACGAGGTATACGGAGCGGAGCCGCGTGTGTACGAGGTGGATGGAGAGGAGCCGCGTGTGTACGAGGTATACGGAGCGGAGCCGCGTGTGTATGAGGTGGATGGAGAGGAGCCGCGTGTGTACGAGGAGTATGGAGCGGAGATGTGTGTGTATTTTGGCATGGGGGGCCCATTTGAAAGTTCGCATCGGGGCCCATAACTTTGTAGTTATGCCACTGTCTACCAGTGTACATGCACCATTCTCCTGTCTAAGATAATTGTTGAAGTCAGTATCTAGTAAATATAACAGCCCATAGTCTGCAATGTCTACTTGTAATGACATGGCGCGGGTGTGTGCACACAATAAGTATTTCATAAAGGAGGAAGAAAAAGACCGGGTTTTTCAATGTATCCGCGCTGACCACACAAGAACAGAAATATTCTTCAAAACTTTATTGTGCCGACGCGTTTTGTGGCAGATCTGCCACTTCCTCAGGCCAAAGAATTACAGTATCTGATTACAGCAGTGGTTTTATACAAAACCTTCATGACATCACAATTACATGCAAAAAGTCATCACTTCCTGTGGAAACGCCCCCTCCAATGTCAAAATGTCATACACCAGTCACAATAACTTTATATCAAGATCTAACCTCTGATAAAACACGTTAAACATCTAAAAAAATCAATCTTTAATTTGAAAAAGTATATGAAACCTATATTCACTACATATTAAAATTTTATAAAAATAGAGTTGACTAGACTCAAACCCACAGATTTTAGGCCAGTCAGAAGAAGCAAAGCTTCCCATTACCATCATACTATCTCTCCACTTGTTAGGAATGGTTGTGATTTTATATAAGACCTACATGACATCACAAACAGACAAAACATCACTTCCTGTGTAAACGCCCCCTCCAATGTCAAAATGTCATATGCCAGTCACAATAACTTTATATCAAAATATAACCTTTGATAAAACCCATTAAACATCTAAACAATCAATCTTTCATTTAAAAAAATGTATGAAACCTATAATAAATATGTATTAAAATTTTATAAAGATAGAATAACTGGACTCGAACCCACAGGTTTTGGGCAAGCCAGAGCCCTGTAGGCTTCCCATTACCATTATGCTATCTCTCCACTTGCAAGGAATGGTTATGTAATTTGGAATTAACCGATTATTTGGTTAAATTCCCACTAGGTGGCAATCTATCGACAATGGTGCCACCTCTGTTCTATTGTGAGTGCAAGGATGGCTGTGCATATGCAGGTCTATACAGACAGAGGTATCAGATGGTGTGGTTCTCTGGGGCACCTTCCCTCTACATCTTAGAACTCTGATTGTGTCACAACTGCTGCACCCAGTAAACTAAGTGATACATCGATGGTTTCCGGGAATATTTTCCTACATTTTTCTGCTCTCGGATGAGGTACAAAAAACCTGTTGACAGATTACCTTTAATTGATAACGGAGGGTTTGGCCAACAGTCCACTTATATTGGGTCCTGCCTACTTTCCCCTATAGATGTCAGAAAAAGTAAGGATATACAATTTCAGACTGCCAATCATTTTGTTCTGGGGGAGATAAGTCGTAGCCAGAGGAGTCTGACAGCAGATTTCTCAAAGAGAACACGGGGCATTCGGTATAGCAAGGATCCTGAGTATGGGACTTGGAAGACAAGGTTGCCAACTTAACGACTGACCAGATGGTTTGTATACTGTGTGTGTGTACTTGCTTTGAAAGGCCATTGTATGTTAAACATGAAGAACGGTGAGAAAAATTAGCACTTCAACTGGTAAAATAATAAATCTATATTTTGGATACATTAAAAAAGTATTACCATATGGAAAAAAACTAACGGGTTTCTGGCACTAAGTACACTCTTGTGGAAGTGATAAATTTTCTCTTTGTTTTTCATGATTGCTGATATTATAATCCAAGCATCAATACTATTGAAACGTGGAAAGCTCAACATTTATGTTAAACATATTGTAACCTGAAGCCACTGTCACTTTAGGGACCACTGTATTGCAATTACATTTTAACCTTACAATGCAAATTTTTGACACATGCACTCTGACATAGAGCAACACATCATTTCAACAAGAATTTCTATAAGATTTTTGCCAGATGAAAATGGCTTTTTTTGTAAGTCAATGACTTTCACTTTTCTATAACCTAAAGTAAAATTTGGAAGAGTAGATTTTAGGCAATGTGCACACATTGCGTTTTTACTGCGTTTTTCCCCGCACAAATTTGTTAACAAAACCTGATGCCAGCAAACAAAATGAGAAACCTGAAGTGTCATATACACATTTTGTTTTTTTACTTGCAGATTTGGTGCAGAAAATAATTTACAGCATGTCAATTCTCTGTATGTTTTTCACAGATTGACATCAATAAAGTAAGTCAAAAACACTAGGAAAACACAGGCATAAAAAGTATTGTCGAATTGTATGCATTTTTGACAAAAAAAACATACTGGAGGACAGGGAGAGAGATAGGGAGAGAGAGGGATTGGGAGAGAGAAGGAAGGACAGAGAGAGAGTAAGGCTAGCTTCAGACTAGCGTTTTTGCCCGCAATGCACGGCGCCACTAAGCCGTGCCCCCTGTCGCTCCCCCTCCGCTCACCCGCCTAGTGTCGCACATCGCTGCATGCGATCTGCTCACTCTATCTTTAGCATAGGGTGCGCAGACCGTGCGCTGGCCGTGTGCTAGTAGGATTTTGTGTGCGCTGCGCCCTTTTGACGGTGCGCCGATGTGCGCCGAACGCACCATGTTGCATTTTGGTGCGCTCGAAGCACCATCAAAAGGGCGCAGCGCACGCAGAATCCTACTAGCGCATGGTCTGCGCACCCTATGCTAAAGATAGGGTGTGCAGATCGCATGCAGCGATGTGCAACACTAGGCGGAGATGACCGGAGGGGGCGGGGCTTAGCGGCGCCGTGCGCTGCAGGCAAAAACGCTAGCCTGAAGCTAGCCTTAGAGAGACAGAGAGTGAGAAAGGCAGTGAGTGTGAGAGATAGAGAGGGAATGAGAGAGAAGGATAGAGGGAAGGACAGAGAGGGAGAGAGTGAGGGAGACAGAGAGGGAGAGAAAGAGAAGGACAGAGAGGGAGGGAAACAACGAGGGAGAGAGAGATGGAGATAGAGAGACTGAGGGAGGTAGCGAGAGAGAGATCCCCTCCCCTGTCACACTTATTTTTTATTGCTTTGCCAACACTAGTTGTATTTTGGTCCTGCCAATAAAGACTATTTGAATTGAATTGAATTTAGAGAGGGAGAGACAGAGATTTCATGCACCACAACCCAAAGGTAGAGAGATTATCTTTTTAAGGAGGAAACTTCAAACAACCACTTGCAACTGATTGCTGCTTTCTCTGCCTTATACCAACCTGACATGGGTCACTGGTTAACCCCTTAATGAGCGCCGATACACCTTTTAATGGTGGCAATTAAGGGTACTTGTGCCTCAGCGCCACTTTTTAATGGCGCTGAAAAATAAGTGTATAGTGCCTCCCTGCTTGAGAATTTCTCCAGGGTCTTGGCTACCAGGGGTAGTTGATACTCCAGAGAACATGATTAGGGTCAGATTTTACTGATGCCAGTGTTGCAATCTCCGTTATTAACGGAATAACGGAGACCACAAAAAAGTTTGATTTCCCATTTAATTTCTGTACCCTCTGATGCTATCGCACATCAGGAGAGAGAAATTGGGTCTCCCGATAACCCCCAGTACCTCCAGTGGAAAGTGGTGGACACATGCGCAGTGCGCCCACTGCGATCTGACGACCGGCACCGGGAAACAATAGGAAATTTTTCCTATTGGTTCATTTTGATCACTGTGATAGACCCACAGTGATCAAAATAAAAAAAAGGAAATAAAACCCCTCTTTATCACCCCCTTAATTAGGTAAAAATAATAAAAAAAAATGTATTTTCCATTTTTCCATTAGGGTTACAGTTGAGTTAAAGTTAGGATTGGGCTAAAATTAGGGTTAGGGTTGGACTAGGGTCAGGGTTGTGTTAACGTTAGGGTTGGGACTAGATTTTGGGTTGTGGTTATGGTTGGGATTACGGTTAGGGTTGGGATTAGGGGTGTGTTAGGGTTAGGTTTGTGGTTAGGGTTATGGTTAGGGTTGGGATTAGGTTTAGCGGTGTGTTGGGGTTAGGGTTGGAGTTAGAATTGGGGGGGTTCCACTGTTTAGGTACATCAGGGGGTCTCCAAATGCTACATGGTGCCACCATTGATTCCAGCCAATTTTCTGCTCAAAAAGTCAACCATGCTCCCTCTCTTCTGAGCCCTGCCATGCACCTAAACAGTGGATTTCCCTCACATACGGGGTATTGGCGTACTCAGGAGAAATTGCACAACAAATTTTGTTGTCCATTTTCTCCCGATACCCTCGTGAAAATAAAAAAAATTGGTTCCAAAGTAAACTTTTTGTGAAGAAAGAAAAATGTTATTTTTTTCCTTCCACATTGCTTTTGTTCTCGTGAACACCTGAAGGGTTAATAAACTTCTTGAATGTGGTTTTGAGCACCTTGAGGGGTGCAGTTTTTAGAATGGTGCAACTTGTGGGTATTTTCCGTTATATTGACCCCCCCAAGCTCACTTCAAATGTGAGGTAGTCCCTAAAAAAGATTTTGTAAATTTTGTTGGAAAAATGAGTAATCACTGGTCAACTTTTAACCCTTATAACGTCTTAAGAAAAAAATTGTTTCCAAAAGTGTGCTGATGTAAAGTTGACATGTGGGAAATGTTATTTATTAACTATTTTTTGTGACACCACTCTGATTTAAGGGTACAAAAATTAAAATTTCGAAAACTGCAAAATGTTCAAAATGTTTCCCAAATTTCCATTTTTTCCATAAATAAGCTAGTTATATCAAAGAAATTTTACCAATAACACAAAGTGCAATAAGTCATAACAAAACAGTCTCAGAATCAGTGGGATAGTGGCGTTCTAGAGCTATAACTTCATAAAGTGACAGTGGCCAGAACTGTAAAAATTGGCTTGGTCATTAAGTACCAAATTGGCTCTGTCACTAAGGGGTTAAACAGTTTAAAAACAAAAACAATGGAAACCCATAATAAACATTGCATTCTCCATCAACCGTTCCTGTTTGCCTTCATTTTTTTTTCAACTAGCTTAAATTTCTGCCTAAAAACGCAGGCAAAACGGCACGTTTTTGAGATTGCATATTGCTGCCAAGAGATGCAGAAATTGTGCAGAAATTTCTGCACACAAAATACTCAGTGTGCACATACCCACATGTTCTATTAGTTTCGTTGCTCCTTAACTTTTTGATACAGCTGTCATGGAAAATGTTACTCATTGCTGTTACGATTACCATCTCTTTTACTTTCTTTTCTTTCATTTGCAAACAGAATACAAAACAAGTCTTGGTGTATTTTCTTGGTACCACAGTTTACATGCCAGTCTATTATAAATACCTTGTTGGTGATACTTGAATTTAATGTGAACCTGTCAGCTGTTTTGGCTACTATAAGATCCGGCCAGTGCCTTTCAGGATTTATCTACCGCATTCTATAATGCTGTAGATAATCT
Source organism: Dendrobates tinctorius (assembly GCF_039654945.1). Taxonomy (NCBI): domain Eukaryota; kingdom Metazoa; phylum Chordata; class Amphibia; order Anura; family Dendrobatidae; genus Dendrobates; species Dendrobates tinctorius. The sequence goes on from NW_027361829.1 coordinate 72,900,344, forward strand.
CCCGAACCAACCTGAAAGAGAAGAAAAATAAGTTTTATTATACTTACCGAGGGGGCGGTCCGGTCCAATGGGTGTAGCAGGTCCGGGTCTGGCACCTCCCATCTTCTTGCGATGTCGCCCTCCTGCTTGATTCACAACTCTCCGGCATTGCACTCCTGCGCAGGCGTACTTATCTGCCCTGTTGAGGGCAGAGCAAAGTACTGCATTGCACAGGCGCTGGGAAAGGTCAGAGAGACCCAGCTCCTGCGCACTGCAGGAATCTGATCTGCCCTCAACAGGGCCGAGAAGTATGCCTGCGCAGGAGCGCGATGCCTGGGAGACAAGAAGCAAGCGGGAGGGCGGCATCACAAGAAGATGGGAGGCACCGTACCAGGACCTGCGACACCCATCGGACCAAACCGCGCCCACCACAGGTGAGTATAATAAAGCATATTTTTCTTATCTTGCAGGTTGGAATGGGGGCTTATCTACAGCACTATAGAATGCTGTAGATAAACCCTGAAAGGCAGTGGCCGCATCTTATAGCGGCCAAAACATCTGACAGGTTTGCTTTAAAACGTCTATTACAACACGTGCCGTGTAATCAAATAAGTTTATTGTGTGAATTGTGTAGAAAATGTCTGGAGTGTATATAGAGATATACTCAGCGCAAAATCACCTTTCACGCGAAGCACTGCACTTTGTAGGGTACTTAGTAAAAATGGTACTTTTAGGTCCTGATTTATTAAGAAAGGCATTTCATATGCGAATCATAATGATGGCAGTGCAGGAATAAGATAATTTGCGACTTTTGGCGTTTTCTTGCCAATTCAGGACTGTCTCTGACTGGAGTAACATTTCAGTTGAAGGCACACGGAGTGGTAGACCAGTTGTAAGATGTGCCTAATTCTTTGACTGGCATACGCCTCTTAATGGATTAAGCCCATCATAAATGGATAAATGGATGCCCATCATAAAGACAGACATGTTCAATGTCATTCTTAATTAATTCGACGCTAAGGTTGGGTTCAGACAGCCAAATTAAAAATTGGACTTGTCACAGCTCCAAATTGTAGATGTGACATGCTATGTGTGAAGGATCATTTGCTCTTCTGAACTGAGGATGGGTGCTGGAGCTGTCTTTACAGTGAATACATTATTTTGGTCTGTTATCAGGATAAAGGTAGTGGACTATTTCTTTTTTTCCATGCAGACCATTGATCTGCATAGAAAATTAGCTATGTACTGTACCTTGGCACACTGGATATACTGACCTGTGTACTCTCATAGACAACACATGGATCGATTATACACTTGTCTGAATGAGGCTTTATCTTACAATTTTTATTAGTGCTATATACACTATAGATTCCTTTTACTTTCACCATCCAGAAGTTTAAAGTTCTTTCCACTACATATATCTTTTCGAGTACATTTTCCATAGTTACAGTGGTGTTGTGTTTGCTTACTAGACTGTGAAAAAAAATGTAATGTCTTTTAACCCGCGCATAATTACTACATGGAATTCAAACTCTTTGCAGAGGCCTTGATCTCTTGGTTTGGATTTGCATAATGGCATGACAATTACTAAACTAGAGAACTGACATGTTTCTTCTACAATGAACCAGATCTATGAATATTTATAGAAAACATTAATAATTCAAAAAAAATGAGAATTGGTCCAACATGTCCAATAATAACTTTGTTTTATTTAAATTTCCAATAAAACCATGTTGCAATATACAAAGTGAACGTTCACAACACACTTACATGGTTCACACCTATCCCTTGGATTAGTCCTCAATATCTCAGTCTTGGATAATCGATGATAGGTCATCTGATATTGATGACCGATCAAATGATACTTGGTAGTGTGGCATCCAGAAGAACTACAGTGTAGGAGCATGAACACCACAGCCCCTGTACACTGTGTAGTGGGCCAGTACTGCAATTAATCTTCCATTAAATTCAATCCCTTTTGCACATGAGATGACATACTGTACTATTTCCACAGATTATTTATATAATATTCTCCAATTTGGATGGAAGTAAAGGTTTTTTGACAATTCTAAAGTGACCTCATGTGGAAAGGAGACAAAATAAGAATGACACAAAAACATCAGACAAGAAATTAGAAGGAAGGCTAGCAGTCCCACATGTTGATTTTTTTTTTTAATTAATTTTAAGATTACAATAACAAATGCAAAAGTGACGCTAATCACGGACAGGCCGTGAGGCAGAAGAATCAGACGTTCCAGGGTCAATACCGAGTGAGTACGTAGATGACAAAGGTGTAAGTCAGATAACAGTCCAGGGTCAATAACAAGAGGTAGCAGAGCAAAAGTCAAAAGACAAGACAAAGGGGTAGTCAGAACACGGTCCAAAGGGTCAGCCAGCAGAAGAACAGACCTCAGAGCAACAGAATCAGGCTAACACTCACCAGTAAGCACAAACTACGTCTGGCAGGGATCAGGGGCAGACAGTTCAGTTAAATAGGTATGCGATTATCAGAACACTTAACACCTGCAGAAAGTCCTGCACATCACAGTCACAGATTGGACAGCAGAGCTGTCAAAGCAATAAAAAAGCCCAGCATATTGGATAACCAAACTGTCAATCAAGACACAGACAGCTCAGCAAGACAGTTTCCATAGAACAGCATAGCAATCATTCACTGAGAAGAGAAGAGAAGTCGTGATAGTTAAGGAGTGGGAAGAGTTACCCAAAGTGTTTGTTAATGGATAGAGCATAAGAAATAAAAACACTGAATCAAGTTTTGACAACTTAGAAGCGGACATTTTGAATCTGAAATCATCTCAAACTCTATTTCAGTTTTAGAAGCTTGGGAAGAACACAAAATAGCTTGGGGAAAATAAAGTAATTGAAATGTTCTCCTTATTGGGGGTAAAGAAGGGTATAGATGAAGTATTATGATACAAAAAGAGATGGAAAATGACTCTAGGTTGTAGAATTAGAGCATCAGTGGGGTTTTAGAGATCTTGTGGTATGTACAACTGTGATCAGCGGGAAAAAAAATTACAGTAGCATATAATTTATGAGTAGATTACTGGGAGATATAAAATGTGAAAAAGTGCATTTACATTACATGATTATCAGGAACAAGCATTATTCTGATAATAATGTTAGCAACAAAACCCAGTTGCATACTAGTGGAAGGGAAAGGAACACCCAGTGATGTGCCTCCCTATAATACACTTCACCAACTCCAAAATACATGAGGAACCATAGAAAAAAGGAGCGAGAAGTGATAATTATGAAAATAGTATATATTTTATTCAAAAGTTTGCTAAAAACACCACACAAAGAACAAGTAACAGAAGAAGTGCACCAAGATTAGTGCCAATAGAATGGGAAACACCCCTACAAAGATACCACCACTATATACTGTATATGAAAAAGTCATGGTCAAGTGACCAGAGGACATAGCAAGCACCCTTTTAGGACAAGAGAATCATTTTAGCTAAGTATAGTAGGGGCCAGAATAGTAGTACCAGAATAGTAGGGGCAACAGAGAGGTGATCCCGGGGCCAGATGTCCACCCCGACGTGCGTTTCACTGGCACAACGCTGCTTTCTCAAGGGGATGCTGTGCTCAAGGCACAAGACCTTCAAATAGCCCATGTGATGTATCACGTGGGATGCAATAGCCAACGGGATGCAGTAAGTCTAATGTAGTGTAAACAGGCGACAAATCACCAGACTAAAGGAAACAATGTTTAGCTAGCTGCAATGAACTGTCCTATAAAAGCAGGATATGTGCTGCCGAAAAAAACAATGATAGTTCATGTGCGCAGAATACTATATTAAAGATCATTTTATGTGCATCATCGTCTATATATGCTAATAAACTCCTGTGTAGCTGACTGGCAGCCAGTGTAAAGGAGTCCTTAGTTAACAAAAGTTAACAAAACTGTAATATTAGCAGAATTATAAAGCTCAGCACATGTTTTGGTGTAACACATTCAGCTATCAGTCGTTTATACAGTTGTCACTGTATTTACATATAGAGATAACAGGGCATTTGAACAAACATACAGCTATGGATTGTGAGATCTGCAATGCTGGGGGCAGAACATTGCGATTTTACAAGAATGATAACACAAGATTTATAAAAACAGCAGCTTAGTCAGGAGCTTTAAAAGGGAGGATGAAGAGCAGCTAACTGCTGTATAGAAATCAATGGGTTGGAGAAAGCTGACTGGTATGTTAAGAGTTAACCCTTCTCCTGGAATGAACTGTGCAGGCATTAGTGGCCAAGCTCCATGAAACTAGCTGTACTCTATGAAAGATAAAAAAACTCTCATTCCAGAAGAATGAAGGCAAATAAAAACTGCAAATTAACTGCAAAATGGCCTATTTTCATGCTAACTAATTAAAGAAATGTAAAAATATGAGAATAGTCAGTTAATACCGATAGAGTTATGTTTGCTGCATTCTCCATGCATCCAAAAGAGTAAGAAAGGATTACCTATTCTTAAAACGTTGTTCGCTGCAAGGAAGACCATAGTAAGATCCATGATGCTAAAAAAAAATAATGCTAAATTTGGTAAGGTTTAAAGCTGAAGGAAAACTTCCAACAATGGAAGAAATACAATTTTATGGTGGCGTGGTTAGCCATATTGGAGTGAAGACATGGGATCCTGAGCTCCTCTGCTGTT